>NC_058368.1:176838342-177439342 GCF_018350175.1 Felis catus | reverse complement strand
CCTGGTGAGAGAGAAAAAGAACTGTTGTGTGGAGAGGGAGAACACAGGGCTGACGGGCGAGGGCTCATGAAGAAAAATTTCCACGGCGTTTGGCAAAAGCCTGGATGTGGGGAGAAGGAAGAATGCAGGATAAAAACAAACAGGAAGACAAAAATCTATCTTTGATTTGGGATCCCGTAACTTTTCACTTTTGAACAAATAAATCTTCTCAGATAAAATCCAACCAATTCCCCTAGATTTTTTTTGTCTTTTCCTCTTCAAATATCTCAAGAAAACAAACATCCCTAGACCGTTTTATTCCCAGTTTTGAAATCTTAGAGTTTTGTTTTGAGCCTGAACATGCTTTGAACGCTCCACCTGATCCCTGATGGCCTCACCTGAGAAGTTCGCCCAGTTTTCTAGGCCGTGGGTTCTTTGTGGGGCGAAACAGGCTTGTTCAGGTGGACGTACAACCCACTACTCACCACGATGAGTCTGAATCTCAAACAAGCTTTCTGGACTCAAGTTCTAATGAATTCTCACCCAAAATAAATTAAAAAGGGGCAGAGGAGGAGGAGGTGGAAGAAAAAGCGGCAGCCGCCATCGCAAATTCAAAAGAAAACAGAAATTTGACCAGAAAAGCCCCTCAGCCACTTAACAAAATCTTTCACAAGAGCTATTTGATGTCTAAGTGTAAATAATAATGAAGCTGAGACTTTGTACTAAACTTTGTCATTTCAAAGCCATTTTTACAATCATTAGTTAATCAGCAAATGAATCAAAAACATATGGATCATATTTCACTGGAATCACATGACTTTAAATCAGAGGAAAATGGCTGTAGGGAAAACAAACAATAAAAAGGCTTTTTTTTTTTTTTTTTTTTTTTTTTTTTACTTTTTAAATTTTTGGTTTTGTTAAGGCCCAGCGCTTGATAACTGGATGAAATGAAGTTGGACACAGATAGGATCAGGTTGCTCATTGAGTTTAATGAGAATATAAACCCCAGATTTCCATTACGGCACCCAAGCATCCCTGGATGGAAACGCTGGAGGGAAGGAAGGAATAAACAGTATATTTACCTGGCCCTGTACCCAATAAATCTCAGCGAGAATTTCCCTGGGGAACCAGCTGCTGGGTACAACAAACCGAATGCACCGTGGACACTCTGTCGAACCGCAGTGGACGTTTCTGGAGAACTTTGAGGCTTGTAGCCTCTCAGTACCGCACGCTCTGCTGGCCAGGTGTGGGCAATTCCTCAGGCACGTGAGGCCTGGTGATTAATAACAAAACTTGGGGCACCTGGGTGGTTCAGTCTGTTAAGCGTCCAACTCTGGCTCGGGTCGTGATCTCACGGTTGGTGGGTTCGAGCCCCGCATCGTGGGCTCTGTGCTGACAGCTCGGAGCCTGGAGCCTGCTTCAGATTCTGTGTCTCCCTCTCTCTCTGCCCCTCCCCTGCTCATGCTCTGTCTCTCTCTGTCTCAAAACTAAATAAATAACCAGTTTTTTTTAAAGGTATACAAATATTAACAATAATAGTTGTTGAAGCCCATTGAACCGCAACTATGCGTTGGGCACTCTTCAAGTACCTGACATTCAATAACTCCTTTAATCTCATGCTGACTCTATGTCCTATTGTCTCCTTTATGTAAATAGGATGGGGAGGGGGGTGGAGGATGTTCCAGTAAGTTATCCAAGATTACCAGTAGTTACAGGGTGAAATGCATCTTCAAACTCAGGCACCTGCACCCTCAACCACTAAGCTGGACCTCCACCTCAGGCACGGGGGGCGGTCCAAGGTGCCTCCCTCTCCTTATCAGCCAGCACCCACGGGGAGGCTTAAAGCATGTCTTTGCAGTGTCCCCCAGGGTTGTGGTATGCTTGCATTTCTCCCAAAGATGTGATCTCAGAAAAGAGCAACTTCAAAGCCAAACCTGCCATCCACTTGGTCCCTCTGGGCCCGGAGAATAAGTTCCCCAACGGTCTTGACTTCCTCTTCCCATACCCAGGCTGACAGAGCAGACAGCCCTTCATGGGGGTAAGGGATGCCAGGAGCCTGCACACACTTCCCCAAGAAAGCATCATGCTGTTCAAAGATAGGGTTTTCCGGGGCAAGAAAGGGGCTGAGCTACAAGGAGGATGAGAGAAGAGGCATCCAGACCGCCTTTTGCATGTCGCCCACTCCTCCCTCACTCCGCTCCAGTGACACCCACTCCCCTTATGTCCCTCCAAAGCACCAAGCTCTTTCCCGCCTCCCAGGCTTTGCCAGTGCTGATCCCTCAACCTGGAGGGCCCTTCCCAAGGCCTCCAGTCCTCAGCTTCAATGCCTCCCTCTCCAGATACCTTCTGACCACACTGTCCAAGTAGGCCCCTCTACTTTCTCAGTTGGCTTTCGCCCTTCAGTGTCTTACCCCAGCTTGTAACTGCACTTGCGTTTGCTCACTGACATGTGGATTCTCGCTCCCCATCTCATCTGTGCCCTCCAGGAAACCTTGTGGAGAGTAGCCAGCAAAACAGGATCTAGTCCCGAGCCCTGTAACTGAACCTGGACCACAGAGCATGTGCTCAAGAAATACTTAATTGAACAAGAACTATCAGTCAGATTCTGATCTAGGATTGGAGCTCTGGATTCTCTAGATCGGAGAATCTTCTCTCCTTCATTGTCTGTTGCTGGGACTCTACACTCCGCGGGAGCTAGACTCAACTTGATTTCCTTTTACTGTAATTTGACAAACTCATGGAGCTGGGAACCTGGAACGTGGAACCTGGAAGTACCAGTTACTGCCTTCCAGGAGCTGTGAGTCCAGGGCAAGAGACCAACTCCAATTTCTCCCAGATTGAGCTTGACATCCAGGATGACTGCCAGTGGAGTTAGGGCAGGTGACCACGACCTTCCCAGGCAGAGAGGCAGAAGAGGCAAAGGGTGGGAGAGATGGGGGCATATTTGGGGAACTTCCCATGGTTTGCCATTACTGGCATGGAAAAGGTGGCAGAGGACGAGGCTGGAGAGCCAGGCCACCGCCAGATCCTCAAATGTGTCAGGTTTATGCAGTGGGGACGCCTGAAGGTTTTGCCCCAGAAGTCTGGTCGGGTCCTCCTCTTGGTACAGTGACCAGTGGGGAGGCAGCAAGGCCCGGGGCAGGGAGACCAAGGGGTGAGCGAACAGATCTGAGGGCTATTTGGTGGCAGGCCTGACAGGACTGGGCTCTCTGGGGACAAGTTCAGAGAGAGAAAGAAGAAAGTTCCAGAGACTCGGTGGTCCTGCAGAAGCCGTATCGCGAGCATGCATTCCCTTGGCTCCTGCTGCAGACTCTTGTCTGAATAGGCGTTGTCCTCTAGGCCCTGACCTCTCCCCCCACTGGCAGGGCCCCCGCACAGTGCGCAGCTCCGCCCTGCTCCTGGATAGAGTTTCTAGCAGATCCCAGAATATTGAGGTCTTTCAAATTCACCAGCACCCGGAGGCACCCGGCTCTCACCCACGGCAGTAACTCTTCGGTTCCAGGGCTGCAGGAAGGATGATCTACGCTTTGGCAACCACAACTGTCGTTTCCCTCACCACGGAGAACTCCCAATTCACAAGGACCAGTGCGCAGGACTCCACCAGCAGAGTATCGCTTCTTGGCTCTCGGGCCAGAGGCAAGATTTAATTTTTAATTTTCAAAAACATAAGTGGTCAGACCATGGCTCAAAAATTGAAACCATCCTCCCAGCAGTTCTGCGTCTCCCACACGGACCTTCCCGACCGCACCGCATGATGTAACTGGGACGGGGCGGCCCTTCACAGCCTCCCAGCTAACAAACCAGCCAAGAGGCAGTTTTCCTTATAAAAACAATGATAACTTCCCAGCTTCTAATTCTCTAGCCCCTGTGACCTCGAGCATGGTTCTGAGCTGCTTCAAACCTCAGTTTCCTCATCTGCTCAATGGGAGCATTAGTATTAACACCTCACTGAGCTATTGTGAGGAACAAAAGAGATAGGCATGTTAACTCTCCAGACCGCGTCCATCATATAGTAGGTATGTAATAGGAAATAGTCTAGATTTCTCTGAGTTCTAGACTGAGCCCATGCTTTCACTTTAGAGGACTGAAAATTACATCAGTGAAAACTTTGCTGACTCATACTCCCATTGTCTCCCTTCTCTGGCCAGGTCTATGAAAACTTTGAGAAGAGTGGGGCAGCTGGGAAGCCGTGTGATCTTTAGCAAGTCTCTGAACCTTTCTAGGCCTCAGTTTATTCATCTGTAAAATAGGAGCATTAATGACTGCCGACCTCAGGCCGTGTGAATTCAAGGAGTGACGACTTGCCCAGCTCTCAGGCAATGTTCCCTGATGGAGGAATAAGCTGTGTGAGGGGTTCAAGGAGGCTGCTCTTGAAAGAATAAGAGGATTTCCCCTTTTCTCTTTGAAGGAGGAAAGGCGGGGGAGAGCTTGTGCCCTAAAGGACAGAGGTTTCCCTAGCCCATGCAAGAGGTAAGGGGCTTAGCTATTTTCAAAATGTTAGGTTCAGAGACACAAAGAACTGGCCTGTCCGATTCCAAGAAATGAAAGACACATAAGATTTCCAAGGATGGGTACGTGGTGGAGGGTGTGGGCTCCCCATGCAGCAGAGAGGGGCCTCCTGCTCCCATAAAGGGCCCTGGAGGAGTAGAATCATTCCAGGGAGAATGACACAGACCCTCCGGGCAGGACCAGCTACCTAATTTGCAGAGCCCGGTGCAAAACAAAAATGCAAATCCCTTGTTCCAAAATTATTCAGAATTGCCAGACAGTGACAGAGAGCAGTTAAGCCAAGCATTAGGCCTTCTGAGCATGGGGCTCTGTCCAACTGCACAGGTTAGACCCTCAGGAGGCTGGCCTTGCCTTGCCTTGTCCTCAGAAGCCCAGTGAAGTATCCATAGCCCAGATGGGCACCAAGGGAGTGGATGCCACAAGCAGAGAATCCCTGACAACAGAGTTTGAGGCCTTGGACAAGTAAGGAAGACCAGACGCCCAGCCCTGATTTTCGGTCCACGTAAGGTTTCCAGAATTCTCGTTTAGGGAAAGCAAGCCTGTCCCTACTCTGCACCCCTAAAGAGCTGAGACTGAATATCCTGCCAGCCAGGTGCATATGGAGCCAGATTTAAGGTGCCTTAGCAGAATGGAGAAAACGTGACCGTCCTTGTGTCCGAGTTCCGGGCAACAGATGCAACCGGCTAATCGGGCCGAATCTCATTTCGTCCTCGGAACAGTCCTACTGGCTCCACATCCAGGGCTGCGCAAACACATGTCGCGTCAGGAATAGTACACTCAAAGCCAGCCCCGCGCTCTTTGCTTTAGCTCGGGGAACCCTCACGACCATGACCCCAAGGGCTAGTTTCGTTTGCAGACGGGGACACAGAGACATAGGGAGGTCAAGTCATCTGCCCGAAGTCCAAGAACCAGTAAGTGGTGGAGCTGAGATCTGGGCCCGGGGACCCTGACCCGAAAGGTCACTGCTTCACGGCTCCAGCAGACTGCCCGCTAAGCCCCAAGGGCTATCTTCTCGAGGCCTCATGATGTGACTTCTCTCCTCTTTCTCTAGCTACTGTCTTTTGCTTTGCATTCCTTGATCTTAGTCTTTATTACACTAGTGCTCTTACCACCGGGGCCCCCGATCCTGTGTGGAAGCTGATGGGGTGATGGCAGTTAAGACAAGTGGTTCCCCTGTGTTGCCTGCTCACTCTTCCTGCAAATCACCGGCCTCAGCCCCTCTCCCGCCCATGAAGGCACAAGAGAGGGTGCACTGGTGTCATGTCACACGTAAGGAAAGTGGGGCTCCAAGAGGGGAAGTTGCTTGGCCAACATCACTCAGTGGGGATTGAACCCACGTCTGGGTGACCACAGAGCCAAATTACCAAAAGGCAGGGTGTATTTTCTTCAGCAAGTAAGTGTAGCCAGAAAGCACCTGGACTTTTTCACATCATGGAATAGCTGTTCTCTGAGGTCCTGCTGCGTGAGACAATCCCTTCTTCCCCCTCTGGCCCCAGCTTCCCCATCTGTAAAATGGGAAGCATGAAAGAAAGCCGCTTAACAAGAGCACATGTCCAATGGTCCAACTTCCCAGTTCAAACTCCAGCACGGCAGGCTGTATGACTTTGGGCAATTTATTTAACGTCTCTGTGCCTCAGTTTTCTCATCTGTAAAATGGGGTCGGTGACCATAACTATTTCTAATCTTAGAGCTGTAAAGTTAAATGAGATTAAAATATGTAAAGCATTCAACCCAGAGCCTGTCACATAGTAGGCACTGAGTAAATAGCCTGAGTAGGCTCTGAGGCACTGAGGAGGCACTGAGTAAATGTTAGATTTTCTTACCAGCATGAAAGATTCTCACTGGGTCCTTCTGTCACCTAGCTACACCCTCCCGCACACACATTCCTGACCCCCAACATCCTGGAGGGGGTCCCCTACGGCCCTGGCATGGTGACCCCGCAGGGGTCAGTGCTCCCCCACTCTCACTGCCCCTGTGTGGAGGCAACAGTGGGCAGGAAAGATGACTTCCTGCCCATGAGTCTGGCCAGTGACCCAGGAGCTGGGCGTGAGGTAATGGAAAGCTAGAGCTCACAGCAGGCGTGATGGCATAAATTATCACTAGAGCGGTCAGAAGCGAGAGTCACTAACATGTTCTGGACCCCAGTGGCCAAAGAGCCACCATACAAGAGCCCGGTTCAGGAGGGCCACTTCCTTGTCCTCACCTTGGGAAGAAGAAATAGGAATGGAATCATGCCAGACTAAATGGGCAAAGTGAGCCTCGGCGTTCTCATCTGTCACATTGGTGGGTGTCCCGCCCTCGAGTTTTCAAGACATAAGAGGACCTGACCCTGAACTACCAGGTGTTTAGGGTGTGGAGGGGAGACAGAGCTCAGAAAGCGTAACCATGCTATTGATGATTTGGGGACCCTTGAAAACCATGGTAAGGAGTCTGGATTTTGTCCTGAGGACCATGTGGGTCTGTAGAGCATTCAAGCAGGAGAAAGAACCGGTCACATTAGCAACTAGCAGGGCACACCATGGGGTAGAGCAGAGAATGGAGGCAAAGGATCCAGAATGGAGTAAGGTCAGAAAATCACCGGCCCTGGTGTCACCCCCTGACCCGAGGACCACAGCCCCAGGACCTGGCGTCTGATTACCCTTCCAGACCCTTTTCTTCACATATACTGCGAGCACACTGCGTAGCTTCAGCTCCGCCTTGCTCCAGGCTTCCCTCACTTTCTCACGTCTGCCCAGAAAGCTCCTTCTGCTCCTCTTTGCCTAGGTGGTATCATCCACACCACCCTCCCGTTCCAGCTTACAGGTCACTTCCTTCAGAAAACCTTCCTCAATGACTTACCTCTTCCAACTAGGCCAGATGGATGGCCGTGTTCTGCGTTTCCTGGTCACTCTGCCCCACTCCTCCGACCAGGCTCATTGTTTTCCCCTTTAAGAAAGGGTGCAGAACTGGGGCGCCTGGGTGGCTCAGTCCATTAAGCGTCTGACGTCAGCTCAGATCATAATCTTGCCATTCCTGAGTTCGAGCCCCGCCTCAGGCTCTGTGCTGACAGCTCGGACCTGGAGCCTGCTTCAGATTCTGTGTCTCCCTCTCTCTCTCTGCCCCTCCCCGACTCGCTCTCTGTCTCTATGTGTCAAAAATAAATAAACATTAAAAAAATTTAAAAAAAAAAAAAGAAAGATACAGAACTTGGCATCCCTACCTGATGCCCCAGCGCTCAGCACATGGAGCAGCCCCTGGGCATCCAAGGGCTTCCAGATTGGGGTTCCGAGGCCGCAACGTCTCCTTAGAAAATCCTCAGTCCCACTCACCTCCCACACACTCGAGCTAGACGTCCATCCTCAACCCTCACTCACTGAGTCCCTCCTGGTCTTAGAGACATTGTGTAATGAAGTAGGCACCTGACAACAGTTTTAAGGGAAGTTTTGAAACATTAGGTAGGTGCAGTCGTGTTGTCTTGAGATGGAGAAAAGTGAGTCAGTTCAGGGAACTTCTTCTCTGAGACTGATGTGTCCACTCCCACCCTGTTCGGCCCCTGGCGGATGGAATGGGGTTCCTCCCGGGCTCCTCCTTTTGGACGTGCCCACCCACCCTCCCACTAGACTGGGTCTGACTGAGCTCCCTGTCCGAAGCCTGCCCGGCACACGGCAGGTGCTTCAGCACCTGTTGAATTACCAATTGAATGAATGGCCTGATAAACATAAAATGCAGTAATGAACATTTCAAATTGAATGATGCCCATGGCTGGACTACGGACGCGGAGGCCACCTTGGCTCAGTGTGGATGAACCAGAGGGACCCACGTGGGAGCCAGCTCCACCTCCTACAGGGACTGGGATAGGCAATGTCTGCAGATGACAGAGACATGCTTGGGTAAGTTAGGGCCTCATTTCCCGTAGGTCCCTTCCTCCTGAGGAGTAATTACTTTCCTCCTTGATTCCTATCTGAGTGGGTCATACAGTGTCATCCCCCTTGCTGGCCTACTGTAGACACCTGCTAACCCAGGCGGCCCATCCCTGTCTCAAGGAACCCACAGATCTGCTTTCCTTCGTCTTGTGGGGGAGGTGGGGGAGGTGGGGTGCCCAGGGCTACCTCTTCCCAAAGCTCAGAGTGGAGAGAGGGGGCCCTGAGGCACAGCAGCGAGTTTTTCCATATTAGCAAGGTGATGGGCAATTAAAATCTGTTAACACCTCCCACGAGCCAAACACTTTACATACTCTGTCTCCGACCTCTACACCAGCCTTACAGATGGCTGCTTCCCCCCCTCCCCCATCTTACAGATGAGAAAACTGAGGCAAGGGGGCAAAGTGGCCGGCCCAAGGTAACACACTGAATTGGTGGTGGAGCCGGGGTTCACATTGGGCTCTCCGTGGCTCCACAGTGTTCCTAGCAACCATCCCTGCCAGTGCCCTGTGCCCCTCTCCTGCGGCCTGGACGCCGAGTTTGGCTTCCACCCGCGCTCGGCTCATGCCGCCCAGTTCTCGCCACCGCTGCCAAGTTCTGGGACCTGATTTGAATTTGGGGTTCTCTCCACTGCAGCCTAACAAAGGTTTTTATTGGAATGCCCCTCAGATCTGCAGACTTTGAAGATGTTTCAACAATGCAGTCAAAGGCAGGTCTTTGCCACAACAAAAGGCAGAAATATCACCGAGGAGTAAACAGAATTCCTTGGCCTCCTCAGAGCATGTGTCAACATCGTTTTCTTCCCCTTCCCCCTTCTTCTATTTGTTTCTGCAGATTCAGGGCTTGTCGGGGAGGGCGCCTCCCAAGCACTGATGGGGTGGGCCGTGGGCCGCCCCGAACCCAGCAGCTCCGCCTCAGAACAGATGCCGGGGCTTTGGTAAACTGAGAAAGCGTAACTGCTCTGAGCCACTCTCCTGACGGCCACAATTACCCACATGGAAAAGCCATTCCCTGCTCCCAGCCCCCTCGCCCTGCCCCTGGCACACACATGTGGCGTGCACGGCTCCACAAACACGCCTTCCCAGGACGAAAATGTATGTGACATGTACGAAACGGCTTGATTTCAACTGATGGCTGGAGATTAAATGGATCTGAAACGTACATGCTTAAAAACAATTTCGGCGGAAAGCATACCCATTTAATATTGCGTCTCCAAACGAGGCCTCGCTCCCCAGGCAGGCTTGTAACGTGATGAAAACCAGCAGTCAGACCCCACCTGGGACCCCCACTCACCAAGGACACGGGACCCAGGGGCAGGGTGTGTATGTAAGTGTGTGTGAGTGTGTCTGAGTATGAGGATGATGAATGTGTGTGTGTGTGTGTGTGTGTGTGTGTGTGTGTGAAGGGATAGAAGGAGGGGCAAGATGCTGGCCTTCAGTACTGTTTCAAGTCAGCAAATGTTACCTGAGCACCCACCTTGTGTCTGCAGGGGACACAGGGACGCAGGGAGAGAGTGTTGATCACAGGAAAGGAGAGGTCACGGCCTTTCCGAGCTTATAGGCTATTTGAGACACTGAAACCGAGTCAAGGAAATCACCGAAGAGCGAGCCAAGACCATCTTTAAGTGTTGAACTGGAAGGGGAAAAGGAAGTTAACGAATTAAGCATAACCTGGGCATTGCTATGGGATCTTGAAGAGCATCTGAGCTCTGAAACACTTAGTCCTGGGTATGGATTCATTTCTGCCACTTCCTGACCGTGAGACCTTGAGCAAGTCACTTTTCTTTCTTTTTTTTTTAATTTTTTTTTTTAACATTTATTGATTTTTGAGAGAGAGAGAGACAGAGCACGAGTTGGGGAAGGGAGGGAGAGAGAGGGAGACACAGAATCCGAAGCAGGCTCTGTGCTCTGAGCTGTCAGCCCAGAGCCTGATGTGGGGCTTGAACTCACAGAGTATGAGATCGTGACCTGAGTCGAAGTCCAACACTTAATGGACAGAGCCACCCAGGTGCCCCATGCAAGTCACTTTTCTCTGGGCCTCAGTTTTCTTGCTGGTAAAATGGGTATAATAAACTTACTGCATTCATAGAAAGATGAAAAAGAGTGTGCACAAAGCAACTCATTGGGCCCCCTGTTTGCCAAGCACTCAATAAATAATAACTTGTACTCAAATTACGATATGAATATTATTATCAGATCTGACCCGGGTAGTAGTCATGATTCCCATTTTATTTTTTTTAAGTAGGCCCCGTGTCCAACATGGGGCTCAAAGTCACGGCCCTGAGATCAAGAGTCACATGCTCTACCGACTGAGCCAGTCAGGTGCCCCAGTCATGTCCATTTTAGAGATGGGAAAACCAAGGCCCAACGGCCTCCCAGTCGCATAGTGACAGAACCAGAACCGGAACCCAGAGCCATCTGGCTTCAAAGCCCACCATGTCACCTGGCCCTCGGAGGCTCTGGCCCCCAGAAATACTGGTTTTGGAGGTAGGGGGGCCGCTACCCGTGCAGTAGGAAGGAGAGGTCCGGCAGAGAGAAAGAGCTTTCGTCGTGGACACAGACGCTGAGACAGGAGGTGGCCCTGAAGGAAGGTCCGCTCTTTTTCCAGAGTGAGAGGGAGAAGCAGCTCTTCTCTTGCTGAACTTGGTAAAGGCCCTGGGGTTGAGAGGTGATCGAGACACAGCCCTGGTCCCTGTTAAATACCATCTCATCCTGGCCATTTTGTCCCCCTAGCCAATGATCATTGAACTTCAGATATTGGCCCCTTCCCAAAAAGAAGAGCTCCAAATCATAATCAGAGGCCATTGTTTTTTCTAATGTCTATAGTCACCCAAACACAGAGTTAGCCCCCTTGTGAGGTAGTGAGGTCCCCGTCAGTGGCTAGTCTGGGATATTACTGTAGAACTGAATCTGTTAGATCATAGGACATGCACCAGTTCAATGACTGGTACAATTTAGTGTGACAAGAGGCTCTGTTTGTTCAACCAAACACCCGGCAAGCATTCATTAAGCACTGCTTGTATGCTATTCACAGGGGATACAGAATTAGTATGACATAATCCTTGCCCTTAAGAAGCTCCTGTCCTAGTTTAATTCTCTCAGCCTTACTGATTCTTGGTTTGTTGTAGTTATGGCCTAAGTCTGAGCGACTATGGTTTTAACTTCCTAAGCAAATATATTGAATGTTTGGTATTTACGGTTCTTTTTAAAAAGTCTTTAAAACAAGTCAGTTGGATTGTTTTTACTAGCATACGGCCATGCATGGCCTGACTGCCTTTCTTCTACAGCCGGGGTTTCTCAACATCAGCACTAGTAACATTTGGGGCTGGATAATTCTTTGTTGTAGGAGGCTGTTCTGTGTTAGCAGCATCCCTGGCCTCCACCCACTAGATGCCAGTAACACCCCTCTGCCCACAGGTGACGACCAAAATGTCTCCAGATATTGCCAAATGTCCTCAGTTGGGGACAATGTCCCCAGTCGAGAATGATTGTCGTAAAGGATTATCTCCACTGATACAAGGCCCAAAAGGGGCAATAAGGTAAATAAAGGAAATTCAGGGTCCCTGTACCTCAAGAATTTATAATCCCGTAGGGCCTCCACAAACTAACCACATGGAAAATAAAGCCTCACTAAGGACCTCCTATGCGCTAGGCACTGGGCAAAGTGCTGCTGGAGGAGGAGAGAGCCCAGGTTCTAGGTCAGACAGCCCTGATCATCAAATCCCATAGAAAACCTGCATAGTCTGAATACCAGTGTCCTTCTTAGCAAAAGGTATTACTGTGAGCACTTGAGTGAAATACAGTCAGTACCAAGCACAAAGAAGGTTCAGTGTCCAACTGACGCGGATCGCGCTCTTTTCTCCAAATCTAACCCCACTTTTCCAGACCCTGGGGTCAGCAGCAGCAAATGCTGCCTGCGTCCGCCCTCTGCATCCAGACAAAGCGGCAAGGTAATGCAGCCTCACCTTGGGGATCCAGGCAAACAGGTACCTGAGCGTCTCCACGTTGGAACCTCCGGGGTCTGGAGTACACCCATTGTCCTCTCCAGGCTGTCTGTCCATCTTGAATCCACTCACAGGCATTCCAAAAAAAAAAGTTTTCACAAGGCCAGGCTTCGAAAGCATAAAATTAGCTTCAGAAAAGTCCTGAACTTGAGCTAGCATGTTATTGGGCAAATTTTGAGTGCCATTTGCATTCATTTCAAACAGCTCTTGGAGGGGTTCTGGGAAATCTGTTGGGCAGTGATTTTAGATTTCATTAGACACCAGTCACTAGACGCACGGGCATCACAGTGCTCTGTGCACATGGTTCGTAAGCAGCTGAAAACCTGAGATCAAGTGCAAGGAGGACTCCGGCTGCCAAATTTCAGAGCAGGAGGGAAAAAAAAAGAAATCTGGAATGTGTTTCTACTTACTGTCCATTCCAGTAAAATGAAACGGTCTCTCCTCCAAACATGTGTTACTGCTTAGGCCAGAAACTGTATATATTGGTCTAAATCCAGAATGGTCTATGTGACATATTACTCCATATGACAAAATTACTACAACCTGCATTCTCTGTACAAACGCCTGTTGCAACAGTATAGGATGATAATTTGTTGTACAACAAAAGTACATAATAATTTCATGTCAGTGTGGGCCAGGCCTCGGGATTTTCAAAGGGAAATCTTGGAGGCATGTGGACCAGTACTGAATCTGCACCCCCCTCCCAATTCCTCCACTTCCCCCCGCCCCACATGCTCATATGGTATGTGATCAGGATGGGAGAAAGTGGGGCTTTATTTATAACATACCATATTCCACTTGAAAGTGACAAGAACACACACACACACACACACACACACACACACACACACCTAAAAATAAAGCCAAATGGAAATCTGGTGTTCTCATGCTTGAGGCATCAGTGGCCAGAGCTGGTTCACCTACTAAAGGGTAAAGGAAGGTAATGAAGCCAAAAGACAGGAATGTTCATCTTTCAGCACTGAGCTGTTTTGAACCCATCCAGAGCGAAGCCACGTGAATTCCTCAAGACCCCCCAAACCACAGCCTCCTCTTCGGCCCTTGTCTGGGCTAGGGTTTCATTACGAACCCCGGGCCCCATTCCAGTCCTCTCATCTGTCCCTCTAAGCGGCTCCGACAGATCACTCCACAGTACACGGATTCTCGTTGCGATAATGTCTTGGAGAGTAACAACCTGAAATATGATCCAGTCAGAGTGCGTTAACGGTAAAGCATTTCTTTATGACACTTTTCACAAAGCAAGGTTGCAAACCAGGGAGAAACATATAACTAGAAAAATTGAATGCAGAGCATAAAACTACTCAGTTGCTAATACATTTTAGTGTGACACCATTTTTCCTGATGTGGAAACTTTGATTATAGGAAAACATTAAAACATTCTTTTTTTTCCCCCTCCCTCCTTCCTTCCTTCTTTCTTTTCTTTTTCCTTTTCTCTCCTCCCTTTCTCTTTCCTTCCATCTTTCCTTCCATTTTCCCTCCCATCGGTTATGGTTTCAGAGTGGAAAACAAGAGATTTTTCTGGGTAGGCTTCTCAAAGTCTCCTTTCCTGGACCTTCCCCCTTTCCTGGATGTACCTCCAAATGCCCCCGATCCGCCCCCAACCCAGAGCACAGCTAAATGTCAAACCTACTGCTCTCCCAGCAAATTAGCTGGGCTCCTCTCAGATACACTTACAATATTCCTATAAAGAAAAAGATCCTATAAAAGCCTTTTATATCTCAATTACATCAAAATCTAACTTAATTTGTCTGTGCTATCAAGGGCCGTGGCTTAAGCTACTGTGGCTTAAGAGAACTAAGTTTTCTCTACAGTCAGCCTGAGCAGCCTGACCTGTCTTCTGGGTTTGGTGACCGTCGAAAATCCATCTTCTTAGAGTTTTTTGGTTCAATAAAACCTGAAACATATTTTGCCTGGCATTTTTCCTCAGGATTTTTAAACCCGTGTGCACTTTATGGCAAATGAGATCCATATGTCCCTGATTCATTGATACTTAAGCCATTAGGATGCTGTTTTGTAAGAACACTTTGATGTCTAAGGGCCGTCGAGCTATTTGGATGGCTTTTTTTTTTCTTCACAAACAGGAAGTTTTCCCTTCTCGGGGAGTACACAAAGGGAGAGACCGGCTCCCCCAGAATGCCGGACAGTGAGCAGGAAGTGGTTCCAGCCCGTCAAGATGTGTTTGTCCTGCTTGGCCACAGGACAGCCCCCAGACCCTGCCCCCAGGGGGTGGGGTGGGAAGGGGTCTTGTGTAAGGAGGCTCAGAGCCGGCATTGGGCCTGGCCTGGCGCCTGGGTCATTAATGCCCTGCCCACACCCCTGGGACTCAGACCCGTCTCCCAGAGTGGACTCAACATGCCTTGGCATGTTTATTGCTTTTATGGGACTTCAAAATAACATGTGACAAAACAAAGAGCCAAATGCCATGGCTGGGGAGAAGGGTCGGGATGTCACTTGGCTTCCCTTCTCCAGGACTGCTGCGGGGATGGTGACCTAGACTTGGTTCAGGGAGTGGGTAGGACTCAAGCGAGGAAGTTTGGAGACCAGTTCCAGGTGACCGAGTTTGGAATACCAGCTCTGCCGCCCACAACTTGAGTGAGAGGTGTCACCCATCGGAGCCTCAGTTTCCCCCTCTGTAAATAGTAACACCCAGAGTAAGGGCAGCTGCACCACCACACCTTAGTGGTCACTCTCACCTACAACGGACATTTGTCACTTGTTTGGCTTTCCAGCACTAGATCTGCTCTTTCTGGTCTACCCAATGCTCTCTCTTAGGTGAGGACTGGGGGCTATCTTCTAGTCCCAAGAGGCCAGACTCTCCCCTCCTCACCCACTGCAGCCAGGGCGCCATCACATGACATCGGCTCAGCCGGTGGGATGCTTTCATCTGTGATTTTGAATCTTGAGCTTATGACTTCAGCACACAAAGACGGCTGCATGTCAGGCTTGCCACAGCAGCCGTAGAGCTGGGGACCACTTATTTCTGCTGCTTGAGCCTGCCTCTCTGTCCCGGGACAACCTTGGTTCACACTCACAGTCCAAGCCTAGCTCTCCAGGCTCCTGTCAACTCTGGGAGCGCCCAAAGTCCTTCTAATGAGGACTCTTGTGCTCAGGACAGAGGAAATCTTTGTCTTGCAGCCAACAGCCCCAACAAATCCATACCCCTGAGCTCAGTCTTCACATTCATCCTGTTGTCTACCCCAATGACAATCCCTACTCATTGCAAGCGCCTCATCTAAACAGGCCCATCATTGTTCACTTGAACCAATCCTTTGCCAGTTCCCGTGGCTCCTTTGTTGTCCTAACTCTCCCACCTTGCAAAACCCCAACCCTAGATCAGCCCACCTGTTGATGCTTCGTGGCTCTAACTCCCACACCAGACACACTGGAGTCACTTCAGATCCAGGGTCTCCAAACTCAACCTAGTTCTCGGCGGTGCCCTATGATCCTGCTGGGGTCCCCTGGTGAACCCCCTCACCCCAGCCCAACGTAGCTGTCCCAAACATTAAATTCCTCTTCCAAATCTCCAGCCTCACCAGTACCTCCCCTCTCAACAAATGTCTTACCCGTGTTCATTAGCCTGATAGCAGCGATCGCTTCACAACGTATGCACATCTCAAAGAGTCAAGTTGGACGCCTCAAATATACAGACTTTTAAAAAATTACACCTCTAAAAACCTGGGGGGAAAAAGACTACCCTTGACTTTCTGCCCTTTCTGTCCACACACCCACACACTAGCCCCACAAAATTGTCCCTGCAGGCACAATGTCCTTTCCTTCTTGGCTCCTGTGGCCCCTGGACAGATGGGCTGCCTCTTGTGCAAGGCTGTTTCTTTCTCCCTTCTCCTTTGGCTTTGGACCAAAACACAACCTGAGTTCAACATCAGCCCTGCCACAAAAACTAACCACATGTAGCCGTGGGTGTGGTGGCTCGGCTCCCCACGAACAGTCCCTCCTGGGCTTTCGTGGCATCGCAGAGGACAGCGTGTGTCCCCAGACGCTTTTGGCTGCATAATGGTAACATGATCACCAGTGATGACGTACCATTACTATATGACCTGTCGATCATGAAGCAACACGTCCTGAGATATGGGAGCAGATGATTCCTGTACTCCAATTTTTTTATTTTAAAATTTTTTTAATGTTTAGTCATTACTAGAGAGAGAGAGAGACAGCACGAGTGGGGGGAGGAGCAGAGAGAGAGGGAGACACAGAATCGGAAGCAGGCTCCGGGCTCTGAGCTGTCAGCACAGAACCTAATGCGGGGCTTGAACCCCTGAACCGCGAGATCACGACCTGAGCCGAAGTGGCTGAGTCACCCAGGTGCCCCTCCTGTAATCCAATTCTGATAACAATACCAAGTATTCGTGTCAGAGTTCCTGGGGAATGGAGCTGGGCATGGGGGGACAGGACATCTGAAAGGCATCTACTCCAGGCTTCCTACCACCTGGCAGGACCCTCTGCTGGACAGGCAGCAAAACCCCCCCTGGCACGGCCAAAGGGAATCTGTCGGAAGGGAGCCGGGAGAAACCTGAGAAGGCATGCCGCCTGAACCCCCTAACCTGACATCACGCCGCAATTCACGTTGGCCTGCCCAGTTTGGGCTCATCGCCGGGAGCAATTTTGAATCGATGTGTGTGTGCCAGAGTATTCTTCGCCAACCCTCCGATGCAGTATTTCCGAGGAAGATTTCACCAGGTGTCCAGGCGATGGCACCTTTTTGAGTTTGGTCGCCTGGTCCGCAGCAAAGGCTGATGTGACCCTCTCCTCGGAGGGCCGCCGGGAAGACTGTTGGAGGGGACGGGACGGAGGCCTCGGCACCCATGGCACACAGTCAGCTCGCAATGAATAGTGCTGCTTTTTGCTCACCTGGCTCCCCACCCACCCAACTGGAATGTGCAGCCTCAGCCCACATCCAGTTACCGCCCCATCTCTGTCTTCCCTTGACAACCGAATTTCTGGAGTTCCCACCCTGGCAAGTTCTACGACCGACCGCACTTCCCACTCCCGCCTTAAAGCTTGCCGCCCTCTCATTTCTGACCCAGCCTCCCCTGTGCAAGTCCTCTCCTCAGGCTCACCAGCCACCCGTGGCAAGGCCTCTTTCTGTATGTACCTCAATGGTGCAAAGAAGCTGCTGGAAGCAGCAACCTCAGTCAGTTCAGGGCCAGAGTATGCTGAGCAAGGTGCCGAGTGTATGGTTGTAGGTGATTGTGCAAGGGTGACACCCCCTTGAATTGTGTGCCCAAGGCACCGCACTCCCCTCCCTCCCCCCCAGCCCTGGCCCTGCTTTCCAATAGGATCCAAAGTGCAGTTTATTTTTAATCCAAAAGGATACAAGAGCCACACAATGGAAAGCAGCAGTCACTAAGAGGAATAAAATGGGGACAGTGACTTCCTCTGGCTATTCATTCCCATAGGAATGCAGGCCCAAGGTTGCCAGATTCTAACCTATCAAGAATTTGGGAAGCTGGATTTTTTGTGTGTGAGAGCTTTATTTTTTTTCATTTTCTTTTAATGTTTATTTATTTTTGAGAGAAAGAGACAAAGCACGAGCAGGGGAGGGGCAGAGAGAGAGGAGACACAGAATCCAAAGCAGGCTCCAGCCTCCAAGCTGTCAGCACAGAGTCTGACGCGGGGTTCTAACCCATGAGCCATGAGATCATGACCTGAGCCGAAGTCGGACGCTTCACCAACTGAGGTACCCAGGCGCCCCTGTGTGAAAGCTTTAAATGTCAGCATCAAAGTCAAATTAAAACTGGAACTTTGTGTATGCCCAATAAAATACATTAGGCTAGATTCAGACCTGTTGGTCCGGGGCACAGACCTCTGGCCTGAGCTGGCCAGGAGATGATGCCAGCTGGAAGGTATAGATGTATGTTGGGGATGATGCAGGAAGGGGAGAGTCCAAAGGGGTAAAGAGATAGAGGGTGAGGAAAGGGATTTCTCTGGGCCCAGGGAGAGTGGGGATCCACACCCCCAACTCCAACACCTTAAGGGATGGCAGGAGGTGGCCATCAGGTGGCCACAGGAGGCTGTGTGGTATGATTCTGCACACCGAGGTTTCTAGTCTCTGCGAAACCTCCCTCTCCGTGTTTGAGGAGAACATGTCGGCTGGGGCAGTGGACATCCTCCTGGCAACCAGTGTGAACTGAGGTGTTGGAGGAACAAAAATCCTTCCTATGGAACCACCCAGGGAAGGGCGCCCCCCAGTAATGACCAGAGTTGTTTCCTGCTAAACCATTAGAATGGTACCTTCAGGGCACATTTGAAGCTGGTCAAAAGAAAATAGCAAATGCTCATTTCTTGCCCACCTGGGATTCACCTCCTCTGTGCTTTTAAGTACACTCTTCCATTTCTGTCTACATTTAGCCTTTTAGAGAATTTTTTCAGAGCTACGCTCTAGCTTAAGAACAGCCATTCCTGAGGTCTGTTCTCCCCACTGTATTTCCAGTGCCTACCCAGCATCATCCAATAGAAGTAGAACACGAGCCCCATATAAAATTCTAAATTTTCTAATATTTAAAGAATATAAGAAAACACAAGATTAATTTTAATAATGTATTTTATTTAACCCTACATGTCAAAAATAAATCCCTTTAACATGTAATCAATATAAAAACCCGTGAGATATCTTATATTCTCTTATTGGTACTGGTCTTTAAAATCCATTGTGTGTTTTATATGTATAGTACCTGCATATCCATGTGGATTAGCTGTATTTCAAGTGCTCGGTGGCCCTGCTCTGTGGGGGGACTAAAGGCTGGGTGTTGAACAGTGCAGGCTGGGCATGCTGTGAGTGTCCAACGAGTGAGTAATTGGGGGCTGTAAGAAAGTTATTGAATCTCACTAAGCCTCAGGATTCTCAGCAGGGGTGGTACGTAGCTTGCAGGCTGGTCCAAAGGTCCACCCTGAGAGGCAGAGACAATGCCTGTGGGATCACGCTACCTGCCCAGTGCCTGCACTCAGCAGGCACAAAGTGTACATTCATGGAATGCGTATATGAAAAAGGATGTTAGGTATCGTGTTGTTATATTTGTCTAAAATGGTGATTCTGAAACTTTTGGGCCTTTTGGACATTTCCCCCCATCCCCAAAAAAGAGATCCAAACTCAAAATATTTGGATAAAATTTCATATTTAGAGTCTCTAAAAACCATCCCCAGACTTCCTGGTGTATGGCCTCCATAAGAAACTTGTGGTCTAAAGGATTATTTCTATTTCCAACAAGTGCTTATCAAGTTTATAATATATGATTAGTATTCTGTATGCTTTCTTTAAGACACTCTTGCCTTTAATTGGTGGTTTTCTTTCTGCAGAATCATTTATAAAACTTGGAAAATAGCTAATCTCCACTTCAATCGAGTGACCTGTGATGATCGTGCCAGTGAGGGAAAGCTTTTGAGCAAGTGCAACAAAAATTCACTTTTTGCTGTTGAACTTGATTTTCTGGTAGCATCTAAATCATGCACCAGCACTGTCTCACCAAATATGAATTCGGTGGCCACAAATCATTTTGCATGACTTGTTCAAATGAAACATGTTTATTGAATTAAAAGAGAAAATGCAGAAAAAACAGAAATAGGACCGGGGCGCCTGGGTGGCTCACAGTCAGTTAAGCATCCCACTCTTAATTTCAGCTCAGGTCATTGATCTTGCAGTTCTTGAGATAGGGTTCCAAGACGGGCTCTGTACTGGCAGCACGGAGCCTGCTTGGGATTCTCTCTCTCACTCTCTCTCTGCCCCTCCCCGACTCGTGCACTCACACACACATGTGTTCTCTCTCTCTGAACATAAATAAATAAACTTTTAAAAAATTAGGAAGGGGACAAAAACACTAATAGTGCTTACCACTCACACATCTATTCATATTTTTATCTGTTTTTCCTACACCTTTTTTCTGGGTATAAGTTCCTGATAATTATTATAGGTTCACTGATGTTTTATCTATGATTGTATGTCATATTTACATTATATGTATATTCAATTATATTTATTTTTATATCTTTTTTTTTAATTTTTTTTCAACGTTTTTATTTATTTTTGGGACAGAGAGAGACAGAGCATGAACGGGGGAGGGGCAGAGAGAGAGAGAGACACAGAATCGGAAACAGGCTCCAGGCTCCGAGCCATCAGCCCAGAGCCTGATGCGGGGCTCGAACTCACGGACCGCGAGATCGTGACCTGGCTGAAGTCGGACGCTTAACCGACTGCGCCACCCAGGCGCCCCTATTTTTATATCTTGACATATATATTTTAAAATTTTTATATGTGTGTGTATATTATATACATATATTTCCCACTTTTTAAAATTTATCGTTCTTTCTTTCATTGGGATATAGTTGCCATATAAGCATTGCATTAGTTTTAGGTGTACAATATAATGACTTGGGATATACAAAGATAGAGAGATAAATAGATAGGTATCAAAATGATCTTAGTTAACATCCATCACCACATATAGTTACAATTTTTTTCTTGTGATGAATTATTATTTCTCAAGCATTTCCTTGGATTTCTCTAAACTCTCCTTAAACATTATTGTAAATGGTTGGGTAATATTCTATAGAATGGAGGCACTATGCTTTCCCTAACCATCCCTCTACTGTTAGATTTTTAGTTGTTTCCAATTGGTTTTATAAATAGCATTAAAATGAACATCTTTCCACATAAAGGTTTCCATCTTGTTAAGTTGAAGGGTCTGAGCATTTAAAAACACGTCATATGCATTTCCATACCCTTTCCGATTTATCCTCTCTTCTGAATTATATTCCCACGAGTCATACCAGAACCTGCCAGGCCCAACCCACTGCAGAGCCGGCCCAGAGCAGACACTGTGGCCTGTGGAGGTTGCCTGCCCCTCGCGGTCTCTGGCTGACGTTGTACTTCTGGTCATCCCCAAGGCTCTAGGGCACCAGCAGGCACCTGGACAGCCCGGGCACAACCTGAAAGTAGAGAGAGAGGAGAGCAGCAGACACACAGAGCCACGTGCATCCAGAATCACCTTCTCTCCTTTGAGCAAATGTGTACGGCAGGACCACTGTGGGCCAGCCGGGCTCCAGGAGCTGGTCCTACAATGGGAAGAAAAGCAGACATGCTCCTCCCTCTGGGAGTTTACACGCGACTGGAGATACATCATGGTCACATACGTTATGATCTGTGCAATGGGAGTGTGCCCGATTTAACTTGAGGACTCGCTGGCCTCACTTTAAACAAAATCTGAAAGCCTTAAGGGGGATGGGAGGGCTACATAGGCAAAGAGCTGGTGAAAAGGGACTTTCAGGCAGAGGCAACTGTGCTTGGAAACTTCCCGGGGCAAAAAGAGTTTGCTGTGTTCCCCAAACTTAGAGATCAGCCTGATGGGAGCATCCCAGAAAGAAGGCAGGAGACTGACACGAGCCTGGAGATGTCGACAGGGCTGCGTCCCACCGGGCCTTGCAGAGCCTGGTCAAGGGGGTGAGCTTTGTCCCAAGGACAAGAAGAAACCAGTGACTAGGTTGGGTGATGACCTGGTTTAACTCACCCCTTGTCAGACTGGCTGCTATGTGGAAAATGCATCAGTACAGATAAGACTAGAGGCCCAGAAGAACACTTAGGGGGGCCATTGTTGTTATCCAGGTGAGAGATGGCTTGGACAAGGGGATGGAGACACAGTTGATTAGGTGGAGGGGTGGGTGCCATCACTGACTCCCAGGATCCTGATGGATGTCACCACTGTTCACTGAAATGGGAAAGGCTGAAGGCAGGCACACTGGACACAGAAGACAAAGCATTCTTATTCTGTCCCTACAGGGTTTCTATTGAGTTGTCCCTGAGACAGAAGTGATAGTTGAAGATTTGACCCTAAGGGAGGAACCGCATTTCAGTTTTCCCAGAAATATGTTGCACCAATGACCCAATGCTCTTATGGTCTGTGGTTTTCAAAGTTTGGAAATGCTGTCGACCATGTATCTCCCAATTAGGGCCTCACAATGCACTTTGGCACAGACACCTTTCTTTGCAGAGAGGAAGCCTGTTTAACTTTGTTTAAACCTGTGCTTCATACATCATTTGATCAAGGGATTTTTTGTGTGTCTGTCTATAGCACCTATTAATATTCCCTGGCACTGAAATTCAGTGGAAAGCCCTTTAGGAAATATTGATCTAACTATAAAATTATTGGTAAAAAAAAAAAAAAAAAAGCGTAACAGACTCCCTAGCCACAATGAAACACAGAGCAGTGCAGTTTGTGAGAGCCCTTCAAACACACTACCCAAAGACGTCACTTCTTCCCATAGTCACCGAGGTGGAAATTCCATGGGTAACTTCCTTTTGAGGCCTGATGTCTCCTTCATGCATTGCCTATGGAAATGAAAACACCCCTGGGAGAGGTTCAGTAACATCTAGTTCATTCAACACACTCGCCCTGTGCTTGATCCTGAGAGACACAGAGAGGAAGACATCCTCTTTCCTCTCGAGGAGCTGACAGTTTCGTGAGAAAGATAAGCAGTTTAGCCAATGATTATGACACAGAAGGAAAA
Source organism: Felis catus (assembly GCF_018350175.1). NCBI lineage: Eukaryota > Metazoa > Chordata > Mammalia > Carnivora > Felidae > Felis > Felis catus. Next base: position 177,416,422 of record NC_058368.1, on the reverse strand, counting down.
GTGCGGAACATACCGTAGGAGCACTGGGGCCGGCTCGAGAGTCCAGTCGGGAGGCCCCAGGAAGGCTTTCCTGATGAGATGGCATCTGAGTAGGACTCTGATTGCCAAACGGGTGGTTTACAGGTAGGAGGGAGGCCTGGGCTGGGCTTGGCTTAGCCGTGCTTCCTTTGATAAAACTGCTCCTCTCTCTCATCTACTGTGGGGCTCTCTAATCTTTTCTGCGACAGCAGCCCAGACCATGTTTCAATGGGAATACCTGCTAAGAATTCTTCAGTGGCTTCCCAGAGCTTTTAAGATGAAGACCCAAATCCTCAAAATGGACTATCAGGTACTGCCTGGCCCACCCCTAGCCTGCCTTCTGCTTCCTGACGTCCTTTTGCTATGCTCGGTTCTCTGTCCCCTCTAGCCTGATCTCCATTCTCAAACCTGCCGCTCTCCCCCATCTCAACTCCTTTGTCCATACTGCTCCCCCTGCAGAGACACCCTTCCCAAGCGCTGCCCACACTCCTTAGCTGAGTGTTCCTACTTCTCCTTCAGAGCTTGGTTCCAAATGTCACTCATCAGGGAAGCTGTCCTGACACTTCAGATGATATCAGGCCCCCTCATAGTCCTCTGAACTTTTTTATGTCACGGCATTTACCATAAGATGACACTATATATCTGCTTGTTTTATTATTTGACTAAAGCCAGCCTCTCCCACGAGGAGAGCCTCCCTAGTTCCCGAGGTCAGGGACCATGTTTGACAGTTCATTGCACTGTGTCTGGTGTAAAGTAAGTGTGCATAAATATTTGTTGCACACATTAATGAATATCAGTGGGAGATCAGGACCTGTCACAGGGAGGGAACTTGGAGAGAAGAGAGTACAGTCAGAGGGCAAATGACATTGTTCAACCAGCAGAGCAGAACCGTTAGGAGATTAAGAGATTTACTGCAAGGAATTGGCTTACACAATTGCGGAGCCTGGCTAGATAGGTCTGAAATCTATAGGCAGGCCGTCAGGAAGGACAGGCTGGAAACCACTGGGCATAGATGGGCACTGATGCGCACAGGTGGAATTTCTCCTTCAGCAGGAAAGTCTCAGTTTTCCTATTAAGGCCATTCAACTGGATGAATCAGGCCGACCTGGATCATCTACGACCATCTCCCCTACTTAAAGTCAACCGATTATGGACTTTAACCACATCTATGAAATAACTTCATAGCGACACCTAGTGTTGGAATGAATAACTGGAGACTGTAGCCTAGCCAGGTTGATGCATCAAAAGATCATCACAGACATCAAACCCAGGAGGCAACAGAGACAAACCAAAAGACACCGAGCTTCAGAATCAGGATGACGCGTTTGCCTCTGCAGCTTCTAGCTGAGTGACCCCAGTGTGGCAGAGACTAGCTGACTCTTTAGCAGAAACATTTCCTCTTCTACTTGGGCACACAGGTAGACTACCTTTGTGAGCTTCCCTTGCAGTTAGATTTGCCATGTGACAGAGTTCTAGCCAATGAAAGTGAGAAAGGTGTGTGCCACTTCATGATCTGGCCCATGAAACTCCCCGGTCCTTCTCCATGCTTTCCTCCCCTCCTGGCCGGCTGGAAGGGAGCTGGCCTCCAAGACAAGATCTCCATGTTGGAATTTGCATTGGAATTTACACATTGAAGGTGGAAGCACCTCCATTATCCCGGGTCTCTGATGACTGCAAAGAGAAGGTTGCCCCACTGACTTTTTCATCTTCCAACTACTGTCAAGTGAGCCGAAAATAAACATCATAGTGTTTAAGACTACATATGTCTGGCATTGGGTCTATTTGTCACCATAACTAGTGTTAACACTAATGCACTTTTTGCAAGTTTCTAAACCTTTCTGAGCTTTGTTTTACTCATCGCAGCAAAGGGTGGAAAGCGTGTTCTCCTAAAGATGCAGATGTATCGTTGGGGTCTCTTTTACAACGGCAGAACTCATATTCAACCCTAAGAGATTTGTTTGTCTCCAGGCATGATCTGATGTCTCCAGGCATGAGCACTTCAGGGTTGATATGGGGGCTCCAGAGTCCCAGGAACTTAGGTTCCTTCTCTCTTGCTGCTCTGTGTCCTCATGGACCCAATGGCTCACCATCATGCATTCATGCCAGCCAGCATGTAGAGGAGAAAGGACACGCCCCTATCCTTCTAAGAGCAAGACACTGAACTTGCACAGATCTCTCTGTTCACATCCCATTGACCAGAATACACTCTAACTAGCTAAAAGAAAGGGGTGGGACATGCCTTTATTCTGGATACTGATGTGCAGAGGTTAACATTGGGGTCCTGATCCTATTGGAGAGAAGGGACAACAGACACCAGGAGACAACCTGTAGTCTTTGCATCGATATGAAGCATTTAACACGGGCTTCACCCTCATCTCCCAGTCTCTGTACCGCCTTCGATGTGCATTTAGATAAGATTGTTACCAGTGCTCTTGGGCCTTTATTTAACAAGTCACCAGACACCAGGCTGGACAGAGGCCTGTCCCGCCCTCCCCATGCAGATGCTTGACAGGGGAAGCCTGTGGCCTGAGCCCCCATCGAGCTGTATCCCTGTGGTCTAAGTGATAGCAACACGTCCTCAACACTTGCTTTTCGGAGCCCAGATGTCAGCCACATGAAACCTAATGATCTGCAGCTGGTCCTTGGGCATCCGTAGACTCCCAGAGGCCCAAACCAGGGAATGATAATAATTATAATAATAATTGCTACCATTTAGTGCTTGCCCGTGGCCTGGGTGCCAAATGGAGCCCTTTACATGACTGCTCATTTGCACACAGACTGTAAGTGAGGAGGTATCTTCTCCACTCTATAATGAGACAACTGAGGCTCAAACAAGCAGACTTTCCTGAGTCCTCCCAGCAAGTAAGTGGCCAAGCTAGGTAGGATTTGAACGCAGAGCTTTTTTCACTCCTCCCCATTTTCTAAAATATTGATAGTGGAGAGCTTGCAGCAACTTCTGTCATCTTTCCCTGTAACACCCATTCCCTTTACCCTCCAAAGAGCTCTCGGTTCCCTTGTAGGGATGTGAGGGGGGTGGGGAGGACCACACCCCCCCCCACTTACTGTCCACATGGTCTAGGCCCCAGAAGTGGACAACACGGCCCAGGCCTAAGCTCATCGGTGTGTTACACCCCACGGCCACACTGATCGTGGGTCTGTGACCCCACTGAGCAACCTCTGGCTGGGAAGGTGACACTGAATCAGAAAGCATGTGAGGCTTGGCCCTGAGGCTGCCAACTTGTGAGATTCAGAGAGAGATGGAGAAGGTGCGTTCTGGGAGTGTCCTTGATTCCCTGCACCAAGCCCTGCCTGAGCTGGAATTACCTGGGCGGTTCAGTGATGTGCGCCCAAGGCCGCACATCCAGGAAGCTGGCTGAGATGGGATTTGAAGCAGGTCTGGAGCACTTGGCCACGCACCAGAATAAAGATGATGGCCGTGCCACAGCCCGATAGGGTAGATTCCACTCTCCCCTGCGATCCTATCTCCACTGACCCAGCCCTTTTACCTTTTCCCAACCTCACCTGGAACCCGCAAGGCTTATTCATTTGTGACCAATGTGGCCTTGATCAAACGGCTCGAAATTCCTGCGCTGAATGCCCTCACTGGGTTGTACTTAGTATTTTACCCATTAAATGCGGATGGTACCATCCTAAGCCGCTGGGGGTGTAGGGAGGGGTGCTGTTGCTACTGCGGGGTTTCCAATGTATCAGGGTTTGCCACGTGTCAGGTGCTTTCCTATGTGCCCGACAGTCAAGAGTGAGCCAACACAGAAATGATTCCCACCCTTGAAGATCTAACAGTCTAGTACCCAGTGGAAACTTCTGGGCCTCCTTCCGGGACTGAGTTCAGAAATTACCAATAGACACTACATTCGGGTTTGCATTCTTAGATTAAGGTTTCGCAATGGAAGCCTGCAGCTTCAGCCCATTATGGGCTGCTTAAATGCTTATCAGGTATGTGCCCAGATGTTGAACATGAGGGAGAATAAGGGATGTTACTTTTCATAAACTGTTTCATAATTGGGTATCAGTCAGGGTCTCAGGAGGAAACAGATGGCACGTGCAAAAGGAGTGTTAGAATTTAGAGGTGTGAAAGCCAACAAGGGGGTGTAAAGCCCCCAGTGGGGACCTGCCACCACCTATAGGCAAAAGAGGCAAGGGGAAGAAAGGTGGGGCTGCAGAATCCAGAAAGAATCTCTCTGTGGCTTTCCCACGGATCTGATGTTGTGCGACTGCAGCCATTAGCAATATATGTCCCAGTTCTGTATCTAAAGCTCACTTTTGGGGTGCCTGGGTGGCTCAGTTGGTTAAGAGCCCTACTCTTGACTTCGGCTCAGGTCACGATCTCACAGTCTGTGAGTTCGAACACCACACTGGGCTCTGCACCGACAGTGCAGAGCCTGCTTGGGATTCTGTCTCCCTCGCTCTCTGCCCCTCCCCCACTTGCTCTCTGTTTCTCTCAAAATAAATAAAAATAAACTTAAAAAGGGGTACCCGGGTGGCTCAGTTGGTTGAGCGTCCAACTTCGGCTCAGGTCATCATCTCGTGGTTCACAAGTTCAAGCCCCACATCAGGCTCTGTGCTGACAGCTCACAGCCTGGAGCCTGCTTCTGATACTGTGTCTCCAGCTCTCTCTGCCCCTCCCCCGCTTGTGCTCATTATCTCTTTCTCAAAAATAAACATTGAAAAAAAATTTTTAGTATACTTAAAAAAAAAGAAAAATAAAGCTCAGTCTTTTCTCCTGGGCTCCAGCCCACCCAATGCCTGACGGCTGGTTCCACCTGAGTCAGCCACAGGCAATGCAAATACAACCCATGAAAAATCAGCAGTCAGAGCTGGATTACGACGTAGGCAAGTGAAGCATGCATCCAGCAAACCAGAGGGACCAGATATACAAGGCACAGAAAGTATTTCAATAAATTGCTATTTCAAAAAAGTATCTGAGTGTGCAAGGTGGTTACACCAGTGCCAGGACAACTAGATAGTTGTAAGGACAAAAGTGGACCTATCTCTTGTGTCATACCACGCACAAAACATAACTCTCCTAACAGCTAAAAATTCTAAATTTCTAGAAGAAAACATAGGAGAAAATCTTTACAGACTTGGGCTGAGCAAAGGTTCCTTGGATGTGACAAAAACCGTGAACCAAAACAAAACGTTATGAATTGATTCTAACAAAATTTAAACCTTCTCTTTTTCGAAAGCCACAATTAATTAAGAAAATTAAAGGCAAACTACAGACCGGAGAAGTTATTTTCAAAACAATTGTTTGACAGAGGGCTTGTATCCAGAATACAAAAAAAACCCCAAAAAACAAAAGAAAACCTTCTACGATTTGACAAGAAGAAGAGAGGGGCGCCTGGGTGGCTCAGTCGGTTAAGCGGCCGACTCGGCTCAGGTCATGATCTCGCGGTCCGTGAGTTCGAGCCCCGCGTCGGGCTCTGTGCTGACAGCTCGGAGCCTGGAGCCTGTTTCGGATTCTGTGTCTCCCTCTCTCTGACCCTCCCCCGTTCATGCTCTGCCTCTCTCTGTCTCAAAAATAAATAAACATTAAAAAAAAATTAAAAAAAGAAGAAGAGAAATAATCTAATTCTTTTTAAGTGGGGAAAAAAACCCCACTTTGCTTCTCAAAAGAGGGTACATGAATCTCCGATACACGTATAGAAAGATGGTGGTTATCGGGAAAATACAAATTTAAACCACAGTGAGATACAACGTCATATCCACCGAAATGGCTAAAAATCTTTAAAAGGAAATAAAATAAAAAGTCTGATGGTACCAAGTGTTGTTAAGGATGTGGTGCCAATGACATGCTCGTGTACTGCTGATGAACAACAGAATGGTACAACCACTTTGGAAAACGATTCAGCAGCTTCCGCAAGAAGTTGAATATCTACTTAGCATAGGATCGAGCTCTTCCACCTCCAGGTAATTACCTGAGATAAATGAAAATACAGGCTTGTACATAAATGTTCGTAAGGGTCTGTTCACAACAGCCAAAACCTGAAGGCAATCCAAATATCCAACAACACGTGAATGGATAAACAAATTGTGGGTGTATTTACACAGCGGAATACTGCCTGGAATTAGAAACAAACACACAACAACACTAGGAATCTAAGAAGCAGGACGCAGAGTAAAAGAAGCCATACCAAAAAGAGTATTTTCTGAATTATTCCATGTATGTGATGTCCCAAATCAGGCAAACTAGTTCATACTCACAGAAATCAGAGCCGCATTTGCCAGGGGTAGGGGATGTAGGGCCTGAGTGGGAAGGGGCACCGGGGAACTTTCCGTAATTATGGGAACATTCTCTACCTTGACTGGGGTGGTGGTTACCCAAAAGGTGTACGCAGTTGACAAAATTCATTGAACGGTGCACTTCAAAGGTGTGCGTTTATTGTATGTAAGCTATAGCTCAATAAAGGTGACTTTTGAAAAATGTGTTTAAGCAGGGGCATCTGGGCGGCTCAGTCAGCTGAGCGTCTGACCGGCCCGGGTCATGATCCCGCGCTTCGTGGGATCTCTTTGTCAGAAGAGAGGCACAGGGCAAGGTGTGGGGAGGTTCCACGCACGCCCTCCATGCCCCCCTCTCTCCCCGCATCTCCACGCGTTCACACGAAGCCCGTGTGCTCCACGACGCACTCTGAACCTCATCCTTTTGGGTTTTCAAGGAGGCTTCATTGCACAGGTATGACTGATTAAGTCATTGATCGTTGCTGATTGAGTCAAATCCCCAGCACCTTCCCCACCACCCTCAGAAGTCAGGGGGCAGGACTGTAAGTTCGAACCCTCTAATCACAGGGTTGGTTCTGGCAACCAGCCCCCATCCATGGGCGGGGTCCTGAGGTCTCCTCATTAACAGAACAAAAACCAACTTTATTGCTCTAATCGCTTAGGGGATCCTGAGGGTTTCAGGAGCTCTGTGACAGAAATGGGGACAGAGACCAAATACATACTTGTTACCATAAGTCACAGTGCCACCCTCCCTCTCTTCCACCCTCACATCCCATCCACCACCAAGTCCTGTTGCTCCCGGCTTCTCCCCTTTGACTTCTCTCCATGCCCGCAGTCCCCACGCCAACTCAGGCTCCTTCACCATCTCTCTGTCTCCTGTTTTCCCTTGCTCTTTCCAGGCTGCAATCCATTGTACTAGCAACATGACCTTGCAACATCCCTGCTTCCAATCTTCCTACCCCTCAGGTGGAGACAGCACCCTGCCCACCCAGTGCCCATTCTCCTCTCCTCCCTTAGGACAAGAGCCTATTTGGGTAGGACCGGCAATCAGTCCAAATGAGAACCTACATTGCCAAGGCCTTTCAGATACATATCTAAGTTTTGCACAACAGTATGGGGGTGGGAGTTACTTGACGGGGCTTCCAGGAAAGCATACTTACTAAGGAACTGACTCAGCTGGGAGACCCATTTGACCTCTCCAGGCCCTCCTTCTTACTGACTGGAATACTAACATGATGGCTAGGGTGGCAGGGGCTAACTGGTGACCATGAAGGGATACTGAGGATGGAAACCAGTACTAGGAATGGTGGAGCTGGGAGATAAAACATAGTCTGGGATGTTGACAACTGTGAACTGCCAACTTCTGGATTCTTTTGCAAAAGAGAGAAGTATCTATCTTGCTTGCACCACAGAGAAATATCTATCTGTGTCTCTCTTACCAAGAGCTGAAAATAAGTCCTAGCTCTTACGGTATCCTAAATGCCCTCCACAGAGAGTACTGGATTCCTTAACGTGGTACTTCACGCTCTAGCCGTCTAGGCTTTTATGGATGAACTCCAACGACGTCATTAAATCTTAAGCAAAATCATGGAAGGGAGTGTTTTTGTGTGTATACATTTTTCCCTAGAAAGGGGATCACCACTTTTCATCAGATCTTCAAAGGGACCTGTGACCCATGCCCCCCGGCAAAATGTTTTCAACCTTCTATAACAAGCCTGCTTAGTATGCGTAACTGTCTCCTTTTGCACGTGAGGAAACCGATTCTGAATGTTTAAGCACCTTGTAAAGTGCTACACTCAGGGCAAGTGAAGGGAGAAGCCATGGATGAATTGTGGAGGAAAAGACACCACGAAGGGAAGCAGAGTGTTTCTCAGGGTCGGAAGCCAGAGCAGGGGACCTGCGTTTGCACACTGGGCCTGGGATGTGCCAGGACTTTCCTAGGGCCTTCTGCGTCCCTATGCCAGCATGGCTTTCATTACTGAGGGCCATCCTTTTAATGAGCTGTCTGCCTTCAGTTCTGCTTGACTGTAATGTTCTCCAGTTGATTCCTCAGTAATGGAGAGGCTCTGGCGTTTGAAGTCATCTCATCAACCCAGTTTGTTGCTCTGTTCAATTTTGGGGGGTTACCCCGGAGAGGGGCAAGCCCCCATATTTCCAAGGGTGCATTAGAGCATGTGCTTGGAGCCTTATTCAGTGGCCATAGTGGGGCCTAACAGGCCCAGCTAACTTCTGTAAGCCCTGTTTCGCTCAGTTCCAGGAGAGAATTAATGCAACTTGTGAAAAATCACAAGGTTTGCTGAGCACCTGATTTGCTAAGCCCCCTACCAAGCCTCACAGACTCCCTTTGTAAGCATTTTCTCATACTCTTGGAACAACATTAGGAAGGATTTTGTGTGGCGGCCTTTTTTCTTCCTGTATTTAGGTGGCCAGCATCTGAATTCCTTCCTGTGTTTGGGGTATTCCCTAGTACATGAATCTTAGTGAAAGGCAGGGTCCTTTAGTTTCCTTTAGGAAACTAAAATCTAGGCACCTCCCTCACCTTCCAGCCTCCCCTGCAGGCACCACCAGCCATCATTTCATAATGTCACATGGGAGCTAGTGACACTAAGCTGAGGGACAATGACGAAACCACCCTGGTAGAAGCAGCTGGAGTGAAACATGTCACTTCTGGCACCAACACTTAGTGGCCAGTACAGGGGCGTAGCATGGCCATTTATGGCATCTGGACCTTGGTCACTACAGTGGTTAACAGAGTCCTTGCAGGACAGGCTCAATGACTTGATTGTGGCCAATGTTCTGGCTGCCCTTTCTTCCAAGCCAGTTTTCCTCTTCACATTATAGATGGGGTAACCAAGGTTACCCATGAGCAAAGTAACCCATGAAACATACTAGCCATAGTCTGGGACCACTGTCCAGGTCTCCCAAACTTGAGTCCACTGCACTTTTCTCTGACCTATATTCCCTCTTTAAACTTGGAAGTCAGCTATAAAATATTCTAAAACCGGGGCACCTGGGGTTAAGCGTCCGACTTCGGCTCAGGTCGTGATCTCACGGTCCGTGAGTTCGAGCCCCGCGTCGGTCTCTGTGCTGACAGCTCAGAGCCTGGAGCCTGCTTCCGATTCTGTGTCTCCCTCTCTCTCTGCCTCTCCCCTGCTTGTGCTCTGTCTCCCTCTGTCTCTCAAAAATAAACTTAAAAAAATTATTAAAAAAAGAGAAAATATGGGGCGCCTGGGTGGCGCAGTCGGTTAAGCGTCCGACTTCAGCCAGGTCACGATCTCGCGGTCCGTGAGTTCGAGCCCCGCGTCGGGCTCTGGGCTGATGGCTCAGAGCCTGGAGCCTGTTTCCGATTCTGTGTCTCCCTCTCTCTCTGCCCCTCGCCCGTTCATGCTCTGTCTCTCTCTGTCCCAAAAATAAATAAACGTTGAAAAAAAAAAAGAGAGAAAATATTCTAAAGCCACATAAAAATGTAGGTCCTTAATTCCATGACATGAGAGTATCTCACTCCACAAAACAGGCATTTATGTAGCACTTACAATGTACGCGGTCACTGTGCAGGTCCTGGGAGAGTATGATAACTATTGTTCTGTAGCAGACCATCCTTAAACTTAGTAGCTTGAAACAACAAGCATTTATCATTGCTCACGAGTCTTCGGGTCAGCTGAGTGGTTCTACTAGTCTTAGCTGGCTTATGTATGCATCTGCAGTCAGCCACGTGTCATCCAGGCAGCTCTGATTTGGCTGGGATCTCTCCCATGCTCAGGGGTCAGTCGGCTGTAGGATGGCTCTCCTCCACATGGACTTCACCCTGTGGCAGGCTAGCCTAGGATTGTTCTTGATGGCGGGGTCCAAGACAGCAAGTGGAGGCATTCAAGACTTCCTATACCAAGGGTTGGAACCAGCACACCCTCACTTTTGCTGAATCCTATTGACCAAAGCAAGTCAACATGGCAGCCCAGATTGAAGGGGTGGAGAACTAGACACACCCCACTTCTTGCGGGAAGAGTGGCAAAGCCACCTTACAAAGGCCAGGCTATCACAGGATGATAATACAAGAGAGAAAAGCTGTTCTACTTGTATGCTATCTATGCCTCTGTCTCATTGTTCAAAGGATTCAGGGTAGCTTGCAAAACAAAACGTGCAATTGAAAATATAAGTACGGAAACTAAAATCTAGAAGAAAATCCTAAGTCCTGGGAGGGAGTCAAGACTCTGAGAAAACAAATAATCCCCAGGAGCCCTGGGCTCCCAGCAGCCTACTCTCCTCCCATCTGACATGGACTCTCCAGTCTGTGAACGTCTCAAGTCAGGGGGTACAGCTCACCATCCCCTGACTGGTGCAGAGATGCGTGTTCAGGTACAGTTGTTGATCTGTCCGTGGTACATCCTGCTGAGTTTCCCAGCAGCCAAAGTGGAGGGAGGAGCATCAGTTTCCCTAATTGTTGTTGTTTTGTTGTTGTTAGAGAGAAAATAATTCCCAGCAAAGCTTTCCCTTAACACCTTCTGATACAAAAAAGTAAGCTTCACACAGGGCTTCATCCAAGTGGCCCTAAACCCATAAAGGGCCAAATATCTACAATAACCTGACAAGACTAGAATACATAGGATACACAGAGCTGGCTCCTCGGCTGCCTCCGGGTGAAGGGTGGGGGGACAACGGTTGACCGACATAAGGCACAGGGTAAACTCACACGATACGCAAGCCATGTCAGATGCGTTGGTCTGCAAGAAGGCAGAGAAGTGGTCCTGTGGTACAAGAAGCAAGGGGTTGTGGGAGACATGGCCACCCTGGGGAGGCCTCAGTCTGCCAGGTACTGTGCCACAGAGCACCCATCCAGAATCCCCTTGATGGGCATTTCCTCCTATAATGAAAGAAGCTGGGACTCAAAGGAGCCGGTGTGACTTGCCCAAGGTCCCATAGCTAGGAAGTGGCCAAAACCTGTCTGTTTCAGCCAAAGTTCTTTCCCTAGGCCATACGGAGAAGCAATCCACTCTACTCCTCCGCTATTATATCAAAAATAGAAACTTGTGTGGGTCAGGAGAAGGGAAATGCGTGGCCCCTATAACGCACACGAATACCTGGTTTTTAGAGTTTCTACCTCATTTTTCAGGCTTCAACTTAGAGGAAATGCATAGCACAGTTGCACACTCCTTCTCTCCTATACTTGCTTTTATAACTTGGGCGTCTTTTTGTTTGTGTGTTTATAACACTCTTCTTCCATAAAGGAATCTGGGGGTGGTGTAAACAAAAACACATACAATGTATGGTGCACAGAACACGAGAACCAAGGCAAAGAAAAATGTACCAGTCACAAGGTGGTATAGAATAACCTGAAATTGAGCTTTGAATGTGGTTCTGAGCTTCCTGTCAGCCAAAGCAAAAAAAAAAAAAAAAAAAAAAAAAAAAAGAGGAGAGAGAGAGGTTACAAGATTAGTTATTCACATATTTTCAGAAGGGGAGGAGGGTATACCTTTTCCTCAAGTTTCTCCTAACACTGAATTCTAAAAGAAATTTATTTACGAAACATCACTGAGCGATACAAAGATATCTTCAGTGATATTTTTTATAATGAATACATTCATGAATTTTATATGGCTATCTATGCATGACATTAAAGCTCAACTCAGAAAATACAATTCTGGGGTGCCTGGGTGGCTCAGTCAGTTAAACATCCAACTCTTTTTTTTTTAAAAGAGAGAGAACGTTCAAGTGGGGGAGAAGGGCAGAGGGAATGAGAGAGAGAGAGAGAGGGAGAGAGAGACTCTTATGTTTAAGAGCAGGCTCCACCCTGAGCACAGAGCCCGAGGCGGGGCTCAATCCCATAACTCTGGGATCATGACCTGAGCTGCAATCAAGAGTCAGATGCTCAACTGACTGAGTCACCCAGGAGCCCCAAGCACCTGATCTTGATTTCAGCTCAGGTCATGATCTCACAATCATGAGGTTGTGAGATGGAGGCCCACATTGGGCTCCACACTGGGCATGGAACCTGCTTAAGATTCTCTCTCTTCCTCTCCCTTTTCCCCTCCCCCAATCATGCTCGCACACATGTATGCTCTCTCTCTCAAAATAAAATAAAATAAAATAAAATAAAATAAAATAAAATAAAATAAAATAAAATAAAAATCCAAGACAGGAATTCTGATAGGTATTATAGGAAACTGACAGGAATGGGCTCTTTAAATACTGCTGGAAGTTCACACATAATTGTCTCTTTTACTATTCAGGCACAGTATTGTGGTGCTTACTAGATTTTTTTCACTCCATATCAACCTTTTCAGCTGCAAGTTGTAGAAAACCCAACTTCAAAGTGATTTATCAAAAAAAAGACTTTTGGATTCATGTTATTGAAAAGTTCTGGCTTCAGGCACAGCTAGATCCAGGGGTTCACAGAAGGTCAAATCAGGTTGGTTTCTCAACAACTCTCCGTACTACGCTGGCTTCATTCTCATGATTCTTGTGGTGGCAAAATGGTTCCTATAACTTTGAACTTACATCTGGTCTACTTCGTGCCCAGAGGGAAAGAATTCCCCCAGCGGAGAACCGTGCCAATAACCTCGGGGGGAAAAAAAGCATTTACTTTTTCACCATCTCAGTTTTCTCATGAAAACATCCCAGAGCCAGTGATGGTGGCGAGAGGAATGTGACACCTACCTGGGTTAAGCTGCAATCCCTTAACCTGACCACACACCTTGAGAGCTGCCGGGAAAGAGGAAACGGATGGGGAGGGGAGAGACAGCAATGGTCGTGATGCACATCTTCTACATTCATAGATCGGCTTGCAAGAAAAGAGGGCTTGGTCTGTGAAATCAGATTATTTTCAGAGGCCTGAGAGATTACCAATTCTTCCAGAACTTCATGCTTATGCTTTTAATGATCATTCAAATTTATAATCATTAAATTCTTGATAAGGAACTCCCTAAGCCATTTTCTAGGTGGGCAGAGAGGGTCACTTGACTGTCACCCTTACAATTCAGCAATTACCATCCCTCTCATATCTCCTATTTTATTGATTCTAAGATACACATTTTTTTCACATATTAACACTTCCAAAATTGGGTTGTGGGGTAGCTATTGAGCCGTCCAAAAAGTAGGCCGGTTCTCTCCCTCTGGGAGCAAGGTAGCGTCGCACTTCTCCAGTCGCATAGCCCTTTGAAGTTAAACGTGCCCATGGAACTTGCTTTGGCCAACAGTGTGGTTTCTGAATAGGAGCCTTGAAGAGCCAGTGCGGTTGGCCATGTAGCTTTGTCCCTGCCAAATGATCACGGAGCCTCCCCTAGTCTGGCCTCCTGTTATGGGCTGAATTGTGTCCCCCTCAAAATTCGTATGTTGAAGCCCTAACCCCCGATAGCTCAGAATGGAGCTATATTTAGAAATAGGGTCTCTAAAGAGATAATGAAGTTAAAATCAGGTCATTACAGTGGACCCTAACCCAATGTGACTGGTATCCTTATAAGAAGAAGACACTAGGACACAGACACCCAGAAAAGCCCACGTGAGGACACAGGGAGAAGACAGCCACCTACAAGCCAAGGAGAGAGGCCTCAGAAGAAACCAGCCCTGAGATCACCTTGATCTTGAACTTTTAGAAATGTTAAACAACATTTCTGTTGTTTAATCCCCTTCTCTGTGGTGCTTTGTTATGACAGCCCGAACAAACGAATAGAGTCCCCAGGCGACCACAGTGAGCAGAACCCTCCCATCCCCTGCATCTGGCAGGTAACATAAGCTAGAAATAAACTTTGGTTGTATACGCCACTGGAACTTTGTGGCTGTTTGTTACTGCTGCATAACCTATTCTATCCTAACTGAAAAGGATACACCTGACAGCTGATGTAGCCAGAAAGCAATGTGCCACAGTTTGATGGACTGCCTTTTTTTCTCTCTTAGAAGCAATACAACAATCATCTTGCAACAGGTGTCATTTTGTATTAGTTGAAACATGGTACATGCAGCATGTAATAGTTGATAAAACACGCATATATCTCTTACTCCTTTGCATTTCCACAATAACACAGTTGTAGCAGAAATAATAATAATAGCAGTAATAACAGTTAACATATTCAAGCACTTATCTTATGATAGCCACAATACCATTTTCCATGCTTATATATATTTTTAATGTTTATTTATTTTTGAGAGAGAGAGAGCATGAGTGGGGAAGGGGCAGAGAGAGGGGGAGAGAGAGAATCCTAAGCAGGTTCCACGCTATCAGCAGAGTCCAATGCAGGGCTCGAACTCACGAACCGTGAGATCCTGACCTGAGCTGAAACCAAGAGTTGGACACTTAACTGACTGAGTCACCCACGCACCCCCCATACTTATATTTTTGATCCTCTCAAAAACCCCATGAGGCATATCATCCCCATTTGAAGATGAGGAAACTTAAAGAAGTAAAATGAACCCCGTGCCCCCACCCTACCCCACGGTAAGTTGTAGAACCCTTAGAAGGTCTCTAAGCCCAGGGGGACTCTGCTGCTTTCCATGAGGCTGGCTATTTTTTTCTTTCATTTTGTAAATATCACATATCTTTCATTTTGGGATATGCATTATACTTAATAGTAATAAAACTTTAATGTTTTCGTTTAATCATTTAAGCTGTCCAGTGAAACCTGGGAAACTTTTCTCATACACACTTCAAATACCTAAATACATGTAGCTAACCGCTGCACGTGAATACGGTGGAATTTTTTTATGCGTAATATCCATAGCGCACGCGATAAGCCATCTTTTTTTTTGTTCTGGTTGGAAAAACAACCCTTCTCTACAAACTGTGTGATGATTTATTCGATTGTTGTTATTCATGGCTCGGAAAAACTTAGAATGCTCAAAATAAGCAAAAACAGTTCTGCAGCTGCCGCAGATGTCCTGCTCCCCGATACAAAGTTGGCCCTGAACAGCGTGGATCGCGCAAAAGTGCCAGCCTCATACTGAAGCCATTAGCACTTTAAAGGAGCTTGCGCTAATGGGGATGTCCTTGTGAAAAGTCTGATTACTGGGAGAATGCCCAAGCTAATCTTTGACCCTGAAATCAGTGCGGCGATCTCCAGGGCCCCTTGCATGCAAGAGCACCCTTTCTCACGCAACTGGAGCTGTATGGAGCAGGGAAGGATGAGGTGTTAAGAGAGTCCTAATGAGCCATGTTACAGATGTGTAAAACAGCTGGGGGGATGATGTCATTGTGCTCACCCTGCCGCCTCTGCTACTTGCTGCTGTTATTAGAAACAGACACTGGAGGAGGGCACCTAGAATACGCGCCCGTCCCTTCGCGACCACTCTCTGGTCCTAATTAGGTAGGCTGGGCCCCAGCTGGTGCACATAAACCCCACCAGGTGACTCCAAACCGCCAAGGTTTACAATCCAGATGAGCTCTGCTCCAGCTCGCACAAGAACGAGGCCATCTTCGCTGAGGGATTTATTGTACTTGTTACATTGTGAGCCTGACCCCGGCTGGGTGGGGAGAAAAATGAAATTCTCAGGGAAAGGATCTGAAAAGGACTACAATTAATCACAAACTTTGAACATGTTCAATTAAGAGTGTGATCCTTAAAGCGCCTTATGTCTGATGATGTCAGACTCTGTCACGGCTGTGAGTTTAAGACTTGTTTTCCAAAACAAACATGAGGAATCATCCTGTCTTGTTGCTAACTCCAAACATACATTTTTTCCCTCATTAAGCTGGAAAAGGAATCCCTTAAGTGCCTACTATGTGCCAAGTGGTTACACAGAGTGGCTTATTTAATACTTTAACAACCCTAGGAAAAATTGTTGCAGGTGAAATTGGGCTCAGAGACGTGTGGTGATTTATCCAAAATCACACAGCTAGGAAGTGGAGTGGAATTTGCACTCAAGCCAGCAAACCTGCAGACCATGTTCCCGGCTTCCCCAACCACATTCGCCAGGACCGCCCCCCCCCACCCCATCGTGGGTCAGTTTCCTGACTACATGCTACACAACTGGCTTTCTTTCCCTTCGTAGCACCGACCTCAGTTTTAATTACATGTTTATCAGAGCGATTAGATAAATCTCCCCCACCAAACCGTAAGCCCCACAAAGGGAGAACCCACATCTCATTTTGGCAACCATTTATATAAGTCACTAGTGGTTGCCACCTATTGTTCATGTCACCCCCTCTCTCCTTGCTAGCTGAGTCAAGATTTTGACCTGCTATTTACTTCTTCAAGTGACTCAAGGATAGATCCCAGTTAGTCTAAGCCAATGATGGTGTCCCCATTCCCCTTACCGGTAAATGACCGAGGAGAGAGGCCTGAGGGCCAGTTCTGGTCAATGAGATAGGAAAGGGAGCCAGCTGGAGGAATTCTGGGAAAATTGTTTCTGCTCTTAAAAGCAAAGGCATAGGAAGAAACAGTCTCTTCCCTTCCTCTTGGCATTGTCATCTGTGCATGAGATGCTTGGAACTATAGCAGCTGTCGTGTGACTGTAAGAAGAGCCAGCCAAAGGGCAAAGCTGAGAACAGAGGGGGAAATGGAAAGAACATAACATGGGAGTTGTGAGAATTAAATAGCACATTCATTTATTCATCCTGCTATTATTTGTTGAGTGACTACTAAATACCAAACAATGAGAACGCAACAGTAAGCAAAACCAAAGTGGTCTGTTCTGACAGAGTTCCCTCTCGTGAGAGAGGCAGACATTAAATAAGTGAACATTGATATCATATACAAATGCAGGAAGTTACACTTCCAGTAATGGTACGGTAACTTGTGTTGTAATAACTCTCCTAGCAGCCTACAAACTGGACAAAACAACCATCTGAAGGCAGTGGAGAGTTACCAAAAGCAGACCGAAACTGAAGGGAAGTTGACTAGGTTCCAACCTAAGAATATGCCCCAATGGATGTAGCCCAGAGTGGCTGTAACTCAAGCAAAAATCCTCAGCATTACTGGTTTAAAGAGTCAGAGAATGAAGTTTGAGGCTGCCAGAAGGGTTGAAACCGAGGGGGAAATCCTGGAAAGGAGAGAGCCACAAAATACGAAACCTCTAAAATCTGCACTAAAAACTCTACCTCAAATTCTTGTTGACTCCTGAATTGTGGGTGCGTAGGGAAGATTCCAAGATTCTCAGCAAAAAGCAACAGGCTGGAAGTTGCAGAAACTGAGCAGTTTCAGCTGCTATCCACAGCAAAGGAGACTGAGTTTGGAGTTTAAACTCAACTGAGTCAACAGCTTGGTGGGGCAAAGCCCCACATTCTTCAAAGGAAGATAACTGAATCCAGAAGTCATACAAGGCATGGTTTGAAATCTTCAGGATACAGTAAAAAAAAAATTACCAGGCACGCAAAGAAACAAAAAAGCATGACTCACAGCCAAGAGAAAATCACCATCAACAGATACCAACTCTGAGACAATCCAAATGTTCACATTAGCAGAAAAGCACTTCAAAACAGGTATTATAAATATGTTCTAGGATTTTAAAGGAAAACATTGTCATCATTATAAAACAGATGAGGCATCTCAGCCAAGAAAGTAAAACCATTTTAAAAGTAATAACACAATACATACAAAGGAACAAATATATAAATGATGGCTAACCTCTCATCAAAAACAGTAAAATCCAGAAGACAATAAAAGGGCACCTTTAAAACGTCAGGAAAAATGTATCAGCCTAGGAATCTATGTTGAGTAAAAAACAGCCTTCAAAAGTGAAGGTAAAATCAAGATTTCTTTTTTCAGGTAAATAAAAACGTAGAGACTTTCTACAGCTTTCATTTATAGAATAGAATATAAAGAACTCCTACAACTCAAAAAACAAAATATTTAACTTACTTTATTGTCAAAAGACTACAACAGACATTTCATAAAAGAAGATATACCAATGACATTTGAGCACATGAAAAAGCCCTCACCATCATTAGTCATCAGGGAGATATTAATTAGAACTACAATGAGATACCTCTCCATAACCACCAACATGGCTAAAATTTAAAACACTGACAACTTCAGGGGCACCTGGGTGGCTCAGTCACTTAACCATCCGATTTCGGCTGAGGTCATGATCTCATGGTCATGAGTTCAAGCCCCGTGTCGGGCTGTGTGCTGACAGCTCAGAGCCTGGAGCCTGCTTCAGATTCTGTGTCTCTCTCTCTCTCTCTCTCTCTGCCCCTCTCCCACTCACTCTCTGTCTCTCAAAAATAAATAAATGTTAAAAATGTTTAAAACAAACAAACAAAAAAAAACACTGACAACTTTAAATACTGGTTAGGTTGTGAAACAGGAGAAATTCTCATACATTGTTGCTGGAAGTACAAAATAGTACAACTACTTTAGAAAACTATCTGGTTGTTTCGTATAAAGTTAATTATGTGTGAGCTATATTCAGTAGAGCTGTTACCTGCCCCCCCCTCCCACCAAGCAAAAAGGGAAAAGGAAAAAACAGACACCTAACCATTAATCTAGCAATTCCACTTTTAGGTATTTATCCAGGAGCAACAAATATTTAAGTTCACAAAAACACATTTACATGAATCCTCATAGCGGCTTTATTCATTATAGCCCTAAACTGGAAATAACCCAAATGTCCATCAACGGGAGAATGAATAAACAAACTGTGGTGTACTCATAAAACAGAGTAAGTACCACTTAGCAAAAAGAAGAAACAAACTAATGACACATGCAATAACATAAATGCCTCTCACACACATTACATTAGCTGAAAGAACCCAGATACAAAAACGATAATTACTGTATACTGAATTGCATTTCTATGAAGTTCTAGGATAGGCAAAATCTCAATGATGAACCTACATAGACAAAAATATCAGAAAACTTGTCATGGAAGTAAAATTAAGAGGTTCTAGAAGCAATGACACCTAGGTAGCAAGGCACATACAGCCTGCGCTCAGATCTTGCTTTCTAAATATCATCCTCCACTCACGGGTGCCTGGGTGGGTCAGTCGGTTAAGTGTCCGCCTTCAGCTCAGGTCATGATCTCGTGGTTCGTGAGTTCGAGCCCCATGGCGGGCTCACCGCTGTCAGCGCAGAGCTTTTTTAGGATCCTCTGTCCCCCTCTCTCCGCCCCTCCCCGCCCATGTTTTTTCTCTCTGTCTCTCAAAAATAAACAATAAAAAATAAATAATAATAAAAGTAAATATCATTCTCCACTCAAAGGAACTAGCAAAATCTTCTGGGAAAATTGCTGATTTAGGGGCTGGGGCAGATGAGGCGAGAACTCGTGGTTGCGCCCAAAAGCAAGGTGGTGTGCAAAGAACAGAGGCACATCAAGAGGACGCAAGAATCAGCTTGGAGGAGCCCCCACTGCCAAATCTGAGACAACTCAGAGGAGAACTTTCTTTCTTGCAATAGAATGCCAGCTAATTAACATACAAGGAATGACAGAATTAGGAAATTATTAACAGATGATAAAATTAGTGGGTGTGTGGTAAAGAGCAAGATATTTACATAGTCTCCAACTATCTCCCCACAGATGATTTATTGAGTCTGAAGACAAAGATAGAATTATAATGAAGATATCCCTTTGACCAAGTGAGCAAAACTAACATCACCAAAACTGGGACAAAGCAACCCCACATGCCTCCTGACATGATGCCTTGAAAAAGACACAATATCACTTTGGTGGTATTCCTGCCCCCAAATGCATGATACGAATATAATTGTGAGGCAACACCAGCTAAACTTAAATTTAATAACATCCTGCCAAATAACTAGCCTTTAATCTTCAAAAGAGTTACAGCCATGAAAGATGAAGAAAGGCTGAGGGCCTATTCTATATTAAAGGAGGCTGAAAAACATGACGATGAACGTAATCCTGGTCTTGAATTGGCTCCTGGACTGGGGAAATGGCTATTAAAGACAGGATTATTGAGTCAACTGATAACATTTAAATATGGTCTGTGGATTACATAAGAGGATTCCATTAATGTTAATTTTCCTGATTTTGATCCTTGTTAGAAAAGAGAATGTTTTTGTTCTTAGGCAAGACATACTGAAATACCTAGGGTTAAAGGGACATCTCTAGGGGCACCTGGGTGGCTCAGTCGGCTAGGCATCCGTCTGACTTGAGCTCAGGTCACGATCTCGTGATTCGTGGGTTCAAGCCCTGCATCAGGCTCTGTGCTGACAGCTCAGAGCCTGGAGCCTGCAGGCTGTTTCATATTTTGTGTCTCCCTCTTTCTCTCTGCCCTTCTCCTGCTCACACGCTGTCTCTCCCTCTCTCTCTCAAAAATAAATAAACACTGAAAAAAGGCACATCTCTATATATGATCATATATATGCAGAGAGAGAGGAGAATGAATGAATGGATAAGTGGATGCATGAGTGATAAGGCAAATGAGGTAGGAGGTAAATAATTGATGGATCACAGAATGTCAAAGGATATTCCTGAATTCTTTCTCTTGTCCTTGCAACTTTTCTGGAGCTTAAAATTATATACAAAATAAAAAGGTTTTAAACATTCAATTATCCATACTGGTAAGTGCAATGAAGAGATAATGCATGTAAAAAGCACTTAGCCCAGAGTCAGCACCTACTAGACAGCACCTACTGTCCTCATTCTCAAAGGCAGAAGAAAACAGGAAGACAGGAGCTGAGTATCACGACAGTAGGTAACTCAGCCAGATCTTGCCCAGCTCTCTCCTGACAGATGAGGCAGATCAGCCCAATGGTAGGGTTCCCTCCGAACTAAGGGAACTGAGTTATTTGGTTTTTGTTGTTTTGTACAATAGCAGGAATATCCACAGTGTCCAGGGAAATGTAGGCTCCATGATATTTGCATTAACAATAATGGAGAGGTATTTTAAAACAGGCCTTGGCAGTTACATAATGCAATCCAAAAATCCAAATTCATCAGCTTTATCGTGCAGTGATACACAGTAATAGCCCTAGAACAAGTAACTGCTTGCTCAATCCGCAAAATGTAGGTGAGTCTACATGCGTGTAGCTGACATGTCTGTCACTTCCTCTGCTATATTAGGACACTGGTCAAGACCTTTGAGATAGAAAGTGACAGAAAGCCCAACCTGGAATGGGCTACACTAGAAGACAATATATGTAAATAAATAGTCCAGGATCAAACTGGGTTCAGGCATGGCTTGATTCAGCACCTTAAACACTGGGATCTAATCTCTCTATGTCTCTGCTTTCCTGGTTCTGCAGCCTCCACAAGCTGGCAGAATGGCTGCTGTAGCTCCAGGCTCCTGTCCTCTCAGGTCCAAATTCAGCAGGAGA
Source organism: Felis catus (assembly GCF_018350175.1). NCBI lineage: Eukaryota > Metazoa > Chordata > Mammalia > Carnivora > Felidae > Felis > Felis catus. Next base: position 177,394,967 of record NC_058368.1, on the reverse strand, counting down.
CAGCAAGCAAATGCCTTTCCATGGGACTTAAGACACGGCCTTAGGGTTGGTTGTCTTTGATTGCCCCAGTTTGGTGTGGTTTGAAGCACATGCCCATTCCTGAACCAGTGACTCCAGTTGGGAGCATAACATACACTGGCTGAGGCCAAAGTAAGAAGCCTCTTCCTGGGATTGTTGAAGGACTCACATCCAGTCTAAGTAGTAACCACTGCCCAAACCAAAATGGGGAGCGGTCTTAAGAGTAAACGGATGTTGAAGGTTTCTCAGTTACCCTGACCCAACAACAGCTACTGAAAAGACTAGCCCTATATCTCCTGTGGCCTTCCCCCTCTCTCCACATACACACACATCCAAGCCACAGAGAACTGAGCATGTGAACCTAAGGGAACCAATCCCCGGCTCTGGCTAACAGCCAATCAGATGCCCTCTCTGTGATCTAGCAGTTGCAAAAGGGGCCCCAATTCTTCAGGCCTCCCGGCTGCCATACCCTTTGCAGTGTGACACTGCATCCTCAAGTATGACTTTTCCCCTCAAGAGGTAGACCCAATTTCCCCTTTCCTTGAATCTAGGCTGGCCCATGACTCACTTTGGACAATAGAATCCAGAAGAGATGGTGTACGAGTTCTCAGACTGGGGCTTTGGAGGGCTTGAGTACTTCCACTCTCTCTCGCTTGACTCTTTGCTTTTCCATGAGGATATGACTGAGCTAGCCTGCTGGAGGTAGACACAAAGAACAGAGCCGCGTCAGTCCATGTGCCCCTAGTGAGGGTCAGACATGTGAGAAAGCCTATCCAAGATTCTCAAAGCCACCCAGCTAACCCAAAGCTGACCACAGATGCACAGAAGAGTCCTGCCAAGCTCTGCTCCGCCCAGCAACCCACAGAACAGACTGGTACGTAAAAATAAACGTTTATTGCTCTACCCCTCTGAGATGTTGTTGATGATTGTTACGCAGCATGACTGTGGCAACAGATAACCGATACACTCTCCTAAAAACCGGTGGAGAATCCCAGAGATGGCAGCCATTGATGGACGGTGCTGTACTTGTAGAGTCACGTGGAGACGGGGTTGGAGATAGTGCCAAAATCCTGGCGCAAGCCAAAGTTGTGGAGAGACAGAAACCACAAGGAGGCAGAGAGGCCAGTCTGTTGCCTCTCAGGAACAGATGCCAGGCGGCACCACAAAGGAAGAAACGGGAAGATGAATTGCCAGACCACTTTCTAGTTCCCACAAGGCTGGGCTTAATTCTGTACTTTCTTGTCACGAGAATCCCTTTTATTATTCCCCAATTAGTCGCCCTTTTATCTGAGCTATTTTAAATGGCATTCTATTCCTTACAGCCATCCTTTACTACTATGGAGTAGACAGACCTCGATGTTTGCAACCCCATTAAAAAATAATGTGATTTCATGTACACACGTGGGCCCAAACGTCGCCCAGAGCTGGACCAGATAGCCAGAAGTATCAGGATATAATTCTAAGATCTATACCCACCTCCGTGATTCAGAGTCACAGGGGCTTCCGGATGAGCATCACTTTCATCCTGCCCAAGCAATGTCTTCTTAAAACAGCCACATGGACTGTTCGGGCCAGCTGAACCTCCGGACCCATCTCCAGGTGTGCGCAGCAAACACAGCCACTGAAACCTTAACCAAGACTCTTGACTCCTCAGAAAACTGAGATTCTCTCCTGAAAATGTAGCCATGCCCACAAAATGGCGTGGACCCTTCCATAACCGTGACGGCAGAGTGGTCAGGGCAGGTAGGCACGGAAATATGAACCGCGCCCCGAGTTGCGGAACGTGGGTGCCCAGCGTGAGTCTGGATTCCTGCACTTCCGTGGACAGAAAAGCACGTGACGTCGTTCCTTTTCCCGGCAGCCTCAACTGCAGCTTCACCCAGACGTCTCTTCGCATCACTGAGAAAGTACAGTCACAGGGGTCAGGTGTCTCCGAGGCCTTCAAATCCGCACGTTTTCAGGTCTGAGGAATCCCCAGGCATCCCCCAGGTGGCCACATGACATTACACGGTTCTTCGTGCGCCACTCCAGCCTCTTTCACATATCCCGCAAACTGACCGGAGGAAAGGGAAACCTCACAGCTCCGTGGATTTCTCCCTCCCTCACAGCCCACAGCGATTTCAGCTGCAGAACTTCCTCCTCAGACCCTCCTGACGGTGGAGGGGTGAAAGGGGGCTGTGGCAGTCTCCTCTTCTGACTCAAGGAGAGGGTTCAAACCGTCTCCCCTTCCCTGCAGGCGCTCCTCTGGGGTAAGTGAGCTCAGCTTTTCCATATTTAGACCAAACGCCTCAAATTCCTTCCTGGCAGGTGTTCACAGACGTGAGCAAATTAGATTTGGAAAGTCCTCTCTGCCACAAGTCTCGGGCCTGCGACGTAGGTTGCGTGAAGTCCCGGGCTAGCCAACACTGCTTCTCTGAGGCGCTGGAAGTCGGGGCCGGTGGAAAGGAGGATTGATAAAGCCCAGAATTCAGAATCAGAGCGCCCTGGGTTCGAATTCCAACACCGCCACTCACTGGCTGTGCAACTTTGCACACGTCACTACAGCTCCCTGAGCTCCCGGGTCCTCATTTGGAAAGCAGGTGTACTCATGCCTTCCTCACCAGGGCATTTGGGAATCCTACAAGACGTCACATGCCAGGCGTCTGGCTCATACTTCGCGTTTAATAAATGGCTGTGCATTAGTCAGGGTTCTTGAATGCGAGCTGGGTGGCAATAAAATGGAATTTATTGGAAGGCTATCAGGGGCTCATAGAATTGGCAGAGAGAGTCGCGATAAAGTTTGGAAAATGACCAGAAACCAAGAGATTACTGGAAGGTTAGGCAACAGAGCCTTAGTGAAGTCATGGGCCACGGCCAACACACCACCACTGACTCTGAATCGCTCACTCAAGCTTCCAGGTCCTGGAGTGAACTTCTGGTTGCCCTCATCTGAATTAGATGCCCAGCCCCCCGCAGTTGCAGCTCAAGCAGAGAGGGAGAACTGTGCTGTTTGCGTATCTACGGGGGGGGGGGGGGCAGACACACCCCCTGCCCACCTATGACTATACACGATGGCAGAAGGGTGGGTCTCCATGGGGAAATCGAGGTGTTGTTAGAAGGCAGGCTGGATGTCAGATAGCCCCAAACCCACAAATGCACACTGCAGATGTTACTACTGACATCCAGGACAGAAGGCAGACTGCGTCTCCTTGAAACCAGGGCTGGAGTTACGTGGCATGAAGGGAATGGGTGGGCTTAGGCTTCTAGTAAGCTCCATTCCTTGAGGTGAGGGAAGCTGAGAGTGGCGGTGCCAAGCCTTCACAGGGCCTGCCTGTGTACCCTTGGGCAAGCAACTTCGCCTGTCTGTCTGAGCTTTTGTTCTAAGCAGGAAAATAACAGCGGTGAGCGTCCAACAGGATGATCCATCTAGATCCATCTAGAACATGAGCAGGCACCTGGCAAACACAGGAAGGGTTAGCTATGGCGACTGCAGTACCTTCTGCACAGAGAAGCAGCCTGGGGGCCCCAAAGTAGAGAAGCAGGGGCGGGGAGTATGCGACCCTTGCAGTACAGGTATGTTGCACACTGGGATGGGAATAGATGGCTTTCTCACACAGGGCACAGACACCCACTAAACTTGCTGAATCTGGGCTTTTCTGGGACTTCCAGCAATAACACCCAGTCATCAGCAAGAGCAGGGGGTATGCATTTCTCTCCTAAAAGAAAATGACTTCCCACCTAAAATACTCCGCCAAATCACTCTCAGTCTGTCCTCAGAGGTTTTCCAGGGACGTTGAGCAACTTACCTATTTCGCAGCCCGGATCTTCCCATCCCACCCACTCGTGACTCTGCTAAAATGTCAGAGAAACCCCGGCCCAGCTTCATGTAACCCGAGAGCTGCCAAGGACAGCCAGCCTACGGAAAGAGAATCTGGTTCAGTGAAAACATTGGAGACAGAGCAGACATACACATCTCTCTTTTTCTTTTTTCTGGAAGATGATTTTCCACAGTGAGCCACAAGATCCATTTTCTAAATGAGAAAATAATGGCCTGTATGTAGCAATTTGGAGCCGAAGCATTTATCATTGATTAACTCCGCAGCCTTTATGAGGCACCTATTCTATACGGAGCATTCTATTACATACCCTTAAAGGATGATGGGGAGAAGGCTAAATAAACCTCAGATTCGCTTTGCCACTTATTTTCCCCTGGTTTTCCAGGTTTCCCACCCTCATGGTTTGCTCCCAGTGTCATTCAGTTCTGACTTTGTCACATCCTTGCTTGAAATTCTTTATTGACTTTCCATTACCATCAGGAGCCTCCACACAATTTACAAAGTCTTTCTGGACCTGGCTCCTCGCCACTTCTCCAGCCTTTGTTCCTTCCCTGTCCCTCAGGCCTTCTGTCTCCAGCCATTCAGGCATTGATTGGCCATTCATTCATTCCCTAACACTTCCTGGGCAGCCACTCCAAATCGGATACTCTGTCAGCTGCTAGGGATCCAGCAGGAGGGGACTAGACAAAGGAGACCGCATCTCCTAGGAAGCATACGTTCTAGTGGGATGTAAATGACAAGGAGAGAAAAGAGGAGCATTTCTGACCTTGAAAAGTGCCGCAAGGAAAACGCAACAGGGTGATGCGCTAGCGACAGGGGAAGAGGCCAGACATCTTTAGAGGAGGTGGTCGAGGGAAGGCAGTCATACGAGAGCTTTCCAAATTCTGCGATCGTACAATACGCGGTCTATGCTCTGCGCATGCGCACACGCCACTGCCGCCTCCAAAATGCGCTCTCCCTCCCCCACCCCTCCCCACTTCCTCCTCCGCCTGTAAGGCTGGCTCTCCATCATCTCCGCAGGGAAGCCGTTCCCGATCTGCCAGGGACCTGCTTGGGCACCCCTCCTCTGTGCTCCCCAGATGCCCTGAGCCTTTCTCCAGCTTTCGCCACTGCACTGCGGCTCACCTACTCCACCCCACGATGCCCAGCATGAAAAGAGCAGAGCCCAAAAGTCACCTCTGCCGCATGTGCAGAACCAGGGAAGGAGGAAAAAGCAGGAGGGGGACCGGGGGGCACCCAGATGGGGTCTGAGCTTGGTGAACATCAACAATTTTTCCAGCATTTTTTGTTTGATTAAATCCCAGAGGACATGTTTTCCTCCAGCTCCTTTTTCCTTTAACTTTTAAGCCATATGGTTCTGATTCATTTATACTTAACTAATTACAACATTGGTTTTGCAAGAGCTATTTGATGTCCGTGAGTCTTCTGAGCCCTTTCATACAATTTTCTAACCCTTTTTACTGTGAAAACCCAGAGTGGTCTTTCGCCAGCTGTAAACAGCGTCCAGCGCCAGAAGGTTACAGTTTGGTCTTTTTGGTCACAGGGACCAAGCCTTGTGGTTACAAGGCCTTGGAATTTGGCAGAATGTGTTTTCTGACTCCCAGGGAAATTCTAAACAGGTCCTCAGAGAAGTAATGAGAAGAGGACACGTAAATAAGATAAGCAACTCTTAAAAAGCAAGGCCCTTCCCTCCAGAGAAGCACTCCTGGGGTCATGGCTTCCTCCAGCCCTCCCCCCCCAGGAAGAGCAGCCAGGAGTTGGACTGCTCAATAAAGTCTGATGGTGTTTTCACTTCATGATCCTGCTGTGCCTCTTAGGGTCTTAGAAAGTGGCATTTGTGTAAACAGGTAGGATTTTATAAGGATGCTAGTGTTCCAGCCAATTTGGCAGCAAAGAAATTCTATTCTTGTTATGGGAGATGAAAGGCACTAAAACCAGCTGAGGGCCCACTATGTGCCAGGCGCTCTGTAAAGCCAAGGGCACACGGAAATGAAAAAACAGCAGTCCTCACTCTTCACCAGTTTAGAGTTCACAGAGTTATAGTAATGTTCATGAGCCACTATCATTGACCACAACATACCAGGCATGATGTCGAGCGCTTCCAGAATGCGATTTCAATTAACATTTGTGATAACTTCGGAGGTCAGCGTTCTTCATATCGCCCACTAGCACATGAGGAGAGTGAGTCTCTGAGAATGTAAGTGACATAGTTGGTAAGCAGTAGAGTTAGGGTTGGAACCCAAGTCAGTCTAACCCCAAAGATCATAGTCCATGAAAAGAAGCTTATAGGAAGGCCCGTGGGTTCTGAGAAGTTGCATGCCAGGAATCAGGCCAAAGATCATCATGATAAAGGTCAAAGAATGAGACGTGGGTGAAGGAGACGTGGTAGGTGGAGACATGAATTAACGTTGTTGAATACCTCCTATGTGCCAGGAGCTCAGCCCTAGTCATACTCTCATTTTGTAGATGAGGAAGCTGAGGCTCAGATTGGTGAGGTCACTTGCCCAACACCACATGGCCAGAAAAAAGGACCGCTAGAGTTTGGACCCCATTCTGTCTGACTGCAAGGTTCTCTGAACACATCCTTACAGGCGTGATGACCTCTCTTTCCCACTGGGTCAGTGATAAAATCACCATCTTCTGCATTCAGCTAAAATCTATGTGAAGTGGGACATTTCAGAGGAAGTCAAGGTAAGGCCTATGTAAGACAACTTCAACAAATGCTACACAGGGCAAGGAGCTGGGCCAGGAGAGAGGGCTGAAATCACGGAAGGAGGGTTTGGACCAATTAACCGTGGAAAAGACGTATGAAATGCAATCACCTGAATAGTAAAAGCGCAGAGTTCTCAACACAATGAGGAGGGAGCAGACAACAGCCAAATTCGGGTGGGAGCCAACAAATAGAAAAGTGAAACCATGACACTAACATGTGTCGAGGCTGGTCATGAGGGAAGCGGGTTTGCAGATAGATGACAATACACAGTTTCTTTTAAAAAGGAAGAGAGGTGGGGTGCCTGGGTGGCACAGTCGGTTAAGCGTCCGACTTCAGCCAGGTCACGATCTCGCGGTCTGTGAGTTCGAGCCCCGCGTCGGGCTCTGGGCTGATGGCTCGGAGCCTGGAGCCTGTTTCCGATTCTGTGTCTCCCTCTCTCTCTGCCCCTCCCCCGTTCATGCTCTGTCTCTCTCTGTCCCAAAAATAAATAAACGTTGAAAAAAAAAAATTAAAAAGGAAGAGAGGAAAACCTTTACAGAGATCTGCCGAGGCCCAGCCATGTTCAAATAGGTTTATCTCATTTAGCACATTTTCTCGTTTAATCTTTACAGGGTCTTTCAAACGTTGCCTGATTCTCATCAGCATCTACAGAGGAGAACAAGAAAAACTCAGGGACACAACATGACTTTCCCAAGGTCGTGGACCTTGAAAGCATATACTGCATTATGTCAAGTGTCCTGCATAAGAGCCTCTGATGGCTTCCCATTGTTCTTAGAATAAAACATAAATGTCACACCAGGACCTCTAAGGCCTTGAGTGATCTGGTTCCTGCTGACATCTCCGACCATATCCTGAGCTCCCCCCCTCCACCCATCACCCTGAATATTCCAGTCCCAAGTTCATTTTTAATTCCTTGAGTAAATACACAGTCTTATTTCCAATTTGGGGGCCTTTGCATACGCTGTTTCTCTGCCCACAAGACTGTCCTTCCTCCAGCTCTTGATCCATCCAGATCCTTTGGTTATTCAAGCTTTAGTTCCAGTGACTTCTCCAAGGTGCTTTTCTTGACTGCACAATCTACAATGGGCCCTCCCACTGCTCTCTCAGACCGCACCCCACCTTTTATCATAGACTGTAGTCTCTTCTATTGCAGTGTTTTCTTGTCTGTTGCCCATCTCCCCGGCTAGGCTATAAGCTCCCTGAGACCTGATTTTGTTCAAACCCTCACATGAAACATCCCTTACTATGACTCAGTGCCAATTCAGGGTATGTTCAAATAGAGTCTTCATAGGAGAGATGTCAACCCCAGCACTGCCCTACTCACAGCCCCTCCTGTGGGGGGAGCACATGTAGGTCACATGACACCACAGCGGATGGACACTAGATGGATAACAGACCCTCACATGACCCCCAGCACAGCAGTTTGGACCCAGGCTGGATACCTGACCTGAGAATCCACAAACTGACCAGCAACCTGAGACGTGTCATGAAACAATGGGCTGGCCTGTCCTATTCCTCCTTCCAGACTTTCCAGTGAGCACTGAAGTTGAAAGAATGGCACGTGGTAGAGTCAAGGCCTCACTGGGTCACCTGCTCGTGGAGATTTGAGGGAGCAAAACCCATGAGAAGGCAGGGGACGCTTGTGAATGAAACTGGATCAGAGCTCCCACAAGAGAAGAGACGCAGGGGTCTCCCGTCCCCAGAGCTGCCTTGGCTTCTGCCTGAACCAGACGCCAGGTCCCGGCATCAGGGATCCTCAGTGAACCTCGATACCTTCAATGCCTTTTCCAGAAGGCAACTAGCAGTTGCTTGCAGCAAGGAGTAATCTCCAAATGGAAGCAATCTCCAAGCCAAAGTTATATAGTTATACACCAAAAATGTGTTTGAGTGTGTGATGAGAAGATAGGGGTTGTCAATATACTACATACATGAAACATCACAGAATTTTTTCAGGAAAGATGTACCAAAAATTGACCTAGAGGGATTGCCTCCCTGACCTCTTTCATAAATATACTGCCATGGTAGCAGGTGTATCAGTCGTGACTCTTCCCATTACAAGAGACAGAAACCGAACTCCTGGCTTCAGGAACTGATGGATCCAGGTGCTCAAATGCGCCTTCCGTCATCTCTCAGCTCTACTTCCCTCTGCTTCAGCTTTTTTCTCAGATATACCTAGAGTGTCTCAGAGTCCAGCATCCTGACTTACGTCCCTACCAGCAGAAGAGAAGCTTGTCTTTCCTAAGGGTTTCACAGGATTCCCAGGATTTCAGACACTAGATGATTTGGGCACTCTGTCTCAAGCTTTGGTCAGATGGAAGGAATGCTCTGATAGGTCAGAACCACACCATGTGACCATCCCTGCCATGTGGGTGAGGAGTGAGGAAAAAAGAAGAGTCTGTCTCCCCTAATACACGGACTAAGGGTGGAGTTGAGATGGTTATCACAAAGAAAAACTGGAATGTGCCACCCAAAGAGGAGGGGTTGGATGCTAAGGAGGCAGAAACTCCAAGATGCCCCTACTAGGATAGTATAATACAGTCTAGGCAAAGGCTATTTGCTGTCCTCCAAGAAGGTCATCTGATCATTAGGAAACTTGTAGCAACTGAACCTGCACAAAAGCTCTTCCCGGCCCTGGGCCTTGGGGTCACAGCTTTACCCCAGAGCACATTTATTTGAGGAGCATGGGCTCCTTCTTGAGCAGCATCTGAAACAATCAAATGGACAAAGTGGCTTCTAAATGAGACAAATCCGTGAGTCAGTCAGTTAAGTGTCCGACTTCGGCTCAAGTCATGATCTCACAGCTTGTGAGTTTGAGCCCCCCTTCAGGCTCTGTGCTGACAGCTCAGAAGCCTGGAGCCTGCTTTGGATTCTATGTCTCCCTCTCTCTTTGCCCCTCCCCCATTCACAATCTCCCTCCCTCTCTCTCTCTCAAAAAATAAACATTAAAAAAATAAATTAAATTAATAAATAAGACCAATCCTATCCTGGAGGTTCTGATCTTTACTCCGTAACCTACCTGCTGGATGATCTTGGGCAAATCCTCTCCCTTCTCTGAGCCTCGGCTTCCTAAACTATTAGATGTCAGTAAAAATACCCACCTTACAGTTTCGCCATGAGGATTCAGTGTGTTCACGCAGGTAGAGGACTCAGGAGAGTGCTTAGTATAAGATAACACTCAAGAGATGGTGATGATGATGATGGGAAAAAAAAAGACAGAGGAAGAAGAGTTAATGATGATGTTGGTGCTGGACTTTGGGCTTCAGATTCAGAGGGTTCCGAGCCAGAAAGGACCTTGGAAAGTCACCTGGGCCATCCAACTCTTAACATCTACACAAAGACCCCAAGAGATATGATTTGGCTTTGCTCAAGTTGGAGAAACTGAGGCTCAGATGGGAAGAAGTTTGCCCAAGGCCTCTGAGCCGAAGAAGTAGCAGAAACCCAAGTTGGTTAGTTCCGAAGCCTACACAGAACCTGCAACCCACCCAGCATGTTAATGAACTCTTTCCACCCAGCAGAATGTACGCAGCGCCTCCAAAAGTACGCACCCATTATATTGTGGCTTTGCACCCATGCACTGGAGGAGGGGCCCCCGCATTGCAGGACCCTCACCTCTTTTTCCTTGGGCTTTCTTTCTACCCTCAGTGAGCAGCAGACCAAAAAGTAAAATAAAATAAGACAAAAAAAGAAAGAAAGGAAAGGGGGGAAAAAAAACCCTTCTTTCTAAAAATGTAAAAAGCACACAAATTATAAGAGCCACCCATATTTCAAAAGCAATTTCACATCTGCACTGAAATTCCTCCACTTACAAACACTCACAGATAAGAACAAAGCTATGCACTAAAGAAAAAGTAGGCCAGCTTTGCCTGCTCCCCACAGATGGTGTGAAACAGTCATGCGCATCCATTTTCGTCTTGGCCATCACGTTATTCATTAGTGTTGGCCCATGAGCTGTTTAAAGAAGTGTCTTCTTACCATGAAAAGAAGAAAGTCAAAGTAAAAACATCTTTGGATACATTTTTGAAGAGCTGAAAAGAACCAAGGAGAGCCAGAATCAATGCCAGCACATCACTGGTTCTCTTGTGAAACTCAACTTTACACAGACACATACACTGAAGCGGCTTATATATAATGTCTCTTTTGGGCTTAGAAAGAAAGAGACTAAAACACAGCCTTTTGGACATATGTTTGTACATGGATACTTTCCGAGTTTCTATCAGCAGCAACAGCACTGAGCATTGCCTTATTTTAGCCAGACAATTAATGGTATTATCTAGACACAACCAAACCTTACATCTCACCATGGCAGACGCTGTTGGTTGCCTATTCAACGGCCATTCTCCTCCTTTATCATCCTTCCTGGTGAAATCTCTCTCCAATAACAGAATTGAGCATAGCAGATACTTTCTCAGATTCCCTTGAATTTGTATTACTGACCAATGAAATGTAAGAGGAAATCTGTAAGGATTTGAAAAATAAAAAAATAGATGTAGGGGGAGAGGTCTGGTGCTTCCCGCTTTAGGTAGTACCCTGTGAAGGTGTGATGGCTGGAGCTGCATGGCCATTTTGCAACCATGAAGCAACAAGCTTAAAGACAAAGAACAACAGGCAAAGGATGGCAGAACTGAAGGACGGAAAGATCCCAGCTTCTCGATAACAAGGCTGAACCGTGAACCAAGCCCAGCACCCCTACTTCAAAGACTATTTGGTAGATAAGAAAATAAAAGTATTTGATAGTTAAACCGCTATTAGTTGAGTATTCTGTTACTTGTATTCCAAGTGATACGCTCATAAAGCCACATTTTATAGATAAGGAACTGAGACAGAGGGAAGGCAGGTCTGCCCAACTCCAGTGACTACGTCTGATGGACAGTTGAATCCACTGGTGCGACAGCTGTGTTTGTACCACATGACCCCACCGCCTGGCCACAGCTGATTGTACCAGGGATGGACCCCTCACCCACGCCGAGTCCATCTGAGTCTCTCTGCTGGGAACTGAGAATTGGGGTTCAGAGACAACTAGAGAGCTTCTGCAAGTAAGTTTGGGGGAAATGTACACAGAGAAATGGAGGAAGGCTGCATTTGGACAAGTAAACAGAAGCAGAGAAGACAGACTTACTGGCTCCAGAAAAGGAGAGCCAGATGGAGTAGGTGGTTGACTGGTAGCATTGACCTTCCATTTCCAGTTCCAGGTCATTGTGATTTTCCACCTTTGGGTTCTGTGAAAGCCCCCATCTCCTTTGCTTTAAGCTGTTTGAAGTAGAAGTTTATTTCTAACAGCCTTGCCAAGATCCCGCGATGCTGGTGGCAAAGCTGGGGTAGAACTCACTTCTCCTGACTTTTTGCTGTATCCTGCCGCCTCCAAAAGCCATAACTAACACTTACTGGGCATCTCCTCAGTGTCAGACACTCTTCTCCAGCACTTCACATGTGTTATATTTGAATCTCACAACAATCCTATGAGATAGGTCCTATTAGCAACCCCATTTTCCAGAAGAGGAAACTGAGGCTCAGAGGTTTTAAGTAACTTGCCTATAATCACACAGCCAGCCTGTGACTGAGCCAGGATTTGAACTCCAAATCTTAAACTCATAACCACTCTGCTTTATGATCTCACTGTCCTCTTCCTTTTCCCCTTCATTACCACCTAATAGACAGACAAATTATGCAAATGTTTTCAGTGGGTCCATCCAAACTGTCTCCTGTATTGCTATGGTTCTCATAACACCTTGTATACACCTAGGAGCCCAGATGCTTGCGCTACTAACTGCCTGTTACTTGCAACTTGAAGGTAACCAAGGGGAAAAAAATCCAAGAAGGCTTCCTGGAAGAGGCACTATTTGAGTAGAGGGTTTAAAGATGCGTTGGAATTTGCAGAACAAATGGAATGGAGAGGGAGAGTATACTAGTCAGAGTTCATGGTTGCCAGTAAAGATGCTGATTTTGGCTCTTTCAAACAGGAAAATGAATTCATTAAAAGGATATTTACTGGGAGCTCACAGTAGTGCTGGGAGGAATGGAGTACCACATTCAAGACAGCATGGCCAGGAGCACTGCTCTAAATTATGTTATAGAATTGGTCCAAAGAGAACCTCACAACCACCACCTGCAGCACCACAGCACCCCCATTAGCCCCTGAAGGGGTTCCTTCACTCTTTTCCACTCTGCTTCAACAGCTCCTGATCTCAAGGCCAGGGCAAGTACATCTGATTGGCAGAGCATGGGTCACTTGCTGTGCCCTAGCGGCAAGGAAGGTTTGGAAAGTAGATGTCACCCTTCCCGTATCTTATTCCGAAGGATGAACTCTGGACCCACCAAGACTCATGTGAAGGACGTTCAGATGCTGGATGGCCAAAGACAATGTCAAGTGTCCACAGTGGGGGCCACTTAAGGCAAAGGAACGGAAAGTATGTGCCTCTCTCGGCTCAGTGTAGGAAGATGGTCACTGTGCTTCTTAGGATATATATTTAGTGCTGGATTATGCCTCCTGAATTGCTGTTTGGACAGCTTGCCTTTGCATTTCAATGTCTTCTGTCTGCAAGGGCAGACTATGTGTTCTTGTCGGGCCTCAGAAGGCCTGGAGGGGTGCCAAGTGTTCCAGAAAGGTTCAACTGCCGTTGAGAGGGAGAAGGAGGTATGGGTGATGGAAGAACAGAGCCACAATGCAGGATCCTTTGATCCGAGGCCCAGCTCCCCAGAGAAGCAAGTTCGCAAAGGATCCCAGCCTCTGTGGAAGGTCATCCTTGTGCCTAAAAATGCCCTTTCAGAAAACACCAGAGCCCTGCGCAGATGGTTCTTCTGAAAGGGTCAGCTGCCACCTGTCCAGCCCCTCCTCCCAAGGTCTTCTCTGCCTGCACAAAGCTCAGAAGAGGGAGGGGCCACTGCTTCTTTAGCTCCCTTCCCCTCTCCCAGCCATCAACAACCTAGGACTTCCTTCACCCTTCAAATACTGGCGAGAAATCCTGTTCCGGGCTCTGGTCCCAGTAAAGCCAAATTGAACGAATGTCAGACAGTAGCAAGAACATAGCCAGAGCCCGGGGTTTTCTGTTGGAAAGACGTGAGGCTTCTCTGGCCAGGGTGGTGACCCGTCCTGTCTCCGTTCCTTCTCCTTGCCTTAGAGAGCGGCAGCTGTGGGAGCCCGTCCTCAAAGATGCTGAGGGGACAGTTTTTAGACAGGGCCAGAGAAGGTGGGAGGGGCAGGCAAAGGAGGATTGAATTCAGAGCATTTCCCTTCTCTCTTTACTGGGTGAGTCCTGCTCACCCAGAGCGACTCCTTTCCTGGCTCCTGGAACGGCAGCCTGCACAGTGGCCCAAGCCAGACACCTGGAAGTTACCCTTAACTACCCCTTCTTCCCAGGCTGTGAGTCCAAACAGCAGCTCCAGGACATCGCTCAGAACCGTCCCTGTCCCAGAACAACCCCAAAGGTTCCCTTACCGAGACCCTGCCTCTAGTTTGGCCCTCTCTAAATTATTGCCCCTGGGGCGCCGAGTGGTGGGCAATGTTTCTCGTGGTCCACTCTTGTACAAGAGAGGTCCCCGATGCCTCTTTGTTCGCGGTTCTCAAGGTCACGATTCTCAATTTGAGGCAATTTTACCACCTCGGAGACATTTGGCAATGTCTGGAGACCTTTTGGGTTGTCACAACTGGGGCAGGGGAATGCTACTGGCATCTAGTGGGTAGAGGCCAAGACCGCTGCCGAACATTTTGCAATACACAGGACAGCCCCTACAATGGAGAACCAGCCGCCCAAACTGCCAGTGGTGTCCAGGTCGAGAAACTCTGCACGAAGCTGCCTCACCCATGTCCTGGTAGCCGTTCGAGTCCTCCCAGGGGCCACCGCAAAGGCTTGCCCACCACAGCTCTGACATCTGTGACCTCTGTCCCTGAGCGTCCTGCCTGTGCTGTCGCCCATGACTTTCAGGCCTGGACACTCCCTCAGGGTTGACCACAGATGCCCGCCCCCCAGAGCCATTACCTCCACTCTAGAGATCTCTCTGGCAGGCCTTATGCCACCGTGGCAGCCCTCCCAGCACATCCAGGGAGACACAAGACCCAGCGACCCTCTGGCTGTTCAGAGACGCGTCTTTCTCCAAAGAGACTGAGCGGGCGCCCTCACTGGTGTGAAGAAGGAGAGACAGGCAGGGACATCTCCCCCAGAGTCGCTCTGCTTGGGGGAAAAATAGGCTAACCAGCTGAACAGCAACAAGGCCCAAGTCATTCCTTCTGTCCCCCCAAGGCTCGGTGTCACAGTCTCGTGGAAGTTTTGCCAAGCCTGGGGCAACAGATGTCTGTGGTTCCGTGGAAGGATCTGGGATAAAGACGGCCTGACCCACTGCCGGGCTTCAACACCCTTCCAGCTTTGACTCCTGTGGCTCCCCCTCAGGTCGAGTACAACCCCCGGCTCTGCTCTCCTGCCTCTGTGCCTTTGCTCGTGCTGGGCCCTCCCCCTGGAAGGTGTCTCCCCTGCTAGCCCTACACAGAGGCCCTGCCTGTTACATGCTGTCCAAGAAGTCCCCTTTGTCCTCACTGTTAGAAGGGATCACATCTTTTTTTTTTTTTAAGTTTATTTATTTATTTTTGAGAGAGACAGAGACAACGTGAGTGGGGGAAGGGAAGAGAGAGAGAGGGAGACAGAGAATCCCAAGCAGGCTCCACGCTGTCAGCGCAGAGCCCGAGGCGGGGCTCCCAACTCAGAGCCATGAGATCGTGACCTGAGCCAAAACCAAGAGTGAGACGTTTAACCAACGGAGCCACCCAGGCACCCTGGGATCGTAGCATTTGAAAGATATATTTCCCCTTGGTTCCTTGTCATGAATGTTTATACTTCATCCTTCCTAATGGACAGTGACTTTCCCAAGGGCAGGAGGTCTCCATTCCTCAAAACCCTTAGTGCCTAGCACAGGACTGCCCTATAGGAAGTGAAAAGCTACAGGAATAAACATGCCACCTAGGCCATGATCTCTCCTTCCTGTTAGCCTTCTCACAGCCTCTTCCCTCTGCCTGGAACACCCTTCCCACCATCCCCCACCTGGGCCTGTCTGCCCACACTAGGCCACTACTCCAACCGCCTTCACAGGGCCACTTCCCCTTGGAGGCCTCCCCATCCTCCTCACCCAGGTAAGTGCCCTGCCACAGGAACCAGTAACAGCTGTGCATCTTTCTTCATAACCTGCACCACACTTCAGAAGATGCTCTCTTAATGAGCATCTACTTGGCCAGCTCCCTAGATTAAGAGACACTCTCCAGCCCCTCCCTCTGTAAGGTACACAACTGATGCCCAGTACAAGCCAGATGCTCATGCCTGCCAGGCCACAATGCCCTTCCCTTTGGGCTGCCTTCCTGACACTCTTTCCCCTTCCTTTCGTCCTTTCTGGCAGAGCCCATTGCTCTATAGAGGCTGAAGATGCCAGTCACCTGCTCTCCCAGCTTCCTTTGTAGCCAGGATGTAAGCATGTGACCAATCCTGGCCAAGAGAAGTTGAGGAGAATTCAGCTGGGGGCTTCAGGAAGGGTTCCCTCTCACTCTTCTTTGCTGAATGAAGTTCTGTCTGTGTGAAAGTGCTGCTAGATGTGGGAGCCATTCTGTACCATGAAGGGAGACATCCCTAGTCCTCTGAGGATGGCCAGAGAAAAAAAAGGACACTGTTTTGCCATTGCAACAACTCAGGGACTCCCCTGTCTCTGGACTTCTTCCTGTGTGAAATAATAGATGTCTTTATCAGGGGCACCTGGGTGGCTCAGTCTGTTGAGTGTCCTACTTTGGCTCAGGTCATGATCTAGCAGTTCATGAGTTCAAGCCCCACATCAGGCTCCTGCTGTCAGGCCGCTTTGGATCCTCTGCCCCCCTCTCTGCCCCTTCCCACTTGCTCTCTCTCAAAAATAAACATTAAAAAAAATAATCAATGTCTTTATCATTTAAGCCAATGGTTTTCATACTGTGGGTCGCACCTCTTAATAGGGCATGTGATTATTCTTGTGGGCTATGACCAATATTTTCTTTTAATAGATGAGGAAAGAATAGACTAGAATAGAAAACATTAGATAGCGATCCACACAATAAAGGTAAGTAGTGTTTGTGAAAATGTGTTTCTATTCACATTCTATGTATGTGTAGGTGCTTGTGTACTAAATGAAAATGTAAATTGTATTTTTTTTCTATGTATTGAAGGTTTTGTGAAGGCAAAACTTAAAAGCTAGTTTTACAGTATGGAGGTTCCTCAAAAAATTAAAAATAGAACCACCCCAGGATCCAGCAATTGCACTATTAGGTATTTATCCAAAGGATATGGAAATGTTGATTCAAAGGGGCACATGCACCCCAATGTTTATAGCAGCACTATCAACAATAGCCAAATTAAGGAAAAAGTCCAAATGTCCATCGACTGACAAATGGATAAAGAAGATGTGATATATATATGTATAATGGAATATTACTTGGCAACCAAAAAGAATGAAACCTTGCCGTTTGCAACAATGTGGATGGAACTAAAGAGTATTTTGCTAAACGAAATAAGTCAGTCAGAGAAAGACAAATATCCTATGATTTCACTCATATGTGGAATTTAAGAAACACAACAGATGAACATAGGGGAAGGAAGGAAAAATGAGACAAAAGAGAGAGGGAGGCAAACCATAAGAGACTCCTAAATACAGAGAATGAACTGAGGGTTGCTGGAGGGGAGAGGGGTGGGAGTTGGGCTAAATGGGTGATGGATATTAAGGAGGGGTTCTACTCTTGAGAACAATACTACACCGTATGTTAAATAACTTGAGTTTAAATAAGTATTTTTTTTTTAAAGCTAGTTTTAGGTAAAGATTCTGTTACTTGCAGCCAAATGCATCATATCCCACACAGCCACTCTTCAGCATGACCTTGAACTTCAGTTCCTACAAGTTAAGCTGTGTACTGACCAAAAGACCATTCTATCTGTGTCTAAATTGTTTATGGCAGACATAGGCAGTATTATAATTATATAATTTAATTGAATATCATGCAAATTAGTGAAATTTGAGCATTTTTAAAAATTTTTGTTTTGGGGGTGGCTAGGTAGCTCCGTCAGTTAAACGTTCAACTCTGGCTCAGGTCATGATCTTGTGGTTCATGAGTTCAAGCCCCATGTCAGGCTCTCTGCTGTCAGCATGGAGCCCACTTCAGATCCTCTGTCCACCCCCCTCTGCCTCTCTCTCTCTCTCTCTCTCTCTCTCTCTCAAAAATAAAAAAAAAATTTTAAAAATGCTGTTTCTAGGGGCGCCTGGGTGGCTCAGTTGGTTAAGCATCTGACTTAGGCTCAGGTCATGATCTCACAATCCGTGAGTTCGAGCCCCACGTCGGGCTCTGTGCTGACAGCTCAGAGCCTGGAGCCTGCTTCACATTCTGTGTCTCCCTCTCTCTCTGACCCTTCCCTGCTCGTGCTCTGTCTCTGTCTCAAAAATAAATAAACATTAAAAAAATTTTTAAAAAAATAATAAAAAAAAATTAAAATGCTGTTTCTACTCTGAAAAGAATCAATAAAGGCAAATCCCCGAAAACATAACTGTCAGATGCAGGTGAGGAGAAAACTCCACACAATTGGAGACAATAAGCATAAAATTCCAGAAGGATTATGCACTTGTATTAATTCATAAATATCTTGCCTCACTCTAAAGAAAGTGGTATATGAAAAAAAGGACAGAACCCCACCCAATACAAAAGGCCAAGAAAAGACCCTTTCCTACATCAAAATATTGGTGAATAAGTATATATGTATGTGTTTTTAATCCAAACAAAATGCTTACAGCATATATGTATCATTTTCTTAATTTCTGATGGTAACCCAGTTTTGTTTTTAATTGACTGGCTACCATTTTCATTGGCTACATTGCACAAGGAACTTCGAGTTAAATTGTTTAATTTCTGTGTTCTACAATTGGTTGTAAACTCCACAGGAGAAGAAGACACATCTTCTTGTTCATCTTGTTCATCTTGTTCATCACTTTCTGCCCCAGCACAGTACCAGGCACACAGGAGATTCTTAACAGATGTTGTTTGGGCGGACACATAACTAAACAAAGGAACAAACCAACCACTGAACATGAGGTTATATGATCCTCACAGAAGCCTCATGGGAAAGAAGGGCTGGTAGTTTTTACCCCAATATTGACAATGAATTTAACTGAGGTTCAGAAAAGCAAACTGACTTAAGGAGCACCACTAGCATGAGAGCCAAGCCAAGCACCCAGAATTTTTAGCTCATGGGATTACTCAGCTGCCGGAAGGTTATGACGCAAGGCCATCGCATCACCACAGAATGTTCATTACATTTCCACTTCCGGTGCTTTGATTTTGTGATTTCTTTGGAACGCCGCAGGGGATTCTGAGTTGTGTGAGTCCCATCAGCATTTTGAGGGTTATTGGTAAGGTTTTATCAGAGAATTGGTTTTCTTAAGTGTGGGCCTACAGCTGGAGGTCAACATGTGTTCCCCTAAAAGAGAGTGTTTCCAATTTTACTATAGGAGTTGATGCGAAAAGATTATTTTTGATAGAAATTCACTTTACAGTTGATTTTGCCGGGTTACATCTCTTCAGTTGGGTAAAAGATTCCTGATCCTGAATAGTCAGACATTTGGTATTATAGGTTGTCATGTCCTTCAGTGTAGCTTCGTGTTTCACCTTCCTTGAGCATCTACTTCCTTTTTTATTCTAGAACATTTATGGTTGCTTATAAAAGAAAACATACAATATAAACGGAAGGTTTTTTTACTCATGTGTATATGTTCAAAAATGTGTCAGAGAGTGGGGCATGAGGGAACCTTCTAGGACAAGTTCTGTATCTTGTTCTGGGTAGTGGTTCCCTAGTGTATAAGTGTCATTTAAGACCTGTGTACTTTACTGTGTATAAGACATTCTTAAATAAAAACTGTTTTAAATGTGTCTGGCTTTAATTTTACAGAGAGCTCGAATGTGAGGGATGAAACTAGCACATCCTAAAGTAAATCAGTTCAAGTTTATAGGCATTTATTAAGCATTTACTGTGTACAAGGCACTGTGCTAAACTCTGAATAAGAAAGACTACAGAGATTGTACTAATTATAAATGGTCCTTTGCACAAGTTGGGCTCTCAAGAAATATTTGTGGAATAAATGAATGAGTTCATTAATTAATAGCTAGTACAGACTAAGGGGTTAAATTTAAGTAGGAACAGAGATGCACTGTCCCCTGATACTGAATGAAGGAAGATAAAGATGTGTGAATATATGGTTATTCTCGGTGGTCTAAGATGATCAATCCCCATGTGAATATCTCTAGAATATCATTTAGGTGAAGAAGATCAACTTGACACCTGCTACATCCCATGCATCAAGCCTGACAATTGGAACAGCACTAAGTAAGCTGCTAACTGTAGCAGATGAGGAGAGAGAAGTAGGAGGGGGATCCTACAGTGCTGTTAGGACGTCATTGGCCACTTAGCTGTGGAATGGGGGGACAGAGCAGAAGTAAGTGCACAGGGAACTGAGCACAGGACGGAAAGAGCAAAAGTCAGGCAACAGTTGTAGATTTCTTTTGAAAATTTCGTGTGAGAAGGAGAAGGAGATTGGACAGTACCTGGAAAGGGACAATGAAACAAAGATTATTTTATAACATAGGGGACTATGTTATGTATATAGACTGGGGAGAAAGAGAAAAGAAAGGGATTGAAAATATTGGGGAGACTGAGGAGATAGCTGCTTAAGTTAAGTGTTGGATAAAATGGGGGAAGGAAGGGAGCAGAGCCTCCTGCACAGGTTTACATCACCTCTCACCTGTGATTACAGTAGACTTAGCCTCGGCCCCCCTCCTCCCAACCTTATCCCTCAATCCACGCTTCCCAAGCAGCCATGGCAATCTGCCTGAAATGTAAATCTAATCATGTAACACTCCTGACCTTATCAATCCCAAACCTTCTCGATCCATGTTGTATAAAATCCAAACTCCTTGCCGTGAACTTCAGAGTCCTACAATGGCCCCAGCCTCCTTCTCTAACCTCATCTCTCTCCATTTTCTCCTTCCCTCACTGTGCTCCCCCACACTGCCCTACTCTCAGTTCCTGACATGGGCCAATCTCTTTCCTGCCAGAAGACCTTTATACAAGCCAGTCTCTCTTAAATGCTTTTCTCTCCCACTCATCCTCTGGCTGGCTCATTCTTATCTTTCGGGCTTTAGGATTCTGATCACCAGTCCCAATACGTAAGGATTTTTCCCACACCACTGAGCAATTCTCCAACAGCAGCTGGGTGTCGTGCAATTCAGTTCTGATACTATCTACCCAGAGACACTGTCAGATCTCACCGGTTACGAGCTCAGTCCTACAAGACTGCCCCTCCTCCCAGTTTTAGGCACCAATGACAAGTCCAGGTTGTCACCTGGCTTCTGACCAAAGGGGTAAAGATAGGAGGTTCCAACAACCCCCTCTGTGGGTTCAGTTAATTTGCTAGTGTGGCTCACAGAACTCAGAGAAGCATTTTACTTACTAGATTACCAGTTTATTGTAGAAGGATATCACTCAGGAAGAGCCAAATGGAAGAGATAGATAGGACAGGGCATGGGGAAGGGGCCTGGAGATATGGTGCCCTTTTGGAATGCACCACTGTCTAGGGCTTTGCACATGTTCACCAACCCAGAAGTTCTCTAAACCCCGTCCTTTGGGGCTTTTTATGGAGGCTACATTACATAGGCATGATTGATTAAATCATTAGTGATTGAACTCAATCTCCAGCCATCCTCCCCTCCCCTGAGGTCGTGGGATGGGACTAAAAGTTCCAACCCTTTAATCACAGGATTAGCTTCCCCAGTGACCAGCTCCTACCTTTATATAACTTATGGGCATTCCAAAAGTCACCTCATTAACATAACAAAAACACTTTCATCCCTTTCAGTGCTTAGGAAATTCCAAGGGTTTTAGGAGCTCTGTGCCAGGAATGGGGTCAAAGACCAAATATATATCTATGATAAATCACAATATCACAGGCCTCAGCTAAAATGTTACCATCCCAGCAAAGACTTCCATAACTGTCCATTATTAAGTAAGGCTCCCAAGTTCTGTTCCTTTGTAGGATGTGATAAGTAGAGGCAAGCTATAGCTTTTATGGCAACAACAACAATAAAAATGTATGGATTATTAAATCATATTTTAGAGATGTCATAGAACTGTGAAAGCAGAGAGGAGCTAAGTTCTCAATCAGGAAGACCCCTTCCTACATTCCTGAAATGGCCAGTCATTTCTCACCAAGCTTGGGCACCGGTTATGGATCAGGCTTTCCATAGGCAAAGAGAAATGATAAATTTGAGTCCTCTACTAAAACAATTACTACACTAAGTATAAACAGACCAGAAGAAACACTTCTGGAATGGAGGACCAAGGACCTCCAAAAATCTGCTATACCATAAAAGCACCATTAACCCTGGCGAAAACCCACATCCTCAGAACTCTGGAAATTAACTAAAAGCTTGCAACAATCCAAGGAGAAAATGAAGTACTTAAGGTAATTATTAGCTTCTCATTCGTAGATGACTAAACCTGAGTATCTGGTTATGCCTCTGCTGTAAATGAAAACGCTGAAGATTAGAGAGGATGAATGACTTCCCCAAGGTCACACAGAAGTAAGTGGATAAGAGGTGTCCTGAACCCGGGTTTCCTGACTCCACTGGATAATGGGTCCAATAGCCCTGGGTTCTAGTCCTAGCTCTGGTGTTCATTGGCTCTGTAACCTGGAGATGGTCACTCCATCTTGCTGAGCCTCAGCACATTCATCTGCCCTCCAAGGCTGTACTTACTGTCACTGACCTTTCTTGAGATTCTTCAAAATGTATCCAGTCTATAGTCCCAATTTTTGAAATGTAAGGATCTTAATATGAGATCCCTAGATTCCCATTTCAGCAGATCCATCAACACCAGGAAATCATAAGTAAGTTTTGTGCAGATGTATGAATGCACATTTTGGGAGGGTCCATCAGAGTTCTATGTCCCCCTCAATTTAAGAATGTTGCCTCAAAGCCATGCTAGATGAGCAGTACATATGACATGCCTTAATATGCCTTCTTTTCTCTGGTTGGATTTGTTTTTGAACCCGAACTTTCCATGCTTAACGCAAAGCAATGGTAAGTATCAGAAATTTCAGGCATTGGGGCAGGGCCAATTCAAATGAGATAGCCTGAGATGGAAGTTTTTGCTCCCCCTGAATAAAAATAACACTCATAACGATAATGCTTCTAGCACTAACAACTCATACCCAGTTTTGGTCTTGATCTTCAGCAATAATTCTCTTTGAGAAAGGAACAGAAAAATGATTCCCCATTATGTGGTTAGAGGTTCAAAGAATTGATCAGGTTCAACAGTCAGCGCTTGGTTCCTTCTTTCTCTCTTTTCAGAGGCACAACTAGGACTTAAAATCAGGAGTTTCCGAAATGGGGACTGCTAGCCATGGGAGTCCTTTATTCCTCCCTGGGGTGGGATCAGTGCAGTGAGGAAAGGGACAGAGTCCTAAGCACATTTCTTCCTCCACATCGCCTTCCTGTTTTCTAAAGCCCAGACTCAACAGGCAGCCCACACAACCCCCGTCCCCGGTCACCATTCCCAAGGCGCAGAGGGATGGCAAAAGTGGTTGGGATCTCCAGCCTGGTGTTAACAAGTCACATCTTGTTAATAGCATACTATTCCCTCAGTCACATGCATGTTTGTGGGCGTGCTGAAGATGACTAATCAAGTGCAGCTGGCCTCAAGCTGACAGCCAGGACACATGCGTGTACACGCATGCACACACACACACAGACACATGCACGCACACTCTCACTCACTCATGTTTAGAGGATGCCTGCTGCCAATTTCTTGCCTGGCAAACCAGAAATATTTTAGTGGTTTACAAATATGACCCCACTCCATCTTGGGACACTTCTCAGGTTCAAGCCCATCTGTGTCAGGTGCTCACAGGACTCCAGGTCCATTCATACCCACGCTCAACCCCAACAAGCCTTCCATGTCCCAAGACGCACAGCGAACTCCTAAGCACCAAAGAGACATCTGAAATGGACAATTTCACAGGCTGCATCCAGTCGTGTCTTGATTTGTTCTTTTTTGTCTCTCCTGTTATTGAAATGTTATTTTTTCCACTCATATACCACCACCCCTAACCCCTCCCAAATCAGCCTGTTGGAAAAGATGTTTATTTTGCTTTTCCTTGGCATAATTTAATATCAGGCAAGTGCATCTCTGAGGCAGACAGTATATTCTTGGGGCATACATTTGAGATTCTGGCTGATTAGAATTACAAATTTGTCATGCAATCCTGACCAATTTGGAACTGGCTCTCTGACATCATGTTTATGTCCTTTCGGCCTTGCCAGCGGTTACTAGGATTGTTGGGGGGGGTGGGGGGACTTTTCTCAGCAATAAGTTAGAATTTCATAAATAGTTGGCAGGGCCTTAAAAGAAGCCTGCTCTTTAACATGAGATAATGTATGTTTTCTTTCTACTTACTTGGAGCAGGTCGTATTGGGAGCCACCCAAGTTCACTTTTAAATCGTTTCTCTACATTGCCAGACGCGGCTTTTGAAGTCATCTGCCCCAGCTCACTGGGAAGCCAGAGCCCAGGCTTCTACCAGTGGCCCCACTGTGTGCCCTGCCACCCATAACAGGAAGCGTCTCAGAGCCTGGTGGGCACAGGGTGGGTGGAGCAGGCCCGCAGGGCTCTGTTCCACCACATGGAAAATCCTCTGACGTGTCTTCTGTCTTCGGCGCGCGTGTCTGGAGCTCAGGCAGGTCAGATGTCACCCTTGCCTCCAAGTCTCAACACCCCTTTCTGTCTGCCCCGTTGGCCTTCAGATGCGGCACATGGCGTAACAGCAGGCGTTTTCAAAGTGCAGGCCACAGGAAATCACATTTGAAGTGCCTGGCACGGAGGGTATTTTTATACCGTTCACTTTTTCCCTTTTCTTTTCATCTGTTTTCTGCATTTTTTCAGTTTGCTTTTTCTTCTTGATTTATTGTTGTATTATTCTATTTTTAAACCAAGACATACTTTCCCATCAGACTCTTTAATGTAACTCATATGAAAATTAGTGATGGGTGGACCTCAGACCGTCCAGGAGCTGGATCCAGTAGGCATCGACTTCCCCAAGTGCAGATGCTTATCTGAATCCACACCAGCTGCTGGAGTCTAGGGGAGCGGAGCAAGGGGGGGAAAGAACCCCTCTCCTTTCCTCCCTCGCTAACCAATCTGGGGTTCGACAGCGCGGGCTCCTGGACCTTCCCCTAGAACATATAATGAATGGTTTCCTCACCCCACTCAGCTTGCATCCCCTTCCGTGTGGAAGCGCTGGCTTTCCAATAAGGATCATAGAGTCCCCAACACAGGAAGGAAGAAAACCCAGTGTGGCCTCACCCAATTTGCCCACCTTGGGGATCAGTCTCCTGGAGCTGGATTCCAGAGCGGGATGGGTGATGGTTGGGGCACATCTGACCCTCTTTCAAGCTCTTCCATATCTCAAGGAGACCACCTCAAGCTCCAAAGCCAATGAGATGTGGGCTGAACCCCTACTAGCCTCGTGACCTGGGGTGAGCCTCCTTAACAACCAGTGTCTCCGTGAAAATCTGAATGAGATACTTTTCTTCTGGACTTGCAGACATTAGAGAAATTGCTTGTCAAATGGTCAGTGCTTAGTAAAATGGTAGCTGGTCCTATGATTCCAGGATCGTAGGAATTCCGATCCCCATTCGATCTGAACTCCCCCCAGCCTCCAGCTGAAAATTTGTCAGTCTCCCTTCTATTTTTTTTTTTTACATGATTTATGTGTCTCTCTCCCACTTCTGCCCAAATTGGAGATATTATGCAGGGTAAGGGCCACATAGCATGTGACTTGCAAGTTAAAAACACAGAGACCAACAGCCTATCTTCACTGCCTCTTAGTGAGTCCATCCATCTACTCAGCACAGCACAGCTTAGTGAGTCCTTGTGGGTGTTGAGGATTCGGCAGAGGACAGGACCAGTGTGCTTCCTGCAGCAGGCGCTTCTGGATCTCCTCTTACCACAGCCCGCGCCATGAGTGTGTTTCACCGGCACAGGTGAGCACCTTCCTTATGCCCATAGCATCTCCCGTTCAGAATCCACATGCCTTCCGTCCTCTGCATTTTCACTCTGCTGCTGACACAAACCACCTGCCTTCCTTCTCCCTGAATCTACCCACCT
The DNA here is from genome assembly GCF_018350175.1 of Felis catus. Taxonomy (NCBI): domain Eukaryota; kingdom Metazoa; phylum Chordata; class Mammalia; order Carnivora; family Felidae; genus Felis; species Felis catus. The sequence goes on along the minus strand of NC_058368.1, from coordinate 177,369,227 downwards.
CACTTTCTCTGGAAGCTCTCCCTGATGAGCCCAGTGCACGTGGAGCTCCCTCCCCACTGAACCTCAAATTCCAGCCATATTTACTTCTTGTCTTTCATAGGATGCTGAACTGGCTAGCCTGACATCCAGGGTCCAGCATGATCTGACTCCTGCTACCCTCCTCCATTTTGCCTTCCACCCTTACCCCTTGGAGCCAGTGCCTCAAATGCACCACGCTCTCCCCCCTTAGGGCTGCCTGACGCTGCCCCTCTGCCTCTTCTGCCCTCCCCACTCCTTCCTCTGCCAGAGAGTGCCTTTAACACTGAACTCCTCAGGAGGCCTTCTCAGGACTCCCTCTCCATGGACTTCAGACTGAGGTGCTTCTCCGTATTCTCTGGTTATCTCTCATAAGACTTACACCACAGTGAGGCTTATCTACAGGCTGCCTCTCTCGACAGACTCAGAGCTCCTTGAAGTCAAATTGGATCATTGGTCTCTGTGTCCCCAGTAACCAACAGAGCACCCTCAAACCTCCACCCCCATGTCCCCATAAGTACGCTTCTCTAATCTGAGAAGTGTCCCCATCTGAGACACTATGAGACTGTCAGGGCAGTTGGCGGAAGAGAGGAAGGGCTGATAAAAACAGATTGAGTATCGTAGATCAATAACAAATGATGGATTAGAAAATGGCATTGTGGGGCTCAGTCGGTTAAGCATCCAACTTCAGCTCAGGTCATGATCTCACAGTCTGTGGGTTCGATCCCCGCGTCGGGTTCTGTGCTGACAGCTCGGAGCCTGGAGCCTGCTTCGGATTCTGTGTCTCCCTCTCTCTCTGCCCCTCCCCCGCTCACGCTCTGTCTGTCTCTGTCTCAAAAATAAATAAAAACATTAAAAAAAATTTTTTTAAATGGCATTGTATTATTATTAATGATATTTCAAAAGGGCGTAGAGAAGGGTAGTTTGAGTGGACAAATACACATTTACTTTCCTTTACGTGAAGACAGCCAGCACCTCCCAGACTAATCTGTTATTTCAGAGGCAGAAAAATTAACTTGCTTACCCTGAAAAGAAGTGAAAAATTATCCAAAAAGTACCATTCTTTTACTTATTCATCCATTCAAACACTCTCTCTCTCCTCTCTCTCTCTCACTCTCTCTCTCTCTCTCACACACACACACACACACACACACACACACACCCTCCCTTCTCTCCTTGGTAGTATATAGTCTGACTTCTAAAAAATGGTTGTTCCTTTCTGCTTGAAAGACGGTATTAGCTATTCAGGGAATACTAGCCCTTTCCTTGGACTCAAAAAAGTATTTTATCCATTAAAATCTAACCAGGGTGTAGTAACCATAAAATCCAGCCGCTCTGTTAGGAAGACGGATATCCTCAAAGATTTATGTCTGGCCGTCTCAAAGAAAATGTGTAAGATGGAGTTTTCTCGAGACTTCCTGGCTGCACTCCACCCCACACATAATTTCTGTTTGCATAAACCTCAGATCAAAACTCAGGAAGGGTTAAGGGAAACCTTTATGAACCACAGGTTATGTCTGCTCACCATCCTCGGTTGACCGTTTGGAATGAATTAACCAGTCCCTAACCAGCCCACAACGGGTTCTTGGACAGAATTAACCAACCTCTTCAGTCCAAATGGTCAAACCATTTGGGGTCTCAGATTCCATCCAGATTTGGGGCGAGGGTATATTCAAAGTCATTTGCATGTCCCTATAATTGTGGCAAAAGATAATGAAAACACACCACATTATTAGTCTCCAGGATATGGAGGAGACCATTGGAAACATCAGAATTCGGGAAGGGGTGGAGAAGGGGGTGTGACTGTTTTGAATGAACCTGAAAGAAAATACTTCCCGAACCTTCCTTCAGAAGGCAATTTCAGTCCCAATTTTTCATAAGGTTGGAAAAAGTTAAGCAAACGAGAACTATAGACACTTGTTTATAGAAGGTTTTTCTCTTTAATTGCTGTTTTTGTTTCATGAAAGAAAAGTCCCATAAAATAAAACCTCGTCTCTGGTTCAGCGAGGCGGCGAGACCCCTGAGGAGGCCACAAAAGGGCTGACTTGACACTAGCCGGCTGAGGAGTCCCGAAGACTTGAACGTCTGTAGATTTCCGTAGCAAGGTATGTGCCTTTCTCACCCTCCACCCTGAAGGTCCCTCCATACATTTGAGACGGTTTCTAAAATCTGAAGTGTGGGACCGTCTGGTCTCTGGCAAGCATTCCAGACAAGTGGTTTTCTAAGAAGCCAAGTTCTGGTTTGACTCTTTGATTGGAAAAGTATCTATTTCACTAAGGGTGATAGGCCCCTGGATGCATTCTCACCAAAAAACCCATAAACCAATACTTGAAATGCCAGCAGCGAGTTGTAGGGAATTCTTTTGGTTTGCCTTCAAGGACACAAAACATCGCAAAGGTCTTCTCTTTGGCAGAGAGGGGAGACTGGCTTGGAGAGTTGGCCCGGGGTGTGTGTGGAAAGAGTCAGACGTGGGAGTCAACAGACCCGGGTTCGAATCCTGGCTCTGCCACCAGCAAGCTGTTCTGACCTTAGGTGGGCCTCTTCACTTCTCCTGAGTCTGATTTTCCTCCCCAGTAAAATGGGGGTACTGACCTCAGCCTCGGGGACGTGTAGGGCTCAGAGAGATGGTGTTTGCATGAATCCTTCCACTGTGTCTCGTACGTAACAGGAGCTTAATAAGCAACGGTTTCATATCCACCACCCCACCACAATACAGACCAATGGGGACACAACAGCTCTGAGATTACTGAATCCCTTCCGACACTCCTGTCTGGAGCCTTCCAAGAAAACAGTTTGTCACCTGCTTTCATTAATCCAGTCAACAGATCCTTACAGGTCATGGGCCCTGGGGCTGGCACAAGGCCCCAGACAGGAGGGATGCTGAAAACGTAGACGGTATTTCCCCCTGCATAGGAGTGAGTGCCAGCACAACAGGGAGCAAACAATGCATAGGAAGTATTTGCTAGTAACCCAAGGTGTCGTGATTAGACAACTAAACCGGGAGTGAGATTCACCAAGCCACGTGCCTTCAGGACCAGATAAATAGCATAACAGCAGCTAGTGGATGACAGGAGGGCCCAGGCCCCATTTGAAGGCAGGCGCCAGCACCAGGCAAGTGTCCTTATGCAGGAACATGAGACAGTGCGGCCAGGTTTCTCATTCTTCGAGAACAGCCAGAAATCTGGATTTGTATATAAAGGCTCTTAAGTTTCAAATATTGACAGCTTTTTAAAAATGTAAACATCTGTCTGTGGGCCAGATGGCTAGGGAGAGATCCCTGCGTCTGGAGGGCTCCCCCAAGGAGGTGGGTTCCCGCCAGGCCTCAGCTGGGGAGTAGAATTTAGATTTGCCTGTTTGCGTGTTTACCATAAGGATGCTTCTCAGGAGGTGGTGTGGCTTGGTGGTTATGGACTTGGTTGGTGTCTGATTCCTCATGTGCAAAATAAGAAAAATGACATGTATTCAGAGGGTGGTTGTGGGGATCATATGAAATCAAGCTCATTAGTTTCCACACGATCAAGGGGCGCCTGGGTGGCTCAGTCGGTTAAGCGGCCGACTTCAGCTCAGGTCACGATCTTGCGGTCCGTGAGTTCGAGCCCCGCGTCGGGCTCTGGGCTGATGGCTCAGAGCCTGGAGCCTGCTTCCGATTCTGTGTCTCCCTCTCTCTCTGCCCCTCCCCCGTTCATACTCTGTCTCTCTCTGTCTCAAAAATAAATAAACGTTAAAAAAAAAAAAAAGATTCCACACGATCAAGAGCTCAGTCACGTTAGCCATTGCTATCCCAACCATCTTGTGTGCTGTAATTGCTATCGCTATTAAAGCAGGGACTAGGGGCACCTGGGTGGCTCAGTCGGTTGGGCGTCCGACTTCGGCTCAAGTCATGATCTCGAGGTCCATGAGTTTGAGCTCCGCATCGGGCTCTGTGCTGACAGCTCAGAGCCTGGAGCCTGTTTCAGATTCTGTGTCTCCCTCTTTCTCTGACCCTCCCCTGTTCATGCTCTCTCTCTCTCTCTGTCTCAAAAATAAATAAATGTTAAAAAAAAAATTTAGAGCAGGGACTGATGGCGGCTACAGCTCTGTCACCTTCCACCCCGACCCACCCCATTTGGAGAGCCCACGCTTGCCCCTACCCTGACACAGTGGCCCAGTGAAACCGATGATGACGTGGTTATCCCCATTTTACAGATAAGGAAACTGAGGCAGCTCAGAGAAGCGAAGAACCCTTGCAAAGTTACACAGAGTCGGTGGAGTCTCTCTGGCTCCACGGCTCACCTTCTATCTGCTCCGGCCACACCCACAGGACCTGCTCCGTGGACGGCCGTGGGTGCCCCCGTGTAGACTAGATTCCAGGAGCTCACGCCCCCTGAAAGTTTCTTGTGGGCTCATCTCACACAGGTCCATGACCTACCATCCTCGTCCTGCCCTGCCCCGCCATCCAATCCCATCAAATGTTCCTTTGCACTGGGTGGCAAGGCTCATCCACAAAGCCCAGGAAGCGTCTTGGACACAGAAAAGAGTTTCACGGTGTTCCTTATAAAAGCACAACCTGACATGCAGCTATTGTGTCAATGATCCCTCCCTTCCCAACTGCCAGAAACCCAAAACAGCTTAAAACAAAAAGAAACTGGCTCAAGGTCTGCAGGAGCCTCATTTCAGGCCGCGTCTACACCCTCACTCTGTTTTTATTAACTGGGCCTGAGGTTCCCAACCCACAGGTCTAGGGCAGCCCTCCTCAGGAGCCCCCTGGGGAAGGACACAGGGCATGTCTGGGGGCACGGGCAGTCCGAACTGGGCAGCACTCTGCGACAAACGTCCCAGACACAGATGTTTTGGTCTCATCTTGAAGCCATTTCAACCCAAGGCGGGGTGCAGAGGGCTGTTGGCCAAACCCGGACACTCATCCTCGGCCACATTCATTTGGCAGACCCTGAGCACTCACTATGAGCCAGGAATGCTGGGTATTTGTAGCACCTTTACAGGGTCCTCCCAGGCATGGGCCCTTGGCCATCTAACTTACTCAAATTCAAATATACGCAATCAGATGGGGCGCCTGGGTGGCTCAGGCAGTTAAGTGGTCGACTTCAGCTCGGGTCATGATCTCACGGTTTGTGGGTTCAAGCCCTGCATCGGGCTCTGGGCTGACTGCTCGGAGCCTGGAACCTGCTTCGGATTCTGTGTCTCCCTCTCTCTCTGCCCCTCCCCTGCTCATGCTCTCTCTCTCAAAAACACAAAAAACAAAAAGCAAAAAATATATAAATAAATAAACATTTAAAAAAAAAGAAATTTTAAAACATATGCAATCAGAGAGGGAATGAAACGTCCAGAATATACCAAAACAGTGCTGCCCTCCCAACCCAGCACCAGGAACTGAGCATTGCCCCCTTCCCTGGGGCTCCACTGCCACGGGTCCCTCCTAGAGTGGGCACCCTGTCCCTCTGAGGGCAGCTCTACCATTTGAAAAGATCTTCCAGTTCAATACGTGCCTGCAACAACTTTGACTTGTGCTCAGATGAAGGCCCGGTGGTCTTTCCGTCACCACAGGAACGGAGACTGCGTGGCGCTTTTCAAGAGACTCCGTCTCTTCTGACTTGACTACGTACGCTTTTTGCTGTACGAGCTTCTCTTTAAGGCCTAATCTTCATGGGAGACGGTGGATGTTGAGAGCTCAGCCTCCGGGGATAGACAGGCCTTCATTCACAGCCTGTGCATTTGTGATCTTGGGTGAAGCCCTGAATCTTCCTTAGCCTCGGTTTTCCCGTCTGTAGGACAGAGATGGGGTCAGTTCCGCCTCCCAGAGTTGCTGTGAGGGCTCCATGACAAAAGGGAAGCAAAGTGCCTAACTGGACACCTGGAGGTAAGTGTGCAGTAAAAGGGAGCAGTTGTTATCCCTGCAGGTCAAGACTTCTACGTGCATTATCTTTTTTTCCTTCCAACCACCTGGGAGGCAGCTATTTTTATGCCCACCTTACAGATGAGGAAACTGAGGCCTGGCAGGGTGGAGTGCTCCGTCCAGGGTCTTGCAGCGGATGAATGGTAGGGTGGGATTCGTCCCCAGGACTGGCTGGCTCTGCGGCCTGGGGTCCTAACCGCCACCACATCACAGTGCCTTTAAAGAAGGCCCAAAGCGAGGACAGACGGATAGACACCCCTTGGTGTTCCCACCCATCACCCCTCTATGCAGCCGGTGCTGGCCAGCGCAGAGCCGACCCCACGCTCCTCTTCCCTGTACCCGCCGAAGCCCCTCCATCTGCCAAAAGCCCAGCCTTCAACCAGGACTTCCAGGAACAGCGCGGCCACGGATTTCACGCCGACACACGTTTCCCATGGCAAAGGAGCCACACGCCCTTTTGGCCCCACCAAGGCCACTTGCCGGAGTTCGGGGATGCCTCTTTATCATCTCTACAGATGCCCCTCTCACGTTTCGGCATCCCATTGCTCCTGGAATCTAGCGGCTCGCCTGTCGTGTCTCGAATTCTACTCCTAGGCTAATTTTCCATGAAGAGTCTCCGATGCAGGAGCCAGTGGCCTTAGGAATTCAACGGCCCCACTGGGGTTTCTCCCTCACCCAGCAACCTGAGGCCCGGTGTAACACACTCGGCTAATTGAGGTGAGCGCCCCACGCTGCAGTCTTTTCCGCCCTCTGCTCCTGCAGGTGGAGGCTGAAGTCACATGCAGAAGGACCCAGGTGTCTGAGGAATTCAGAGCCCTGTCGTTGATTCATTTGTCTGCAGACATTCTAGACTCCACGTCTCCGAGACAAGCCACGACAGAGTGCATTACGAGGTGAGCCCGCTATTTTTCCCTCCAGCTTTCCCCCCGTTTCTTTTTTTCTTCTTGGCCTCAGGGCCCAAAGTATTCTGGACATATTTTTCATTTTTCCAAATATCAATTGCTCTCTTATTCCCTCTTCGAAGCAGTGAGTAATAAGAGTTGTGTCTGGTCCTGAAATTCCGACTGAAATAAATTAGCCCAATGACCAACAGGAGGTGCCTAGAACAATAACGACGGAATATTTGGCATATTACAAAAGAGCCCCTGGATGTCGAAGTACAGTAAGTCTAGAAGCACATTACTGAGCAGCGTTGCCAAGACGGGTATGCAATGAGCCATCCAGGCAGCAGAACGCCTCATAAATTAATCCCGCTTTTTTTTTTTCTTTCTTGGTCCACTGTTCACAGTTCTTTTAGCCCTCTGGTTAATGGGGCATGCAGACGGGTATTTTTGGCGTGGCCCTGGTCCCCAGCAGGCAGGCATATGCCAAGGCTGTGTATTAATGTGTACATTGACCCCCTCGCTCATCTGGCATCCCAGGTGCCATGCTGCATCCTAGGGCCAGAACCCAGACACTGGAGGCGGCAAGCCGTCGGCAGATCCCGAGCACCTACTAAGTGCCAGGTATGGTGCTAAGTTCTGGGGATGCCACGGAGGACAACGGGGGGAGGGTCTCTGTCCTCATGGCGCTGATGGTGCCATCCGCATCCCACATCCCTCCTTTACTGGAGGGAACCACCCATGATGCGAGTCCTGGAGAGGAGACACAAGCCTGCCTGCTGCCCACTGTGGAAAAAACAGAAGCCCCGACCTCCTCCCTGCCTCCTGGCAGCCAGGAGCCCAGCCTACAGCTTGCCTCCGCTCGGAGCTTTGAATCTCGACGGAATGTCCCAGAGGCATTGGGGTAGGGTGGGAAAAGTCCCCCAAGATATCCATGACCTAATCCCTGGATCCTGTGAATGCAAAGGGCTTTGCCGATGTCATTAAATTCCGGATTTTGAGATGAGAAGACTACCCAGGCTTACCTGGGCGGGCCCCAGTGTAATCTCTGCATCCTTGTAAGAGAAAGATGACACACACATTTCCTATTATAAGAGGAGAACACGGTGTGACCACAGAGGCAGAGGTCGGGGTGACGTGGCCATAAGCCACGGAGCGCGGGCAGCCAGCAGCAGCTGGAAGAGGCAAGGAACAGATTCTCCCCTAGAGCCTCTGGAGGGAGTGAGGCCAGGCCGATGCCCTGATCTCAGCTCTGTGATACGGACTTTGGACTTCTGGTCTCCAGAACTATGAGAAAATGAGCTTCTGTGGTTTTAAGCCACCCAGTTTGTTGCAATTTGTTACAGGAGCCGTAGGTAACTGATGCAGACGCCAAAAGAATTTAGAATTCTCTCATGGCGTTGGGATCCAACCGCTGGGAGCCTGCATTGGCCCCCATATACAGTCCTGGGCTCAGACTGTTTCTGTGATCGGCCCTTGTCTGTGGTTCTGACGGTTGTTTCCCTCCCTGGATCCTCAGCCTCTTCATCAATTCCAGGAGCTCCCTTTGGACATTCCTCCCAAACTTTCTTTTCTGATCTTAGTGAGGCATCAGGGCTTCTGTTGGTTGGCATCTTAGGTAAGAAACCGCACGTGGCAGGGCGGTTGTGAGGATGAGGGAGAGGCCATATTTGGGCCCAGCACAGCGCCCATCACACAGGCGACACACGATAAATCAGAGTTCACAAACCAATGGCCTGCATTTCCCTCACATGGTGTATTTTTAACTAAAGTGGAATGTGTTGCCAACATTTATAAGTCAGGAGACTCCACATTCAAAACTGAATTTCTTTTATTTTTAAATGTTTGTTTATTTATTTTGAGAGAGAGTGAGCAAGGGAGGTACAGAGAGAGGGTGAGAGAGAGAGAGAGAGAGAGAGAATCCCAAGCAGGCTCCGCGTTGTCAGCACAGAGACCGATGCGGGGCTCGAACTCACGAACCGTGAGATCGCGACCTGAGCCGAAACCAAAAGTTGGACGCTTAACTGACTGAGCCACCCAGGTGCCCCAAAAGCCTGAATTTCTAACTTCTCTTGAAAAAAATCAGTTCTTGCAACACTAGACCCCACACTTTCATGGCAACAATTTGTTGCCCCTTCTAGACATGCATGTTATAATTTGCCATAGGCCTTTTGGTTGTATACCCAGCCCACTCCCCTCATTTCATTAATTGTTCAGTACCTCTAGGCTCTGAGTTTGTCATTCTTATTACAAATACGAGTTTCTCTCCCATCAGACTAGAGGCAGGCACCAGAGCCAGAGTAGGACAGGGCTCCTGTGGGAGGCCCAGGTGGGAAAGTCTTTGCCCGGGAGGCTCAGTCTCCCCACGTAGCCTTTCTTCTCCTTTCCGGTAGCCAAAAACGCCTGCCCCTTTATGAAGCCATTCTGTCCCCTCCTCCATCTCCCCATTATTCCCCACCCACTCCTACCCAGGCTTGCCTGTTATACTGCTGTATCAGCTTCTTGAGTACACTTCTCTTTTCTTTATTTTTTGAAGTTTACTTATTTTGAGAGAGAGAGAGAGAGAGAGAGCGAGAGAGAGAGAGAGAGCACATGAGAGCTCGAGCAGGGGAGGGACAGAGAAAGAGGGAGATTGGGAATCTCTAGTGGGCTCTGTACCACCAGCGTGGAGCCCGACGCGGGGCTCGAACTCACACGAGATGGTGACCCGAGCCAAAATAGAGAGTCAGAAGCTTAACCGACCGAGCCACCCAGGTGCTCCCTCTGAGTACCCTCTTCATAGAGAAGTCTTTGCGTTCTTAAATTATTGGGAGGGAGAGACATTGGCATTGAGTTGTCCCAGGAGCAGCTAGTCAATAAATTTTGGAGAAGTGAGGAAAAGAAGGAAGGAAGGGAAATTGAAAAAAGGAGAGAGAGGGTGAGGGAGAAGCGGGAAACCGAGGTTCCTGCTGTGAAGCCGGCACAATCCCATCAGTTCATCCTGCGTAGCCCTCCCGATAACCCCACAAGACGTACACCATCGTCGGCTTCGGTTTTCAGATGCCTGAGACTCAGAGACAGGATGTCACGTTCCTTAGGGACGTGTTTCAGTGACATCAGGACTTGAATCCAGATATGGTTGAGTGACTGGACTTAAGCACACAGCACTGCTTGAGCCACACTTGTTGGGTATGGGGCAGACGTCCCCTGTGGCAGGGTGGAATTTTTCAATTAGTTATTTGCCTGGAACACCATTCGTTCGCGCATTTTCCATTCATTCCCTCCCTCCCCCATCCATTCCCACATTCACGCAAGAAGCCTAATTCCCTTGTTTACAGCACCCCTCCTCCCTTCTCATCCCCGCCTTCTTCCTTTACTGGGAAATGGGAGGCCGGGGTAGGCTGTCAGCCCCAGGGCTCAGTGTGGACCCTTCCCAGCCCTCAACCCAGACCAGTTTCTGGGCATGCACTCTGAGGGCCAGGCAAGGCCCTTCCTTCCTCTCTTCCCTGCCCTGAAGCTGAATCCACAGCAAATGGCCCTACCAACTAATCTCAGAAGCTTCCCGACTCGTCGCTGTTCCTCAGGGCAGTTTCCTGGAAGAATTCATTGGCTTTCCTAGAAAAAGTTCCTGGTCATCTTCTCTTTCCATGACTGTAATTCATTACTCTCCGTGTGTTGTAATTAGTCTAATGCCCCGTCTTTGATCCGCATTTGACATCGGAAATGTTTCTGCGAGGTTAAGTCCGAGAGGCCAATAGCTGCCCTGGAGCAATGGCGTCATCTCCATGATCTTGCACCATGGGAATGACACAAACGGCCTTTTAAAAAGCCCCCTGCGTGGGGATCAGAGACTTGAGATCTGGTCCCTTTGTTCCAACTGACTCGGACAGGTCCTTTTCTTTTTCTGGTCTTGAGTTTCTCCAAGGAAGAGGCAAATCTCATGGCAATCAAGAGCCTAGGAGCTTACATGAGACACACAGAGTTCAGATCTCAGCCCTGGCTCTCACTAGTTGTGTAACCTTGAGAAAGAAACTTTAACCACTGTGAGCCTCAGTCTCCTCATCTGTAAATGGGGACAATGATATTATTTATTACCTAGAGTTGCAATAATAATACAGTGAGCCAATATATGTGAAGCACAGTGCCTGGTACTCAGTCATTTCTTGAAATATCTTAGCTGTGGATGATAATAATAAGAATATGCTAGAGAAAGGGGAAGGAGAAGGAATGGTATGAAAGGACAGGTATGAGATCCCTACGTACTAAGCTAAGGGAGTCATAGAGTTGGACGGAGAGGAGAGAATAAAGCTACTTTTGATATTTCAAAAAGTTTAATGGGAATCCCACATCTCCTTATGCACAATAAAGCCATAAAGGATAATAAGAAAGGCAACTTTCTTTGCTTTGGGCTGAAATTACATTAATTCCTTGTGGTCAACTAAAAGGCTCTGGAATTAAATAGACCCGCACTCAGCCCAGGTAAGGTGTGTGATCTTGAATGAGGAAAGTAACATCCCCCAAGGGGAGACTGGCAACCCTAACCTTGCAGGGCAGCTATGAGGATTAAATGAGATAATGTATGGAAAAAGCACTTAACATGGGGTCTGGCACAAAGTCAATACTCACTACATGCCAGCCACTACGGCTAATATCCTTCCCTAGCCTCCCTAGGGCTCAGCTTCTTCATTGGTAAAATTAAAATCATACCACCTGCTTTACTCATTCAACAAATATTTACTGAGCCAAGTATTATGAATACAAAAATGTATTCACCAGACACAGTTCATGGCCTCTCAGAACCCACAGTTTGAAGTTGCTCATTATTCATCCCTTCAACAAATATTTTTTACCGAACATTTAGTGTGTAACAGCCTGCATAATGGGAATTAGAGACACAATGGCTAGTAAAACATACTTAATCCCCAACTATCTACAAAATTATAGCCCAGAGAAGACGCAATAAAAATAAGCTAGTGAAATGACTAAAGTATAGTAGGTGTTCAATGAGTAAGTTATCCGGGTGCTAATCAGAAGCTGTGGACGTGTAACTTTGGGAAAGTTAGTGCATAAAAATGTTGCAGATTAATGATTTCTTAACACATGAAATTTGTTTGATAGACAAGGGCTTTGTATGAAAGTGTTGAATCACTCTATTGTACACCTGAAACTAAATTTTTTTTTTAAAAGGAATGGGTAGTTAATTTTTTAATTAAAAAATATACGAGAGAAGTAAAAAAAAATGTAATATTTAAATATACATTTAAAGAGGCTCTGTCTGCTGAAAACTGCAAAATGCTGACCAAAGAAAACCTAAATAAATGGAGAGGCATACTGTGTTCACGGATTGGGAGACACAACACAGTGAAGATGTCACTTCTCCCCAGAGGGATCTATAGGGGTTTTTTTTTAATTTCTTTTTTAACATGTATTTATTTTTGAGACAGAGAGAGACAGAGCATGAATGGGGGAGGGACAGAGAGAGAGGGAGACACAGAATCTGAAGAAGGTTCCAGGCTCTGAGCTGTCAGCACAGAGCCCGATGCAGGGCTCGAACCCACCAACCATGAGATCATGACCTGAGCCGAAGTCGGACACTTAACCAACTGAGACACCCAGGCGCCCCTATAGGTTTAATGCAATTACTATCAAAATCCCAGCCAGGGTTTCTTTTTGTAGATGTAGACAAGCTTGTTCTAAAGTGTATATGGAAAAACATAACAGCCCTAGAAGTGCTGAGACCTCCTTGATAAAGGAGAACAAAGAAGAAGAAATCACTCTACTCAATACTAAGGCTTGTTGTATAGCCATGGTAAACAAGACAATGTGGTATTGGTGCAAGGATACACAGATCAATGAAACAAAATAGAGAACACAGAAATAGACCTACACAAATATGTGCAACTGATTTTTTACAAAGGTGCAACAACAACAAAAAAAAGACAAAACAAGCAAACAAAAAAAGAACCGTGATCCCAACCTCACACCTCATATAAAAATTAACTCCAAACAGATTATGGACTGGACTGTAAGACATAAAACTATAGCATGTTTTTTTTAATGGTTTTACTTATTTTTGAGAGAGAGAGAGATGGAACACAGAATCTGAAGCAGGCTCCAGGCTCTGAGCTGTCAGCACAGAACCCGACGTGGGGCTCGAACTCACAAACTGTGAGATCATGACCTGAGCCGAAGTCAGACACCTAACCGACTGAGCCACGCAGGCGCCCCAACATGTTTTTAAAATAGGAGAAAATCTTCTGTTTCTAGGGCCAGGCAAAGAGTTCTTAGACTTTACACACACACAAAAAAAAAACATGATTCATAAAAGAAAAATTAATAAATCAGACCTCGTTAAAATTAAAAACTTTGTCTCTGCAAAAATCCACATGAAGAGGATGAAGAGACAAGCTACACATTGGAAGAAAATATTCACAAGCCATATATTCAAAAAGGACTAGTATCTAGAACATACAAAGAACTCTTGGGGCCCCTGGATGGCTCAGTCAGTTAAGTGTCCAACTCTTGATTTCGGCTCAGGTTATGATCTCATGGTCTGCTGACAGTGCAGAGCCTGCTTAGGATTCTCTCTCTCTCTCTCTCTCTCTCTCTCTCTCTCTCTCTCTCTCAAAATAAACAAATTAATTAAAGAATAATAACTCTCAAAACTCAAGTGTAAAAAGAACCAATCCAGTTAGAAAATGGGCAGGAGACATGAACAGAGATTTTACTGAAAAGGAGATACAGATGGCAAATAAGCACACGGTAAAAGTTCAATATCATTAACTATTAGGAAAACGCAAAGTAAAACCACAATGAGATCACTAACTACCTATCAAAATGTCCAAAATAAAAAATAATGGAAACACCAAGAGCTGGTGAGGTTGAGGAGAAGCCGTATTGTTCATACATTGCTAATGGGAATGTGAAACGGTACAGCCATTCTAGAAAACAGTTTGACAGTTTCTTACAAAACTATTAAGCAATTACCATAAAGCTCAGCAATTCGCATCTTAGGCATCCCAGAGAAACGAAAACTTAGGTTCACACAAAAACTGTGCAAAAATGTCCATATCAGCTTATTCGGAAGAGCCAGTAATTAGAACTAGCCCAGATGTCCTTCAGTGGGTGAACGGTTAAACAAACACATACATGCCATGGGGCACTAAAGAGGAACGAACTAATGATACTTCGCCAATCTGGATGAATCTCCAGAGAACGATGCGAAGTACAAGAAAGCCCACATCCAAAGATAGCTTACTATTTGATATTCCAGTTTTGAAAAGACAACATCTTAGAAGTGGAGAACAGATGAGTGGTTGCCAGGAGGTGGGGACAGTGGAAAGGATGGTGGGCGTGCACTATTCTTCTGGAATCTCGAAATTCTGCTGCATCTTGACTGTAGGGATGGATACAGACACCCACACACGTGGCAAATATTTAGAATTAAATACACATACAAAATGAGTGCAAGTAAGACTGGAGGGGTCTGAATAAGATTGGTAGATTGGGTCAATGGCAGTATCTTGGGGATGGATACTGGGGATCTAGGGGATTACAGGGGGAAACTGGGTATAAGGTACAGTGGACCCCCTGTATTATTTCTTACTACTGCATTTGTATTTACAACTATCTCAATAAAAGTTTCAGTGAAAACTTTTATTGATTTGTATTTTAAAACTCCTATTTTATTAAAGATTTGAAAATACAGGAGAAAAAAATCTGAAAAGTCACCATCCTGAAACACAATATTTTGATGCTTTTGTTTTTCCTGATCTTTGTTTTTTACATTTATATGGAAAAAAAAAATGTGAGAGGTAGGAATAAAAATCAGGGTGGTGACGAGGTGGGGGCCTTGCTGTCTCCCACCTTCTATGACATCAGAACTCAGTGTTTGATGCCTGGTGACCAGAGGCCAGGACGGAGGAGGGTGCCCCTCTACCCGGCAGGTGGGGGTACTTTGCTGCACCCAGGCAGCCTGACCTGAGGCCATGGTGATCCAACAGGTGGGCAGCAGGGGGCGAGTGGCAGCCGAGAGTCTTGAAAGGAGAAGGGGCAGTCGCTGTGAGGACAAGAAACAGGTGAGGCCAGACCAGACGCATGCTGCCTTCCTCCCATCTGGGGTCCCTTTGACACTCCAGACAGACTGTAAGGCCCTCAAAGTCAGAAGAGGCTGAATTTCAGCCGGACTCTCCCTGGAGCCCGACCTGGTTGAACACAGCATGCGTGCTTGGGTTCTCCGTCCCTGAAACCACTACTGACTGACTCTCTAACTTCATCCCCAGCACCGCCAGTATAACGTGCGCTCCAGAAGGGCTGGGTTTTTCATTTAGTTTCCTACTATATCCCTAGTGCCTACAGTGGTGCTTGGTTCGTATTAGTAGCTGAATGAATGAATGAGTGAAGGAACGACTTGAAATAAATAGGATACATCTGAATTATAGACCTCCCGGAGTATTTGTTCTTAGGACTGAAATTCAACCTCATGTAGAACTTTGTCAAAATGGGAAATGTTATCACTTACTATGCACAGCCTGGTGCTTCCACCCCCCTCTCTCTTTCATGACTTACAGCATTCCCGAGAGGCAGCTATTAACAGCTTCATTCACAGATGGGTAAACCGAGGCTCAGAAAGGCAAAAAGACCATATAGCCACGATCTACCAGGATTTGAAGCCAGGTCCATCTGATTTCAGAACTCTTAGCAAGCTTACCCTGCACTCCGTTGCCTCCCAGCCGGGGAAGTGAGGAAGGCATATAAAAGAAGGCTGGGGAGGTCAGCTGGGCCTGATCATGCACACCACGGAAAGGGACGGGATTTTATTCTGAGATTCATAAGAGGCCATTAAAGGTTTGTTGGTTTGTTGGTTTGTTGGTTTGTTTAAGCCATTGACGGATCATAAGCAGAGCAATGGACGGCTGTTCTCTATATGTTTCCAAAAGATTTGTTCACTTGTTCATTTGATATACATGCTCCAACGCCTCCTTTGTGCTGGACCTCACAGCAAGATGGGGCCTTATGGGATCCCATCATGCTGTAGCTTTTCCTAACAAGAGTCCCACAAATACCAAGCCCCAGGAAGGCTCTTTGAGAAAAATCTCCAAAAGACTTCTGCCATTCAAGGAATGCCAATACTCTTTCTTGTCCCCTCTTGGAGATTGACACTGCTCATTCACATAATGAAGGATCTGAGAAGTTCTGCAACAAGGAATTCACTTTGTTGACCACAGCATTTCCCAGACCAATCAAACACCGAGCCCCAGCTTTTGTTTTTGAAAGACCTTTCAGTATACTTTAGAATCCATTTTCCAGATGAAGCGGTTGAGGCTCAGAGAGAAGAAATGATTTGGCTCAGGCCCCAAGGCAACATGGGAGAAGAGCTAAAACTTAATCCTGCCCCTGTTCCCCCCTTAGTCTCCAAACAGCACAAAATAAAAAACCCAACAGCAAGTGTACTGGGGAAGGCATTGTTCTGTAAAGTACATGGACAGAGGGGCTGTTAAAGAAATATGAGAGCATTGAGCATCAGCCATTACAAAGAATGAGATAATTCTGTGTGTCTATAGAAAGATTCCCAGGGAACACTGTTAAGAAAAAGCCCCTTAGCGCCTGGGTGGCTCAGTCGGTTGGGCATCCAACTTCGGCTCGGGTCATGATCTCACGGTCTGTGAGTTCGAGCCCTGCGTCGGGCTCTGTGCTGACAGCTCAGAGCCTGGAGCCTGCTTTGGATTCTGTGTCTCCCTCTCTCTCTCTGCCCCTCCCTGCTCATGCTCTGTCTCTCTCTGTCTCAAAAATAAATAAAAACATTTAAAAAAATAAAAAATAAACTATAAAAGAAAAAGCCCCCTAAACTTAAGTGTAAAATGCAATGATCTTTACATTGAATGCACACACCCAGGTATCGTCCCCCACATCAAGCAATGGAACATTTCCACTTCCAGTACCCCAGAAGCCTCCTTGAGGCCCCTCCCATCTCACGCCCCGCCCCCATAACCATGATCTCTGATCTCTACCATCGTAGAGTTTTGTGTGTTCTTGAATTTCACGTGAACGGAATCCGTCAGTGTGTACCTTTACGCCTGGCCTCTTTCCCTCGTCAGTGTCTGTAAGACTGTAAGACTCAGCCAGACTGATGCTTTGTAAATTTATTTTTATTTTTAAAGTTAATCATAATAATAATATAGTTACTAGTATATATAAAGAAAACTATCTGGGGGACAGGGAAATTATGCAAATCTTTTATCTTTGTTGTGGTAGCAGGTCTAAATCTTGCTTCGTGAACTCGGGTAAGTAAGAAATATATTATTTCAAGTCAAATTAAATCTGACTCAGCCCACATCTAATGAGTCGAGCAAAGTTCCATGTCAGTCAATACTGTGTTTGTCTTAATCCTTTGTCGACTTCTGCTTGTCCCTGACACCATCACTGTCACAGCTCACACTGTCTGTTGAAAGCAGGTGTCTCTGAACTCCCTGGGCTAAGGCCTGCCGAGACACACCACAAAGCCACCGAGAGCGGGCGCCAGGCCCCTCCCAGACTCAGACTCGGCCTCTCTCTTCTCCCACCTCTCTAAAAGGCCCCTGTCTCCTCTCCTAATCCTGGCACATCCACCAGAATCTCCTAAATGATCGTGGGCTGACCCAAGCATCAGCGAGCGATGTTGCCTCCAGGCAGCTCCTTCACTCCAGCCTGCACTAAAACGCTATGATTAGACTTCCACTTGCAGCCTTAACCCAGTAGCTGGGGCGAAGCTAGCCCTCCCATCGTAAGAAACCACGAAACTGTCGATATCTAGAAAGCAGCCATTTTCAGGGGAGGGGTAACAGGCAGCACAAGAGTGCCATCCCTGAATAAAGGAAAACTCGTGATAGCCTCGCCTCTTTCCCAGAGGCTGCTGCTCCGAGAAGCAGAGCCCAAGCACGCACAGCAGTCCCCACTGAGCTGCCCAGTGTAGGACAGCTAAAGCAGCTGGGCTCTAGGGAACATGGCCCTGGAGAGGGAGGAGAGCTGTGCACCAAGGGGAGCCCCATGACTCCCTGGCTGAGGGGGCGGGGATGTGCATGCCAAGGGCTAAATTAGCTGCTCTCCGCAGAGTGGCTGCTATGCAGTTGGGAGCAGAGCAGAGATACTGGAAACCCAGCGGTGCTGGAGGTTCACAACGGACCACATACCTAACTGGAAAGCTAAAGCAATAAAATGTCTAGAAGACAGAGGAGAGACTCTTCACAACCTCGAGTTCGACAAAATTTTTTAGACTGCGCACAAAAGGCACAACCATAAAGGGAATATATTTGATGATTTGAACTTCATCAATATTGAAACCGTTTATGGGGCGCCTGGGTGGCTCAGTGAGTTAGGCGTCCAACTTCGGCTCATGATCTCGCGGTTCCTGGGTTCGAGCCCCACGTCAGGCTCTGTGCTGACAGCTCAGAGCCTGGAGCCTGCTTCGGATTCTGTGTCTCCCTCTTTCTGTCCCTCCCCCACTAGTGCTCTCTCTCTATCTCTCTCTCTCTCTCTCAAAAATAAATAAACTTAAAAAAAATTGAAACCGTTTAATTTTCAAAGACACTGGTAAGAAAACAAGAAGGCAAGCCACAGACTTTGACTTTGTAGTCACGATACAAACATCTGACAAAAAAATGTATATCCAAAACACATAAAGAACTATAACTTAATATGAAGACAACTGCTCAACAGCAACAAAAATGAGCAAAGAGTTTTTAATAGACACACCCACAAAGTAAGATGTGTGAATTATGATCAGTAAGCACATGAAAAGATGCTCAACATCTGTTATGGACTAAATGCTTATGTCCCCCCCCCAAATTCCTATGTTGAAATCCTAACTCCCAAAATGATGGTATTAGGAGTTGGGATCTTTGGGTGATGATTAGAGCCCTTATTTAAAAAAGACCCCAGAGAGCTCTCTCTGCTCTCTGCCACATGAGGATACGATGAGAAAATAAATGGCTGCTTACAACCCAGAAGAGCGCCCTCACCAGACCCCGACCCTACTGCCCCCCTGATCCTGAACTTACAGCCTCTAGAACTATAAGAAGTTTCTGTTGTTTATAAGCCACCGGCTCTGTGCTAACTTCATTACAGCAGTGCAAATGGACTAAGACAACATCATTAATCATTGGGGAAATGCAGGTAAAAACTAGGTTGAGATATTACCACACAACCAACGGAATGCCTAACATGAAGAAGATTACTGACAGAGATGTGGGGCAACTAGAATCCTCGTGTTGCTGGTAGAAATGCAAATTGGTACCAGTCCATGGAAAACAGTTTGGTGGTTTCTTATCAAATTAAACATACACTCGCCATATGACCCGGCATTTGCATTTCTGGGTACTGCCCCAGCAGAATGAGAACACATGTCCACACAAAGAGGCGTATCCAAGGTGTTCACAGCAGTTTTATTCATGATAGTCAGAAACTAGAAGGAGCCCAAGGTCCATCAGGAGGTGAAGAGATAAACTGCACCATATTCACACAAGATGATATTACTCATCAATAGCAGTGAACACAAAAACATGGACACACCTCAGAAGCTTTCCGTTGCGCAAAAGTAGCTTACCACAGGGGCGCCTGGGTGGCTCAGTCGGTTAAGTGTCCCACCTCAGCTCAGGGCACGATCTTGCGGTCCTTGAGTTTGAGCCCTGCATCTGGCTCTGTGCTGACAGCTCAGAGCCTGGAGCCTGCTTCCGATTCTGTGTCTCCCTCTCTCTCTGCCCCTCCTCCACTCGCACTCTGTCTCTCTCTGTCTCTCAAAAATAAACGTTAAAAAAAAAGTAGCTTACCACAAAAGAGTACAGACTATGAGTTTCCATTCATTTGAAGTTTTGAAACAGGCAAAACTACTCCATAGTGACAGAGCACATTAGTGGATACTTCTGGCATGGTGAGGGCAAGGAGGCAACAGACTATAGAAGGACATAAGGGAACGTGCTGGGATGATGGAAATGTTCTTTCTCTTGAGTGGGATGATCGTCCACAGGTGTAGACGTGTCAAAATTCACCAAACCATACATTTAAAATGTGTGCCTTTTGCTGCCTGTGAAGTATACCACGATAAGGTTGATTCCTTTTAAAGATCATGTAGAGCAAAAATGTAAAAAAAAAAAAAAAAAAGCAAGGCAAGACTGAGAAGAGAGGCGGGCCTTCCCAGCAGGCAGAAGGGAGGAAAAACACCAATGGAATGGCGGGAGGCCGCCATGTGACCGACTTTTGCAATGTTTGGGGGTTGTGTGATAAGCATGCATGACGTGGATGAAGTTAAGATAAGGATAAAGAAAAAAGTTGAGCTCTAAAAACGATCTTATAGCACCCCCGTGCCTAGCCCTCTGTGAGGGAAGCAGGGATGCCTGCTGTCCCCCGAGAAAGTCACCTCCTTCCTCCTCCTCTTGCCCCCAGACGCTGTTGGCGTTGCTGATCTTGGTCCTGTACGTGGGCACAGGAATATCAGGTGAGCATTCCGAAATCTCAGAAAGGAGGAGCCGAGTCCACACGGGGTCGGGAGGGGTGTTCTGGAGATGGCTGCATGCCAACGAGGCCTCCACAGCCTGCCTTCTCCTACCTCCTTCACCCACTGGGAGGACCGAACATGTTCATTTCAACTACTTTCTTTCTCTTGAGTGGGATGATTGCTCACTTGCCCTTGTTAAGGGGCGATGTTCGTGCCTGTTTCAGGAAGAAGTTGGGAGGTGTCAGAAAGGATCAGAGAATGTAACTATCCCCAGAATCCTGTGGCTTCCCAGGTAACATATTCAGGAAGGGTACGGAGGGGATGTCAAGCTTGGCTGAGGAAATCCGGGAAGGCTTCCCAGAGGTGTCACTGGCGAGCTGGATCTTGAAGGATCGATAATTAGGAGCTGGCCAGGTGGCGAAGGTGGGGGTAGACACTCCAGACAGAAACCCTGCAAAGGCTCAGAAAGCTTTTTGAAACCAGTGGCAAGAGGTGGGGGGTTGGGGGGGCGTCCTACATGAAAAAGTTCAAGATGCAATTTTGATATCTGCCTTTCAGGGATTTGAATACCAGACCGATGAACCCGCAGAAGAGCCAATAAAGGTCATCAGGACCTGGCTGAAGGAACACTTGCACGTTTTCTTGGAGAAGCTAGAAAAAGAGGTGCAGGAGTTGGAGCAGCTGGTACAGGACCTGGAGGGGTGGTTAGATGCCCTTCTGGGAGAGGGGCACCCGGAGGATCCCTGCTCCAGCTTCAAGAACGGTTTGTGAGGGCCCGGGGCTGGACCTGGGGAGGACGCCAAGTGAAAGGCGGGGGAAGGCTTGCCAGCTGACAAGAGCTGAGCTGTGACACTTGAATTTCAAAGCAGGCAAGACAATAAAATACCCGAGACCCTGAGAACTTTGCCGGCACCACGGCTGGTTCACGAACGAATGCCATCAGAAGGACACCAGGGCCCTGCTGAGATAGCCTCCAGGGCACCAGGACTCCGGGATGCCAGAACGAAGCCAGCCTCCGGGGCAGAACCCTTGCCCACTTCCCCGAGATCCGGCACAAATCCCCTAACCTCTCTGAGACGCAAGTGCCTCATGAGGAAAAATCAGGGTCACAAATTTGCCTCCCAGCACTATGAGGGTGTATATGTAGAGTGCCTGATAGATAGGTCTTCCTTTCTTTCACTCCTTTTCCTTCCTCCCCGGAACTTAGCGAGACGAGTCTGGTTCTAGAGTATATAGATGTTAATGTGGCAGCTCAACCCTCTGGCCCCGCTTCTAGCAGCATCAATTGCCAAAACCCCTGTGCAGGGCAATGTGGTGACAGCTATGAAATTCACAAATGCATTTACCACTTGACCCAGCAATCTGCCTCAGGGATTTATCTCCTATAAATGTGTGAAATATATATTTATCATATATATTCTACATATATACTTGTCATAGTTATAGCATTATATAATTATGTATAACATATATATTATATTGAAATATATACTTACAACACATATACATACATGTGTGAAATTATACGTACGTAATGTTACTCTCCTAGCTTCGTTTATAATAGCAAAACAAAGGAAACAACCTAAATGATTATCCATAGGTCCCAGGTTAAATTAGGTAAATTTAAGTAAATTAGGCCCCTGTAGGTATGAAAGAGAATGAGGGAGCTTTTCTACTGATATGGAAAAGTCTACAAGAAAGGTTGTTAAATGAAAGAAATCAAGGTATAAGAAGAGCCTGGGAATAAGAATCTGTATTTTGTTGATGATGATGATGATGATGACGACGATATTACTGAATGTGCATAAAAACTAGTAGGATACAGGGGCGCCTGGGTGGCGCAGTCGGTTAAGCGTCCGACTTCAGCCAGGTCACGATCTCGCGGTCCGTGGGTTCGAGCCCCGCGTCAGGCTCTGGGCTGATGGCTCAGAGCCTGGAGCCTGTTTCCGATTCTGTGTCTCCCTCTCTCTCTGCCCCTCCCCCGTTCATGCTCTGTCTCTCTCTGTCCCAAAAATAAATAAGCGTTGAAAAAAAAAAAATTAAAAAAAAAAAAAAAAACTTGTAGGATACAAAACGGGGCGGGGGTGGTTGGGGGAATTGAAATGGGCAAATGCATGACCAGGATGAGAGCGAAACTTTTCACACTTTGTTATTTTCAGACTATGTGAATGTTTTGCCTATTCGAATATTTTTTAAATAAAATTACCTATTATTTTGCTTACAGAGACACTGGAATACGGTGTCTACAAGTAAAATAAGAATATCACTGTGATGAAATTACGAGTGACTTTTAATTTTGATGACTTTGATTAAACAATGATAATTCTTATCTAGGATTTTCCCTTTTTTTTAATTTTTTTAACATTTATTTATTTTTGAGAGATAGAGACAGAGCGTGAGCAGGGGAGGGGCAGAGACAGAGGGAGACACAGAATCCGAAGCAGGCTCCAGGCTCTGAGCTGTCAGCACAGAGCCCGACATAGAGCTCAAACCCACGAACTGTGAGATCATAATCTGAGCCGAAGTTGGACGCTTAACCAACTGAGCCACCCAGGCACCCCTAGGATCTTCCCTTTTTCCCTTGACTTCAGAAGTTCAGAGTTCAGTTGTCCATTGTGGGAATGATATCAGCCTCATTTTTTTTTCATTATTTGACCCTTTCTATGATTTTTTGGGTTTGTTTTCTAGTTTACTGGAGCTATTATCTATATGCCAATTATCAGAGCTACCTCAGATCTTTGGAAAGTCATGAGGGTTGCAATAAAAATTGTCTCCTAGAATATCTGACTTACAGGGAATGTCACGGCGATTCGTTTGCCGGGAGAAATTATTCGGTTGCCGCTTGGGAAGGAAAATGTCTTTACAAGTCATGGTCACAGTTTTGCCACTTTGAACATTCAGCAGGGGCTGGGAAACCTGAATCTGTTTTCCTTGTTTGCAATTACTTCAGCAAGCGCTCTGCAGGAAGGTCTCATATTGGCATTTCTCTGCACTTATCTTTACTATTACTATAAAGCTGTAGTTCCAGAACCCCAAATCATGTACATGTGCTCTACAGGTGTTGAGAGGGTTCTCAGGCATGATTCTGACTGTATACAGCCTTGGCTTAACACACACCGCAGACTCTAACCCCCGTCGAAGTTGCAACTGTTCTGTACCTGTAACATATGGGTGTGTGTTTATATTTAGATATCATATATATTTATAGTTTATATATGATACGGTTATGAGTGTTTTTATAAAACATACAGGTATATAAAATTGGGGGATACGTGAAAAAAAGAAAACAGAGCTAGATCCTTGAGGAATGCAACCACCCCTGTGGATATTAGCAGAGCATTTGAAGAGAGGCATCACACCCTGAAAGCTCTTATGCATCACCCCCACGCACCCACACACAGAGCCTAACAGAAACAGCCCATGCTGGTGTGGGGCTGCAGCCCACTGGTGGTAGTTACTTTTGGTATGTCGACTTGTGAGCCCATAAGGGCAGCAAGCCATTCGGGGTGGCTCAGGCAATGAGGGTTTGTTGTGGCACAACAACACAGGAGTCAGAAATCTCATGGAAATCAGGGGTGTACCATAACCTGGGATCCTGGAATCTGGACCAGGAAGGGCTTCGAGAACCCAAAGCATCCACCAAGGTGCTCCAGGAGCCCCTGCTGCAAGACTCTGGGAGCTTCCCTCTAGCATTCCACCTTTACCTTGACCTGGCCACTCTCTGGGTCTCTGCTTTTCTTTGTGTGTCTGCCCCATCTCTTCCTGCTTCCAGTGGCTTCCTTGAGCACCACTCTAACCATCCCCTCTTCAGCTCAGCACTTCTGCCTCTGAGTCCTCCTAACTCTGATTTGCTCCTGGGCCCACAAGGCCTCTCCCTTTCTCATGACCTTCCAAACTTCCAGTGACCATATAATTCTGTCTGCATTTCCCAGATCAAGCTCCAAAGGGGGTGGATGGGAGGTGACTGACTCATTTCATTGGCTGGAGTTTCCTGTCTTGAGTCAGGATCTGTGTCTACCAGCCTTTGGATTGGATGGCCTTGGGGTGACCACTCCCGCTCCAATTAGCTGTGGCAGAAGGGGGAAGGGAGAATCAAATACGCCAGGATGGAGCTTCCTCATACGAGAAACAGCCTGGGATCCTTCCTGATGAGTGACTCTGGACCATGTGTAATGACCTCATATTTCCCAAGGTGGTCACAAATGTGGCAGAGAGAGAGAGTGATGGCAACCCTTGTACCTCAGAGCCCCCAGAGCCAATATCAGGGAAGCAGAATTGTGTGAGGCAAACATTCAAAAGCTGAATATAATTGCTAAGAATGAGGTGGAAGTGGCTTGACTACCAGAGTCACCATAGGCGAGTAGGTCATCTTAATTTGGCAATATTTCATTCATTCTCCAGCTCCTGAGTGTGAAAAATACAAATGACACACTTCAAAGGGAGAGCATGACTACCTTTCATGACTTTGAAGTCTTATAATTTGAAGGACTTTGGCAAAATGTTGCCCAGAAGGTCTATCAGGGGCCCACTTTCATTATCTATAGAGTGGACTTCCCTTTGGGAAAGAAAATGTCTTTTACTTGAGAAGGCAACTATTTCCAGCTCTTTCCATTCAATCAAGAAACAATGCTGCCAGCAGAGCAGGGTCTCCCTGCCCCCACCACAGTCCCCAACCCAACTCCCTTACAACAACCGGCTCCAAGTGATTCTGCAAGGCCAGGCTTCCCAGCGACCGAAGACTAAATAGAAAAGAGAAATTGAATAACAAAATCAGGAGTCAAAACTGAAGGGGCACCTGGGTAACTTAGTTGGTTAAGCATTTGACTTCGACTCAGGTCATGATCTCACCGCTCATGAGTTCTAGCCCCGCATCGGGCTCTGTGCCCACAGCTCAGAGCCTGGAGCCTATTTCAGATTCTGTGTCTCCATCTTTCTCTGCCCCTCCCCAACTTGTGCTCTGTCTCTCTCTCTCTCTCTCTCTCAAAAATACATAAACATTAAATAAAAATTGAAAAAATTGAAAAAAAAGAAATGATGGGGCCATGGGTGTACCAGCCACTGGCAAACGCAAAGTTTACAGGCTAATGGGAAAAACAAGTAGAAAAATCAAGACAAGGCAATTTCAGAGAATGATAAATGTAAGAGTAGAAACAAGAAAACCGCTTAGCAAGGCACTGTGGTTTTCCAGCTGGAAACGGAGGCTTGGAGTAGGGGGAGAGGTACAGAGAAGCAGAATTCAGTTTGAAAGTGTAATCAGCAGGACATGCTGCTGGATAAGAATGAGGAAGAAAGGTCTAGACAGCTGCCTGCCAGGCCTCAGGACTTCCTCTCCAGCGGAGTGCAACCTAAGCCATGATTCAGGTCCTGACCCAAGGAGCTCATGAGGAAGAGACAGGTGTGGTCTTGTTAAGAGAAAAGTGGCCAGTTGGAAAAATGTCATGGCCACTCAATTATCCACATTTCTTCTTTTGTTTCAGGCACCTGGAGCATGAGGTCAGCATCACAAACAATTAAAATTTTCAATTAATTTTAATTGATGGTTTTCTCCCCATCTCTCTTTTACTTAATAGATCTATTTGGCAGCCTTCTTAATGCTCCCTCGGGCTCTTCTCTTTTGCTAACACTGATTCATTCTACGTTTTTCTTTGTTTTATTGTTTTTGGTCAGCTTCTATTCTGTTCCTCCAACTTATATAATGGTGAAAAAACCCACAGTCATCCAGATAATTCATGTTTTAAAGATAAGAATCTGATAATCGAGACAAAAATTGGGTAAGATAAAGTCTGCCTACCTATTAGCGGTATGTATTTTCTAAGACTATAAGGACTATTGGAAAGACATAATGAAATTGTGGCAACAGACACTTAGAGAATGTGGTCCTGTTTTAGGCGCTTCGTCGAGTGTTATTGTTACTTCCAGTTTATGGACAGGGAAACTGAGGCATAGAGAGATTATATCATTGTTAAAATCATATAATCAGTGAATGGGGAGCCAGGATTCAAACCCAGGCTCTCTAGCATCAGAGCCCTCACATTAACCCAATGTATTTTACAGCCTCGCCTCCACTAAGCCTAGCCAAGATCATGTATTGTTAAGTAATCACATGCCAATTAAATTTATAAGGTAATAAATTCTCATTTCATGCTACTACATGTTGGGTACATATATAGAAAAGTAGAAGTCACATTCCCTGCCCACATATAGCTTGTCTTTCTACCATGAAACCAAGAAACAAAGGTGAGAAAAGTGAAGTATTTATATTCTTTTAGTAGCTATTGGGTAAAGTGCCAAAGGCACCTAATTGCCAAATGAGCTATATATTTATTGGCCTAACTAAGAATTTAGAGAAGGGATAGGGAACTTGATTTGGCACTAACATGAAAATCTGTTAGTCCGGTTATAGAAAAATGCAGAAACTTAAATTGGGCTGTAGCCAAGGGAGAGTCACAGGGGCAACAGAAGACAGATGAATGATGGGTGGGGGCAGAGAGGCCCCCTTCCCACTAGAGTCACATCTCAGGTACGGGCTGGTGTGGCCTCGCCTCACCCCAAGTGTCAGATCCCAGGTCTCACGTAAGATTTGGGACCAGGCTTCCTACAGGTGTTTGTGAGAATCCGGATTTTTTTTTGTTGTTTGTTGTTTGTTGTTTGTTGTTTTGCTTTGTTTTTTAAACAAATACCCTTGGGATGTAGGGATTTGGTCTTCACTGAAATTATTCCCAGACCAGGAAGGTCCATTTCCAGTCTGCATGTCATATTTTTGATGATGTCAAATAAAAATGTGGATTTAATTTGTTCCCTTAATCCACAAATTTGTTCAAAAAAAATTGTGAAATGCACTAAATCCAATTTGGTTCTGATCTGGCTGTCAGAAGGATAATTGAGGGTGGTGAGGGAGGGAGCCAAAGAAGACGCCTTTCTAGGGCATCCATCCCTTCTGTTGTGACATTTCCAGGAGGACATGCACCCTTGCTGGAGGGCAAAGAAAGAAGACAGGAACTTTATTCAGACACTGTCGCTGGCTTTCTCAGTAGAGCGACTGAGCCCTCAGCAGAAGGAACTCTGCTCACCTGTGTGCTTTGGCCACATCACTTCACACTCAGAGCCTCAGTTTCCCCCTCTGTCATATGGGGCTATTACCACCTCCTCTGAGTGGCTGTTGGGATATGAAAAGCACATAACAGTCAAGCACAGCGTTAGAAGGCCAGTAGGTGCCAACAAAAGGTAGCGGAACAGAAGAGTCCCAGGAAATCTAGACTCATACCCAGTTAAGTCCAGGGGACACTGGCCCTTGGCTCAGTCTCCATCTACAGCTCTGCTTGTCTCTGGGCAGGCCCCATTCTCAGCAGGCTGTCCCCACCGTGGTAGCAAGATGGCGTCGGGAGCTCAGGCTCTATCCCATACTCCCGCTCTCCCGGCTCTCCCCGGAGGAAAGCAAACGCCTCTGCCCCAACAACCATGATCAAATCCCTACAACTGAACCTGGTGGTTCCCAGATTGGATCAAATACTGATTTCAGAGCTAATCCTGGTGGCTAAAATGACACAGTGCTCACATTGACCGGACCTGTGTTACACACCCATCCCTCTAGCCACGGACAATCCTACGCCCAGACTGAATGGGCAAGTGGTGGTTCCCCCTAGGAAATCAGGGTGCTGTTACCAGAACGTGGGAAACCAGTGCCAGGAAAAAATTTTAAATACTTTATTAAAGTATTAGTAACAATTCTTTACATTCCCATCATACTCTGGCCGAATACAAAGCGACTTCTCAGCTATCTTCATTCGGGTTGTAGCTCATCTAGACAAGACGGGTGATCTTTCCTGACACCCGGTGCAGGGGCAGACTCTCCTGCCCATGAGCCCAGGCAAAGTGCATGTCAGAGGAGGTGGCATGAAGAGGCTGGAAAGTCACGGCTTTGGGGTGACACAGACCTGGTCCAAGCCCTGCCTCCCCACCCCAACCTCTCCAGTGTGACCTCAGACAGGTCACTCCATCCTTCTGAGCCCCAGTCAGCTGCCCATAAAGTGGGGTATGTCTACATATCTCCAGGGTCCACTGAGAGAATTGAGTAATAACAAGCAACTTTTATTTAGTGTTTACTATGCTCCAGGCACAATTCTAAGCACTTTATGAGCACCGCCTACCTTATTTAATTATCACAACAAATCTGTGTGTGCTATCAGTGTCTTCACCGCACATGTAAGGAAACTGGGACATGGGGTGCACAAATATTCCGGGGTCAACAGTAAGTGGTGCAGCCAGGATGCAAACTCAGACAAGCCAACTCTGGGGCCACGTGCTGAAGCCCCACCCTATGCTCCTTCCGGATTAAATGAGGTAATGCACATGCTGAGCTATGTAAACTGTAACACATTATATAAATGTCACTCGCTATTACTTCTCTCCTCCCGCCCTGGTCATGAAAGTCATGAGGGACCTCATGAATCTACCATACAGATATGTTCTCTCAGGGCTGGCCTCAGCCCCTTAGCGGCACTTTCAGAGCCTGCCCGTGGCTCTGAGGCTACGCCTACAGACCCATCTGATTCTTTTCTCTCTAGAGTCTGGGCAAAGTCATTTCTTGTACAAAGGCATTCATTTACTCCAGAACTCTTAATGGCCGAAAGGATAAGCTGGGGTCATACCGGACAGCAAAGAGATTGAACTGGAGAACTGAACCAACATGGTCTCTACTCCCAGTGCGGTGGAGAAGTCAGAGAAAATGGCACCTGGGGAGGAGACACAACATCACGGGTAACTTGGGCATAATACTGGAACCCGGCTGCCAGGGTGGGGGTGAGATACACGGGACAGGAGCAGCTAGCCGAGCCGAGCATGTTGATCTACTGTCACAAAGGGAATTCTACTCCCCGCTCCCTCTGGCATAAGCTTAGCATCAATTCTTCATAACATACTTGTTTCCCCTCCAGAAGACATCCTTCCTTGTTCTTGGTTTCTGCTTTACTTCTCGTATCGAAGCACATACTCATTAGCAAAAAGTCAGAAAAAAGATACCAAATGTATATACTTGTAAACATTTTTTTTTTATTTTTGAGAGATAGAGAAAGAGAGAGCACGAGCAGGGGAGGGGCAGAAAGAGAGGGAGGCAGAGAATCTGAAGCAGGCCCCAGGCTCTGAGCTGTCAGCACGGAGCCTGATGTGGGGCTGGAACCCACGGACCGCGAGATCACGACCTGAGCCGAAGTTCGACGCTTAACCGACTGAGCCATCCAGGAGCCCCAAATGTATATATTTCTAAAATAGCAGGCACATAGAGGCAGAAAGCAGATTAGTGTTTGCCAGGGACTATGGGAGGAGGGATAGGGAATGACTGTTTAATAGGTACAGGGTTTTCATTTGGGGTGATGGGGAAGTTCTGGAGTTAGATCGTGGTGACGATGGTTGTACAACATCATCAATGTACTTAATGCCACTGAACTGTACATTTTAAAATGGCGAAAATGGTAAATTTTATGTTATGTGCATTTACCACAACAAAGAACTGCAGGAGAGCATAATCTCACTACCCAGAGTCAGCCAAAGCAATGTTTTATGTATTTCTCTCCACCTTTTAAAATGCGTATTTTTAAATAATTAAGGTCATAATGCAAAGTAAAATGTTGCATCCTCCTCTTTCAATCCAACAGTCGTAATAAGTATTTTCATCATATCCCGCATAACATTATTGGGCACCTAGAGGATTCTTTTCCTCAAAGAACTATTTACTATTATTAACAAATGCACCAAGAAAATGAAAGCCAGGCCATAGATTGGGAGAAATTACTCACAATACATATATCTGACAAAAGACTTATATCCAGAATATATAAAGAGCTCCTACAAATCAATAAGAAAAATATAGACCACCCAATGTTTAAAGTGTGCTAAAAAGAAGATATATGAATGGACAATAAGCATGAGGAAAGTGCTCAACAGCATGGTTCATCAAGGTCATGCACAGTAAAATCACAGTGGGACACCAAGGCAATACCACACTTGGGGAGGAAGGCAGAGCACTGCAAATCTCATACATCGCTGATAAGGTATAAAATTATGCAAACCAGTCTGGAAATCAGTTTGGCAGTTTATTATAAATGTAGACCTACAGAATGCCCTAGTGGTTCTATTCTGAGTATTTACCCAAGAGAATGACAAAGTGGGGGGGGGGGGAGGCATTGAAAAATATATAAGTGCACAAAAACTGCAACAATTAGAAATAACTCAAACGTCCATAAATAAATTGTAGCTAGATTCATACAGTAGAATAGTGCTCATAAATAAAAGAATAAACCGCTGATACATACAACAGCCAGATGAGTTTCAAAAGCATTACCTGGCATGAAATAAGGAAGACAAGTGTAGCTATTGTCTGATTCCATAGAAACCTGAGCTCTGGTGATGAAAATCAGGTCAACATCTCAAGGCCGTGTATAAGGAAAGGTTCTGGAGTGATGGAAATAACCTACATCTTAATTTGGGTGGTAGCTATGTGGGTACTTTAAACTCTTTATTGTATATAAATTATGCTTAAATAATATGAATTGGAAACAATAAAATTAAACACCAACTCTGTGACCCAACAATTTCATTCCTAGATTAACCCAAGAAAAAAGCATATACTCACAAAAAGTCTTGTATTAAAATACTCACTGCAACTTGATCCAGAAGAGCCAAAAACTAGAAATGGACTAAATGTTCCAATTAAAACAGAATGGCAATTAATCTAGATTTTTTTAAATGCATGTTGCTTATAAGAGACACAAATAAAAACTTAAAAATAAATGGATGGGAAAACATCCATAAAAACATCAAAGAATAAACAGATTATTTTTAAAAGGAGGTATAGATCTATTAATACTAGATGAAACAGACATTAAGACCAAAAGTATTAGTAGACATTAAGAATAACAATTCATGGGGCACCTGGGTGGCTCAGTCGGTGGAGCATCCGACTTCCACTCAGGTCATGATCTCACAGTTCGTGGGTTCGAGTCCGGCATCAGACCCGCTACATCAGGATTCTCTCTCTCCTCTCTCTCTGCCCCTCCCCCGCTTGCATTCTCTCTCTCTCCCTCTCAAAAATAAAAAATAAACATTAAAAAAATAGTAACAATTTATAATTATAGAGGGTCCAGCTCGACAGGAATACATAACAATCCTAAATTCGAACGAGTTTAGTAATGGAGCCTCAAACATTGTTAGAACTAAAAGGAAAATAACCAATTCCATAATCATAGTGGAATGTTTTGAAACATATCTCTCAGTAACTGATAATACAAACAGACACAAAAGTAAATAAGGCTGTATAAAGATTGAAGGGACTTGACTAACAAACTTGAGATCAGACACAAATTTTGTAAAAATACAGTCACCTGATTTATGGCAAAGATACCACTACAGCATAGTGGGGAGGAAACTGTCGTGTCAATAATGGTACTAGACGAATTGCACAAACTTATGGAAAATATGGCTGTTGATTCTCACCTCATAACATACTCTAAATGCTACTTCAGGTGAATCATAAGCTTAAATGTGAAAAGTAAAACAATAAAGTTCCTAGAATAAAACACAGGAGTGTATGTTTATGACCATGGATGGACACAGATTTCTTAACAAAACACGAAGAACACTAAACATAAAGGAAAAGATCGGTACATTAGACTATTTAAAAAAAATTTTTTTTAAATTTTTTTTAACGTTTATTTATTTTTGAGACAGAGAGAGACAGAGCATGAACGGGGGAGGGTCAGAGAGAGAGGGAGACACAGAATCAGAAGCAGGCTCCAGGCTCTGAGTGGTCAGCACAGAGCCGGATGCGGGGCTCGAATTCACGGACTGTGAGATCATGACCTGAGCCGAAGTCAGACGCTTAACCGACTGAGCCACCCAGGTGCCCCTAAAAAAAATTTTTTAATGTTTCTTTTTGAGAGAGAGAGACAGACAGAGCGTGAGCGGGGGAGGGGCAGAGAGACAAGGAGACACAGAATCTGAAGCAGACTCCAGGCTCTGAGCTGTCAGCACAGAGCCCAACGTGGGGCTCGAACCCATGAGCCGTGAGATCCATGACCTGAGCCAAAGTCAGACAATTAACCGGCTGAGTCCCCCAGGTGCCCAGGTACATTAGACTATTTTAAAATTAAGAATTACTGTTCATGGAAAGACACCATTAAAAGGGGGAACGGCAAACAAAATGCAAGAAGACATTTACAATACAAAGAAACTGTACATTGAATATATAAAGAACTCCTCTGAATAATAAGAAAAAGACACCTCCCCAAATGGGAAAAAAATCTTGAACAGGCACTTCACAACAGGGCAATACCCAAGGACTCAATTTGTTATTTGCGAACGCCTAATTAAAACCACAATGAGATATCATCCCCTACAATCAGAATGTATAAATTGTTTTAAACCAAAACCAAGTGCTGTTAGGATATAGGTCTATTAGCACTCTCCTATATTTCTGTGGAAGTGTAAAGTAGACAACTGCTTTTGAGAACTGTTAGCAGTACCTCCTACAGCTGAACATACATATGTTTTATGAACCAAGAATTCTACTACAAATGTATAGTATGCTCTTGGAAATGGATATGTGTATATGTGTGTATCTGTGTGTGTGTATTGAAAAGTCATGTCCAAAGATATCACACATTATTTTTAACACTTAGGAACTAGAAACCATTCAACAGTCAATAGTAGAATGGATAAATAAGTAGTATTCCATTAATACTTGGAATGGAATGGAATGGAATGGAATGGAATGGAATGGAATGGAATGGAATGGAATAAACAGTATTCCATTATATTTGGAATGGAATGGAATACTATCCAGCAGTGAAAAAGAAAGCAAATCAGTATATACAAGACCATGGATAAGTCTCAAAGATATAATGTGACTAAAAGTCAGACAAGAAAGAGCACAATTCTTATCTATGATCCCATTTATATGAAATGCAGAATTGGGCACAATTAGTCTATAGTGCTATAAGCCAGGATATTGGTTACTTTTGGAGAGTAATGATCAGGAGACAGTACAAGAGAGACTTTTGGAGGTGCTGGTAATGTTTTATCTGAATGGTGGACACCCATGTGAATTCACTTTTAAAACTTCATCAAGCTCAGGGCACCTGGGTAGCTCAGTCAGTTAAGCGTCCGACTTCAGCTCAGGTCATGATCTCACAGTCCATGGGTTCAAGCCCCGCGTCAGGCTCTGTGCTGACAGCTCGGAGCCCAGAGTCTGCTTTGGATTTGGTGTCTCCCTCTCTCTATGCCCCTCCCCTGCTCATGCTCTGTTTCTCTCTGTCTCAAAAATAAATAAAAACATCTTAAAAATTTTAAATAAAAATAAAAATTCATCAAGCTCTTCACTTAAGGCTCATGCATGGAAACTGTATCATGTTATCATTCGGTTTAAAAGTTTAGCAAAACATAACAGATGATATTATTAAAATTCATGATACATATTACCAAATTACTTTTGGGTAACATTGTATCAGTTCCCACCAGCATTGCCCAGGAGTTGTGTCCCAACCAAAGCCTCCCAAATATTGAGCATTATAATCTTCAAAGTCGTTCTTCATTAACTTGACTTTATCCAGCAAATAGTTATCACATCTCAAGGTACAATGAATTCAGATCAAACTGTTTTACTCTGTCTGCCTTCCATCCTTCCCCCTACCAGATGGGAAAGGAGAGGGAAGGATGAATTTGAAAGAGATGTAATAGAAAGTAGCAACAAGATTTATCATGGAGTGTGCTGGTATGCACTCAAATACCTTCCTGAGAGCAGCCTTTAAAGAAATGGGGCAAGGAGGTGGCTAAAGATACATGGCCCAGAGCAAAGAGCACTGGGACAGGCGTCAGGAAGTCCAGGTTCTTAGTTCACCTTCCCCACTACTTCATGGTGACCCTGGGTAAGTCCCTTCCCCTTTTTGGGTATCTGTTTCCTAACCTGTAAAATGAAGGTTTAGATTAGTGGTTCTCCAAAGCCTTTTTCAGTTTGAATTGGCTAGGATCACATATGACTCCATGGATCTATATGTATAAAACCCTTGTTTTGGTTTTGTCTTTGGGATTTTTGAGGGTTTTGGGGTTTTCGTCTTTGGGGTTTTTTTAATGTGTATTTTTGAGAGAGAGAGAGAAGAGAGAGAGAGAGAGAGAGAGAGAGAGAGAATGAGCAGGTGAGGGGCAGAGAAGGAGACACAGAATCTGAAGGAGGCTCCAGGTTCCAAGCTGTCAGCACAGAGCCCTATTTGGGGCCCAAACTCACGAACCATAGATGGTGACCTGAGCTGAAGTTGGACACTTAACCAACTGAGCCACCCAGGTGCCCCGTTTTGTGTGTGTTTTTTTTAAGTTTATTTATTTTGAGAGAGAGAGAGAGAGAGAGAGAGAGAGAGAGAGAGAGAGAGAGAACGTGCAGGAGGGGCAGAGAGAGGGAAATATAGAATACCAAGCAGGCTCCACACTGCCAGTGCAGAGCCCAACGTGGGGCTGGAATTCACAAACCGCAAGATCATGACCTGAGCTGAGATTAAGAGTCAGACGCTTAATAGACTGAGCCACCCAGATGCCTCTTTTTTTTTTTTTTTTAAGTTTACTTATTTATTTTGAGAAAGAGAGAGAGTGAGAACGTGCGGGAGGGCATGTAACACTACTTTAAATGCTCTGCGAGGTGCCTATGGGTACTTTTATGCTTGAGTTGAACATTTAGTTCATTTAATTCACCTAAGGAATTCTCCTTAGGAGAGGAAAAGTATTTGAGCAGGGGTGTGAGCCAATCATGGCACCTGAGTATGTGAGAAAGGGGCTCTTCTCTAGGAGGAAAGACGATAACTTTGTTCATTTCTCCAGAGAGGGAAGAAGACAGAGGGAGGGAAGGAAAAAACCCAGATAGACACACAAGATGGCGGAAGGCTGTGTGCTCTAAAAGCACCCACTCCTTATACCCTCCCCAAGGGTCAGTGACGTTGCCAAATTCATGACATGCCTGATTTTCTAGGTAAAACCAGAGAAGGGGTCAAACTCCCTGCACAGACGGACATGGCCCAGTCTCAAGGCAGCCCATGCAAACACAGGGTCCAGGAGGGAGCGGGAAGTGTGAAAACATTCTCCACAGGGAATGCCATATGGGGGAACACGCACTCAGCTTTCCCATCGAGGGCAGGGAATTGGGGTACAAGTCTCAACGAACCCCATCTCCAGGGCACAGGAGAGCCATAGGTGACAAACACCTCGTATTTTCTAGGCTAATGATAGCTATCTGCTGCCCTCAACCTGAATAAAGTAATGTTGGGAAACTGACAGGGTT
This sequence comes from Felis catus, assembly GCF_018350175.1. NCBI lineage: Eukaryota > Metazoa > Chordata > Mammalia > Carnivora > Felidae > Felis > Felis catus. Next base: position 177,333,681 of record NC_058368.1, on the reverse strand, counting down.
CCTCTCATTTCCCTCGTCTCTTCTCTGCCCCTGGGGCGGGGCCTGCAGCAACCCTGACACCCCCACCGCCACCGACCTCTTGTTTGGGGCCACCCTCACCTGCGTCGGGCCGGTACTGATGGCTGGCACTGGGTGCTCTGGAAGTATGGCCCTCTCCACCCATCACACGGGCTTTGCACCCTGGAAGCCATTTCCCCCTCTCTTGATTGAAAACAAGGTTGAATTCATAATTTTACAATTTTCAAAACCACCTAACTCTGAGGGGGGAAGAAGGAGCTTTCAGTAACCCCTATTCGGTAGCCAAGAATTAGCAAGGGAAACACGGCTTCCCGCTCTCTAATTGATGCCCCTGCCAAGGGCCCCAGGTATGTCGGCTCCTGAACACACATCTTTGGGGAATTAGTCTCAGGAAACATATCCTCCTAGGCCATGTGTGCTTCCTGTCGCCAGCAGGACTCCGGGGGCCCGCTCGACGCTAATTTTCTTAATACAAAACCATTTCTTTTTTCGAAATGAAAAATGACTTGTGAAACCCCTCCCGGGTCACTTTCTTCCCCCCCTCCCAGAGAAATACATTAAAGTAAACAAACTTGAGATGTAAAATGAAAACAGGGGCCTCCGTAGCACCTGCAGGGTTTAACCAGCTCACATTACAAAGCCCCGTCTGAAGTGGCCCGAGAACTGTTTCCATTACAAATAGCTAGTTCTCCTGAAAGTGAGGCAAAAGCCAAATTAGTCAGATTACATCAGGATATATTTTCCTGTAGCATAAGTTCTTTGGAAACACCTGCCTGACATATTTCAGACTCGTGCCCAGGCAAGCCGGGCCCTTGGTGGCTTCAAGGGCTCGTCAAAGTCTCAACAAAAATGGGTGTTTGGGTTTTACTGAGTAAAACTGGGTGAGATGCCTAGGTGGAATCTGAGTTGCTACAGGCGGCCTTTCTGGTGCCTTTTAGCCAGCAAGTTATAACCAGCGGCTGTCCCCGTGGCATTGCATGGTGCCAAGATGGTCCTGGAACTCAGGCATCCTGTGTCCGAACCTCCTTTGGATGGCAGCAGGAAGGGGTCACATGGTCACGTGGCGGTTCCATGGTCAGAGAGGACTGAAAGGACCGGATGGAGAAGGAGCATGACATCACTCTGTGGGAAAGGTTAATATTAGGGAAGATTGCAGAGCCCGCAGCCAGGTGGGGAGCTGAGTGGAGAAGACAGAAGCAGGCAGGTGATGTTCTGGGTCAAAGCTGGGGGGGGACGGGGGTTCTAGCCCCACCCCTTATCTCTCCCTATACCCTAATTAGCATTCCACTTTTGACAACTGTCTCCCACGTGAGTCTTTGTTATTTATTTTCTTACCACCTAGTAACCATGGATCGTTTACTTTCTCGAATGATCTGCATTGCTTAAAAGTGCCTGGTCAAGTAGGTTAAATAAATTATGGTAAATCCACAATATGGAGTACTACTTACCCATTCAAATGAATCAGGGAAAAGGACAGGGACTGTCATGGAAAGGCCTCTAAGATATAGTAAGTGAAAAAAAAAATCAAGTTGCACAACAGTGTGGTTAAGCTGATCCCGTGTATTCAAAAGGGGGTGGGGGGGCGCAAAGACCCCACATATGCCAGGAAACGCATAGAAAGTGGACAGGGAGAAGGGGTGGTAAACTATTAATCGTGGCCACCCAGCGGAGGAAAAGGGGAAGAAAGAGAGGTAAGGACGAACTTTCACATTCTCGTTGGAATATTCTTGAAATGTTCACAATGAGAATAAAGTCATGTGTTACTTATGTAAAGAAAAATGCCCAGAATAAAATAATATAAAAAGCGTGTGTGCTGGTGGAACTCCAGATGAGTTCCTAAATCCTGAAAGCTGAAGAATCCACATTTCCAGGCGTGTGATGGGCACGGCCCTGGGGAATTGCTGAGCTCTGACTCATTGGATTTTCTTGCACCCTGACGGGGTCAGACGCTGGCCAGAGAGGCCCACTTAGCAAGCATGCGGTTCCTGGAAGGTGTTCATCAGCAATGATATCAGTGTATCAGTAAAGAGTAAAAGCTTTAGAATCAACCACCCTGGACTGACATCCTCACAAGCAACAGGACTTAGGACACCCTCCTGGACCTCTCTATGCCTCATTTTCTCAGCAATAAAATGGAGAAGGGATGGGAAACTACCCAATAAGGTGGTCATGGGGATTAGAGTAGGTAAATCAAGTAAATGCCTTCAGCACAGTGCTTGGTACATGGTGAACACTCTACAACGTGAGTTAGTGTTAATATAGGACATATACTGAAAGATTTATTTTTTACACTTATATGTCCTGCACGAGCGCCTGGTAGGATCCAATTCAACAGATGGACATTTCCTCCTAAAACAAGGATAGGTATTTAGCTCAGATCCTTGCCTACTGGCAGAGCAGGGCCACACAAACGTCCAGAGTGTGCAGGAGCAGGACTAGGTTCTTACACACCCTATTCCATAGGGAGAGAGCCAAGATATGTAGACACAAGTCTACAGCGCGCCCCAGGGGAGGTGTTACAATGGGTCAGCCAGAGGAAAGTGCTGAAGCAGAACTCTAAAGGCAAGGAAAACAGGTCATCTGTAATCAAGGAGCCAGAGACCTGGAGATCCACTGGAGGAGAGTGGGGAGGGCCAGGGAGGTGCTCCAGCCCAGCTGCAGCACCTTGCTGGGGTGCACCAGCTGTATTAAAGGCCAGGGTTGGGATGCCTAGGCAGCTCAGTCAGTTGAACATCAGACTTCGGCTCAGATCATGATCCCATGGCTCATGGGTTCGAGCCCCACATCAGGCTCTGTGCAGACAGCTCAGAGCCTGGAGCTTGCTTCGGATTCTGTGTCTTCCTCTCTCTGACCCTCCCCCACCCATTTTCTCTCTCTCTCTCTCTCTCTCTCTCTCTCTCTCTCTCTCTCTCTCTCTCTCAAAAATAAATAAACATTAAATTTTTTTTTAAAAATGGTGATGTCTAAAAAAAATAAGGTTCAGAACAATCCTTAAAAAAAAAAAAAAAAAAAAGACGAGGGTTGAACTAATCAGCCAGAGCTGCTTAAAGCCAGGAAATTATTGACCTGGAGAATGACCGTAGACGATCGTCAAACGTAACACGTGCCAGGTCCAACCTGCCTTCTCTCCCAACCAGCAGGAATCTTAACTGTACAAACTCTGAAACCGGCCCCTGGACTCCTTTGTCTCATACATCACAGCCCAGATCGCCAGCACAATTCCCCCCGGTAGGGTTTTTATGACTGGCGATGATGTAAGGAGGCAGAGAAAACACAGCTGCTCCTGCGTGCAGTTTACAGAGAGGGCGCTGGGAGAAAGTGTGCCTGTCCCCAAACACCAGCCCTTACAGCTGCTCTGCCCCCCTCCGAAGGCTGAGGGTCCCCACCACCTCTCGTGGAAGGAAACACATGGCTCAGACCAGTGAGACATTTCTTTAATTTGAAAATAAAATTCAGATGTAGGTATTTTTAAAGCACTGAGAAGTGTGGGGTTCTCCTTCCCTGCTGCTTTCATCAGTGAGTTCCCATCCTTGCCAACTTTGCCTATTAAATACCACTCTCAAATTCATCCCCTTCTCTGCATCCCCAGCACCACTTCCTGCGTTGGGCCTCATTATCTCTCACTTAGGGTCAATACCACCTTCTAACTGTTCTTCCTGTCTTCAGTCTTGGCTCCTCCAATCCTCTCTCCACCCAGTAGCCAGAGGGACTTTCTCAAACACAAATCATATGTGTCTCTCTACTGTTAAAAAAAAAAAAAAAAAAAAAAAGCCCTTCAGTGGTTCCCTGTTTCTTCCAGAATAAAGTGTAAGCTCTTTTACATAGAACATTTTACATACAACAGTCCATTCTTGTTATCCAAAGTAGCCAAGTTCTATAAAGTCACTGCCAACACTGTATTAGTGAATACTAAACTATTCCTCTTGGGGGAAATGCATTTAGAGTCCTGTGAGCCTCTGATCACAACATTTTTGTCAACCGATAATATGTAACCTTGTTGTGTGTGTGTTTTGGTTTAATTTTTACATATATACTAATATATGCTGGTGATTCATTAACAGTGAACTCACTGCCAATAGGACTACAACTCATGCGTCCATGAAACTTATCTAACACACATGTTTTCTCCATAAGGCACAACATATCTTTCATGAGCTTAGGATCGCTAGACAGCGCCTCAGCGCTATGCTTGGAAGCCATTTTAAATAGTGAAATCACCATGAAAAAGCACACACAAAAAAAGGGGAAAACATGGCATTAAATAGACCATGACAAAGACACTTGGTTGCAGTTTGAGAGCTGAAACAGGAGGGCAAGCATCACCTTGTTCGTCCTGAGCTAGGAATGTGCGCATCAGGTGACATAAATTTTTCTTTGCTCTCCACGCATCCGTCAGCGACCACAAAAGCACTATGAGTGCTGGTGTGGGGATTACAAATAAATTTTAGTAAGCAAACTTGAAAATATGGAATCTGTGAATAATGGGGATCAACTGTATTTATAACCATTGCCTTCCCAGCACCTTTTCCTCTTACTTCTGTCTGGGGATAAAGTGAATGCAAGGACAGGCACATGACCACACAGAGCCAATCCCAACGTCCTATCCCCTTGGCTACAGCGATTGGTCCAAAAACTGGCATATGATCCAAACACAACCAATCAGAGACCTCTCCTGGAATTTTTCTCCTGAAACTGGGAGGAAAGATTCTTCAATTTGGAGGATAGACTTAGAAAGATGTGACTCCAGGGGCACCTGGGTGGCTCAGTCAGTTAAGACTCCGACTCTTGATTTCAGCTCAGGTCATGATCTCATGGTCATGAACTCAAGCACTCCAATGGGCTTGATGCTGAGCATGGAGCCTGCTTAAGATTCTCTCTCTCTCCCTCCCCCTCTGCCCCTCCCCTGCTTGTGCTTTCTCTCTCTCTCTCCCTCATAGATAGATAGATAAATAGATGGATGGATGGATAGATAGATAGATAGATAGATAGATAGATAGATAGATATGACTCTGGCTATTGATGACCATGTTCCTTGTCATGTTGGCCACGTGTGATAGGAAAGATGGTAACTGAAGGTAGGAAAGAGTGAGAGACAGAGACCAGGAACTGTCAAATCTAGTTTTTCTGTACTGCTGCCCTCAATTCTCTGAACTCTCCCGGCATCCTTCAACAAATCCTTTCTTTCTGTTCTTTTATCTTACCTTCATCTGGTTGCCTCTTACAACAAAAGGACGCCACACGAACACAGCATTGGAGGCCTTTCGTGATCTGGCCCCCATCTACCTTGCCTTCTATCATGTTCTTACTTCAAAAGTTACGTGCCATGACATAGAAACACTCGGAGTTTCCTGCACGCACTCTGAAGCTCCTCTCCTTCACATCTGCTCAGGCTGTTCCTTGTGCCTGGAACCTGCTTCCTTCACACATTAGCCATTCTCGAACCCCTCGTGCTGGGCTACCTGCCTCTCTCCTCAGGGTTCCTGTTGCAGCAGACCAGGGTTCCCTCTCCTTGAGGCTCCTGCAGCATCCAGCCCCACCCCCTCTCCTCACTCAACACATGACATTGAACTTACTTGTTTATAGACCACAAGCATTCATACAGCACACAGCAGGGGGCTGGCACACTAAGGGTGCCCAGTGGCAAGGTGGAAAACTATTGAATTTTTGGCCGAAATGTAGAGTCCAGGTTTCTGCTGCCACTTCTCTCCTGAGGCTAAGCCAGCGCTGCTGATAAAGCACTCACATCTGAACGATGGTTCGTGGTTCAGGAAAGCCCTTTGACATGCATGATGTCGTTTGAACCTCACAAGAGCCTCGGGAGGCAACTGGATTGTTCTCTCTTTGAGGAAACTGAGACTCTCAGAAGTAAAGTGCTAGTGTCCCATATATACAACTAGGAGGTGACAGAGCAGGGCACCAAGCACAGGCTTCCTGACTTTGAGGTCAGTGCGTTCTGGACCCCGAGGACAAGCTCTGGGCCTTTCTTAGATCGAGTGTCCCCGAAACTCAAAAAGCCTGCCAACCTCACCTCATGTGAATGAAGAATTGAGAGAGACAGTGTCCAATATGGGAGAGGAGAGGGGCCCATCCTATGCTGTGGGAACTCATGCCATCTTGAGGGAAGGAGCACCTCTTTTTTTACTAGCTCCAGTAAACCTCGGTCAAAATCTAGACAGTAAATAATATTCTCAACCTTTGTGAAAGGTTTTCCGCATGCCTCAAATACTCCACAGGCCCTGTCTTATGTGATCTTCACAACCCAGGTGACCCACTCATCCCAGTCTTCCCAGGACTATCCCCAGTTTAAAACTAAAATCCTGCATCCCAGGAACGCTCTCAGTCTCCAGCAAACCCGGATGGTTGGTCCCAACACCTCATAACCATGATGTGAGGCAAGTATTGAAACTGTTCCCACTTACACTGCAGAAAACTGAAGCTCAGAAAGGAACGGCGACTGCCAAAGGTCACACAAGCAATCCCTGGCAGGGCCAAGTGACAAACCGACATCCCTCTGACTCCAAAGCGCCTCGCGCCTGTCAGCAAGGCCTCTACTATCAACCGTTTAACCAACCAGCCAGTCATCCGGAATGCATTACCAAAATTGAGGCATCACGCAGGAAGAGTGGGTGTCAGGCCACAAATATTATACAGCCGTGTAAAAAGGGAAACAAGGCATCTAACCACCATGTTCCCTGGGCCTATATTTCTCATCTGATCTTAACGACAGTTGCGTCTCCACGGGCCTTCCAGATCAGCTAGTGGAACAACAAGTTTGACAGATGTTTCTCCCCCACTGAATTGGCCAACGATTTGACTGTAACTGTGTCTGTGCCCAATGCCAAACAACAGGCCAATTAATCCCATTCCATTGGCCAATACAGTGGAAAGAGAAAATAAACAAAGCTGGTTGTCTGAGAGAGATGACCCAGTTGAAGACGGAATCTGGCTGGTTACCTCACTACACTGACTAGTGAACTTGGGGGTCTATCGGCTCACCTTGAAACCTTTAGCAGACTCAGCCTGCCCTGGATGAAGTAACCGGTTCTATTGGCAAGGTCTATATGTGGCCCCTATCTCCCCAACCGTAAAAGACTAGATCAAATTGATGGTGGGTGTTGTACATTTTTCCATGTTATGTAATGACTGCCCATGCTAAATGCTTGCTGGGAATCATTATTTTCAAAGGCCTCTGAGTGCATTATGTAAGAGACACTAGCTCATGCATTATGAGCAGACCAGGGCAAAAAAAAAAAAAAATGACATTTAAGATATTGCTCAAGTTTTAAAACGAGTGGCTCTACAAATAAACAGTGATTTTTAAAAGAGAGGAGAAAAAAGAGTTTATAAACCCAATAAAGATGCAACAGGGGCCAAGCAAGATGAAAAGAAGAAGTTTAAAGCTGCGGTGAGCCACCTTCTGAGGCCTTCAGAACCCTCAAATCCAGAATAATTCCCCACACAGAAGAAGGAAAGGGAGTATTCTCAGACACGCCAACCAATAACTCACCCTCCTCCCTCCCCACCCCATCACCACCACTAAGTTGTTTGGATTCAATGTACGAAGTAAGAGGCAGCCAGCAAAGGATTTCACCCAGGAGGAACTGTCCATTCCGCCTCTAGCTCTTGGAGCACACTCTGCCAAGATCCGAGCCCGCTCACCTCAGAAAGAGCTAAGGGCAAGTAATAGACACCTTCCCTTCTTGCTTCTCACGTGATCACACCAGCTTCCCGTTAAAATAGCCACCAACAGAAAACATTAAGTACCTGCTGCATACCAAGCTCTGTTCTAAGCACCTTCCATACATTATTCCATTTAATCCTCATGACTTTGTGATAGTTGTTATTATCAAATCCAATTTAAACAAGGCACAGAAGGGGCGCCTGGGTGGCTCAGTCAGTTGAGCGTCCGACTTCGGCTCAAGTCATGATCTCATGGTTCATGGGTTGGGGTCCCACGTTGGGCTCTGTGCTGACAGCTCAGAGCCTGGAGCCTGTTTCGGATTCTATGTATCCCTCTCTCTCTGACTTTCTCCCCCCTCATGCTCTGTCTTTCTCTCTATCTTTCTCTCTCTCTCTCAAAAATAAATAAACATTTAAAAAAAATTTTAATGAGGCATGGAGAAGTAAAATTGCTTTTCTTCTTGGTCCCCCAGTGGTGGAGTGGGGACTTGAAACCAGAGGTCTGATTCTAGAACTTTTTGTTTTGAGTACCTGTTGTCAACCCCCCGGATTCTCCAGCCATCAATGCCATACTCTGGCTCCCAATAACTGCCCTAGGTTCTCCTTATTTGGGGAGCCCCAGCTGGAATACCGAGCTGAGGTTTAATGTGCAAGTGTGGCCACCTTCAGTGGATTTGTGGGCAGTGGGGGCGGGCGGGGGGTGTTGGCTGGAGGAGAGAACAGGTATTTGCAAACAGCAAAGAATCAAGTTTCATGGATTTGCATCTGAGTCCTTTCAAGAGAGGATTTAAAGACAGATTAAAAAAAAAAAAGAGCTAAGTATATGTCAAAATCCTTCAGAGAGCAAATGAAAAAAAAAAAATCAAACCGGCTAGAGATAGTCAATTTATCTGTTCAAATAATAGCAAATCTTGTGGGGCAGAGGGGCAGGGGAGACTTCAAATTCAATTGATCCAGTGTCTCACTGTCAATGGTCTATCTTTCCATCTACTGACCACAGTGTCAGCTTCACGCCAAGGCTGGTTCCCCTGGGTCTGTGAGATGGCTCTCCACAGGAGCCATGGCTACCGTGCCCTCACTGGATTTGCTGTGAGAGAAAGAGAGCTTGGTTCCCCATGGGCCTCTCAAAGCAACGAGAAAACTTCTTTCGGCAGAAGGCACCCCACTCTGTCTGGAACTCATCCTGGCTTCAACACTGAGCAAGCCTCCCAGAAAGACTGGCCAGACTGGTCCCTTGAAGGGTTGTGGCTACAAAAGCAAGGTACTACGTCCCCATCAAAACATCTCACTCCCATAGAGCTCACCAGTGGCATCGCGACTGGCAACGCACTGCCCTCGAGTAGGTTTTTGGGCAGCAGACGTTATTAAGGGGACTAGATGATCATCTAAATGGACTTAGTTTGTAGGTTCACATAAGACACCCCCAGAGATTCCCGGAAATAACCAGGGAAACACTGAGGAATCCAATGTCCTACATTGTGTGAATTGTAGTAAAAAAGTCTGTGAAAGTTGAATGCGTTGGCACCATGAAACTGGAAAGCCCTAGGAAAAATTGGGTCGCGTTTGCTTTTTTTTTTTTTTAATTTTTTTTTTTAACGTTTATTTATTTTTGAGACAGAGAGAGACAGAGCATGAACGGGGGAGGGGCAGAGAGAGAGGGAGACACAGAATCGGAAGCAGGCTCCAGGCTCTGAGCCATCAGCCCAGAGCCTGACTCAGGGCTCGAACTCACGGACCGTGAGATCGTGACCTGAGCTGAAGTCGGAGGCTTAACCGACTGAGCCACCCAGGCGCCCCAAGGGTTGCGTTTGCTTTAATGACCCTGTCGGAGCCACTTGTACTTCTACCTGACCCTCAGCCTTCCCCCAGACGTATTTATTCCCTCTGGCTCTTTGCATCAGAGTGATGGGTACAAGACACCCTCAGCTGCATGGCCTGTTCCAGGTGGTCCATAATCTTTGCGTCCCAGTCAGGGGAGAGGCTCAGACACCAATCGATTTAGTGTATTCATTATCTTGCAGAGCCTACGTGGGCTAAAACGAAGTTGGCTGAAGTAACCAAGTTTCTAGTTTTGGCTCCAATCACACCAATGACCCTATTTGTTTTCCAACTTCAACCTAACAGTCCTCTGCTTGAATCTACCCAGGTAGAGTTTTTGAGGAAAAGCCAAGGCTAGAAAATACCCTTGTCCTCAAAACAGATCAGCTCACCTGTCTTTAATCAATCCCCCCCAGACAACCAGTCAACAGGCAAAGGGAACCTTAACTTCAGACACTGGTAGGTCTGATGCCCCCTGCAGGACTGAGAACTCCCACACTCGCTGATGGCTCACAGCTGAGATCCTTCCTGGGAGCCGCCCTTGACAAAGATCAAACTCCACTCAGGCCCCTCTGAGCCTTCTTCTCAAATGGTCTCAACCTTGAGCTTCCACATCCATCCTTGCTGAGTCCAGCTTAGCAAGAACTACCCACCCTCCCCAACCCTTGATATCTGACCAAGCTCCTCACCCCCGTTCCTCATCCCAAATTCTTCATCCCTCATTCCTTGGCCTGCCTCTAGTAAGAATCCTGCCTGGCCAGTTTAGCAAGAACCTCCTACCCTCGATGTCTCCTAGTAATTTTCTATCCACTGACCTCCTCACCCTGTCCTTGGTTGTAAACCCCCATGCATCCTTCTGTTTGGAGTTGAGCCCAATCTCTCACCCCTCCTGCAATATCCCTATTGCAATAATTTTGAATAAAGTCCTCCTTGCCCTTTTAAGCGTCAGAATAATTTTTGTCTTTATCACCCTCGGCTAAAAGGAAGCCATCTCAACCACAGTGACGCTTCCTTTGCACAGAAGCCCACACCACATGGCTGGTTGGTGCAGAAAGGCCAGTTCAACCTCCACGTTCCCCGAGGGATCAGCCGAATCCTCTGCTGCAACGGCATTGGTTCATCTTCTCTTCTGCCTAGTCCTGCTTCTCTCTCTCTAGACAGGTGCCCGCTACGGGTAGAAAGAGACTCTTACCCAGAAGGAGCCAACATGGACCAGCAGACAGGATCATATGCTGGATCAAGGGGACAGAATATAATTAGAAAAGGGAGAGTTTATCAACATGGTCACCTCCCATATGATACAGCACTTCACATCCCGGCGAGGACCCCAGGAGAAAGCACTAAACATGTTACTCGGTGGCTTTTAGAATGGCCAACACTAAGTGAAGCAGAAATCCCAGAGCTGCCATCGTAGATGATGGAAGAAGGGATAAAAAGAGTAGCTATGTTCTCCAATTCTATTCTGCAGGTGGACCTAGAGCATGCCCCATCTTCCAATGCAGTAAGTAATGAGCTGGTGAGAGGGACAGAGACAGGACTGAAGTTCAGGGGGGCTGGGCTCCAGGAGCCAGGGCTGATAGTAGGAGATGCTGCTACAGGATTCCATGATAGCAAGTGGATCACAGAAGAATAGAGGCCAGGTGGTGCTGCTGACCTGTCTGAAGCAAGGTCAGTGCAACCACAGGTGTGACTGGCAAGATGGCGTGGCAACCCAGAGGCTGGCTCACAGAGACCCATGGGAGTGGTGAAGAGAATGCAGTGCCTCTATGCACAGAATGGATGGCCTCCCAAAGGATATTACTCAAACTATACCAATGAAAAGAAATCAAGGATGACTTCTCAGGAAACTGAGGGGAGCTGTATCAGTAGAGTTTTGATACCTGGCCCAGTTTTTAGACCTGAAAGCTGTCTACTAAAGCTGTCCTCATGAGGATGGACCCTGCATCACTGCCTCGGGTATACACAGTCATGAATCCCCCAGTCATCTCCCAAAGGGACTGATAGCCAATTTACTCAGATAAAATGTCCAGATCTTTCAAGGACTGTGAGACACTGGATCTAAGTTGCAGCATCCCCTGGTCTCCTGTAAGCTGGGGATGGGAGGGAGCCAGGTAATCAGTGGACCCACCTCGCGGTAATTTCCCTGGTTCTCATATATAAATGGAATGGGTACCTTTTGTAGTTAGGAGAACCCCAACATTGGCGCTCCTTGACATGTGGAGCCATCCTCATGGGGAAAGCCAAGTGGAATCTCCTGAAACTGTCCCCCACCCTTCATCCAAGGTATTCAATCAAAAACAATATCACATCCCAAAAAGAATCTTTAAGAAGCCACCTTTATCGAGGAGGGAAGGAGCGTCCTCTGAAGGGGCAGGTGTAGTAGTCCCCACAATATCCCCGTTTAGTTCGCCCATTTGTCCCCTACAAGAAGCGGGTCAATTCTGGAAGAGGACAGTGGACTATAATCACAGCTGCCGGTTCAGATGTAGTATCTTTGCTGGGGGACACAGAGCCAGCATATGGTACGCAGCCCCATCTCTGGTAAGTGTATTCTTTTCTACCCCTGTCAAGAAAGAGTACAACAAGAAGTTTGCATCCCCATGGAACAGTCCACAGTAGAAATTTTACAGTCTCACTCTAGGGCTATATTAATCCTCCCATCCTTTTTCATAATATTGTTCAAAGGGATCTGGAGCATCTGAACATTCTGCAGAGCATCCCATTTTTCACTGACAGACATGTCAGATATCACTATATCGGTGATATCCTGTTGATCAAATTGGACGAATATGCTGGAGGCCTTGATAGGACACATGAGTTCCAGAAGTTGGGAAGCAAACGTTACAAAAATTCAGAGCCTCCCTTCATCAGTGCAATTGTTCGGGGTCTTATCGTCTGAAGCCCGTAAGAGTCAATATACTAAGTAAGGGAACATATCTTTCAAAACAAAGGACAGCTGCTGTGCTCACCGGAGACCCTGACAGTGAGCAGAAAGCAAGAAATGCATCCGTCCATCCACCCATCCGTCCATCCACCCAACTTTGTTGACAGCTACTCTGTACAACCTGCTCCTTGCCTGAGGCTGAGGTGAGGTGGGTTGGGAACCATCTGACAGTGCCTGGATCCTGCCTCTTACCATCACCACCCTCCCCCAGGGAGAATCCGTGCAGCCAGAGCCAAAGAGAAACAAAGGAGCCATTTCAGAAACAGCATCCCAGGTGACCCTTATAAAATTTACTCTAGACGAAGGTCAAAGTAAGGTCACCCAGCCCAACTCCAAATCTTTTAGTTGTCGACTCCCTTTGAAATTCCCTCCAGTGAACACAGCGAATGCTCAATAAAAATCCAGACTGTCTTGCAGAAAAGAGGGTTTCCTCGGCGGGGGATCGGTATATTCATCAGGAGAGCTTTATGAAGTCAGGTTGGGTTATTTTTCCCCCCGAATTGCGGGTATTTTTGAAGCTGGTTTGTGGCGTGCACACGCCCTGTCCTCTCAGAATGCTTGGCCGCCGAGGGCTCCGCGCCCTCTCCCTGAGTTCTGCTTGGTGGCCGCTGAACCAACAAACATCCTTCACTTGTACACAGTGAGCTAGAGACGGGCCAACTCCAGCAGATTTCTGCTGCTTTTGCTTCCAAAATTATCCAGCAAGCTCGCTGGCGGCCGTTCACGTTCTTCCAGGTTTCAGTGGGGACAGAGGCTGAAAATTGGCCTCTCAAAGCACCCTTGGCTGAACTGAGTGAGTTCGTGAAAAGAAAAAAAGAAAGAAAGAAAACATGGCACAACCACTCCAAGAAAATTCCCACTGGGCTGCAGTTGTATCACTCCATCTGACCTTTTCCAAAGTAGGGTAACCATCTTTACGGAATAAAATGTCCGAAGTAAGGGCTTATCACATAGTGTCATACAAAGTAAAAAGGCTTTGGTATCAGAAGGAGCCAAATTCAAATCCTGGCTCTGCTTCTGTGTCAACCTGAGCTATCCACGTGGCTTCTCAGAGCCTCGATTTCCACATCTGCAAAATGGGGATATGGATTGACTCCTCACATAAGGGAGGAGCGCATCAAAGGAGAGGGTGGCTGTGAGGTGCCTGGCACACAGCCCACGTTCTTGGAGTCCCTTTACCATAACTGGATCAGCTTGCACAGAATCAGAGCTCATCAGAATTGGAAAGGGCCAGACAGAGTACTCTGTCCAAGTCCAGTCGAATATTCAGTTCTTACAGCCCCTGGGGCTTCTGTCTTATGGCTGACCTCATCCAAAATGGATAGAGAAGTCTCAAAAAGGAAATCAAGACAACATTTCATTAAAAAGAAAATATTAGAAGGCATATTCTCCCACCCGTTTCTGAGATGTCACCATCATCCAAGGGTGCCGCATCGGTCTGACATCTGGACTATGGCAGGGGGTTGTGACAGAGAGGGTGGAGAGGCTGGGCCTTGGCAGCCAGGCAGGGATCTCTGACCTCCCCCAGGTGCTGTCCCCTGAGCCCAGTGCTGGGGTATAACTCAGAGGCTGCATCTGCAAGATGGCCCGAAATGCTTTCCAAAGAAAAGAACATGGACGAGGCAGTAGCTCTGTAAATCACTTAGGAACACCTCATTCCCAAGTAATACACAATAGTGAATTAAGGGAATTTAGTGGCCCCTGCAACTGAGAAGTCCAGGGAGGGGCAGGATAGGTTTTAGCAACGCGTGGTTAGCAGCTCGGGGGAGGGTGCGAGAAGCTTGTTTCTTTCCATCTCCCCACTCTGCCTTCTGCCTGAGTCTGCCTCTCCTCTTGACCACGAGATGGCTGCCTGCAGCAAAAAGGGCATCCTAGTCCAGTGAGGAAAGAGAGCTCCTCCAAGATAGCTTCTATGAAAGAATAACAACAAAAAAGGCTTCCTTCTCAAAAATGTCCAGCTTCCCGAGGACACTTGCCAGTCACTGAGGCCCAGGATGTTAAGCTGTGAACACATGCTTAGGCCAAACAGGATCCACCTCCTGAAACTAGGGTTTGGGCCTGTTTCCCACTGAAGAATAAGAGTGATGTGGGGGGACAGCACCCAGTGGAAAATTGGGGTGCTGACACCAAGAAAAAGGGGGAGTGGACAGTGAGAAGCCAACGGCAGCAAATACCCACCTCACCATCGAATGCTTTGCCTTATCCTAGACTTATATCAGCTCTGATTCTCCCACTGTGTCCACTCCCCTCCATTCTTGTAAAGGTAGAGAAGCAAATCTGACCAGTTCATCTGTCTCCAGGGTGGATGTGACTCACGGATTGGCTGATGTTCTGGTGGAAGGGGCCCAGGGTTGTCCAACTGCCTGAAAAATCTGGTCTCCAAGCTTTGTTCCAAGAAGCATTTTTTGTCCATGGAGCAGCCTTGAGGGGCATTGGAGTACAGCAGAAAGGGAGTGCCTGGGGATGAAGGAGGCTAAACAGATCAGGTTCTGGATCCCCTCCTTCTGTGCTAGGTTCACACATCTGTCCCTTAAAATGGGCATTAGTTGTAGTCTTGACTGTGGGCTTTGACCCTGCCCCACATGCTATGCAGATGCCAAATCCTCCCAGCCTCTGCCTCCAAAAGCCCAGTTTCCTGCTCGTGAGTGACCTCAGTCTTCAGATCAATGCCCTGAGATTTGCTTCCCTTGCGACCCTGAGCAGACCCCTAGACCTTCTACATCACACAGACAGTGAGCACTGTCACTCAGCCAACCTGCTATTAGCCAGTTTCCACTAACGTCCTACCTGTGTGACCTTGGGGGGATCCCTTGACCTCCCTCAGCCTCAGCTTTCTTCTCTATTAAATTGCAGGAACAATCCACAATTTAGACCAACTAATATGCTGCCTATTGGGGCATTGCATTGACTGTTAACATTTGCAGAATCTCTCTTTTATTATCAGTAATGGCTGCAACTGCTTGGCCTGCTCAACATTACTGCGAACTGTATCCAGGCTCCATTTAAAAAAAAACAACAACAAAAAAAACCACACCTCTTTAAAAAGGGAATTAGAGGCCTCTAAAGACAACACTTGCACTAAGTGGGCTATGAGTGGCCCCAGGCTGGTTCCCCAGAGCTCCATAACTTTCTAGAGCCTCTCCAAATAGAATGCTTAGAGCTCAGTCCCCCCTTCCAAAGCTGGATCCATTTACAGACATGTCTGCCCTTCAGAACTGCTTTCTGTGGTGGCTACCAAGATACGCGTCTTCTCATCGCTGCTTCAACTCTCCTGCCTTTGCAAGCCTGACCGCTGGACTCAACCAAGACCCTGCCAGTGAGCAGAAGACGACATCGAGGATACACATCTATCCATTCACTCATTCATGCATCCACCCAAGACTTGTTGACAGCTCTTCTGTGCAACCTGTTCCATGCTTGAGGGGAGGTGAGGTGGGTTGGGAACTATTTGATGGTGTCACTGCACAGGACCCAGGAGTGTCTGGATGCTGCTTTTTTGCTACCACCCTCCCCACGGAGGAAACCCAAGAAGCAAGAGCAGAAGAGAATTAGGAGCCATTTCAGAAACTGCGTCTCAGATGACCCTTATTAAGTGCACCTTAGACAAGGTTCAAGGTCAAAGTGAGGCCGCCTATCTCTACTCCAAATCGTAATCTTAAAATCATCACACCAATGCATGCTGAAAATACATACAAGAGAAGGAGGGGGAAGATTCTGGTTGGGGGAGGAGAACAACCACGAGAAAGAACCAAACACCAAGAGGGGTGCCGAATCCCCTTACCCACCCACGGGTATGAAGAGGAAACGGAAGACAAACGAGAATGTCCCTGACCCTTGAAGCCAGACCTCGCTTATTCAGAAATGATACAATGGGGTTGAAGCAGTGAAGAGTGTTCCGGGCCCCTGGAATAGCATGTGCACAGGTGCCGAGTGTGACAAGAAAGAACTGGGGCAGCTGAGGTCTGCAAGGACCAGCTTCAGAGGATGTATCGTACAACCTCACTTTTGCCATGGTCCTGAGAGTCCCTTCATATTCGGTTTAACCATGTGACTTGCTTTGACCTCCAGATGCTAGCAGGCCTGAGAAGAGCAACGGCTGTAAATGCGTCTCCAAGATTAGGACTGTCTCCTTGAACTCCTCCCTTCTGCCTTGAGAAGAACACGCTTTAGGCCATCACTGATCCAAGGAGCATGGGACATATGGGGCAGACCCGAGACCCAACACCCAGCCTGCGGTCAAGCCCATTCCGCCTGGCCAACACCAGCCACATGCTAGCCACTCCACAGGTGCATGAACAAGAACTATTCACAAGGAGATTTTGTGGTTATTTGTTACACCACAAACGCTAACTCGTAAGCCTTGTGTGCCCGGGTAAGACATTCAGAACCTACCCGGCATGCAAAAAGGACTCACTTAATAATTTTATGCAAACAGTCCTCTCACGACTGCCCCAGTAAAATCTGGAGTATGAAATTCACTCCCTCCTTATTCCCTGGAGCGGGGCTGGCCATGTAGAGCACACACACTGAATCCTTGCTGATATGCTGACAAAATCACGTGGCTTTGCTTCCACTGGTTCCTCTGCCTGGAAAAATGCTGCCCACCTAAGAGATACATTTTCTACTTCAAGCACTCTGTTGGAAACATTCACAGAACCTTCCCCCAGCTACAGTAGGAACTCAGGAGGATTTGGCTCCCCAGTGCCTAGGACAGGACCTAGAGAGAGTTGGTGCCTGGTAAATGTTTGTTGAATGAACAAATGAACCTCCTGACAGCTTCCAGCACAAAGCTAGGCCAGTGGCCCTCATGCAACAAATACTTGGTTGCCTGGCTGCCAATGTTTGTCCTAATTAATTCCCTTGCCTGTTATTTCTTTCTTCTCTCATTTAGAATCACAAACTCCCTCCCATGTGCTACTCAGCCTCTGCTACAGTAACCTCTTTATTCCATTTTAATAATACCTAGACTATGGACAGAGTGACATAAAGGAAACCCGTGAGTCAAAACATCTATGGTAGGAAAAATACAGGTGACCTATAAAGTACTTCACCAACTTTCCTGAAGACTTCATGTTTGGACCTTATAAATCACAGGCGCCTGTCCCGCGCAGGCTGGCCAGCCACACTGCAGCAAGCGGCCCATCTTTAAGAGGCCTGGGCACAATGGCTTGTTGATGCAGGGTATTTATACAGAATTTCCCACATCAATCTTGGTGTAAAAAGCGAGGTGATGTCATCGAGCAGTGAAACAACTATCATCTGTAGAAAATCCTAAGCAGTGCCTGGGACCGAGTTGTGCTTATTTATTTATTCAAGCGTGTAGGGATTGTAAGATGGGACACAGAGGCTGCACCACAAAGACTCGGAGCTTTGCACTCGGTCATGCCCTCTGACCCAGGAAATCATTCCCCTTCTAGGAACCTGTCCTAATAAAATCACTGAGAGGTGCGTGGAGAGACGCACAAAGATTTCTGTCTACACTTTGACCCCTGAGATGGTATCTAGAAAAGGAAAAATACAAACAAACTCGACTTGCTTACCGTGGTAAGCAAACTAGGTTACATCCACCTAATGTAGTATTTTACAGCCATCACAAATGATCATTAGGTCCTTACTCCCTCCCTTCCCTTCCTGATTAATTCTGTCTAGGAGCCATTAGGTGCGGCTGAGCAAGGTAGGCATCTCCTGAAGGTGAGGGTGGGGAGTCCCAGAGCCTCAGTAAGTTACGTACAGAGTATGTCTACACAGGGTGGTGGCAGTGGCAGGGGTGGCTCGGCCCAGGGTGCTGAAGCATGAGTGTCCATGCAGGAGGGTGGCCTGGCACAGGGTGCCTCACCAAGAAGATGAGAAGGGGACCCCTGCAGGGAGGCGGTGGGGGGGGGACAGTCTAGCACAGGGATTCAGAGCCTGAGTGGATGGAGGAGAATGTCCTCATAAGCAGCGGCAGCTGCAGCGGGCCAGCAAGGGGTGTGGAGTCTGACTGGGGTAAGGAGGACCTCCACACGGCGTGAGAAGAGATGCATCCCAGCATTTTGGTTCAGAACCCAAGTGGTCAGGAAGTCATCCATATGTCTGGAGGGTGGGTTGAAGTGGCAGTGAAGAGACTATAGGAGCATTAAGCCAAATGGGAAATACGTTTTGAATTTCTCATTGCCAGAGAAGAGAGTTACAAATCTGGAAAGGCAGAAAACTGGAATGAACCTGTGGCACTGCAGATATCACTGTGACTTCATGTGAATTCAGAGAGAGATACATAGATGGCTCTGTGTGTGTGCGTGTGTGTGTGTGTGTGTGTGTGTGTACAGTTCCCCTAGCTCTGTCTTCTGAGAGCATCTAGGAACGACAATAGCTCAAGAGCAATGAGCACACCTCACTAGGAGATCTTGGTTTCTAAATACCATTCTCCTCTAAAAGAACCCAGCGGGTCTGTGAAGAAATGGCTGTTGGAAGAAGCAATCTGCAATCGGCCTAAGCATTCCTGCACATTCTTGGTTGGTGTGCCAAGAATAGAAGAATCCGATCACTCCTTTCTAGGCCTGTCCCAGGGTCATGTCAGCACTGACCAACTTTGCAGAATGCATAATGTCTCCCTCCTCCAGGCTGAAGAGAAGGCTTGCTTCATGCTTTCTATAAAAGCAGTGGGCTCCCCAAGCTCAGTGTCCAGTTCTCAGGCAAATGCACTGCAGCTGTCCATGGAGGCCATATCACATTGCTCCCGTCGGACTTGGGTGTAGGAAAAACCAATGTGAGTGTGCTGATGCTCATGCTACTTCCTGTGTCATGAGTAATAAAGTCCCTTGTCTCTGACTCAGAGGTCTCATGTATTTTATCAGCATCCATGAAAGAGTAAAGGGCTCTTAATAGTTTGTAATTAGAATACAATCCAATCCCAGACCAAATGGTAACTAATTCTAGGGCTGGGCCAGGAAAAGTATGAGACATGACTGTAATATGCTTTACCGGAGAATAAGGGAATGCTCAGAAAGAGATGGGGACACATCAAAAGGATACAGGATGCAGCTTTACGGGGCTCTCACTGGACAAATCGGGGATGAGTGGAACATCAAAATAAATAATAGTAACAGATTATAACCTATTAAGATAGGAACTCATGATTCATACTGACTTAAGTAAACAAATAAACAAAACAAGAGGTTCAAAGAGGTTTTAGGAAATGGGAAAAATGTTCCACTCTACATATAGGACAGAAGACATGAACTTTTTCCGGTTTATCAGAATCCAGTCCCCGTTTCCCAATATTTGTTTATGACTCCCCCTCCCTTCTCAGGCCCTGAGCTCTGGATGAAAATCTGTTTCAGATGTGGAGCGCATGATCCAGTCCTGGTCCATCAAAGCAGGCCATGCCCGTGGCCACTGGAACTAGTTCAGGGATGGGCACTTGACCTAGTCTGTCTGATCAAAGTGAATCTCAAAGTTTTATGGGGGAAAAACAATCTTACTCTTTTCCACTGGTCTTGAATTTGAAAGGGTGTGACTTTGGAGCTGCTCTGCTATCCTGTCACCATCAGGGAAGAGCCTGGAACTCTTGAGTGAGTAAAGCTGCTGTATAGACTTGTCGTGTTGTCTGGATGCCCACTGACTTCTGAACACCCTTAATATGCACATTATGTGTGTCCTTTTCCACACCACCAAAGAATTCAATTCTGACACTCTCTGTCTGAAATAGCATCAGATGCCCCAGATTAAAAGCTCAGTCCACAACACTACTCCCCGCTAACACACACAACACACACACACACACACACACACACACACACACACACACACAGACTTCAGATGCTAATCACAAGTATAGGTTGTCACCTGGGCTTCCGACTGAGCAGTTATAGATTGCAGGTTCCCACTCAATCTATAGATTGAGTTCAATTAGTTTGCTAGAATGGCTCACAGAACTCAGAAACATTCTACCTAGTGACTACCAGTTTATTATAAAAGGCTATAACTCAGGAACAGCCACATGGAAGTGATGAACAGAGCAAGGTATGTGGGAAGGAGTCAGAGAACCTGCTCTCCTGGAATCCCCTTATCTTCACCAAGTGGGAAGTCCTCTGAATCCCACCCACCCTTTTGGGTTTTTGTACAGGCCTCATTGTACCGGCATGTTTGATTAAATCGTCATCATTGGTGATTGAATTTAATCTCCAGCCCTTCTCCCCTCCTCTGAGGTCAGCGGGATAGGAGGGAAAGTCCCAACCCTCTAATCCCATGGCTGATTTCCTCTAGTGACCAGCCCCCATCCTTAGGTGACCTGGGAGGCTTCCAAAAGTCTCATTTACATAACAAAAGCCGCCTTTATTGCTCTTATCACTTAGGAAACCCAAGGCTCTTAGGAGCTCTGCACTGGAAACAGAGAGGAAGACCAAATACATGTATCTTCTTATAAATCATAATATAGTTATAACTCTTTGGCTTTATGAATCCATAAGGTAGAATTCAGAAAACTTGCTTCTCTAGCTCCTTTGTCCCTGGTCACAGGCCTGTGCTCTGGGTGCCACCAACAAGGTGTATTCATGCAGGCTTTGCGTATAAAGTAACCAAGGGGGCAAGGAGGCATTGCTCGAAACACATGTTGCAGGGGAAGGCAGGAGCAGAGGCAGCTGGCTGCAAGGGTGGTAGTGGCTGAGAAGTCAAGTTGCTGGCACACGGGAGGAGCATCAGTAGAAATAGTAGCTGCGCTGAAGCTGAGCTCCTGACAGCAATGCAACTGCTTGCTTATAGCAGGGGTGACAGTTTTCTCTTCATATTGGTTCCCAAGAATTTATAGGGACATTGTCTCTGGACACTTAACCTTGACCCTGATTCTTCAGCCCTTGCAACAATTCTAAATTACCCAATATTCTTTCATCAATCTTCTTTTCTGCTTGGTAAGCCAGACTCAACTTCTGCTGCACGCAACTAAAAGTTCTCTCTGATTCAAAAAAAAAAAAATGGGGGGCACGAGGGTGGCTCAGTCAGTGAAGCACCTGACTTCGGCTCACGTCACGATCTCACGGTCCATGAGTTTGAGCCCCGCGTCGGGTTCTGTGCTAATAAATAGCTCAGAGCCTGGAGCCTGCTTCAAATTCTGTGTCTCCCTCTCTCTCTCTGCCCCTCCCCCCCCAAAATGAATAAAAACATTAAAAGAAGAAAGAAAATTAAAAAAAAAAAATTGGTGCCAAGAGTAGGGTAATAAAGGTAACAGAACCTAAAACATGGGAGGGAGCACCTGATCTTTACTGGCTGAAGCAGATGACACCTTTTATGCAGTGGCAAACATTTGATCAAATTGTTGCCTGCTCTACCTTAAGACTTCATGCCAATTGAGGGGCCCCTGGGTGGCTCAGTGGGTTAAGCCTCCGACTTCAGCTCAGGTTAATCTCATGGCTCATGAGTTCAAGCCCCACATCAGGCTCTGTGCTGACCGCTCAGAGCCTGGAGCCTACTTTGAATTCTGTGTCTCCGTCTGTCTCTGCCTCTTCCCTGCTCATGCTCTGTGTCTGTCTCTCTCTTTCTCTCTCAGAAATAAACATTAAAGGGGCGCCTGGGTGGCGCAGTCGGTTAAGCATCCGACTTCAGCCAGGTCACGATCTTGCGGTCCGTGAGTTCGAGCCCCGCATCAGGCTCTGGGCTGATGGCTCGGAGCCTGGAGCCTGTTTCCGATTCTGTGTCTCCCTCTCTCTCTGCCCCTCCCCCGTTCATGCTCTGTCTCTCTCTGTCCCAAAAATAAATTAAAAAAAAAATTTTTTTTTTAAAGAAATAAACATTAAAAAAAATTTTTTTTTAAAAGACTTCATGCCAACTGAGATTGAAGAGCCAGAAGAAATGATAGGAAAATTCCAGAATATTAGTCCATGCCGGCTACTTCTCGCTATTTTTTAAAAATGTTTATTTATTTTTGAGAGAGAGCACAAGCAGAAAAGGGGCAGAGAGAGAGGGAGACACAGAATCCGAAGCAGAGCCCAGGCTCTGAGCTGTCAGCACAGAGCCCGATGCAGGGCCTGAACCCACAAACCGTGAGATCATGACCTGAGCCGAAGTCAGACGCTTAACCCACTGAGCCACCCAGGCACCCCTTGCCATTTTTAATAAAGTCCTGCAAAAGAGAGATGATCTCAGACAAGACCTAGCCAGTCTGCAAGCCACTGGAAGGGATAGTGTTTTGCTAAGAGAGGCACCTTCTGACTGCAGCCTATAATCTAAATTGACTGAGAATTCCAGAATTTGAAGGCTTCCAAGTTGGAAAAGCCCATGTAACAGCAATGAAGCTACAATGTTAACAGGAAATGAGATCAGACTTAGACTATTGTCTAGAATCTTCCCCTAAGAGCTGTCAAATAAAGGAGGAGCACCAACAAAGATCAAATTAAAGGAGGTATCTCTCCACTCAAGATCACTATATTAAATTGCCCCAAAGAATTAGCCATTAAACCAGGGACTAGAGTGTTGGGCAGAGCACAGAGAGTGGGTAAAAGAGGAGACTCTTTAGGCTTACACACTATGTCTACATGAAACCTTTTGCTGTGGGTACTTATACATGGAAGTCTCTGAAATCAAAGACCAATCTCTATTACATTTTTGAGGGATATATATTTCCAAAACAATCTGAGCTTGGCCTATGATAGGCTGTTAAACCCTACAAATAATCTTTGGGAGTCAAACTCTCACCAAGAAGAATGGGCTACTAAAGCCGGTACAGTCCCCAGAAAAGACACCCACCCTAAAATCTGTCTCACACATAGCTAAGATAATAGACAAGGCAGTGTCGTCTCACATCTGGATCTAATGGGTGGCCTGCATTTCGTCACTCAAAGATCCCAGAGTTCAAGACAGATGTAGCAATTGACTTTGGACTTTAGACTATATACAGAGTATATGTATAGAAAGAAAGGCATGTGTGAATGCTGAGTAACTATAGATTGAACTCTGACAGATGTTTTTAATTGGCCACCCAACAGCTCCTCACAATTCTTCCTTGCTTTCCTCTACTAGCAAAGCTAAAAACTCATCACCTTCTCAGACCCCTTTGCAGCTAAGGGTGGCCATGTAACCCAGTTCTGGCCAATTCAATATGAGGGAAATCATTGAGTGGGGCTTACAGTCATGGTTTTAAGAGGAGATAGGCTCTGGGCACCTGGGTGGCTCAGTCGGTTGAGCATCTGACTCTTGATTTTGGCTCAGGTCATGGTCCCAGGGTTATGGGATCGAGCCCTGCATTGGGCTCCATCCTGAGCATGGAGTCTGCTTAATATTCTCTCTCTCTCTCCCTCTGCCCCTCTCCCCCACACTCTCTCTGTCTCTCAAATAAAATTAAAAACTTAGAGAAAGAGAGAGAGAGAGAGAGAGAGAGAGAGAGAGAGAGAGAGAATCAACTGATATAAGTAAGGTAATTAAACTTTTTCTTTAAAAAATACCAAAAATACCATATACAGGGGACACCTGGCTGGCTCAATCAGTAGAGCATGTGACTCTTGATCTCAGAGTCATGAGTTCAAGCCTCATGTTAGGTGTAGAGCTACTTTGTAAAAAAGTACCTTTGGGGTGCCTGGCTGGCTCAGTCAGTGGAGCATGTGACTCTTAATCTCAGGGTTATGAGTTCAAGTATCACATTGGGCATAGAGCCTACTTACAACAAAATAATACTACCTACAAAGCTGAGGTTTCCTTTGACCATCCCTCAAGTCTAGTCTCTTATCCTCCTTCCTCTCCTGTTATCAGTTTCTTGAGCACCCTTCCAGGCCATTCCCATGCATTTGAACATACTTCTATTTGTATACAGACAACACATGTATTTGTATGTGTATATATCATATGTAATATAATATATACAGTTATACTGTATATGTAAATGTACAATGCACAATATTACAAATGATCTGTAATATTTTTGGGGATTACACATATGGTATCATACTGAGGGTATCATTCTGCAACTTGTCTTTCTCATTCCACAACATGTTTTAGAGATTTTTCCATGCCATACTTAAAGATCTACCTCATTCTATTTACCTGTTTCATAGTTTTTCATAGTATGGATGTTCTACAATTCATTTAGCCATTTTGTTTTACTGATGGACATTTAGATCATTTCCAATTCCGTGATTTACTTCTTACCCTTAGAAACAACAATGGAATGAAAATTCGTGTCCAGAGCTCTTCATGCACATGTGCAAGCATTTCTCTAGGGTAGATACTTAAAAGTGTAATTGCTGGGTCATAGGCTATGCACATTTTTTATTTTTATGTCCTTTTAAAATTTTAATAGATCCTGCCAAATTTCCCTCCAAAGTGGCAGTACAAATTTATAGTCTCTCAGCAGTGCATGAGAATTCCCCCACACTCTCACCAACTTAACTCCACCCCCCCCCCCCCAATCTGATGGGTAAGAAATGGCTTCTGGTTGCAATCATGTGCAATTTTCTGATGAGCAGTGAGTTCGGCTTTGTCTGTCCGACTCCTGTCTCCAAAGTGCTTGCTTTGGCTCCAGCAGCCCAGTGGGTTCAGTCAGGCATCTGCATCATGGAAAGGGACAGTCTCTGAAGTGGGAACCAGCAGAGTCAGGCTCTACTGTCTTTGCCGCAGTAACTCAGGAAAGTTAACAAATCTTCCTGGTTCAAAGAGTAGTGTGGAATTAAGTGAGATAACGCAAAGAAGGGGGTTAGCCCCGTGCCTGCACATCAAACTACGAATAAATACTGGCTATCACCACCAGCCTCGTTCCTGTTACTCTGATCACCACGGCTTCTTTTCCATTGCGCGGTAGGCAGCTGCTGACGTGGCCGTCAGTGATCCCTGCCTCCTGGTATTCACACCCTTGTGTAATCCCCTCCCCTTGAGCGCAGGCTGGACCCAGTGGCTTGCTTCTGCAGCAAAAAGTGATGGGATCATTTCACTTTCATGATTAGGTTAGAAAAGGCCGTGGCTCCCATCTTGCCGACCCAGTCCTATTGCCTTCACTGCTTGTACACTTGGATGAAGCAAGCAGCCATATTGGGCAGGGCCATGCGGCAAGGGACTCAGGCCATTAGCCAGTTCCTCCCTGAGGCCCACAACAGCCTGTGGGGGACTGAAGCCTGTCAACAACCACGTGAGTGAGCGTGGAAGCAGACCTTGTCCCTAGTCAACCCTTCTGATGACGACAGCCCCACCTAACACCTTGTCTATAGTCCATGAGAGGCCCTGAGCCAGAGGATCCAGCTAGGTCATTGCCAGATTGCTGACCTACAGAAACTGTGAGAAAATAAATGTCGTTATTTCAAGATGCTAAATTTTGGGGTAATTTGTTACACAACAACAGATAACTAATACAGCATATTCCTTCCTTGAAAAAACAGGTTCCACTGACCCCCTCTCTTGATCAGTAACACGAAATTGAGAATCTCCCCCGAAAACATGGCAGTAATTTACATTTGACTAAAGATAACCATTGAACAGTTCCCTGAGACAGGAAGATGCTGTGAACTATTTCGAAGAAAAAAATCTGTGTATTTTCATAGCTGGTAGTTTGATTTGCCGCCCCTGTGCTTGCAAAGGTGGGAGGCACTGTAGTGCAAAGTCTTGATGATCAGACGGACCTGGCTTTCAAGTTCAACGCTGCTACTTCTGAGCTGGACCACCTTGGGCATGTCCCTTGTCCTCTCTGAGCCTCCGTTTCCTCAACCTTCAAAAGAGGCTTAGGGAGGAAGACAGCCTCCACGAGCTCCCATGGTTTTACTGTGAGGATGCCGAGATACGACATATTCACGCACCCAATGTGCAGCCGGCATGAAAATATTACTCTCTTCTTCTAAGACTTTTTGACCTGGACATTCCCGTCCCTTCACAACCAGAGAAAACGCTGAAAAATACACCAGGGAAATGGCAAAGGAGAAATAGCAGCTCTGTTTGAGCTTGTACAAAAAGAGAAGGAAGGCCCAGGCCTCACGAGATCCAGAATAAAAGTGGATGAGGTGTGGGAACCCACTCAGGA
Organism: Felis catus; assembly: GCF_018350175.1. NCBI lineage: Eukaryota > Metazoa > Chordata > Mammalia > Carnivora > Felidae > Felis > Felis catus. The sequence continues at coordinate 177,307,255 of NC_058368.1, read as the reverse complement.
ATGGACAGTATTGTAAGAGAACGTTTTCGAAATCGCTCTACACGTTCGCACTCTCTTCAGCTTTGCAAAGGAAGAAAAAGAAATTTTTAAAAAAGAGGTTTGGGAGTATTCCCTAGAAGGGTGTGAGCTGGTTTTCTTTTAACATCTCAGTTAATCTTCTCAATCACCTTCTAAGTAATTAGGGGCTGAAGAGTAAAGCTCTGCTGGCTTTGGAGAGACCTTATCTGGGGCACTTTTTCTTCTTTTTTCCACAAGAAAGACTCTAAAACCACAAACTTGCACCTGTTTCCCTTAAATTAAGGGCCCCCAAAATGATGTTTTCAATTAATAGATGCCTTTCTTTCTAAACTTGATCTCAGGCCAAGCTGTCTCAAGCTAAAATATTCATTTTCTCTCATAGAACCTCCCCCAACCAAAAAGATAAGAAAGAGGAGGTGTGGCACCTACTGTTTCTTACCTTTTGTTAAATTATTCACTGTGAAAATTCAAACTTTTCCTTCAGTGGAAGCACAAATCCTTTGAAATGAGAGCGAGAAACAGCCCTGGGCCAATTCTGACTAGGGCCCAGGCAGTCTGAGGATGGCTTGGGGAAGACAGGTGGTGAGAGCTTTAGCCAAAGCCCACTTGTGTCTGCTTTCCTCCCCGTCCAGAGGATGGAGCCCTGCCTAGACAGTCAACCCCATAGATTATTTCCATTTCAGCTCAGCTCCGTCACCTGCTCTTGAGTGACGAGGGTACGTTGGTAAAGACTTCAGGCTCGTTCCAGAAAGGTCCTTGAGTTCTCTGCCTCCAAGACGGCGGCCCAGTGCGGGGAGAGTGGGGAAGGGACATCTTTTGTGTTATGAAAAGTGGGCACAGAAAAGGAATGACCGTGTGAGTCATTCCTGCCACCCAGGCCCTCTCTGGGTGAAGGCAGCTTTGAAAACAAGTCAGGCGTGCGACGTGTTTCTTAAAGGCAGGTTTTGAGGAATTGCAGTTGATCTGTTTTGTGACTACGCTGCATCCAACAATACAATCAATCCAGTCCTTCCAGACTGGCGTTCTTGCTACAGAAGCGGAGGAGCAGATATCCCCTCCCACCGACCTAAAACAGAGCAAGGCCCTTTGGGTAAGCGGGCCAGAGTTAGCAAATAAAAATAGACAAGGCCCAGTTACATTTGAATCGCAGATAAACAACCACTTCATCAACTAAGAAAGCTTTTTTATTATCTGAAATTTAAATTTCAATGGGCATCCTGTGTTGTTTTTTTTTTTTTTTTCCCCAACCCGGTGTGTGGGGAATTTGTCTCTGGAAGGAGGAACCCAAAGGCACAGAGAGAGAGATGGCTCAGAGAGGCTTCAATGGTATTCCGTTCAGCGGGGGTAGATGAGACCCAGGGCTGGTAGTGCCACTGGGGATTGCAAGTGTCCCATGGCAATGGTGTCAGTACCTTTGTGTGAAAGGGACCATCTCTGGGCAGGGACTTCTCCATGCCTCAGTTTCCTCCTTCTTGCCTAAGGCTCATCCTGCCACTTGTCTCTTGATTCTCAGAGCTATCTAAGAATCATTCAAGAAATTCCTTCCTGACAGTGTTTTTTTTTTTTAATTTTTAATGTTTATTTATTTTTGAGAGAGAGACAGAGACAGAGAGAGAGAGCAGGGGAGGGGCAGAGAGAGAGGGAGACACAAAATCTGAAGCCGGCTCCAGGCTCTGCCGAGATGTCAGCACAGAGACTAGCGTGGGGCTCGAACCTACCAATTGCGAGATCATGACCTGAGCCGAAGTTCGATGTTTAACTGACTGAGCCACCCAGGCACCCCCATAATTATGCATTTTTAAAATTTTTTAACGGTTTTATTTATTTTTGAGAGAGAGAGACACACACAGAGTGTGAGTAGGGGAGGGGCAGAGAGAGGGAGACACAATCTGAAGCAGGCTCCAGGCTCTGACCTGTCAGCACAGAGCCCGATATGGAGGTCGAACTCTTGAACCTCGAGATCATGACCTGAGCTAAAGTCGGACGCTTAGCCAACTAAGCCACCCAGGTACCCCCCTGATAATGCATTTTTAATAGAAGTTTTCCCAAATCTATCTTCTCTCTCAGTTAAACAAATGAATAAGAAAGATGCACACGAGCATTTGGGCTCTCAGTCCAACTCAGGGGCAGTCCTGGTCCAGGGGCAGTGGCCAGAACCCCCACCCCAACCCTAACCCCTCGGAAGGGGCCCGCCGTGTTCCTTTGGCAGGTGGGTGACCCGGAGGCCACTCTGCTCTCCCTTGATTGGTGAACTTGGCCACACCGCAATGCTTCTGCAATGCTTCTGGGCTGGCCACTTTTTCTCTATTGTTTGTGGGTTCACAAGGAAAGGGGCCATTTCCCGGATGGCTTTTAGGGCAGTGGGCACTGCCATTCCAACACCGGCTGTGTTCTGTTCACCTTGGAAGGCCAGCGCCGGCAGGGGGAGGGGTGGTTTCTGTGCTCCATCCCCCACCCATAAAGAGCCCCCCCGCCCCCCGCCCCCGTCCTGTTTCAGCTGGGAGCTGGTTCATCAAGCCACTTGCTAAAGAATTAATTCAGAGCAGCGGGACCCTGGCCCTTGCAGCTCATCGCTGGGCTCATTGCTGGAGGACCGCCGCGATCCCCCTGGGAACCCGCCTTTCACCTCCACCTCTAGCCTTTTCCTCCCTGTGTCTCCCCGTTTAAATACAAAGGGTTTGGAGCTGCACAAATGCGGGTACCAACCCTGGCTGTACTATTCCTTGGCAGTGTGACCTCAGCCACTGTCTGAGCCTCGGCTTTCTCACCTATAAAAAAGGGGTAATAAATCCATCTAGCTGATGGGTTGTGGCGAGAATGCAGTGAAATAATGCATGTGAGGTGCTTAACCAGGACATCCCCTGGCCTCTGCTTGCACCCTCTCTTACAGAACTGAAGGCAGGTTACTAAGTAGGCCGGCTGTGGTGTCTTCTCTTTCCCGCCTGGACCACAAGCCCACAGACAGCCCCTGTAGGACGCCACCCAGCGGTCTCAGCCAATGCCAGACGATCATGAATCGAGTTAACAGTAACAATGACTCGCATTTATTTACTGTCTTTATGTCTCAGGAACCACAAATAAAAATAAAATAAAATGACAAAACCGCCAGTCCTCATGAAGTTTACATGCTTTAGCTCAGGCAGTCCTCACAGTCACGCCCACGATGAGCTGCTGTGCCTACTTTACAGATCAGGAAACCGAGGCTCGGAAAAGGTAAGCGACTGGCCCAAGGTCACTCAGCTTAATAAGGAAATAGACCGGGATTTAAACCCAGACCCCAGAGCCTGTCCCTTTGTTACTACTCGGTTTCACGTACGCTTCATGAGAAGGCGGTGAGACTGAGATTATCTGGTACCGTTTAGCCAGGGTGAGGATGAAAAGCGCTGAGCCCTAGTAAGCCACTCACCACAAGTCACCAGGTTGGTCAAGCCCAGAGCACCAAGTGAACGCTGGTGTGTTGAGTCCCCAGGGCTGTTGGTACCCTCGTCTCACCACCAGAAGGGCCACCTCTGAGCATTGCGGGAGGAGGCTAAGGCCTGGTACCTAGGAGGCCCCTCCAAATCCCTCTTCTGTTGAAGGAGACCCCAAGCTGGACTCAGCAGCAATGAGAATGGCAGAGATCAAAGCCACGGAAGGGTCAGGCATCCACTTCAAGACTGCAAGGCACAGAGACTGAACTCCCTCTTCACCCCGTTTCTATTGCTTTCTCTTCATTTCTGCGCAGCTGATGGGGACCACCTCAGCCGTGGCCTCTCCTTGCTCAGCACCTCACACGAGGTCTGAAGAAGCTACACCCAGCACAGTGCTTGCTGGACGACTCCTGCCTGTTAACACCTTGAGCCAAACCGCTGCTCCTGAGTTCTGTCTGAGCGTCTCCCAGGGAGATACCACCTGTGAAGCGTTACTCTCAGCTCATCCTTCACGGCCCCATCCAAGGCTTCTCAACATGATCTCTCCCCTTCTTGAAAGCCTTTTTAACCCCCAACTGCATTTTTATTTTTACTCGCCAGCACCCTAGCCTACTCTATGCATTAGAAATGTTGGGGGTAAAGGAGGTTTCTCCAGCCCTGTCCCCCATGGCTTCAGGGCTAAGGTGGAAATTCCTGCCTAAGTGGGAAGAGGCTGGTGCCAACTCAGATGATATTTTTTCTGGATTTGCTACCTCTGGCTATTGGAGTTGGATAGACCTGGGTGCAAATACAAGCACTATCTTGCAAGATGAAGTTTAATTAGAGGTGGACTATCTTACTAACTGGTTCCCCTGTATGTTACTCAGGAATTTCAGATGTAGTAAGAGAAAGCCAATTCAATTAGTTTAATAAAAAGGGGGAAATAATGCTTAGGTATTTATTGGCTCATGAAATGTAGAGTCCGGGATAGTATGAGTTCAGCTTTAGGTACCACTGGATCCAGGAGCTCAAATAAGGTCAGGACTCAGTCTCTTACTCTACCTTCAGGTGGTTTTTTTCTGTTTTGGTTTCTGTTATGAGCTGAAGTGTGTCTCCTCAGAATTCATATGCTAAAGTCCTACCTCCATTTAAAGTGCCTTATAGGGGCGCCTGGGTGGCGCAGTCGGTTAAGCGTCCGACTTCAGCCAGGTCACGGTCTTGCGGTCCGTGAGTTCGAGCCCCGCGTCAGGCTCTGGGCTGATGGCTCGGAGCCTGGAGCCTGTTTCCGATTCTGTGTCTCCCTCTCTCTCTGCCCCTCCCCCGTTCATGCTCTGTCTCTCTCTGTCCCAAAGATACATAAACGTTGAAAAAAAAATTAAAAAAAAAAATAAAGTGCCTTAAAATGTCACTATGTGTTGTGACAGGATCTTTAAAAAGATAAGTCAGGGAAAATGAGGTTACATGGGTGGGCCCTACTCCAATATGACTGGTTTCCTTATAAGCAAAGGAGATTTGAACACAGACAGACACAGAGGGAAGACCATGTGAAGACACCAGAAGATAGTCATTTACAAGCCAAGGAGAGAGGCCTCAGAAGAAGCCAACCTTGTTGACACCTTGATCTTGGACTTCCAACTCCAGAGCTATGAAGAAATAAACGAGTGTTGAATTTAAGCTGCCCAGTCTCTGGTGCTTTGGTATCGCAGCCCTAGCAAACTAATACAGCTTCATTTTCAAGCAGATGCTTCCCAGGAAATGATGATATGGCCCCTGCAGTTACAGGCTTACATCCTCAGTTCAGCAACCTCCGTGGAAAGAGTCTCTTTTCCCTAACAGGTCTGACAAAAATCCCAGAACTGAGTCTCATTGGCCTGATTTGGGTCACATGTATACTCCTGAGCCAATCCCTGGGCCCAGAGGGATGGAAGAAGCTGATTGGCCAGCCCTGAGTCCTATGCCCACCCCTCAAGTCTAGCTGGACTCATCCAAACTCCCTGGCTTGAGAGCAAAGGGGAGGCAGAGTGAGATCCCCTGGGGAAGGTCAGAGCAAAAGGGAAAGTGGGTGCCAAAAAGCTGAAACTGCCCTGCTCTAATCTACCCCCACCCACAATGCATCCTCCACTGAGCTGCCCCAGAGCTCTTTCTTCATTTAAAATCAGACTGTCTCACCCCCTTGCTTCAATAAAGTTTCATTATCTGGCCCTGTCTGCCTCTCCATTTCCCCTCTCAGGACACACCCACCCCCGCAGCTCTTGGCATGTGGCAGGCACCCTCAACTCTGGGGGTCTTGGGTTGCCACTTCTACCTCAGAAACTTCCCTAGTCCCTCCTCAAGACCCAGACTCACAAATCACTCTCTCCAAAGTACCCCCCCCCCCGCCTTTTTTTTTCTTTTGAGGCTGACCCACCTCATATCCAAAGTGGAGCTAGGAAAGGATGATGGTAAAAAGGCGGACAGACTGCCTAGGTGCAGATCTGTTTGCTGTGTGGCCGTGGGCAGTTATTCACATTTCTGGGCCTTCATTTTCTCAGGATCTAGTTCCTGGGATTGTTGATGAGGTGAACGACTTAATACATGAAAAGCCCTTGGAACAGCGTCTGGTACACGGAGAACGCCTAACAGGTTAGTTATTGTTACCTCGTGCCGTTTGCACCCATCCCTTTTGGGGATGATCTGTTTCCCCTGGGGAGGCTAGGCTCTCCTGGGAAGGGAGGAATGCCTATTCAAAGCATTGCACCCCCAGGGCTCAGTAGGTATGCTAGTTCCCCAGCTCGGAGAAGGTGCTCAGAATTTTGAAACCTTAAATGCAGTTGAGTGCGAGAGTAAGCAAATGAATGAATGAACACAGAGGAAGAGCCTGGGACAACGGAGGGAACAACATCTTCCCTGGATCTGTGATCTGGGCACATCTCCACCTGTCCCGCTCTGAGCCAGCCCCACCCTTTTCTCCCAAAAGCCCTTTTCCTCCAACCCCCTCCTCCTGCTCCATTCAGCCCAAGTTCAAGTGCAAACCACCAGGAAAACCCAAAGAACGTTCATGGGATAAATCACCCGATTACTAATCAGGTCCACCCGTCCCACCGTTAACCGCTATTTTCCCTGCGAAAAGTAAATACGCCTCCTCCCCACCGCCTGACAGCGAAGCCATTAAACCCAGGAAGGGCGTGTCTCCACAGCAGCCCAGAAACAACTTGAAAGTGGAAAAATACGGTGGATTCGGTGATTCAGTGGTCGTTAAGATAGCCAAAATGTTTGGTTTCAGCTTTGACGGAACCCATTCCTCTCCCCTATTTTGTCTCTTCCCAGATCAGAGGAAGCAGAGCCTCAGGAGACACTTGAGCAGTTCTGACGCCTTTGCGCTCCCAGGTGAGTCTGCCAAGCACGTGGGTTTCTTGCCGATCTGCCCCCTACCCGCGGGACGGGGCGTTGGGGGTGCCCCGAGGTTCTGACACAGGCAGGTGAGCCTGAACAGCGCCCCCTGGAGGAGGCCGGGGCGGTGCTGAGAAACCAGGGAGCACGGCCCCCAGCACTTGGGCGACACATTTGGCTCCGGCTTCTGGCAGCTGAGGCAGAAAGAGAAACACATCGGGTTGCATAGTTTTCATTTTCCGACAACAGAAAGCATGTTCAAACCTCGGCAGAGACAACATTTTTACTGGAACCAGGCTCCAGAAGGAATGTATTGGGGGCACGGCGGGGATAAAGGACACTGGGCGACAGGGCAGCCATCTCTGCCACCGCAGTTTCATTTGCCCCCACATGGGTTCCTTCACTCCCGGAACACCTGCTGAGCCCACATGCTGTGCCTGGCCTCAGCTGGGGCCGCGGGGCCACAGACGGGACAGGACACACTCCCTGCTGCCCAAGGTTCGGGTTGTCTCCCTCCTCCTTCAGCACTGGGGATGCCCACTCCTCAAGTTATCACTTCCATCTGCCCATGAGTAACAACCATGACAGCAGTGTTACCCTAAGGGCTGGATGGGGCCAAGAGTAGCCCACACACCTAGGTGCCCCCCACTCCCAACATCCAGTCCCTCTCTTTGTCTTTGCTAACAGAACTCCCATCTTGGTAGGCTGTGCCCAGCCTTAGGGGACACACATGCTACATCTCTGAAAGCCAAGGTGCCCCCCATTCCCTTTTATTAATTACTCACTTTCCCATCCCTTGTAGCTAAGGCTGATCCTGTGAGCCAGTTCTTGTCGAAGAAATGCCTGCTAAAGCCTCTGGGGCAGGTCTTCCCACCCCCCCCCCCCGCCCCCGATACATGGGAAGCTCCCTACTTTCTGCTTTGACCATGATATGTGAAGACTGACACTCTCAGCTATGGCAGCCTTTTAAGACTATGAGGTGACAAGGCTGGACTCCTAAAAGGAATACATGGCGGGGAGCAGAATACAGAAGGAGAGTCCTTGATGTGAACTCTGATCACTGAACCAGCCTATGCCCAACTGCCTGCCTGCAGATTTACAGCATAAGATGTTTTTATTGCTTTCGCTACTGTTAGATGAGCGTCCTATTACTTGCAGCCAAGTACATCCTGATTAATGCAACAGGTGTACACACAGCATAAGACAGTTCGGTCCTGGGGTCCCACAAGGGGTCATGAAAAGAAAGCACGCTTTGCAGTAAAGTGGCTCTGGCTTTCATCTTGGGCTCCCGGTGATGACAGGGGAGACTAGACGTGGAAGTGCTGGACACACTTCCTGTCGGGCTGCCTGCCTGTCTCCTGCACTGCGCTTTCCCCAGCATCCAGAGGCATGCCTAGCTCATGGTGGGCATCCGGGAAAGTTTTGTGGAACAAAGGGATAAATTCCTTTCCTTCCCTCTTGTAAAATGAGGTTTCGGTGGTGCGTCGGCTTTGCTAAGGCTGCCACAATAAACTACGACAGGCTGGGTGGCTTAAACAACAGAAACTTATTTTCTCACAGATCTGGAGGCTGGGAGTCCAAGGTCAAGGTGTCAGCAGGTTTGATGTCTGCGGAGGCCTCTTTCCTTGGCCTGCAGATGGCATCCTGCTTCCTCTGCCTGCGCGTGATCTGTCCTCTGTGCTTGTAACCCTGGTGTCTTGCTGTGTGTCCAAATTTCCTTCTCTTATAAGGACACCAGTCATATTACACTCGGGTCCACCCTCACGACCCTTTTAAAGACAGTGTCTGCAAACACAGTCCCGTTCTGAGATACTGGAGGTTAGGGCTTCAACGTATGGATTTGGGAGGGGGGGGGGGCACTATTCATCCCATAACAATTGGTTATTACCGAGTCTGCCCCCCAACTGGTTAACTCAAATCTTTCCCTCATTCCCTGCATGTCCAGTGGTCATTTGGACCTCACTCTTAGAATATTTAATGAAAATTATTGTGATAAATGCTTTCATAACATTCATTTGACAAATACCAGAATAGCCCTTTTTTTTTTTTTTTTTTTTTTGCTTTATCCAAAGTACCTTCCACATCCACGATCCCACAGCGTCCTAGGTGTTCTCATTTTGCGCATAGGAAAACCAGTGCTTAGAGAGGTCACCTGACCTTCCCGAGGCCGTTTGCTAATAGCCGGACCAAAAGTCAGGAGGCTGAACGCGGGGCCTCTCCTCACTGTCTGATGTGTGCGTGTGCCATGGACGGCGGGAGCTGGAGGGTGGATTCTTTAGGTGATGTGGACGATGGCAGGGACCCCGGGCCTCTTCTTCAAGGAAGCCCTTCTCTGTGCCAGTCTGGCTGTCTCCCGCCCCACCCTGTCTTTCACTTCAGGCTCCAATCATACAGCACTTCCTGGCACACACACACCCTTTCTCATTTTGATGGGTTGTGCCTCTGGCTAGCACATCCTTTCCCCGCTCCTCCCGCCATCCTCCTCATTGTCTTGATTTCCCCAGAAATGCCTGTGCTCCCCTCCCCTGTAATCTCCGTGTCTACCCCTGACCTCCTCGGGTTGAAATTGTCCAGCCCGTGCCGGCCTCCCCGTTGGGGCCAAGGGCATTTCCTGTTGCTTCTGTATCCTCGGCACCGGGCGGCAGGCAGCACGGGGCTTGGCGGAGCATCACTGCCCAGCGACTGTGGCTCCGAACTGACGTGAATCCTGGGGGCAGAGACAGCATCCTTGTTCCCGTACGAAAGCAGTGTTTTGGAAGAATATTTTTTGAGAGACTGGGGGAAGGCAGAGTAACAGGAGATACGGGCCGAGACACAGGGAGGGGCCAGAGAGGACGAAGAAGGGGTGCAATGCTCACAGGTCTCCAGGAGGGAGACGGTCAGCTTGCGCACAGAACTTCCCCGCTCCAGGAAAACAGGAAGCAGGCTTTACCTCCTGTCTTCTGGCCAAAAGAGAGGGAGTCCACACCTGAGCGTCCCATGACTTCCTTGCCCAGGGAAGGGGGAACATCCTATTCTCCTGCCAAGGAGAAGGCCTAGCTAGCTTTTGGTAGAGAAATAATGACATCCAGTGGACAGCCATGTCATCCTCAGACTCGGCTGATGGCTTCCCCAGTCAGGAGACCTTCTGGGGCCGGGACAGCAAGGAGTTGGGAATCCAGCACTGGAAGGTTGAACCTTCAGTTGAACCTGAATCCTGATTCAGCCTCTTAGCTGTCTGACCTTGGGTAAGTGACTCCTCCTTCCTGAGCCTCTGTTTCCTCCATGGAAATAGACTCCGAAAGCATGTTTTATGAACTGTTTAGCAGACATCGCTTCTCCTGCTATCAGAACTTGGGTTTCTTGGGAACGGTACCTTCGAGGCAGTGCTATGAAGTAAATGGAGGACAAGTTCTGGAATCAGATGGCCCTGGGTCCAAATGCTAAATTCCCCACTGAATGGCCTGAAGCAATTAACCATCTCCCTGAGCACATAGTTCTGCAAAATGGGTTCATGACTGCTTCCAATCCCAAAGGTTATCACCAGTATGAGACCCTATTGTGGGTGCACAGGCAACAGCATTCCTGAAATTTGGGAAGACTGATGTGTCCCCACCTCAGGGGCACAGGGAGGGCTATGCAGATGGCAGAGCGGTCAGCAACTGAGAAAATAGGAGGAGAGCTTCACGTCCCTGCATTTCCTGAATGGCCCCAGCCGACCTCCAGCCACGTTCAGGGGCTCGAGGTCTCTGAGATCTCACCAGGCTCTAGGGCCAGCACTAGCCAGAGGTCAAGGCCACCATTTGACCTCTGCTGGAACAGTCCCCCAGGCTGAGGGGGCCAGGCTAGAGAGAAGTGAGGGGGGCCAAGGGAGGAGCGGAGCCCCCACTGCATCCCTCCAAGAGGAGAGAGGAACCGGGGAAGGAGGGCCAGTCAAATCCGACGGTGACTCAGTGGTAATTGACAGAGCCGAAGTCCCTGGGCTGGAGCGAGGCAAGTCGGAAAATGACCAGATTAAGCAGCTGCCACGAGGCACGCAAGGAACTCTGGGAGCTGGGAAACCGGTTGTCAGCCTGTGTTCCAGAAACAAAGCGACATTTTTGCATGCCTGAGTTTGTGACTAAGAAGTTAATGCACTTGAGGTAGGCAAAGTGTATGGGCATAGTAGGCCCTCAGGAGAGGTTGCCTGGCTTTCTGCCTCTTGCTCTGTTTGTGTGGAAGCTGGCTAGTTCCACAGGTCTGTGTGTGAGGCTACCCTGAGCACCTGTCCTGTTCATCTTAATCCCCTGGAGGAAAGGAAACGTGTGTGTGTGTGTGTGTGTGTGTGTGTGTGTGTGTGTGTGTGCGCGCGATCCTGACCCTCAGAGGTTAGCCCGGGCCTGGGCAGGAGAAAAGCCTGGCCACTCATAATTGTACTGTACCCTCTCATCCTCCAACAAACCTGTGAGGGAGAATTATCCCCCACCCCAGCCACTTTACAAACCAGGAAGCAGGAACCCTGCGAGGGCCTGTGATGTTGCCCCAGTCACCCAGGTAGGAACCTGAGGGGCTGGAGTTTAACCCTGGCCTCTGGCCCCTGCCTCCCAGAAAGGGCTCTGGATGGTCTTTGCCGATGCCCCACTGTGTGCAAGGCCTCACACCAAGGCTTCATGCTCCACGCCTTCCCGCACTGTCGCATGTATGCCTCATGAAAGCCCCATAAACCACTCCTTCCTGTCGCCACCTCCCCTCCCATTCCACGGATGAGGAAACTGAAGCTCATGGAGGTTCCACGACTCACGTAAGGTCACTCAGCTGGCCCGCAGCAGGGCCAGGACCCCGTCTAAGCAGAGGCCGACATCCTCCCGTCTACCCACTCTGTGATCCCAGGTGAGGCAGTCATGCCCGAACAGAGGCTGGTTATGGTGTCCACACTGCAGAAGTTCTCTCGGGCCTCCACTGTGCCTGTCAGCTGCTCTCATCATCACCCGCCCGCCTGAAATTTGGCATACCCTTATGCCGTAAACAACACACGGTATTTCTTTCCTCTTCTCTCCTCAACCAGCTCTGTGACATTCACCTCTCCGAGGTGCCTTCGCCCCTCTCAGCCTCGGCGTTCTCATGCATGAAAGGGGGCCGGTAAATCCCATCTACAAAAGTATCGTGAGCCGGTGTTTTCATCCCAAATGCCTCTCCTCCCTGAGCACACCTGTGAGGCGCCCTTCAACCCCCCCCCCCCCCCCCCACAGCCTGGATTCCAGCCACCAGCTCTCCTGTCCTGGCTCCTTCACGCAGGCCCCTGCCACAGGCCAGAACATCTGCCGGAGAACGCCATGGAACTCTGCCCCTGAGCCGGGGTCCTGCCAGCAAAGAGTTTAAACAAACAGAACCGGGCAGAAACGAAATGGTCCGTCGGTCGTAAAAGGTTGTGCCTCATGCTCATGCACTCGGGTTTCATGATAATCCGAGTGATGGTTCTCCTGAGGAGGATTGGAGAGAAAATGGTTGGGCGCTCTGAGGGGAGCAAGAAAAAAAAAAAAAAAACAGCCATGTACCCAAGGCAAGCACCGCCAAGAAAGTGGCCCTGCATGGTCAATAAACGGAAGATGGCGGGGGGCGGGGGGCGGGGTGGCGGTTGGGGCACTGGAGGAAAAGTGGGGCTCTTTCCAACTGTTCCAGTGTCCAAGTCAGACCTTCACCAGTGAGAGCTCTTTCCACCTAATTTGTGCAGGACTATCAGCAACCCCAAACCACTGTGGTCAGAATCGGGGAGGTGGGGCGGGCAGCTCAGACACCCTCTGAGGCTGTGCAGGTAAACCATGAAGCACGTAAAGGAAACACCAGAACACACATGATGAGCCTTGACCACTGACCCACAGTGTTGGGAAGGCAAGAGGGAGCGATGGGGACTGCGGCAGTGGAGACAGCCGGGCCCGGGGCCGTCAGCTCCCGCCAAGCCCTGCCACTCGGGAACGCGGACCCAGGATCGCCAATCTTCTGCTTTTTTTCAAGACAAGCAGGAAAGAACGGATTTTGTTTTTTAATGTGCAGGTTCCCAATTTTTAAACATTGGCCACTAATTCAAATGTTTTTTTTTTTTTCTTTTTTTCAAAAGCGCTACATGGGCCAAACAAAATATATCTGTAAGCCAAATTTGACTCACAGGCCACGGGTTGCAACTTCTGCAGTTTTGTGTCACGGTCAAGGCGACGGGATCTGCCCGGATTCAGGTCCCAGTTCTCCCATCGACTGGCAGGGTGACCTTGGGCACGTCACCTAGCCTGTCCAAGTCTCAGTTACTTTGTCTGTAAAATGGGAATCGCAGTAGCATCGACATATGGCATTTGAGGAAGTTTTATGAAATTTATGTCATGGAAATTCCTTGGCACAGTGCCCAGTATATGGTAAGCCCTGAAGAAATGTTAGCTATTGTTATTAATTCACCCGGGGCGGGGTGGGGGTGGGGGACGGAGTGGGGGGGGGGGTAGATAGAATAGCAGGTCATGGACAAAGAATGAGGCCAGGAAAAGAGACCAAGCGGGCAAAACAGGGCAAAGCCTGGAAACGCCAACCAAGCTTTCTCTCTCTAGAATGGCCCTTACAGAATGACTGTCACAAACTGGCACCAAACTGCCAAGAGAATTTTGGGCAGGTCGGACAGTGGCCGGAAGGCTGGTGGCCCTCCACTATCCCCCCACCTCTTTCCAGACTATCACCAAACAGACCTCATGAAACCTTCCGGACTGCTGCAGAGCAAAAGACAGATAGGCAGGGGGCCCTACAAGAGGCCAAATGGTGCTTCACGTCTGTGGCTCAGCTGCGGTGGGCAGGGTGACTTTGGCTATGTCATTTCATCTCCCTCTGAGACTCTGTTTACCTGTCCGTACAATGGGATAACTACACTTATCTCCCAAGATACTGATTGGGATTAGGAATAAGGCAGGGTAGGATCCAGTATGGCACTCATGTTCCACAATTGCGGGCTGCCACTGCTGGTTATTGTTGTTACAGTTTTTATCATTAATGGGGCAATAGAGATGCTTGTCTGACCAGCATCCATCCACCTCTCTTCAGGTAACCATCCCAGTTCTCTGAAGAAATATCCCTTCTCCATTCCCAACTGAATGGTTCAATTGGTGTGGACTCCTCCCCTCCCTCCAGCGAGAGGTGTGTGAATCAGGTGTAGCTAATGAGAGTAGCATAGTTTCCTGGGCCAACACAGGACATTCATTCAAACTGTGATGGAGGGGCGCCTGGGTGGCGCAGTCGGTTAAGCGTCCGACTTCAGCCAGGTCACGATCTTGCGGTCCGTGAGTTCGAGCCCCGCGTCGGGCTCTGGGCTGATGGCTCGGAGCCTGGAGCCTGTTTCCGATTCTGTGTCTCCCTCTCTCTCTGCCCCTCCCCCGTTCATGCTCTGTCTCTCTCTGTCCCAAAAAAAAATAAATAAAAAACGTTGAAAAAAAAAAAAACAAACTGTGATGGAAAAGAAGGTCTCTGTTTTCCATCAGATGCGTTGTGGTGAGGAGTAAGCTGGAGCCACAGCAGCCATCTCACTACCACATGGGAAGAGCCTGTCTAAGAATGGAACCAGTATCGAGGAAATCATGGCAAAGGGTTGGAAACGTTCTTGATAACACTACTTAAGCGCCTGGATCCAGCTGTACCTGAAGTTCACACTACACTGAACTATTCCATCTCATGAGCCAAAAAATTCCTTTTTCTGCTTAGACCATTTTGGATTGAATTTTCTGTATCTTGCAACAAGAACCTCAACAGACACATGAGCCTTAAGGATGAGTTAAGAAAATGACCCACACCTGAATGGCTCAGTCAGCTGAGCGTCCAACTTTGGCTCAGGTCATGATCTCATGGTCCGTGAATTCAAGCCCCATGTGCTGAGCTGTCAGCACAGAGACCGGAGCCTGCTTCAGATTCTGTGTCTCCCTCTCTCTCTGCCCCTCCCCTTCTCACACTCTGTCTCTCCCCAAAATAAATAAACATTTAAAAAAAGAAGGAAAAAAAAAAAAAGGAAATGCCCCGAAAGGAGAGTTTCATTAGTCGGCAGTTCTTATAGGCTGTCAGACCATGCTCTGAGCATGACTGCACTATTTGCCTTTTTCTGGGAGTACAGTAATATATCCTGAAAGCCTTTCACAGACTTTGGTCAAGCTTTCCTTAAAACAATGGTTGTGAATCAGGGGCAAATCTTCCCCCCCCCCCCCAGAGGACACGTAGCAACGTCTGGAGACATTTTTGGTTGTCACAGTGGGGCAAGGGGTAGGCACTCTGTGCTACTGGCCTCTTGGGGGTAGAGGCCAAGGATGCCGCCCAACATCCTACAGTGCACAAGCCAGCACCCCTCCTGGGATCAGGAATGATCCCATCCAAACAGCAACAGTGCTGAGGGTGAGAAACACAGGAGAAGTAATACACCAACCCCTTCTCTAGCCACCTCAGCTTCCCTGGAGTCTTAAAGTGCTACATGCTTGAAGACAGAAACCAGGCTATTAGGGGACTTTATATACTTCATCGTGTTCTCTTGGGGTAGACAATGCTGTGACTCCAACCCAATTCAAAGAGGCTGCCCCAAATGTACACACCGTTTACGCATAATCCCCCCATGGGTCTGCAGCAACCTTCCCCGTCACTGTAACAACCACAACCCATAACTAGTGGGCCAACAGGAAGAGCAGGCAACCTCTCTGAAGACGGACAGTCTCATCCGGTGACACATGCGTGTCTTCCCCATCTGGCGATAATGGATCAGACAAATGAGCAAATGACCTAAGTCCCACATATCCAATAGAAAGGAAAGATAGTATTCCCTTACTGTCTAGAGTAGCATTTCTCAGTGTGTTTCCCCTTAGAGTACTACTCCTGTGAGATAGTCACAGGGGGAAAAAAATGATTCCAAGATCAAATAAATGTGGGAAACACAAAAGCCTCCACTACCTTCATGGGCAGCAACAGCATGCGTTAGCCCATTAAAGGCTCTGATAAGACCTGCAGTTTAAAAAAATGTGCTTGAATTTCTTTTAGTCCGCATTTTTCAAACTCCACCACGCAATCTTTTTTCACTTATAATACTTATTTAGTATCCATGGAACTATCATCCCAGAGGACACGCATTGGGAAACATTTCAAAGAGACTACAGAGAAAGTGAAATATAGTATATTAATGAGATGTAAAAGCCAATCCAACAAAATCAAGTAATGGTGGCAATAGACCAAAGCCCTTTGGCCAGAGAACTCTGCCTTAAATGTGTCAGTACGGCTCATCCTTATTTTATTTGAGCATCCCTGCTTTTTTTTTTTTTTTTTTTTTTTTTAATTAAGTAGGCCTCACACCCAGCACAGAGCCCTATGCAGGGGTGAACTCTCAATCCTGAGATCAAGACCTGAGCCAAGACGAAGAGTCAGACTCCTAACCAAATGAGCCACCCAGGTGCCCCATCTCTACATTTTTGTAGCTGCTCCAAGGGCCTCCCAAGGGCTGCCCAAGTGTCAGGCCTTATGCCAGATCTTGGAATTGTGAAAACAAAAAGTCACACTTTGGTAGGTACTGCAGTACAGGATGTGCAGAAACTGCTAGCCTTCCTGGAGAGCCTTCTGATGCAGTAAAGAACAGGGGCATCTGCCCCTTGAACCTTAAGACCTCCAAGTCATTTCAGGAATATGCAGTTCGTACGTTATCAGTCAGTTATATTGACCCTGTCAGCATTTACCAAAGAGATGGGCAGGGAGTCAGGAGGGGACGGGTGGTATCAGCCACCCGTAAGTGCCCTCCTAAGGGAAACAGTCCACCCAAGCCCGCTGTGCTTCAGGGGTGCTTCAACAAAGGATGGTCAAGGGTTGGACAAAAGATGCGCACCTGATTCAAGGGCAGCCCCTTCATTGGCTGGTTGGTGACCTATGAGGAGGCCAGGACAAAAAAGCTCCTCCCAGTCCGTTCAAGTAATTGACCTGAGGAGGCTCTGTCGCTCTGGGACTCGACCAGGCAAACCGCGAGGGAGGCTGCAAGTTGGTGGCAGAAGAAAAATGCACAAGAAACAGGAGCTGACACTGGTTCCACGGCGTGAAGATTGGTGACCCGCCACGAAGAGATCTGACAGCAAAAAGCCCGCTCAATTCCTGACCTCTGAGCACTCACACGCAGAGATGGGAGTCAGACTCCAGGCTGTTGTTAATCAGCGGGTCAGCACAGGGAGCCAGTGTTTCTGCCATTCCACAAAGAACCAGCGCCGCTGGCCTTGGCCCGCCCTAGGCCAAGGAAAGGCGTGGTTTCAGAGACCACAGTCAGGAGAACTGCAACGTGGGTAATGACAGTCGAAGCGTGCAAACGCCGGTGGGAAGGACCTGGGCTTCCGCAGGAAGCCTCTCGGCCTTTGGACGCACCTCTGGATTCTAGGGCCCTTTGGACCTCACAGTTTCCTTTCTCCCCAAGGGACACTGCAATCATGACACAGTATGGCTAAAGTCACACCCAGAGGCTTGACGCGGCTGGCCCGGAAATCACACGGCCTGCAAAAACACAGGATAAACCTTCGTTCCTGGAATAACAATGCCGCAGTGCTCTTGACTCAAGGGCTGGGTGGCTTTGAGGGATGGGAAGGGGGAGAGGAGGTGGTTGAGGTTACGTACTTGTCCTGAAAGTAATATGCTGCTAACCAAGACTCAGGGAAAAGGGACCAAGGTCAGCTTCACTTGCCGGGATTTTACACCCCAGCCACAGGGTTATGGAGGCGGGAGCAGCAGCGCAACTACGTCCATGCCGCCTGACTTTCACCCCAGGCTTTAGGACCTACATGTCAGTGACCGATGTCTCAAAGCGAGTGCGAGAGTCAGTTTGGTGCAGCCGCCAGCAGGAGATGCAGGCAGCTGAGACCTCTACAGCAACCCAGGGAATCGCTGCATGTCAGACCACCGAGCAAGACTTGGGTTTGGTCCATCACATTCACGGGGCCCCCACTCTGTGCTTCACACTGTCCTCCACGCACTTACATATATGGTCACAAATGTTCTCCGCATAACAAACAAGTCTCTTGACATGTATTAAACTTAGAAAATAAGGCTGCACATTAAGCCAGAATGGAGTGAAACTTGCAGGCAATTTGAAATTCAGAACTTCCCACTTTCTCTTCTCCTTTTCCCCTCGTAACTCTCCATCCCTCCTGATAGTCCTTTTAAGAGCAGAATCATTTGAGTGACCGAGTGTCTGTGTTTAGACTTGTCTCGTCTTCCCTGATCAGCCTGGGGGTTCTCAACCTCTAAACGGGTGTGAGAATTGCTGTCCTGGGTCATACCACACACACCTTATGTGTGGTACTGCATTCACATCACGAGAGTTTTCAAGAGTCTCTGACTGTGGTTTTTCACCTGACGGGCTCACTTTGAATCTGAATGCCACAAAAGGGGAGACCCTAGGGCACCCTGACAGCTCTGAAATCACACTACGGGTCTGTTCATTCAACACACATGTACCAGTGCCTGTGATCAGGGCTGGGGACACAGGGTTAGAGAGTGGCAGGTAGGAAATCAAAAGCCCTCTGTGAACCCAGGCTGGGCTGGCTTCGTCCCAAGCAGCTCCTGGGGAGAGGAATGATCACGAAGAAGTACCTAGTCCTTGGTCACCAAATCAATGAACAGCAGGGTGAGATCTGAACCCAAACCCTGTGTCCCCAAAGGCGGACTCTTCACCCTCTCCACCTGCAGGCCCTCAGATGTGCACACTACTAGCTACAACACTTAGGGGAAAGTGGAAGGCAGGAGAGGGGTTCGGGTATGGAGGGTTTAGTCCCTGTTCCACGGATGGGGCAGGAGGCAGCATTTGAGCTGAGCCTGGAAGAACATGCAAACTTCGTCACTCGCCATGGGGAAAATGTATGCCTGGTGTCAGGAGCAGCAGACCCGGGGTTTTATCTCCCCGGCCTCTGCCCTCCTTTGTTTTTGGACCTCAGCACCCTGCTCTTCCCTTGGGATCTGCCTCCCTTCCCTTCTCAGTCTGTATGGTTTGTGTGGGCTAGACCCCCGGGCCCTGGTTCCAGGCCTGTGACCCAGGCCTGGCCAGCCAGAGCATCACATTTTACTGACCACAGCCATGGCTTTCAGAGTGGGCACGTGAGCCAATCCGAGCCAAGGGGTCTTGAGTCCAGGGTTCTTTGGGCCTGCCAGGAAGAGAGACATTGTTCCACCCAGAGATACCCAGAGGATAGGATGTGCCCCTAGGGTTGTTAGCGGTCACCTGGCCACCGTGTGCACAGAGAGCCTGTCTTCAAACGAGACCATGAGACAGGAGAGCTGGGCAGGGAGGGAGAGTGAGACCCAAGGGCTGATGACATAGCTGGAGGCTCCCAGATCCATGCCTAAAGCTTAGCCCTTTCCTGGGTTCCTGTGTAATATGAGCCGATCAATGCCTTTCTTTGCCCAGGCAATTGTGAATTGGGCTTCTATCCCTGGAGCAGCAGAGTGAGCTGAGTAGAGGGCTAGAAATAAGAGTCTGAGAAGAGATAGCCACTGAGACTGTGTTGGCCCTTGACATTACTATTCAGCTGGGGCTGCAGAAATCAAAATTAGTTTTCAACCTGTCCTGAACCCAATTTACAGATCAGTTAATCAGAACTCAAGATACCAGAACCTCGAGAGCTTTGGCAAATCTACTGTGGTTTAAATTCTCACTTTGACCAGGGACCTGGGCCTCAGGGAGCTCACGGATATGGCCCAGAGTGACACAGAAACCTAGTAGCCCCACAGAGAGTGGGGAGCTGAAGGCACAGTCATGAGATAGGTCAGATGGCGGTGGGGGAGACGAGGAGGACCCAGATATTGGGCTGGGAGGAGGAAACAGTAGGGAAGGCACCCTGCAAGAGGCCTTGGACTGGGCCGGCCTTGTAGGGAGCCCTCTTCAGAATCACACAGAGCTGGATTCAGATCCTTGCTCTGCCGTTTTGAAAACCACTTTCTGTTCTGTCGTCCTCAATGCCACTGTTTATACAATGGGGTCCAGTCCTTTATTTAACTATGTGGTTACCATGCCCAAAATGGACTCTAAAGAACAAAAATAAGGTCCCAGACTTCAGGAAGTTTACACTTCTGATAAGGGATATCAGAAACCATACAATTTGTTTATCATGTGCCTTCCCGTGTCATACTGTAGGCTTCCCAGGAGCAGGGATATTTGTTCTGTCACTGCCTGCCTCGGTACCTGGCACATAGTAAGCCTTCAATAAATATGTCTTGAATAAATACAAGTAAACAAAGTAATAAACGGGTGAGTACTGTGGAATAAATAGAACACAGGATGCAACGGAGAGTGACATGTAAGAGAAGGCTCCTAGGAGAAGAGGGTATTTGAGCTGAGACCTGAATGATGAGGGAGCAGCCATAATGAATAACTGAGGAAACGCATGCTAAGCAGAGGGAACCGCACATGCAAAGGCCCTGAGGCAGAAATAAGGAATGGGAAGCCAGCCCCACAGCTGGAGTGGGAGTGACAGAGGGAACTGTGATTGGGGAGGCAGGCAGGGGCTAGATTGCTGCGTCATGACAATGAGTTTGAACTTGATTCTAACTAAGCACAATGGCCAGCCACTGGAGTGTGTTGGGCAGGGCAGTGACCTCTGACTTAGAGGTTCAAGAGATCACTCTGCCTACAGTGTGGTAGATGGATCTCAGCAGGAAAGACAGTAACGTATGTCACACACAGCATCTGGCACACAGTAAGTGTTCAATGAACAAGCAGTGTGCATCACTACCCCCGGTGCCACATCCACAAAAGCTTGCCAATGTCCATTCCAGTCCAAGAAATGTGCTCTTTATCCTCTTGGGTTCAGGCTCTCTCTAGCTACCCTCTGTGCACTGTGACGGTCAAAGTAAAGCCAACAGACAAGCTTTGGGGGAAAATCCTCTCCTCTTGTTGGTTACAGGAACAGCCCGGGAGCCATGGCGGGGAGGGGCAGGATGGGGGCGGTGGAGTGGGAGCCTTCTGTTAAATGTTGAGTTGCTCCCAACATACTTTTCAAACATTCGTTTGCTTTTGCCCAGTCTCCTCCGTAAGAGACATGCTTTCGGATGTGTTTTGAAAAATATTCCATATGCTAATGGAATGTCACCATCTGCCAAAGAAGGCAGAGCTGTTTTTAAAGGAAAAACTATTACAGAAATGAGGTATTCACAGAGGGGCACTAAAGAGCCCAAACGTCGCTGACCTGAGGCTGACCTGGGCCGCCTCGTGTTACCAACATGAAAAGGGAGTGAGAAAATCTGAGGCCAATTAACTTCTCTCCCCCACCACCACCTCTCCCTCTCTCATTTTCCCCCTCCCCTTCTTGGAGACATGATGAAATTTCCTGAAACAAAAACTCGCAGCCCGTTCTATAAAATGCTTTCGCCTTTGGTGGAAAAAGCCCCGATGGTCCCTTTTATCTTCTCATTCCTGAGGCGCAGACCTGGCCCCCGTCTGTTTGTGCAGATGGGCTGCAGGGAACACTCCCAAGGACAAGAGAGGCTAGGGCCGGGCCGGGCTGTTTGCTGTTGCGACCGGAGCCTGGCCATCGGGAGAATGGGGCGCTGTGCTGAAGGAGGGGAAAGCAGGATTAGGTGTCCCGCGGCATGATGAGTGGACAGGCATTGTTCCCCGGGAGGCCCGGCCAGGCCGGAGGCAACTCTTCAGAGAGGAAGGCTTTCCAAGCTCTGGGAGCAGCCACCCTACCTTTACAGCTGCTCCTTCTCCGCCTCTGTCGCTGGCTTGTCTTCCTGTGCCCTTGTCCTAAATGCAACATCCTTCCCGACTCAGCGTCTGGGCTCTTCTTCGAAAGCCTGCCTCTCTCTCTCTCTCTCTCTCTCTCTCTCTCTCTCTCTCTCTCTCTCTCTCTCTCTCTCGGCAGCCCGAGTCAGCTTCACGTGACTATTTCTCAGGCACCTGCAATGTCCAAATCCGAAAGCGTCACCCCTCCACCCAAACCTCCCTCCCTTATCGGGGAGACCAAGTGCCCCTCCTGCCAGTTTGGTCCAGGGACATACCCACCTTACAGCCTTTGCATGTGTTTCCCCGGCCTGGGACGTCCCCCACCGGCTCCTGCTTGTATCCTTGAGGTCTTGGTTCAGATGTCCCACAGCCCGCTGCACGCTCGCAGACGGTCGTAATCGCTTCACAGCACTTAGCGCGATCAGGATGTAGCCCGTGAATTCACCGGCGCGTGCGTATACCGTAGCAACCACGGTATATTGTCTATTTCCTCCGGACTGGAAGCTTCCTGAGAGCAGGGGCGGGGCTCCTGTCCCTACAGCTCCACCTAGCGGCGCATGGGAGACACGCCAACCGTGGGTGCCCTCGCTAAGGCCTCCTACTCCCTCAACCTCGGATCGCACAGCTCCTGCCTCCTCAACACCCCTCAAAACCGCCCTCTCTCACCGCCTCAGTGTTCCGCCTTATTCCAGACCTCAACATGCCTCTCCTGAATCTTGGCACCAGCCTTCTGACTGCTCATCCCCGGCTTTAAACCCATCAGTGGCTGCCCAGTGCTGCCAAGATAGACGCTCAGCCTGGCCCACCAACCTGGCCACGGTCGGGTCCCCGGCACCTATGTTGTTGTGTTCTTTACACTCTACCAAACTTTGTGCATTGATGAAAGCGCTGCACACATTTATTAATGACCAAAGAATGTATGGCAGGGGAGGAAAACAGATGTGCAAAGCGTCTGTTAATGTAAGAGGAAGGCTCCTCCGGGGAGACGCTGCTGATCACAGCGCCCGTGGAGCACGGGCGGGGTGGCGGTGGGTGGGCAGAGGGTGGCGTGGTAAGAGGCCAGCTGTGGCAGCCGAGATAGACTGGAATCAAGGCTAAACCCAGCCGCCTAGCAAGACAGACCTGGGCCTCAGTTTCCTCAGCTGTCAAGTGGTACGAACACATAGCACACAGGGCTTTTGTGAGGATCACACGGTGTGGAAGGCCCTTCCCAGCAGGCCTGGCACTCACTGTTTGGTGGTTATGTTTATTCTTGTTGTTGCTATAGCTGGCGTTGAACCACCCTCTTCCCTGCACTGCCCACCCTGCTCCCCGCCCCACCGCCCACTTGCGCGCGCGTGCACGCACGCACACACACACGCGCTTAGGACGTGAAAGTCTCGCCTGTCCACTCTGGAGACACTACAATCTGCTGAGCATACTGGCGTGTTGAGGTCTCACTCTCTTCCCAGAAACACCCCAGGAGGATATAAGTTGACTGCTTTTAAAGCTGAATTATTCTAAACTTAAAAACCAACAAAAGTAACTTGGCATAAATACTATCCATCTGGTCCACCTCCCTCAGTTGCACCGACTGAGCAGCCCAGGCCCTGGTTACTGACTCAAATGCTCCCTGGGGACGGTCAGCATAATTCCAAGTGCCAGCTCCTGTGTTTCCCTTCAAGAGGCCCAGACAGGCCTCGCTCAGGCTGCCTGAGCACGTTTGGTTTTGTCTCATCCCCCACCATCCTGAACCCTAACCCTCATAATACCTTTCTCTGCTCCGGACACTCTGTACCAGCTGCTTAAAAGCCACAGTTGGAGCTGCCCAAAGGAGCAGGCACTGATAAAGGTATCTTATGTACGGGTACAGAGCTTCGAGTCGACTTGAACTGAGATTTCAGATGAGGTACTTTAGGCTATGTCATTTAATTCTTGAAGAGACTTTAAAACACTGTCTCCACTTCCTAGAGGAAGCTCAGGTTCAGCGCAGAGAATGTCCTTGCTTATGGGGCTGCTGCCAGATAGGTGGCAGAGCTCCAGTCTCAAGCTGGGTCTCATGACGCCAAGGCTCATGCTCTTTCCTCCATCCAGTAGACCAGAGCCCCCCCATGGGGTATCTCTGGGCGTGATACTAAGCTCCAAAGGCTGCAGTGCTCTGAGAGCATTCCTTCTCAACCCCTAGAGCTGCAGGGCATTTGAGAGTAAGACACAGCCCTCGAGAAAGGTCCGTTAGATCCGAGGTTGGTAGTAGAGGGTGGAGGGAGCTTACGCTGTGTCACTGAGATCTCGCCAGCTTTAAGCGGTTCCTTGGGCATGACCCCACTACAGATGAAGTCTATGGCTGTCACTCGTAGGTTCTCCCAGGCCAGTCCAACAACATACGAAAAATACGATGAAGCAATTCCTAGAGACAGGATGAGTAAAAAGCCAGAAAGTTGAAAGCAATCAAGAATACCACTCCACTTTTGGAGTCTGCTTTCCAGTTTACCCTACATGCACACAAAAAAAGTTACTTGTGGCCTGCACTATAATTCTTTCACATGGCTACACATAACCAAGAAAAATTCTTACAAACTGGATTAGGATTTCAGCGCATTTGATGTATGGGGTCCATCACCCCATCTTTGGGCAGGTAAACACCTTAAGACAGCCATGTACGCAGTCACCCCACATATAAGTTTGAACGTCTATGAGGTCTCAGACCCAGCATCACGAAAACCCAGCATCAAGGAGCTTGGAGGTCCTAGAGCTCCCAGAATTTTCTCCAGCCGGAAGCCCAAGTCGATCCTGGGCCTAAAGCCTGCCTTGCTGTAACGTGAACTCAGTCCCAGCACAAAAGCAGGCAGCTGGTCTCAACACTCACAATGTGACTGAAGACGGTGGTCGCCAGCTCTTGGCTCCTTCCTTCCCCTTCCTCCTCCTTTTTTTTTCTCAAACTCCTCCCTTGTTTGGTCATTTTTCCTAAAGGAATATGTATGGAGTCATTCTATGGGCTGGTCACTTTGTCACAGGGCATATCATTTAATTTGTCCCTTTTCTCTGAAATCTCTATTCTTCAAGTGTTCGGTGGCCAAACCTAGGCACAATATTTCAAGAGGTCGCTACTAGAAATGTTTCAAATCATGTTGGTTCAGGGATCACAATGCTGTCAGTGCTCCAGTGACTGACTTTAAAAGTTCCCAACTTATAAAAATTGGGTCTTTACATAATATGGATGTTCAGTTTTTCTTAGAAATCTAGACCTGGCATTACAGGGTCTGCATTCCTGCAAGCCAATAGATCGTCTAGAGCTGGGGCATGTGCCCTCCAGGACTTGAGCTAGTGACACCTTCTTTTAGACATGGGGAAGCTAAGACCCCAAAGGGGGTATTGCCACACAGCTAATTAGTAACAGGGTTATTAGCCAGATGGCCCAACTTCCTTTTCTCCTTATTAACTAGAAAACCAATAGGCTGAATGGCAAAGAACCACTCATCTCTGATTGTATATCCAAGGAGCTCTACAAAACCTCTCTTAGAATCTCCACAATCAATATGGGATGCATTTGTAGCTGTCAATTTCTTGCAGTAACACCTCACCTACTGAGGAAAAAAGAAACTATTATT
Source organism: Felis catus (assembly GCF_018350175.1). Classification (NCBI taxonomy): domain Eukaryota; kingdom Metazoa; phylum Chordata; class Mammalia; order Carnivora; family Felidae; genus Felis; species Felis catus. The sequence goes on along the minus strand of NC_058368.1, from coordinate 177,282,191 downwards.
TATTGAACAGTTATGTGACTGTAGGAGTCGACTGGAGAGGTTAAGATCGTCTGACACCCGAGGTCCTTCCCACTCTGCAGCAATGTTCGGGCTCAAGGTCTGCTGTTCATAATGATGAGCACAAGTTACCAATAGTTTTTCACATTTAGCACAGGCACAGACAGAAAGACCTGTGAAAAATGAGTCACTACAGGGAAGGGCAAGCAATCACCTCAACTCCTCCCTCAAGGAACTTGCTGAATAAATTATGGTAACCAAATATTACACGGTCATGCTCAAGGAGGTAAAATTACATGCACTCGCATGGAATGATCTCCTAGAGAATATTAGATGGAAGGGCGCCTGGGTGGCTCGGTTGGCTAAGCATCTCTTGATCTCGGCTCAGGCCATGATCGCGGGGGTTCATGGATCGAGCCCCGCACTGGGTCCTGCGCTGACAGCGTGGCGCCTGCTTGTGGTTCTTCTCTCTGCCCCTCCCCCCTCACACACACTCTCTCAAAATAAAAAAAATTTAAAAAAAAGCGTAGGATGAAAGTGCGGCACAGCATGCTACCGTTGATGTTAAAAGGGGTGTGGTGATGTGTGTATGTGTACATATATATCATATGTACACATACACACACAGAGTATTATTAGCTGTTGAAGGATATACAAAAAACTGGGTAATACTAGGGGACTGAGGGTCCAGGGTGAAAGGGAGGATCACTTTTTACTCTGTGATTTGTACATAGGTTTGCTTAATCATATGCATGTTACATATTTTTAAAACATTTACAAGAAAAATGGATGGAGGCAATACTGTCTAGAAACACTCTCATCCCCAAAGTCCACATTACCAACCTGGCGGGTTGATTGGGGGGGGGGGGGGCGGAGATCTAGTTAGCGGAAACTTCCGCTACCACGCAGGACTTCTGAGCAGAATCCTACACACGCAAATGGTATCCTTCCTGATTTAGTAACCAGCCAGTGGTGTGTGCATCTGTGAACGTGGACAACTCAACAGTCCCACGGCCTGCATTTACCGGGGTCAGGCAGCAAGCGTGCTTTTCACACCTCCACCTGCTTCTTCGAGAACCAGAGGATCCACTTACCCTCGGAGCCACTTGGGACACTGAAGGGGCCGTTTTCGGATTTTTACAGTAACTTGTGAAGCAGTGAAGAAAGAACTTATGGGGAAGCCAGCCCCCACCCAGCTCCTCAGATGAAAGTGAAACAAAAGAGCAAGACGCCCCAGCATGGACTGGTATTATCGCACACAAACCTCTCCCAAGTCAAAAAGCAGTTTGCTTTCAACCTCATTTTACAGAGCAGATGAGTTGTTGTTGTTGTTTTTTAATCTACAAACTTTAATGGTACATCACTGAATTACTGAGAGAACATAACAGTTGGTTTGTTGTTTTTTTTTTTGAAAAATTTCTTAACAGAGCATCAGAGTATTGCAACACTTTATTAAGAGTATTGGCTTTGAATTAGTAGCTGAAGTAACAATTGCATGAAGCCAGATTAGGTGTACTGCATAATACTCATACTTGATTTATTGACATTACTTAGCAATTTATTGGACAAAAGTCAAACTTTTTGTTTTTTATTAAGCACATTCCACAGTACAAAGCTGTCATGAATAATATCTGTACAATTTAACAGTTTCAATAGCTGTTCAGACACAAATTTATTTCAAACAGATAATTGGCAAACATAATTAATTACAAGTTAGAATTAGACTATCCCAGTGCTTTAAAACATTAATATAGCAGTAATTTACAGTTGCTCAATTATGGTTAGCAAAATAAAGTCCAGAGTACGGCTGGGAATTACTACTATAATCCCAGAAAGTCAGAATTCCTTGGGTGCCAGAGTCCCCTGCTATAATTTAATAGGCACAATTCAAAGGTTGTGTGCATATTCAAAGGCCATGATCTCCCAAGGAACAAGAACTTCTATATTAAACATGCAAAAACAACAACAGAAAGTCCATTCGTTCAGAAGAATTGCCTCCTCCCCCGCCCCTCCCACACCCCCGGGCTCTCCTAACCAGTCTGATATAAAGCTGTAAGGTGGAGAGTGGTAAAGGTGAACTCACTTCCACAGCCACTGTCAAGCTTACAACATCTACCTCACGAAATAGAGATTTCCTTTTATTTATTTATTTTTTTTACACTTGGAGACTCAACTTCTCAAAAATAGAAATTAATTTGGTAACATGTGGAAGGGAAGGATGCATTTTTAGAAAAGGAGAAAAGAAAAACCAAAAAAGCCAAGCCAAACCAATAAACAAATCACATACACACACTTTGATCCCCACACCGTTCTCAATGCAAAGGACAGAACAGAGCCCAGGGCCCTTCCCTTTAGTTATAGAGTGTGCTTCCACGGGAAGAGGTTTAGTTAACAGGAGGTTCTTATTGGTCCTTTAAAATGTTACTGACGTTGCTTAATCTTTGGAAACAATGGCAAGGGGCAAACAGGAACCTAATATTGAACAAGGGAAAAGGAGTGCCAACCGAATGCCAAAGTCCTTTCGGTGCACGGTCGGCGTGAGAGTGCCATTCACACATTCGGGCTGCGGGGCACTCGGGAGCTTTGAGAACCTGCCAGGGCCACAGCGACATGTGACACCAGAGATGACGGCAATGGGATTCAGGAGCTTGAGGCTTTGCACCACACAGGAGTACCCTTGCACTCAAGATGGGCCCCTGAAGCAACCTGCCATGGGATACGGGCTCCGACATATGAGCAGGCCCGGTTAACATCCTGGTAAAGCCAGGATGCCTGAATTCCAGAGCCAGGAAACCCAGTCAACAGGGCCTTCTTGTTCCTCCCTTTCCAGGGTTACTAATGCACAGAAGAATGATCTTTGACAGTGAAGTCAAATAAACGCTAGTACTCAGAGAAGTACTTGGGAGGAAAAGAACAACAAGAAGTAATGTTAAGGTACCTCTCTGTTGTATATGCTGCACAATGAATGAAACATTTTGTGTTAAACTTTAGAAACTACATTTTAAAAACAAGATTCCCGTTAAAACCACACACACCACACACACACACACAAAATGACAATGACAAAATAAAAATACCGTATGAATACTGCAGGAAGGGTTCTAGGTAATCCACATCAACCCTGGTATCAGGTTCTTGAGCCCAGCCCATGGCTAAGTGCGAACACACTCTGTATTAGTGTCTCAGGCACAGGGGCCCTGACTCTAGCAACCTTGAGGTTAAACTGTTATGTACATTATATCTACATGCGGATACAGTATTTTAAATTAGGAGGCAAGCACACGTGTAAAAGTGTTACTCTACCAAATATCAGGAGACGGTTGGGGGACAGAGAACAGTTAATAAAAGAAAAGAGCTATATTACCTGTTGGGAGATAATATAACCTGGCTTATAGTTCTTTAAATTAAAAGAAATCGGTACAGAAAGGAAGTGTGATCCAAAAAATATTACTAAAACAAACCAGAGAAATGTTTCCATTGTCCAACATGTTCCTAATACAGGTCAGAATTCATAATGACTTGGACGGTCAAAAGGAGAATGCTAACTTCTGAAAAGGAAAGCCCTGGACATTCTGGGTAGGTGTTTGGCACCCAAAATTTCACCAAAGAAGAATGCGGTTTCTTAGTATCAGACCAAAGTGCAAAGCAATATAAATTAGAGGCCAAGTCTTCTCTTGATGGTCGATTTACTTCTGTAAAACAGACAGACTGTACGTTCCTTTTATATGAACAATTTACATTTGAAGCATTAGATTTTGTTTTTTTTCACTGATGGGGGGAGGAAATGGGCTTCTGTTCTACTGGAAGTCGGTGAAGCTAAGGTATCCTTCTCAAAGTAGAGGCCGGAATCGGAGGTGAGAAATGTTGGTACTTGGAAGAGTTAGGCTGCTTTGCATCTACCCAGCGTCTAGAACCAATTCCAGCTTCATAACTCAGCTGCGAAGAACTCCCTTAGGCATTTGGTAGCCATGTAGCCAGTAGTTCAAGACTAGGAAACCCTGGGAAAACAAAACAACAAAACAAAACACAAAGGGAGTATGGATGGATATTCTGGTTAGACATGGAGATATACACCACAGCCCATCCACATCCACACAGACATGCCCTTGTGCACACATAACACATTACTGATTTTCAAATATATAAAACATATAAAAATATAAAAAAATAGACTTTATGTATTATATAAAAATATATAAAAAATAAAAGCTGCAAGATGTTTTGAGTGTACTACATACCAGGCATCGTATTTATTTAAAACCACAACAATCTTATGAGGTAGAAACTATTATACCCACTTGACAAATAAAAGAACTAAGGCTCAGACACATTGTTTAGCTCAAAGCATTAGCCATTAAGTGACAGAGAGGGCATTAGAAGAGATGACTGACCCCTATAACGTACATCTTTCAGTGCTTCTTGCTAAAAATTATGCATGTAACAAAATATGCTTCATGTTAGATTTTATAGTTAGCATAATCTTTTATGACATCCAAAGCCTATGACGGCTGGTCTCATATCTGCCCGAGAGAGCCCTCATCTATCATTGTGAAACAAAAATATGCAAAAACTAGTAAATAAAGTATTCATTCTAAATAGAATGCTAATAATCAGAAACTACTTCTTTTCAAAATAAATCATTTATAAAAGGACAATACAACGTAGAGGGAAAGACTACTGAATGTTAAATATTGTTTTGACGGTGACCTTGAGTCAGGGACACATTTTAATCATATATATTCTACACTCATCCATGTATATAAATATGTGTACACACACACACACACACACACACACACACACACACACACACACACACGCACCTAAACTTATCATTACTATGTACAATGCAGGCTGACATTTTCTATTCTAAATTTCATCAAAACAAAGTCAAAATCCATTAGAATGATTTCACCATCACTAATGGGTCACAACCCTTTCCAAACACAGCACTAAACCAATAGCCTAGAAGATCTAAAAGTTACCTATATGTCTAAGATTCTCTGACAAAAAGAGAGAGAAAGAGATTTTTTTTTAAAGCTTGTATGTTTTTTTAAAGGAAACTTTCCTAAAAGGTTGTCTATTTTCATAAAGATCAAGAATCCTAACAAGCCTTTTCAATGAGTTCAAGAGAGATTTAATTTCATTCACCACAGCTTTTGCATGAAGGATCTTTAAGAGTATTATTTTTAAAACATTAACATCCACAGATAAGAAGCAGGCACTCTCAAACACTGCTGGCAGGAACGTAAACTGATTTAACTCTTCTGGTGAGTAACATGACTCTATGAACCAAAGTCTTTAAACATCATACCTTTAAACCTGACACTGCAGACATTTCTAGAATTTTATCCAAAGGTAATAAAGCAAAGATTAAGCTAAAAGAATGATTCCAGCAGCGTGTTTTATAACAGCTAAAAGCTGGGGGAAAACTTATGTATATAACAGGGCCCATGCAAACAACTGAATATTATTTTGCCATTAGGGATGGTGATTTAGACAAATACCGACATTACAGACAAGGAACAAATTTACAATAAAGGGGGGGGGGGAAGCATTTTAAAAACATATACAGTTCTCAACCATAATTTTAGAAAGCCTGAAAGAATATCTACAAGGGAGTGAATAATGATGAATCATGAGTAGGAGTTTATTTTCTTTTGGCTTATCTACTTATTCTAATTTCCTAATAATGATCTTATATTGTCTTGTAATAAAAAAGAGAACTACTGTATATATTAGCTCTTAGGAGTTAGTAATTTAAAAAAATGACTCAGCAAATAAATCTGTTGCTAACTTTCCTGACATAGAAATACTCTTACCTTATATTTTAGGGGTGAATATTTTACTGCAAGGTTAAATCATCATTAGGGTAGTGTTTCTTATTATGCATAAATCTTACAGTATCACATGGTAATAATTTTTTTCATGTTACAATAAATGAAAAGAATTTGGAAAAGAGCAGTAAAATCTATAGAGCTGACTGCCAAGGTTGTCAAAAGTAATTCACTTTGAAGAGACAAACACATTTGAGGTTTCACTGCTTGTGCTGCTTAAAAAGCAGATAAGATTTTTCCATTGATTTATAATTGTGGATCATAACAAGGGCAGTTGTTCTTACATTCCCAAAAAGGGGCGGGAGGAGGGCCTGGAAGAAGTAACACCACAGTTTCCTTTCTACCACAGCCAATGAGAGAAACACCATGGGTGACCATTATTCCATTTCTCAACCAAAGAAATCTTGTTCCGGGGCACTTTAAAGTAATATGTAAAAGTTGTCCAATTTGTGAAATTTTACTGTGTTCTAACATTCATCTACTAAATATGCCAGAGAGGGAAAACATACTATGGATGTCTTGGATTTCACCACGTACCTCTCTAAACAGAATGTGAAGACAAACACACATATCAAAAATACAAAAGAAAAAAAAAGCATTAACCACTTAAGTTGTTCTCTGATACACCTATTCCCCTGAGACTATCCATTCCAGCTACAGTTGCCCATGTCCTATTTTATGTGCTGCTCTTATGTGGAAAAACAAAAGCATGGGTGGGATGCAGCTAAAGCAATGTGCAGAGGAAAATGTATAGCTTAGAAAAGAAAAAGAATGAAATAAATTGAACAGAAGATGTGCAAAGCTGCTTTTGCAAAGCAAAGGGAAGCAAAGCAAAGCAAAAGTGCAATACTGCTAGGAGGCTGACGACCTAAATAATAGAGAGTTCTACCATGTTTATGGGTTGTAAGACTCAACATTTGTTAAGGTGGAAATTCTCCCCCAGAATGATCTTACAATTCAATGCAGTGCTAACTATAATCCCGGTTGTCCTTTTCATAGACTTTGACAATTCAAAACTGAATATGAAAACCTAAAGAATCTAGAATAGTCAAAGCAATTTTTTTTTAAGTTGGAACATTTATTACACACTATGGTATTGGCGAAAGGACAGCCACATAAATCATGGACTTAGAACAGAGTCCAGAAATAGACCTACAAATAAATGGTCAATTGACTTTTGGACAAAGACGCTAAAGCAAATCTATGAGAAACGGAAATTCTTTTCATCAGATAGTGCTGGAACAACTAGACAGCTATATAAAAAGACCAGTGACTTTCTTATCTCACACCACACACACAAATTAAATGATCAAAGACGGAAATGTAAAAGCTAAAAATACAAAACTTTTGAAACTATGCCGGTCCAAACAGGCATCACTACCTATGTGTAACTATTTGAATGTAATGTTAAATAAAGTATGATTAAATACAATTAAACATTCAATTAAATTCAATTAAAACTTAATTTAACACTTAGTTCCTGAGTCACACTGGCCACATTTCAAGAGCTCAATAGCCACAAGTGGCTATTGCCTACCACAGTGGACAGTGCACTTTAGAAAATGTAAACTGATGCAGGCCAGTCTTTGCTAAGGCTGGGATGGGGTCAGGCTTTGACTACAAAGGTGGCACAAGGGAACTTTTGAGGGTGACAGAAATATTCTTATCTTGATTGTGGAGATATTTTCAGGTATACATTTGTAAAAACTCATCAAACGGTACACTTTAAACGAGTGCAAGTTTTGCACAAATCCTATCTCCGTAAAACTGGTTTAAAAAACAACAGGGGCAGGGGCAGAGGGAGACACGTACATCTAGGTGACCTGTCTACCTAGGGAACGTATCTAGTACCTGACCGTGTCAGTTTAGATGATTTACTCCAATTTTTCACTGACTTATTATCTTTATGCTTGCTGAAGGTGACTGCAGGAATACCCTAAAACTATTTATCTACTTAAGGGTAAATTCTTGTGTGGCCTCGGAGAAAAAACACAAATATGTCATTTTGGCCATGGGTGTCACTTGCCCAACAAACATCAATGAGCGCTTGCAATATACTGGGGACTCCAATGAACCCTGGAGCTCCGCAACACGAGGAGGCCCACGGCCTTGTGAGTGGGACAGGCGTGCAAACCATTTCAATATCAAATAATAAATTAAGCATGAAATGAAAGGGCAGAGGGGGAGTGGGGCTGTCTAGAAGCCATAATAACACAAGCAAGGGGAGGGAGATGGTGGAGGTCTGCACTACTGTAGTGTAATTAGAGACATTAAACAGAGTTCAGTCTGGCTGCAGCTAGGGTTTTGGAAGGGAGTAACAGGAGACGAGAGCATGGGGAGGATAGTGAGGACACAAGGTAACAGCCAGACGCTCAAACTCCTGTCAGCTAATGTGAAGTAGTTGAACCATGATCCCGTGAACGGCAGGAAACCAGTAAGGCAGAGGACGGCAGAGGCAGGGCTTAAGATGATCCTAAATGACAGCAGAATGGAGATCGGGCTGAAGAGGGAGAGGAAAGACCAGGAGGGAAACCAGTTTTCATTTAGGTCCATTTCTACTTCCCAGTATCTTCCTTAGGATTTTGGGGAAGGGCGGTTGAAGCGCGGAGGAGCAATCACTCAAGAGATCCTTGCCTTCTTCCTCTGTAATCCCCCATTGTATCTATTTTAAGGCTCCATTCAAAAAAATGTAATAATTCTGCCATACAGTTTTTTCAACTTTGGAAGAATCCATCCAGAGAGAAGGTGGCAAGGCAGATAGATGGTCACTATCATGAGAAATAATATGAACGCACTTGGGACCAGAAACAGTAACTATGTATGTGGCTTACAGGTCATTACTGCTCACCTCCCACATCCAGGCAGACACTGCCAACCCATCACAGCATTATCCCTTGGGGTCACAAGGTCCCAGAATCCTTCCAAAGGCAGCACTCCAGTCAGGCACTACTGATCAAACTCAGCCAGGATGAAGAAAAAGCTTATTTGCCATTCCTGCAGACCCTGGGTTTATCACTAATCGATGGCACAGGGGCAAGACTGGAGGACGGCAAACTTTCTTAAAGAGCTGTCTAATAAATATTTTAGATGTCACAAGCCATATGGTCTCTGTGGCATCTAGTCAACTCTTCCAATGAAGTATGAAAACAGCCACAGACAATACGTAAACAACTGAGCATGGCTATTATAATAAAATTTCATTCATGGACACTAGAACTTGAATTTCACATAATTTTCGTGTGTCATGAAATAGTACTCTTCTTCTAATTTTTTTCAATTATTTAAAAGTGTAAAAAACTATTCTTAGCTTGCTATAGCAGGGGAATAAAATCAGGCAGTGGAACAAATTTGGACTCTGCCTATAGTCTGCTGACCCTTGGGTAAGACAAACTTCCTGGACATCTGTGTTTTGGGCCTTAGAGTCTTAAGTAAGAAGTATTAGAAATGATGGTAACTTGGTGATCTAAGGGCCCCTTTTTTTTTTTCTCCCCACAATTCTGCATCTAAACTCTCTTTACACTTTTAACATTTAATGAGCAGAAAACATACAACGATAAAGAGCCACTAAGTAGTAAGTAATATTTTAAAATAAGTATGAATTTTATTTATTAATCAGTCTTTACATACATATATACATAGTAATACAAGTAGGTACAAACCAATTTATTCAATCTGTAAAGTTTAACGTGCACAGGATTTACTGGCCCCCTTGCAAAATATTCAGAGCTGGAAATACTGCTCCAGATGAACAGGGTCATCAGGTTCCAGGACACAGCCAAGTAAGGCTTCTCATCCTCTAGACTGGACACCCTTAGTAATCAAAACATGCCATTATCAATGGTTACAATGGCTCTAACTCTTCCTGTAACCAGAGCAAAGGACTTTGCCTCCAGGGTACCTGCTGTATCTAGTGGACGAAGAACGGGTTCTAGGGGCTCACTCAACAAACACCTTTCTTTCATTCCTCTTCTAGGGGACAGTGATGGTGGGTAGATTATACCAGGGACAGAGGGGGAAGTTTGAGTGTTTGGCTGATGTTGATTTTTTTTTTTTTTTTAAATAAAAGAACTGAAAAACAGGAAAGAGAAAAAGGAGATTCCTGCACCCCAAAACAGAATCTGAAGGACCTTGCCTGTGTTAAACTGACAGGAAATCATTTAGGAAATCAGTTTCTAAAAACAGGAATCACACTGTCTGCCCATGTGAAAACCCACAATATGTAGGACTCTGATTTAGATCTTATTTTAATGTGACCATAAAGATCTAGCCTTACATGAGAACTGCAAAGTTGACACAGCTAAAAAACACTAATCACTTTGGTTCCTGTCGATGGGGAGCCCAAATCACAAAATTCCCCCAAAGGGAAGATGAATTCAATTAGCAAGATTAAACTCACCTGAAACGGGTAAAGTGCAGACTGTTATCTGGAGATGTAAGTGTATGTTCTGGAAGGAGAACGGGTCTCATTCTGGGCACTGGGAGGCACATTTAAGAAATCCCAAATCAAAATAGTGTCATCATGGGAGCTGCTGATGATCTGAAATTCATCAAACTGTAGCCGAAACACACGTCCAGAATGTTCCTGTGAAATGTGACAGCTTGATGAGTAAAATGAGACCTTTACAATCCCTCACTTCTACCCGTGCTCTGGCGCAGGCTGAAAATGCAGCTACTTATCCAGGCTTACTGAATGTTCCAGAGCTTACTGATCTTTGCCCTTCACCCCAGGGACAAAACTCTGGCTTTTCCTTCTAGGCCTCTTCTTTAAATTAATCTTTGTATCTGAGATCCTGGCTCATTAATGTGTCAAAGAAGACAAATTGTGTGATCGCCTCACCAAAGATCTTGGAAAGGTAAACAACAATATTTAATACCCATTCTTGATACACTGCAAAAAGGACCAGAAGGATAGTGTTTTTAACATTACCATGAACATCTATCTCAACCACAGCCAAACTCAAAATTAATGGTGGAATGTAAGAAGCATTCTCATTAAAATCACGAAGAAAACAAGAATGGCCCTCACCATAGTTCTGCATGTCCTAATCGATGCAAGAAGCAAAGAAATAGAAAAAAAGATAAAGCTACGAAAAATACGAAAAATCTATCAATATTTTCAAAAAACTGTCTCCTCATTAATATAACAAAATCAATCAGACTACTAGAAATAATGAGCCTGCTAAAGATGTTAAAACAAGATTTACATAAAGTATTTTTAAATGCCAAAGAAATAATTCACACAATATAGACTGAGGAGAAATTCCATCTTAATAATACAGAAATGCGCTGTATTATAAAAATTCAACGTAACCAGATACCCGTATTAAGAACTCTCCCAAGGGGCACCTGGGTAGCTCAGTCGGTTAAGCATCCGACTTCGGCTTAGGTCATGATCTCACAGTTCATGGGTTTGAGCCCCGCATCGGGCTCTGTGCTGACAGCTCGGAGCCTGAGGCCTGCTTGGAATTCTGTGTCTCCCTCCCTCTCTGCCTCTCCCCCTCTCTCAAAAATGAATAAACATCTAAATAAATAAATAATAAATAAATAAATAAATAAATAAATAAATAAATAAATAAATAAATAAATAAAAGAACTCTTCCAAATCTATAGGAAGGAAATACTTTGAGCTCTACGAGGAAACCAATCCACCTACAAATGAGGATGTCTGCTTTCATGTTTTAAGTTGTATTAATGTTCCTTAGGGAAGAGCTCACTGTAACGTCAATGTCAATTACTCTCTGATTTGGGCTAACCAAAATGAATAAAACAGTGCATTTCTCTGAAGGCATGCTGTGAGATACACAAGATTTCCTGTGACACAGCTGGGCAGGTTCATCTACAGGAGGCCACCCTCCAGCACGGGAACCACTCCCACTTCAACAGATTACCTACCACCAACGTGCGCAAACACAACGTGCTTGCTGGGGCTCGAGGGTCAAGAGCAGCTTGCAAGTCCCAAACTTTAATTTTCCTAGAAAAGAAGACTGCGATTAGTGGGAAAGTTAACATTTTATATATTGTCGAGCACTTCCTTGATAGAAAGGAGTGCACATGAACTGCTAGTACAAAAGCTAGTGGAGGGGTGCCTGGGTGGCTCCACTGGTTAAGCATCTGACCCTTGATCTCGGCTCAGGGTGTGATCTTGCAGTTTGTGGGATCAAGCCCGGCATCGGGCTCTAAGCTGACAGTGTGGCGCCTGCTCGGGATTCTCTCTCCCTCTCTCTCTGCCTCTCTCCACTTGTACTCTCAATCTCTCTCTCAAGATAAATTTTAGAAAATAATAATAAGCTAATGGAGAACATGCTTATGTTTTTACAAATTACTTAAACTAATTACATCTGATTTTGGAAAAAACAAGGACCTACACATTCTCAGGATTGCTGAAACTGTGAAGAAATATTTTTAAGGGAGATAAGAAAACAACTTCATGCTATCTGAATTCAGTTCCTGACTTGATAATCTATGTCACCAAATTCATTAATCAGGGGGCTCTCTAGGGCTGAGTAGGTGCTGCTGACAGAAACTAGGGCTCTCTGGGAAATTCCAAGGATACCTTTCTTCAAACTAAGCAAATGCTGAAAGTTAATAATAGGAGCATAAACAGACCAACTAATCTGTGAGTATATACAAGGTCACCTTGAAAGGTTTACAGTTGCCACTTGCTCATTTAAAAAGTCACAAGGCTTTTTAAAGAGTATTTGTTCAATTAACCAAAAGGGAAAAGGAAATGTATCGCCGAACGAACACACACACACACACACACACACACACACACACACACACACACACACACACACACACACAGTTAGTTTAATTTAGGGCGAAGGCAAAGAACTGAATTCCCACACAACCTTTACAATAATGGTTAAAGCTGTAAGCACAGGAGTTACAGAGGCTCTGCTAGACTTGGGACAAGACTGCTCATCCTTCTGGGCCAGAGTGGCCTCACTTGATCAAGCGGTACGGCAACACCTGCCATCCACCATTACACAGAAAGGACCGGGCACAGAACTGGCAGACACGTAGCTGCTTAATATTCAACACTCCTTTTCCTCTAGATACCATGGCAGCAGTGCACTTAGAAATCTGAAATACATACCCATCATAGGCCCCACTGACAATCCTCTTGTTATCAAACCGGATGCATCGGACCAATTCTTCATGTCCCTCTAGGACTCTTAAACAGGCACCACATTCGATATCCCATAGCCTTGAATATGAAACAGATCTCTGTGAAACAACTTCCCACACATGATTCACACTATCTGCCCCGTAACGTGACTTTCACTCTCTCCTGAACTTTGTTTCTATCTTGTTCCCAGTCTACACTGTACACAGAGAGAGATACACATGTACATTTATACCACTTGTACATTTTAAAGCACTAATTTGGGTAGAAGCCTTACTTCTCATTGTATTTTCTTTTACTCAACTGGAAACCTTTTTTAATCACACGCGTGTATTACTATTTAAATAAGATCAACAAACAACAAACTTCAATTATATTTAGTTCCTAGGCATTCTTTTGATGTCTGAATTGATTAAACCATGTAGCCAAATGGTCTAGGAAGGGCTTTTCCGGGGGAGATAGGGACTGTAGGCAGGAGAGAAGAAAAGGCATGATGTGTGTGGGCTGGGGGAGGATAACATACAGTCAGGAGGGTAGGCTTCCACCCCAGGCACTTCTAGCCTGGAACCCATGAGACCCACTGAAGTTAGAACCAGTGGGCCAGCATAATGGTCTTCCTCTCCTGATGAGGTTTAGGGACACCCCTCCTAGATAACACTCCCGGACACGAGGGTTGTCCAGTTTACACAGTCACAGTGGGAGCCTCTCATTAAGTATATGAAGTGTCTCAGGAACATGAACCCACACACTACGCCCAGCCTTCTTCTTGGTGTATGATTTACAGAACAGTTCTGAAAATAAAAATTTTTTAATTTTTCTGTCATCATTGATTTTTCTACATTGTTTGTAAACATAAATCACAGCAAACTAACGTGTACAAAACAAAGTTAGCAAACTCATTCTGTAACAACCTTTTCTTCGCCCCTCTCCCAATAGCTCTTACCATACACCCAATGAATATTTTACCACAGCCACCCTCAGCAAATCTTCTCATCAGTGTCAGTGACGGTGGCTTCTCTAACCTACTGTGAGCAGAGCCATTCAGCACTGCCACTGACTCCAAAGTGGTTCCCCTCTATAAACTATAAAGGAATATACATTATTATTTTGTAAAATCTCAGATATTCCGGTGAGAAAGGTAAGGACTATTTACTGATGAAATATTAAGTAATATAAAGCATGATGGATACAAGAGAACCAAGATTCAGGGTCAACTGACTTTAATAATATCTTAAAACTTAAAATGATAAAGAAAACTTGCAGCAGTTTCAGCTTTATTGCTGTTTTGTTCCCTCCTTCCTTCCTTCTTTCTTTTAAAAATCATCTTGAAACCAAACTTTATTTTGCCCAAACATTAAACAATTTGGTTAAAAAAAGCATATGTTGGGACAATGGAAAAACGACTTGGGATCAGTGAGTAGATATTTAAGGGAAATTCTTAACAAATACAGTGTTTATGGATAGTCAGATTTATTAGAAAGCAAGGACACTGAGTGCTGGGAAGAAAAAAGGGAGACAAAATAAATGATGAAACAGGAGTGGATGATGTTGTAGTGTAGCCTCGGGTGAGACACAGATAAATCAAGTACACTCCTCCCACCTGTTAGTGAGGGAGACAGGAGCTCACAGATAAGGGAAAGTAGAGAGTCAGGCTGGAGCGTCCTCTCTTCTGAGGAGTTCTGGTATTAAGGGATCTTGGGTGGAGTTTATGTCATAAAAAGTGTGTATTGGAGGAGTCAGTTTACCCACTTCAGTTCACAGGACCAAATGGACTAATAAAAGTTACCTATAGTTTTCTTACTTGAAGTATCTCCAAAGGCTCCAAGTCTTTTGAGCATCAGGACTGGGGCAGGAGTCAAAACTACAGCAAAAATCAGCCTACTCTGTCAGCACACCAGCTTCTACTCACCTTATGGTATTATCTGATGATCCACTAACAACCAGCCGATCCCTGTACTGGAGACAGGCAATGCCTCGCTTGTGCCCATTCAGAGTACGAACAAACTCACAGGTGCTCGTGCTCCAGACCTGCATAACCAATTAATAATACTTTAAGAATAAACGCCGAAAAGTCCCCTCACAATATACCTTTTTAAAAACATCAGCGCTTCTAAGAATGACCAAAATACTTGATTATGAAATCTGGTTCAGAAGCTGGGGGACAGACTGGCCAGCATACAGTTTTCTTAGCTGCAGAGTGATAAAACAGGAATGAAACACAGAGGGAAGCTGTGAAGTCTCCAACCTTGAGATATTCACAAAGAGAACATCTCCTGGATGGTTCAGACATTCACTTGCCTAGAGGGAAGAGTGTGGGCCAGATTTTATGTTTTCATGCCAGCTGACATGTCATATCCAATGCAACTGATGTGAAAAAGTTTCACCTTTCACATCCTCCTCTTTTCCAGCATAGTTTCTTGAACAGCTCCATTTGTTTTGACACATCACTCCTAATATTATGTATGTGGAATAAATAATCCCTCTTTTGTGAAACCATCTGCAAGACTTAGATGTTCACAGACACACTTAATATATTACAAGCCAAATAAGGAGACGCAAAGCAACCAGAGTGCCCTGAATTATTTTACCAGCTGCGTTTGTAGTTGAATGGGGTAACTAGATCTCCACATGCAAAAGAATGAAGTCGGACCCCCAACTCACACAATATACAAAAATACAATTCAGGATAAACCAAAGGCCTAAATGTGAGAGCTGAATCTATGAAACTCTCAGAAGAAAACACAGGAGTAAATCTCTGTGATCTTGGATTAGGCAATGGTTTCTCAGACAGGACAATAAATGCACAGGCAACAAAAGGCAAAAATTGATCAATTGCACTTCATCAAAATTAAAGTTGTCTGTGTGGCAAAGAACATCATCAAGACAGTGAAAAGAGAAGCCACAAGATGGTAGAAAATATTTCCAAATCATTCACCTCTTAAGGTACTTGTAACCAGAATATATAAAGAATTTTTGTAACTACACATTAAAAAAAAACAAAAACAAACAAAAAACACCCAAATAATCCCATTTTTTAAGTACATGAAAGTTTCTCCAAAGAAGATACAAAAAAGGCCAATAAGCACTGAAAAGATGCTCAATATCAGTGGTCACAAGGGAAATGGAAACCAAAACCAGAGATAACCACTACACAACTACAAGGATGGCTGTAATAAAAAAGACGGACAATAACAAGTGCTGGCAAGGATACGGAGAAATCCTCCAGGCTGATATTATGCAACGGCTGCTCTGTAAAAAAGGCCCAAACCCTCCTGACTTCCAGGCAGTGATCTTGTTCCAACTGGTCTGACTGAATGGTAAGTGAGTTACTGCACACAAACCCTACTTGTTCAACTGCTAGACCACTTTATCTAAAGGATGATGCTACCTCTGTGATATGTGGGGCTAGATACTAGATACCAGAATGCCACCTAGTGCTGGTCATAAAAAAAAGGTTTTTTGATCCAAATTCAAACGCTCACACAATGCTGGTGGGATTTTAACACAGTGCAGCCACTTTGGAAAACGTTTGGCAGCTCTTCAAAATATCAAACCCAGAGTTACAATTCCAAGAGAACTGAAAATGTATGTCTGTGCAAAAAGTTATACACAAATGTTCATGGCAGCACTATGTTTAACAAATGAAAGGTGCAAACAACCAAAACGTCCATCAACTGATGAACAGATAAACAGAGCGTAGTACATCCACACAATGGAATTTTCTTCAGTCGTTAGAATGAATGAAGTCCTGACACGTGCTACAATATTCATGGATGAACCATGAAAACACCACACTAAGTGCAAGAAGCCAGACAGAAAATGCCACATATTATAGGATTACATTTATATGAAATGTCTAGAAGAGGCAAATCCATGCACAGAAAATAGATTAGTGATTGCTAAGGACCAGAAGAAGAGAACAGGGGTTGACTGTCAGTGGGTAGGAGGTTTTTCAGGGGGCAATGAAAATGTTCTGAAACTAAACTATATTAAATGGCTAACACTGTAACTACATTAAGGGGCACTGGACTGCATGCTGCATGCTTTAAGTAGTGAAACTCACGGTATGTGAACTATATCTCAAAAGCTAACATTTTAAAAAGTTAAAATGGATACTGGGATCAGACCTGCATTTACTACATCCTATGACTCACCGTAGACTGCAACCATTTGTCTCATGCCTGCCACCCACCGTATGCCGAGCTTCTTGAGGGCAGGGATGGGTCTTATTCATTATTGTATCTCCAGCATCCAGCCTAGGGTCTATGGCACGGCATAGACCATTAAGTGGATTAATTCAAATGAAGTGAATTAAGTGAATAAATCAAATCTCAGCTCCGCCACTAACTAGCTGTGTGGTCTCCAGCCCAGTTCTTCACTCCCTGAGCCCCATTTGTAAAATGGAGGCAATACCTTCCTCAACAGAGTGCTGGAAGAGATCAGCGACAGGGTAAGGTGAAGCTCCTTGCACACAGTACATGTTCCACAGGTTAGTTCTCTTCCCCTTGAACACGCGATCGATGGTGTCATTTCATGAAATAGAAGGCTGCTCTCCATCATGGACCCATGACCCTTTCCTCCTACCTTGCCTGTGATTCCAGAAGCATGAAGAATGGGATTGCCTCAAGGGCTCAAGCACAGATGAAGGAGATTACAGATCTTGCCCAGTACCAGGTTGGTAAAGCCCACCTCTGCTTCCTCTGTGCTTGAAAAGGCACAGGCGGAAGCAGAGTTATGACTAGTAGATACACTTACTTTGATGGTTCTGTCACCAGAGGCAGACACGATGTATTTATCATCAAAGTCTACCACATTGACAGCAGCACGGTGGCCAACCAGGACACGGCGTAGAGTGATATCGGTAGCAGAAGCCATGTCCCACACAGCGATGGAGCGATCCTTGGAACAGGTCACCATAAGTCCATTGCTGAAGCGTAAGTGCAGTACAGCCTCATTGTGGTGGATCAATGTGTTCAGAACTTCACCCGTGTTCACATCCCAGACTCTAAAGAACAGAAAAGCACAATGCGTGATTACTGAGACAACCAGGAAGAGTCAGTGTCTGTGCCCTGGGCCCATTCTTAGTAGTAGGCTAGGGAGATGTAAGCTTCACTTGTGACTGGGACCTCACACCCAAGACCAGACCATGTTTAAAAGGAGCCCCCAGAAGCAATTATTGTATTTGCTGAGAAGTACTGAGAGGGTTTCAAAAAAAGGCGGCCAATTATGGAGGGGCCTGGGTAGCTGCTCAGTCAGTTAAGTGTCTGACTGTTAATTTCAGCTCAGGTCATGATCTCACAGTTCATGTGTTTGAGCCCCACATCGGGCTCTGCACTGACAGTGCGAAGCCTGCTTGGGATTCTCTCTCTCCCCTTCTCTTTCTGCCCCTCCCCCATTCATGCTCTCTTGATCTCTCAAAATAAATAAATAAACTTAAAAAAAAAAAAGGAAGAAAGAAGGCCAACTCTGGCTCTGTCCAGGTTTAGGTTTATTTAACATCAGGTAATCAGGGACAGTGAGGACAACAAAATGATTCTTCAAGTAAGTGGGCTCGCAGGGAGTCTGAGATGACAGGGGAAGGAGGCTTCATAGCTGGGGAACTGAGGGCAGTTTCCAAGCTTAAGGCTCTTTTTGGCCTCTCATAGGTCTCAGAGTCCATTACTTATCCATTGCACACTAGAGACTGTAAGTCATGACAACTCATCAATTCCCACATGCATCTATTTACCCAACTGCTTTATGGACAAAGGCAATATGGCAGCTGCTCCATCCATGACATATAAGGTTCTCAGGGGCAGCCCTTTCACGTCACAGCTTTTCTGTAAACCCAATCTCCTAAGAGGACAAATTCACACAGACCAAAGGAGGAAAGTCACAGGCTTCTGTGGCAGAAGCAGTGCCTCAAAAGCACTGAGTCAGAGAAAGGACACTAGCATGCTGGTGACTTTTCCAAATGTCTGGAGCATGGTCTCCCAGGAGAAAGCTAGTCTAACACTAGGTAATATTTCCTAGTACATTTCCATCTCTATAACATACAACAATGAGCATAGGACCTACTTAACAAAAGGTGGCTTTCTAGCCTGCTTTGTTCAAATAAACCCACACCTAAAGTGGTTTTGAAATACAGCACATAAAACATATACAAAGAATGTGTGTCCTTATCCCCGAAAAGGGTGCAGTCTCAGTCTTCTCACGGAAGATATGGAAGTCAGACCAGCGAAGCCAAATCACTCACCTCACTGTAGAGTCTGAAGAACCAGTCACAATGACACGTTCATCATACTGGAGACAAAGGACAGAGCCAGTGTGTCCCGTTAACACTTTCAAACATTCCAAGCTGGTTTTATCCCAAATCTATGGAGACAAGAAAACCACAAACAGTGATTTAGTCTATCACCTTCTGATAAATGTTTTTGTCTCACCTTACTTTCTGAATCACAAAATAGAACAAACCTGCATTACAGTAAATAAGAACAGTTAAACTTCAAACAGGTGGAAAATGACAAAAAAAGGGAAGAGGCAATATCGAATAACTTCCAAAAACAGATGTGCTATTTTGTTTACTTTGTCCCTCTATTATACTTACTATATTTAACAGCCTTATAAAGGGAATTTTTAATTAAACTCTGAAAAACAGTGTGACATCTATTAAGAGCCTTTAAAAATGCATTATCTCTAACCCATTATGATTACTTACAAAAATTTTTAAATGAAAAATGTTCGACATTTCAGAAAAATTTCAAAGTAAACTGCAAAGCTTTTAATGAGAGAATATAATGCTTCATTACAGTTATGTTTTTTAAAAAATAGAATAAAAGCCATCTATATGGTGATATAATCAATATATTTAAAACAAAAAAAAGATGAAAAGGAAAGATAACGTTAATAATAGTCGGCTTTGCTCTCTGAGTGTTCTTTTTCTCCCTTCTTTTGATCTTTCCAATGTTTTTCAAGTTTTCAATACTCCCCACATATAACAGGGGATAGGAAATCATTTATTTTAAAGATTGGATTGTTAAAAATAGATCATGTGAACCTGTTTCTTCCTTTGTAAAATCATACTGTCATAATTTGCAGCATCCCTCAAGTTTACTACAAATAGCCAAAACAAGACATTTAACTGTCTTTCTACAACAGCAAGACCTGCTTCTAATTTCTGACCTATTAGAACCACGGTTATTTTGAAAGAGCGATTGGTGATCCAGGACTGGTACAGAATGAAGGACAAAAGGTTTCCAACCACTGTCCTAGATGATCTCTCTAAAGTGCATCTCTGCTCTACTGTTTATGTCTCGTAAATAAAATGCATGCCTATTTTAAACATGGTGTGCCTCTATTAACGGCACTCTTTTAGAAACACATCCAGTGTAAATGGAACACAAGCCTGTGGTCAGCCTATGCTCTGACAAGGTCCTTATAAACCATTCTTTTTTTTTTTTCTTTTTAAGGTGTATTTATTTATTTTGAGAGAGAGAGAGAGTGTGCACCCATGTGGGGGAAGGGCAGACAGAGAAGGGGAGAGAGAGAGAGAGAGAGAGAGAGAGAGAGAGAGAGAGAGAGAGAGAGAGAGTGAGTCCCACGCAGGCTCCACATTGTTGGGTTGGAGCCTGATGCAGGGCTTGAACCCACGAACCATGTGATCATGAGCTGGATGCTTAACCAACTGAGCCACCCAGGCACCTCCCTTATAAAACATTCTCACTATTCCTTAAAGGATAACTGCCCAAATTAAATAGTAACATACGTCACTCTTGCCAGAGTATATTTATGGCTGCAGGTTATCACGGCTATTGATTGATAAGTATCACATAAAAATAGGATTCTGAGGTCAAATATATTTTGGAAGTGGGGAAACACTGGGTGTCTCTCTCCTGCAGACCTCAGAGTCTTTATGTGCTACTCTATCCTGTGAATTTCTAAGGAGATACAGCATGCCATCAGCTTGAGGACAGACTAAAAGAAATTATTCAGAAAAGAGTGGGGGGCGGGGGGGGAAGCCTGGAGAAAATGTAAGACAATAACAAAAGATCTACTATTTATGTAACTAGAGTCTCAGAAGGAGAAAAAAAGAAAAGGGGGCAGAAAAAATATTTGAAAAAATAATGGCCAAAGACTTTTGAAATTTGGTGAATGAAAGACATAAATTTACAGATCCAAAAGCTCAGTGAAAAACTTGCTAGGTATGACATCAAAAGCATGATCCATAAGACAGGCACCTAGATGGCTCAGTTGGTTGAGCATCTGACTCTTGATTTCTGCTCAGGTATTGATCTCTCAGTTCATGGGATTGAGCCCTGCATCAGCCCTGCACTGACAGTACAGAGCCTGCTTGGGATTCTCTCTCCTTCTCTCTCTGCCCCTCCCCCACTCTCATACACTCTCTCTCTCAAAACAAATGAACTTTAAAATAAAAAAGCATGATCCATAAAAGAAAAAAATGGTACACTATTCTTCATCAAAATCAAAATCAAAATCTCCTGGTCTATGAAAGATATCATTGAGGAAATGAGAAGACAAGACTGGAAGAAAATATCTGCAAAACATATCTCAAAAAAGGATTTGTATCCAAGGGAACCTGGGTGGCTCAGTCAGTTGAGCATAGAACTTCAGCTCAGGTCAGGATCTCTCAATTTGTGAGGTCAAGTCCAACATCGGGCTAGCTGCTGTCAGCACAGAGCCCACTTCAGATCCTCTGTCCCCCTCTCTGCCCTTCCCCTACTTGCACTCTCTCAAAAATAAATAAAAATATTTTTAAAAAAAAGGATTTGTATTCAGAATATGTAAAGAACTCTCAAAGTTCAATAATATGAAAACAACCCATTTTAAAAATGGACAAAAGATTTGGATACTTCACGGGGCGCCTGGGTGGCTCAGGTCATGATCTCACAGTTCGTGGGTTTGAGCCCCGTGTCGGGCTCTGTGCTGACAGCTCAGGGCCTGAAGCCTGCTTTGGATTCTGTGTCTCCCTCTTTCTCTCTGCCCCTCCCCTGCTCGCTCGCTCTCTCTCTCTCAAAATAAACAAACATTAAAAAAAAAAAAAAAAAAAAAAAAAAAGATTTGGATACTTCACCACCAAATATACAGATGGCAAATAAGCACATGAAAAGATCATGTGATCATCAGTCATTGGGGAAATGTAAATTAACTCAAAATGACATATGTCTACATACTTATTAGAATGGCAAATATCAACCTGAGAATACCAAGGGCTGACAAGGCTGCATAACAAAGGGAACTCTCATACCTTATTGATAGGAACATAAAATAGTACAGCCACTTTGAAAACCAGCTTGGCCATTTCTTAGCAAGAAATACAGATACTTACCATATGGGTCAACAATCCCACTCCTATGTTTTTACGCAAGCGAACTGAAAATGTATGTTCTCATAAAAACTTGCATACATGTTTATCGTGGCTTTATTCATAATTGTGAAAACTGGAAACACAAATGTCCTTCAACAGGTAGACGGATAAACACACTGGGGTGCACCAGAAAGTAGACTGCTACTCAGCAAGAAAAGGGAATCAACTACTGCTAAATGTAACAAAGGAGATAATCTCATCTAAGATGCTAAGTATAAGAAGCCAAACTCAAAAAGCTACATACTGTGTGAGTCCATTTACAGACTGTTCTCTAAAAAGCAAAATTATAAGGATAGGGAAAAAAAGACTGAGAAAAAAAAAGGTTGGGGCACCTGGGTGGCTCGGCTGGTCAAGCATCCAACTCCCGGTTTCAGCTCAGGTCATGATCTCACAGGTTCGTTGAGTTCAAGCCCCAAGTAGGGTTCTGCACTGACAGCACAGAGTCTGGAGCCTGCCTGGGATTCTCAGTCTCCCACTCTCTCTGCCCCTCCCCCCCCTCCACATGAGCACACGTGCTCACTTGCACTCGCGCGTGCTCTCTCAAAAATAAACTTTAAAAAAAAATTAAAAAGTAAATAAATAAATTTAAAAAGCCCAGTGCCTAAGGGGAATAACTGAACACAAAGGGGCTGAATAAGGGAACTTCTGGGGATGATGGAACTGTTCTATATCTTGATTTTTGTTACGGTTACACAATTCTTTGTGCTTGTCAAAACTCATAAAACTTTACAACAAAAAGAGTGAATTTTCCTGTATGTAACTTGTAACTTTAAAAAAAATGGCAAAAAAAAAAAAAATCCTGCTATGTTTTCTTAAATACGAGAAAATAAGCTATAAACAATGTAAAACAAAATCTGTCAGATCAGCTGCTGAACATTAAAAACACAGAAATGATCCAGCTTATCTACTTTTGAAGAGTGAATTAAAACATATAAATATAAATTGCTCTATCATTCTTTTGTGTTATCACTTGAGCCTTCGTCAGCACCCATAAAAGGCAATGACTTTGATTTACAGGCAAGGCAGCAATGCCTCCACCAGCTAGCAAAGTCAGCAAGAGTCCTGTGATACTGAGATATTTTCCATGCGCACCTAAACACAGAACACAGAATGCACATGTGCTTAGAGAAGGATAAGAAATGAGACAATCCAGGGCTCTTGTGTTAGTCTAGGGAAACACTCTGCGGTTCCTGAGAACCACACTGAGAGCTGCCAAGATGGAAGGGCACTGATGAAAACAGTCTGGAATAAATGGAGAGATTCAGTGATCTAGTATCTAACACAACCACAATTCTAAGAAGAACACATACAAAATACAGTCATTCACCTTAATAGAATTATCTCGTAGGCCACTGATAATTTTTTCATCATCATACTGTAAACAGTAGACACCTTTACTATTTTCAGAGCGGCACTGAATCCTCTGCAAGTTGTGTCGTCCACACCGCCAGTTAGATTCTATAGTCTGGGGGGAAAAGGAGGCAACAGATGAGTTTTTGTGAATCAACCATTCTATTAGGCTTCAGACTCTAGTGTTGCTTCCAGGAACAGCATACCAGATACCCCATCTTGGTTTGCATAACTGTCTGTGGATAGGAATCATGCTCTTTCCAAGTAAGACATTAGCCCAACAGTGTTTTTTGTCAAACGCTCCCTATCTGGCAACCACCATAGGATTTCCAATGAGTTTGAGTTGGGTTTGAAAAAAACTAGCCTAGACAGAACTCAATATGCTTAAAGAATGCCATTTGCACCCAAAATATACAAATACGTAGTAACTCACTGGGTCACTCTCTAATGCCAATTAAAATATTTGGCAGAAGACCACCACCAACATTAAGCATATACTGACAATCTATGTATCCATCCAAGGCATTGTCTTAATCACTGAGAAAAGACATCGAACGATTACTACCTGTCAACTACTACAGAAAGAATTTTATTTGTTATCCATTTTTAATCATCTACTAGACTGAAAGGTCTTTTAGAATAAGAATGGCACACCTGGGCCCTGGATAACATTCTTCCATCATTCATGCAACATTTACTGAGATGCTAATTTTTCCATATACTGACTGTGCTAGGTGCTGGGGATTAAAAGAACAGGAAGCACACTGTTCAAGGGAGCTACCACTACAGGCACACAGGTATCTAGGCACACAGTACCTGGAACTAGATATACTCAAAAGATGTTTATCTGGTTAAATGATCCACACACTAACCTTGGAAGGAAGTTCTTATTACTTCCCTTTTAAAAACAAGGGAAGAGTTTAATTTCCTGAGGCCACAAAACTAAGTAACTAGACTAAATGGAAATTATACCCGGTTCTTCCTGACAACGAGTCCATGCTTTTCCACTAAAATATGCGGTGTCTGTAAAGAAGTACAGTCCTAGCTATTGAGGCAGTGAACACAGAACATAAGATCGGTAACAATTTCAGATAAAATATGAGTGCCAAATGAGTGATTAAAACTATAAGTTCTGTAGGACACTTACAGGAGAAAAACAGAACCAAGGCCTCAGACCAGTGGGCAAAGTTTAATGAGAAAGTGGATCATGCCCAGGGCACTAGAAGACCTAAGCTTTGGTAGTAGATACGAGGCATTTTTAGGATCAAAGGGCACAATGTTTCTAAGAACAACCCGAGCGTCAACTCCAAATCCTTGAAATTAGGGGACGATGGGGACTAAAATAATTGGTTACACCTGAGTTCAGGATATAGCCTGAAAGATTATCTCTGAGTAGTTAATTATATGAGTAGCTGAAAGTTTAATTAGTTGCTCTGCTAAAGGAAGGTGATAAATCTCATCTTCATTCACAATATGCACTTAATTACTAGCTCTGCTGACATCTGACAAACTGTATCTCCTCTTATGTTGAAGGCAGTATGCTTCTGTATGCTCTAAACTGTTCAAATTTACTGAATGTTATGTGCCAGGTGCTATGCTTTCATAACACTATGGTATGTGATTTAAATATTTTATAGCTAATTTAATCGTCACAACTCTGAAGCCGAAATTACTGTCCTCCTTTTATAGAAAAAGAAATGGAAGGTTGGAGATAGTGATACACGTATACCTAAAAAGGAAAATGTTTCATCATTTGTGGCCTCCACACTTAGCACAGGAGCCTGGAAATATAATCCCTGCCCTCAAAGAGCTCCTATGTACAGCCTTGAGAGAGGGCAGGATTGCATATTTCTAACACCCGAGGGATGCAAGGAGGTGTCATGGAGATGCCAGGAGTGAGGAAACGCTCATCTGCCCATCTGCTACCAAGTCAGAGCTTCTGAGCCAGCATCATCATCTCCAGTAAGTTTGTGAAATGTCAGAAATAAACAATATTCCAAAACCAAAATTAATAATAAGAATATTAATAATTCACCCCACCTCTGTTACCGCTACCAACGTAGATAACAGATCTGAGCATATAAGCGACTTTTAGAAAAGGGGTCCAGAAAAAAAGACTTAAACTGAACTCAATGCTTAGAATCATTTAGAGAGCTAATATATTTTTAGATAGTGACTGAGCCACCTCAGCATGCTAAGTATACCAGGAAAACGCTGACTTAGGAGACAGATGCACTGGTAACAAGTCTCATTCATGGCCAGTGACTCTTGGCAGTGGTTACCGATATTCAGGCTACACCCTACAGGGGCCCAGAGAGTTGCTGCAGAAGGCATGACTCCATATAAGCCCGAAGTATTACAAAGTTGAATACGTAACATAACTTACATATATACATATATATGCATATGTGTGTGTGTGTATATATATATGTGTGTGCATCTCGGGTGTTATTTTAAAAATTCATACAACTGCTTTCAGTTATAAAACATAAACATTTGCTTTAAAATATCATCAAATCAGTAAAGCAGCTTTGTTACTCTATATATTTCAATGCAAAGGAAAAGTATTTACTATCACATGGGAGACTGAAAAAAAAATAATGTAAAAAGAGAAAGCAGAAGAAGCCTCATACCAAAAAGAACTGCCTATATGCTCCCTCGAGTGGAAAATGTTTTCTAGAACTGGGCGACTTGATTACAATCTTTTACTATACCTAAAAACCTAAAGATACAGCAGAGAGGACCAACGAGGAGTTGGGGTGAGGCAGCAGTCATCCTGGGGTACACCCATCCCCTGCAACGCCTGGTCAGAGAACACCGCCTGACGTGACAGCCTGGGCCATACCCTCTGCCTCTGGCCCTCACATGAGAAATGGAGGCCAGGCCCTCTCCAAAGCTGTCAGATAACAGGCTCTTGTTCTAAGCTGAATGGAAGTTAAGAACTAGGAAATGGCTTAGCTTTTCAATATTCAGAAAAGAGCCTAGTTTTTCTAAAATACATTTCTGAATTTTAAATAAAAGGTCTGCCAGGTCATTCTTGATGGGTCGTTTGAGGGAGCTCCCGCTTAAGGCTGTGTTAAAAAAAAATTTTTAAGCTCCTGAATCACCACAGAAGTGGTTTGTTTCAAAATGCCAGGAAAGGGACACTAACCCAGAGCAGGGAACAGATGGTTTTGCTGCACACCAATCTCGTGTAACTCCTGAGACTCTACTCTTCTCAATTCCCTGGGCCACCCACAAAAGAAAGCAGCACGTCCTGCTGACTATGACTGCCCAAAATACTACCTACCACCATATTCGACGACCTCAACTCTTACTAGAATGCTTATAAGCCAGGTCTTTAAAAAAATAAATAAATAAAAAATAAAATACTAGACCCTTAAAAATGGAAGGCAGCCCAGTGTGGTACAGAAAATACCTAGGTCAGTTAGCAGCTTTGGCAAATGAGGTGGGACTGTTTGCGCTGCAGTTTCCTCCTCTGTAAAAATGGGAAAAATAAGATCTACTTCCTTAAAACTCTTGTAAGGAGCAAATG
The DNA here is from genome assembly GCF_018350175.1 of Felis catus. Taxonomy (NCBI): domain Eukaryota; kingdom Metazoa; phylum Chordata; class Mammalia; order Carnivora; family Felidae; genus Felis; species Felis catus. Next base: position 177,254,979 of record NC_058368.1, on the reverse strand, counting down.
AAATTACACATATAAAGTGCTCATCACAGTGCCTACAAACGACAGCAGCGATGCTCCTCCTCAGCTGCGGAGAACACAGACCCAAAGGAGTAGGCTGTGACCAACAAAATCTTCTCACCAAGATGTCAGGAACGGTTGTCTCGGTCTGGGCTGGTATCTAATGCTGCTAGCCCTGGGCCCTCCCTAACCATTCCTGGGAAGGGGCTCAGCCTTCCAGTGCATTTCAACTGTGACTCCAGCAGCAGGGATACAGGGCATACACAGGTGCACCTCTTTAATTATGCAGATACCTGCCATTACACTTAGACATCATGTGGTGTGGCTACTGTAGAGGAGTCCTTCGTGTTTTTGAGAACTTGTAAAATCCCCTTACCCTGTGCAAATTTTAAAAATACTGGGAAAGTAGCCATGATACACAGAGTATACAGCGGCATTTAAATTGGCAATAGAGTGAAAACAGATGTCTGAGTATGGAGGAATAACATTATTTTTAGAAGCCTAAACACAACTGGGTGGGTGGGCAAGTTTCAGCATTTTCTGGTCAGGACAATATTAATATCAAGTTTGCAAACCACAAAAAAGCTTCCCACTTTCCCTGAATAAAATGTGGTTTATTAAAAGGTGCGATACAACACACCATCATTTTACCAGTGGTCTATTCCAAGGAGAGTGCTTCAAAGGCTTTAATCCAGTGAATAAAAAGAGGGGAAATGCATATTACATGAAAGAGTTTACACTACTCTGAGATGGCAACAGAGAAAAATCCAAGTTCAGGACACAGAATTCTGATTAAGTCTATTGTAACAATTCCCACCTCTGCTGAGAGACGATTGGGGGCATGGTAGACCCCCAAAAGAGCATGAAAAGAGCATGAGCTTTGGACTAAGACTGTTTTGATCGTCTGAGAGTTAAATCAAATCACTGCAGCAAAGCACCTAATAGTAAGCTCACCATTAGCAGTGAGCAGAACAACTGAGACTCTAGATAGCAGGAGAAATATGGCTGCACCTTTGAGGAATGTGCCTCGGGTTTTCCAGGAATTCCTTCTCAACTCAGAGGTACTCTAAACCACGTCCCGTCCCCCCCCCCCCCCCCCCGTGTGGCAAGAACACCCAAGAGAAATGAAGCTTTGCAGAAAGCTAAGAATTCTTATTTATTCTCCCCAGGCTTCATCTCTCACATCTTCGTTTCCTCAATAATGGGAGTTGGCCACACTAAGCTAGGTTTTCTATTTTTTTTCTTAAAAATTAGCCGATTTGTGATGGGTCAATGTAGAAAGGCAAGGTCATCTGCTCATCACAGTCAAATCTAGGAATGGACAGATGACACAAGACAGTACCTGAAACACAGCTGTCAAAGTAGAGCAAGAAAAGAAGAAGCTGTTGTGTACTGGCAACTTCGCCAAGTATATGGGAACTACACAGAGACTCTGCAGGCATGGAGGGGCAACTGGGCAGGGGGCACAAGCACCCACTTGATGCTCGGGGTGTAATTTATCTTTGGCAATGTGCTTCTTAAAATTAAAACCCTTTAAAATACTACCTTTGCCGTAAGTAGACTATAACAAGGCCAATTAATCTTACCTTAACTCATGCCCCTTTTTTAAACTAGCAGTCAAGGATGCTGAGTACTCACACAACTGGGGAGAGATGAGATCACCTTGAAAAGTCCATAGGCATGTAACATCACACCTCTTTCTCCACTTCCTGACTTTTCCACTTTGAAAATGATAAACAACACACTAACCCCAAAGCTAAACAGACCTCAGGTCAATTCCCATCTCTTAGTCTCAGTTTTCCCTTGTTACAGATAGGGATAATATGTACCTTGTTGTAAGAATTAAACGCAATACTCTTTGTAAGTCATACAACATAGTTCATGGTATACTGCAAGAGCTCAACAGAGGGTACCTGTAATTATTCTCTTCTGCTATGAGAGTTTCATGCCAGCCATATGGTCAAGAATCAAGTCCTTGAGTCTCTATTTGTTTGATCCATAGGTCACTGACACAACTCTCTACATGTGTGTTCACCCTGGTCAGAATAAAACACACTCCCAAAACAGAGGTAAAGAACTCTATTCTGATGAGGCACCAGTGATCTCGAGTATAAAAAAGTGGTAGTAAGTGCAGAAGAATTGTAGGTTGATCACAGACTCTATTACTCACTGTGTGATCTGGGGCGAGCTATTTAATGTTGTTGAGTCTCCATTTCCTTAGCTCTGAGTAAGGACATGGCCTACCTTTCAGGTACTGTTCAGAATGCTAAATGGAAAAGTGTATCATAAGATGCTTAACAAAGTATCTAGTACAAGTAAACGGTCTTGTAGGCATGATACATTATTTTTTATTATGACTACTATTAGTGAATATGCCAAAGTATAAAACATCATCCCTTACACTAAGAGATCTAGCCCACAAAAATCTGGAGGAGACTCTTGTGGGCCACCAGTGGGTTTTCCCAAACCACACTTTAAGAACCACTGGGTAGACCACCATGATGTAGAGGTTTTGCATCAAATAGGGTTTTCCCCCATAGCTCTATTTCCCTCACATCTGCCTCCTCCACTAACTTTAAAATATTATTTTAGCCTGAGGAAATGGTTACGGTAGGTAGTGTCACATATTACCATGCCACAGAGTACTGAGTTCATACTACTGATTATAACAGTACTCATGAGGATTAAATAATCTATGTCACCAAAATCTTCAACCTGATCAAAGTTCTTCCAGAGTTCCTATTTATTAATATTGACTTTAAACATCATCCTTCTCATAACAAAGGATTTGCTGAAATTAGTCAAGGAAATCTGGAGTTGCTTTGGAAAGAACAGTTGAAAAAAGAAGCGAAAAGTAATATAGTTTCTAATATGTATGCAAAGCAATAATTAGTACAACTATCTTGGGGTAAGAGACAGCTCCTCTCCCCTAAAACACACACACACCGACTCAAGATTCAAGTTAACAGTGTAGGAGCAATTTATTCTAAGTTTTGAACTTCCAGTGGATCAAGTAATTCCTAACCTTTGATTAGTCAGGCAGAAGTTTTAAATTATTTAGCCCTCCGTAAAAGATTGCTTTACAGCTCATTTTAGGAAGTAGATACTCAAAACAAGGGTTTGTGTTTTAAATATGATGTTCCAGTCACATTGAAATTTACCATTAACCTAATGATTCCATCAGTTCACATCTGCCTTAAAAGGGAAGGGGGTGGGGGAGAACTCCCCAAAAAGCACATGTTTCTCCATTAATGAATTTTGGCACAATAACTTTTATGTCTATCACCTGGGAGAGAGGATTACTTGACATTTGGGAAACTGAGTATAACTTTATGGGTGATACAGCACTGCCTAGCAAAGGCTAAACTTTTCGCCAAGGAGGAAATAGTGAAGTAACCAAGACCTGCCAAGAACACATGTGAAAGAGTTAATGAGAAATGCCTGTGCCTGTCTTTCCTGGTTCAAGGAAAAGGGCTAAATAATAAAACTGAACTAATTAGAACACATGAATAATATCAAACATCTCCAATGTTTCTCATCAAGTTTACAGAGTTTTACTGGTCTGGTGAAGTTACACTCAAATCCAAAATGGTCCAGGAGCATAATTTGCTGTATAAAACCCACTTAACTATTGCTTAGATTCATATTTGAGACATTTTTATGAAAAAAATTATGGGAAATTTACAGAAGAAACTGAGCCTTGTGCCTTCTCTAATTCTCTAGAGATGGCTCAAAAATGTAAAACTGCTAACCTGAAAAACTGTGCCTGGGATTTTGGAAAATTTATCAAATTAGAATAAAAAGCTGACTTTGGACTCAGGTTTTAATTAACTGGCAACTTTGCAGAAGCATTTCAGGTTTTAGAAAAGTAAGGTCAGTTTTTACAAACAGGCATTATCTACCCTGAAGTATGGCTGCAGGTTAGACTGACTGTTGACATATTTGCTTCAAGAGTTCAACTTAAAAAAAAAAATTACTAGCTCCATGTTTTTAGATCAACAAAACGCTCTAAGGCAACATAAAAAGTTGAGAACAAGACACAAAGAGCCCATAAAACAGATAAATCATAAAGTTACCTCTATGTCCTGGATAATCTTTGGGTATAATGACCTATAAAATGAATTGGGAGGGCCATCTGTAGGTCTGTTCTTAAACAGGTACTGATCCCTGGCAAATGGAAACAAACAGATGTTATAATCTTGCACATAAAAAGGTGAATTTTATTTAAACGTGGTGCTGACAAAGATAGTGTACCCTTCGAGTGCTTTGATTTTAACAGTTCAAAAGTAGGATTTCTGACCATTACATTTCCATATTAGACACAAATGTACTTTAACTTCCAGCTCTCTAGCACAATCCTGGCCTTTTATTTTCTGAATACCCAACGCATATTAATCCAGCCTTTCATTCTACAATTTAATAAAAAACGCTAAGGCAGCTTTGTGAAAAACCTTACTTGGGACACATCAAACTTCCTCCCATAAGGAAAACAACAGCCCTATCCCTCACTCACACCATAGCCTGTACAAGGTGTAACTCTCTTTCTGTGCTAAGTGGGCCAGGTTATGGACACGTATAAAGGTAAAGAACTGTACGTAAGTTAATGGGTCGGCCGAAAATTCCTGCCCGCCTCGCCTCCCATATCTTCAGTCAGAGCAATGACCAAAAACAAAATGTTATTGACTTTCTCATATTTTCTTTTTTCTTATCTATCTTTTGGTAATAGTATCATCACCTAAGAAAAATGTGAAAGGAAAACGAAAACATAAACTCATAGATTTGAAAAGCCCAATCACTCACTCAAACTATATAATACTTCCTAACAGTTAATACTTGTAAAGGAAATATGCATTGCAGAAGGAATTACTCTAACAGCTTTAACTCCCCCTCCCCCACGTGCCGCTTGTGACCACTCCTCCTTCCCACTTCAAAATAGGCCAACACATCTGGCAAGTCAAACTGCTTGTTTGAATAACCAAACTGACCCTACGTGCAAGAAACGTTTTTCAGGGGAACAAGCAACCCAGCAACTTACCACCCTCTTCTTTCTGAAAGTCCCTTCCACAGAGGGTCAGTGCGCACCATCCTTTCAATCAGCTTCTTCCAAAGCATTCCTTCCGAGATCACTCGCTGCCATTCTTTACATACCAGCTCTGCTGCACACAGAGACCTGGCATCCAGGTAAGAAAGAATGTTTTCTGCTATGTGATCTAAGCCTTGCTCTACAAAATAGAAAAGGCAATGAAGGAATGGGAAGGGAGATGGAAATGTACCAGTCACCGTTTCTGTAAAGGTAAGAGGAATAAAGAAATCCTGAACCAGGTAACATACCTGACGAGTATCAAAAGTTCAGATATACAAGTGCATGAGTACATAAACACATACACTTCTTTTTGGTTCTGAGTTTTTAAGATAAAATAATTGATGGCAGGGTGCCTGGCTGGTTCAATCAGTAGAGCATGCAACTCTTGATCTGGGGGTTGTGAGGTCAAGCTCCAGGATGGGCACAGAGCTTACTTAAAAAAAATACATTTATTTTTTTAATGGTTATTTATTTTTGAGAGAGAGAGAGAGAGAGAGAGAGAGAGAGAGAGAGAGAGAGAGAGCGCGCGCGCGACCGGGGAAGGGGCAGACAGAGAGGGAGACACAGAATCCAAAGCAGGCTCCAGGCTCTGAGCTGTCAGCACAGTCAGATCCCCAACTGACTGAGCCACCCAGGCACCCTCAAAATTAAAAAAAAAAACAAAAAACTGTTTTGATGGCAACAGATTCTATGTATAAAAGTGGATCCTGGACAGGTCTCTATTTGTCAGATGTTACGAAAAAAGACTTATTTGCATTCTTTTACATAACTCTTAGAAAACTACTACAGGGAAATGATTCCTCAAATTTTAAGGATGAGGCATAGAGAGGTTATTAAGTCCTCAAGGTTTCACAACTATAGAATACTAAAACTAAGATTGCAACTCCGATCTCTTGCTCCTAAGTTTGTGTTCTTTCCCCTCTGACTTACCGTCTCTCATAACAAATCATCCATTTAATATATGACCTATGTGAATCTCTTGGAGCCAAGGAGACAAAGAAGGAGAAACACTCACACATCTTAAAAAGCTTATGAAAAGTCAAGTGACAATCCAAGAGTTAAAGGCAGGTCTCCTTAAATGTATCTTTGCCAATCATTTCTTCATCCCCTTCTTATGGAGGTAGAATCCTCAAAAGCAAGAACCACATGTCTGTAAATTCTTAAACCTTATGAGATTTATCCCACACAATGCAAGGGTCATCCCAAAGACAACCAAGATTCAGAGTCTGCCTGACACTGCCATCTAGTAAGGAAATCACCATTTTCATCAACGTTGCCACCTGTGAACTCCCATCCTATGGCTCTAGGCAAGTCTTCTGTAGCTACAAAAAATAAAGCTCACCTCCCAGACCTATTGTAGTGGTGGGAACACTAGACGTATAGGCAGAAAACTTCAATTTCAAGTGAAGGCTCACCATGTAGCAGTTCTCTGACATGAAACAAATATTTAAACATAATCCTGAAACATCACTGCCCCTTGGTCTTTTACCATTAAAAAATGGTAATTGCCAGTAACCACTGTCCTTTCGCATACTACCAGTAAGAATCAGATGGAAGAACTTTATAAAAAGATTTTAAGGCAACAAAACACCATATAAGGTAAATACTTGTTCTCTTTTTCAAGATAAATAGAAGCCATATAGTAGCATTAACTTTGCAGGATGTAAGTAATTCTTTTAAACTTTCAGAGCTCAGTTTTCCTCATCTGTATAAGATGGGGATAATAATCTCTATTTTGAAAATATCAAAATGAGATGGTGCATTAAAATGCTTTACAGACTAATGGTTTCTTCAACTCTGAGAATGACACTTTATACTCTTTCCTGATTGTGGTTTACAGGCTTTTCATATACTAATTCTCCTACTCTGGACTAGATCTAATATCCAAGCTCTGATCTGATCATAAGGACTACATACACTGAGACCACTATTTTTTCTGGTGACTGTCACTGTATCACAGTTAATGCAGTCAAAGATTATACTGCCTTTATCTAAGTAGTCCTATCACAGTAGATTCCTAAGATGAGTAAGATAAATAAATTCCTAGGCCTGATTTCCAAAAGGATTTATTAAAGCAATTCCCCCACGGTGCCCAGGTGGCTCGGTCAGTTATGTGTCTGGCACTCTTGATTTTGGCTCAGGTCACGATCTCTCGGTTCGTGGGATCAAGCCCCACATTGGGCTTGGTGCTGACAGTGTGGAGCTTGCTTGGTATTCTCCCTCATCTTCCCTTTGCCCCTCCCCTGCTCACAGGCATGCTCTCTCTCTCCCTCAAAATAAATAAATAAACTTAAAAAATAAAATTCCCCCTAATTCTACATTTGTATGGCTAATGGAGAGGTGAAGGGCAGCTTCATCCAAAAGTTTATAGTTATCCTTACTGTAATTCACCTTTGAAGCTTAATCTGACCCTTGCATGTCACCTCTAGAATTCTGATTCTGTCATCCAGAAGAGTGGATATTCCACACCAAATCTGCATGATGGGCAAATGTAGTAAGTTTTTATCCCAAGTTCTTGGCAAACATGTTAAATGGGTCAGAACCAAGGACAGCACCCATGATTCTAGATCTGTATTTCCATCGAGGCTACTGTGGATCCATTCATTAAATACTCACAGTACCAATACAGAGCCACTGGTTCTGTGGCCACCCGGATGTACTACTGTCCAGCCCACATCTCTCTATTCAGTGTTCGGATATTTGGAGAAACTCTGCCCCCCATAAAGACCCTATCACCTTTACCTTTGCACCATTCTTCTGACCTACTAATCTGATAGGCTTATCCCAATCTCCCACCCCACAATCAAGTGAATTTGGTATGGTTACTCTTTGTATTCCCTTGCTGGTGCTTCCTACATAAAGTTGGTATTGTATTTTTTGTTTACAAGTTGGCAAGGAGCTGCTTTGTATCCCTTTTTTTTAACATATATAACCCAAGTTCATGACACAAAAATTATAAAATGCATATAAGCAAAAATTTTTAATCCCTAAATCCTCTCAGAGATAAAGGTTCCTAGCACTCTGTATATATCCGTATAGGTTTACACAACCCTACACGGTCTCTTCAGCTGCAAATTAATTAAATTTGATAATCCATTTTAAAAGTCTGCCACAGTATAACATTAAATTTACTAGCCAATATCCCCCAAGTACACCCAACCTCAGGTCTCCAGCTCTTAACACCAGGAAGTCTGCTCATCAATCATCTCAGAGTACTATCCACGCAGGGCTACCAAATGCAGTTGTACAAGCTGTAAAGGGTACAACTGTACCTAGTAGCTCTGCCTACGGTTTTCTAATGCTTGTTTATTTTGAGCTGCAGAGAGAGATGGAGAGACGGAGAGATGGAGGGATGGAGGGGGAGAGGGAGAGAGAAAGAGTGAATCCTAAGCAGGCTCCATACTGTCAGAACAGAGCCCAATGTGGGGCTGGAACCCACGAACTCTGAGATCATGACCTGAGCCAAAATCAAGTCAGACACTTAACCGACGGAGCCGCCCAGGAGCCCCTCTGCCTATGGTTTTCAATTACTTCTCAACGTTCCATAATTCTGAAAATCACAACCCCGTGTTCAATCACTACCCTGGCACACAATGTCTTTAGGTCTACTTGTCTATAGAAGCTATGTGTTTCCTTTTTGTGTATCTCCATGATCATGTGCTCTTTTCTTCCATTTGCATTTAAAATCAGGGAGATCCATGGATAATCATAGGGTACTTGTACCTCTCCACTGCTAGGGCTGACAAATTTACTGACAAGAATTTCAAATTTCAGAATCTCTCTGCCCTCTACAATCACATTTTCTTTTAGCACCTCTAATCATGGGCTAATAGTTTAGCTCTTCTCTGAATTTTTCTAGTTCTGGGTACTTATCTCATCTAGTTTCTCACGTTCTATGAGAACAGTCACCTTTCAAGGTCCACATTACTTCCATATCGTCAACTAAATCCTCTTAATTGGTTATAAACACACCCCTAACCAATTCCCCTCATGAGTCCCTCGCTCTGAGTGATGAAATGCATAGTGAGATAAGAACGCATCAGATAGTTGAGTTGCTTTCTCACTGCAACTCAGTGCAACTTCCTCAATGACTGCAACACCTCCATCGTCTGTATTTGAGCTGGGAAAGTGGCATCCATCCAAGTCTTCTACCTGGCTGGGTGGTCCAGGAGCTGGCTCTCAGAAGCCTGTGTAGTTGTAGTTGAATCACTTAGGGCAAGTGATTTTTAAAAATAAACAGGGGCACCTGGGTGGATCAGTCAATAGCGTATCTGACTCTTGGTTTCAGCTCAGGTCCTCAGGTCATGACCTCATGGTTCGTGGGATTGAGCTCCGAGTGGGAATCTGTGCTGACAGCGTGGAGCCTACTTAGGATTCTCTCTCCACCCCACTTGCTGTCCCTCCCCCATTCATGTGTGTGCCTGTGGGCTCGCTCATTCTTTCTCTAAAAAACAACAACAACAAAAAAAAAAAAAACAACTTAAAATAAAACAAACAAAAACACCACCACCAAAAACAGATTCCCCGGACATTGTTTTGGTCTACTGAATCAGCGTGTTTACATGGTGAAGACCAGGAATCTGTCTTTTTAGAAGTGCCACCAGATAATTCTGATACTGGGAACTACTGCCTTATAGCAATTGATCTCCTTTTTTGTCTAGTGATAGTCTAATGACTATCACTGAGTTTCTACATAAGGAAATCTCAAACACATCTTTCCTCCTCTTTCAAATGCCATCACTCCAATCCAGCCACATCTCCATCATATCTAGAAGACTGACTTCCCTTGCATAATGCTTTAAGTTCACGCCATCAATTCCAGGAGGCAGGGCATTTCAGTCTCTTGGAAAATGCACTGGCTGTAGAGTCAGATAGCCTGGGTTGAAGCAAATCAGTTTTCCTTTTTGGATCCCAGTCTCCCATAAAATAGGAATAATATCAGACACCTGTCATGAATGATCTGATATAATGTGCACAGTAACACTCTGACAACAGTTATTCTCAATATCCTCATTTTACAGACAAGGAACTTCTTAGCCTTGCTGGGAAGGTTAACAGGAGAAGGTTACGAAGGAGCCAGACACAGAGCAGGCTCTTGCTAAGTGTCAGTCTCTGCTCTCCTTCCCTCATCTCCAAATCCCCTTAACTGCTACCATTGGTCAAAGAAACTAAGCAATGTTGCTCTTGTTATTTTCCACAAAGAAAAACGCTGAACAGCTCCTCTAGCAAAGCACTAAAGCCCATTCTAACATCTTGGTGCTAAGTCGCATATCCCCTTAAATGTCAGCATAACAGGAATCCCACAACCTCTACGAGAACACCTTAGAACAGTATCCCCAGGAGCCAAGCAGACCATGGAACTTTCTCGTTTCAAGCCTATTCAGGACAAAGAAGTTACTGAAGAAGGTGGGCCATCTGCTCAGGCCAGAAAGTGCTTTGAAGTGTTAAAACTAAGCATTTTCTTAAGTACCAATATCTGGCTCTCATTTCTCTATCTTGCTGAGACCCCCCCCCTCCGTCTCCCACTACCACCTCCCTTCCCAAGGCAACAAGAGGACACATTATGGTTTCAGAAAATGAGGCCAGAATACGGCACACACAATGCTGAAGAAGTGCTTCTGTTGCTAATTATAGGCACCAGACGAAGGTCTGGAAAATTTTCAACAATAAATTAAAACAATTAAGAGGCACAAATTTCAAAGCTCAGTATGTAAACAACACTGTATCAAAATGAAACTCAAATGTATAATGTCACTTCAATGCCCTTGACTACAGCCAGTTTTAACACAGCTGCTTAGATCATACAATTACAGAAACTTTTATTATTTTAGAAACACATTTCAAAGGGCAGCTGCAAAGAAACTTCCTTCCCCACCCACTCCTGCTGTCCCTTCCTAGTCACAGATCTAGTGGTAAAATCTGAACTTAGCAACCTTTTGAAAGAAAAAACAATGCAACTGCTGACAGCAATAGGATGTCAATGGATGCCTTTAACTTGGCATATACAGACCTAAGGATTCAGACAGAAATGAAGTGAAATGACACTCAAGTCACAAAGTTCAACATTTTGTTGTCCCAACAAAATGGCACAAGCATCTACCTCTATGATGTCAGGATGAATCAATTCAGAAATTAGCAGGTGAATAATTAAAACTTCCTGGCAACAAATCTTACTACCTCTGGAGAAGCAGGTGTTTCCTGTCTCTCCAGGTTTTTTTTTTTTTTTTCTTTTTTCTTTTTCTTTTTCAAGCTACCATCCTCACAATACCCACCAGATGTCAGGCATATTACATACCTTGTCTTTAATCTTTACAATATCCCATGAAGTATTATTATTATTATTCCCATACAGATAAGGACACGGAGGCTCCAAAAAGTGGGCTCATGTAACTATCAAGTGCAGGGGTTGGGATTCAAATTTAGGGACTGTCTAAATCCAACACCCACACTCTTTCCACTCTGTCATGCTGGTCCTTGGCCCTACACCCAGCCTGAAGCCTCAGCTATGCTCTCTCAAGACCTTTGATTTAGTCTGTCACATTTACAGTCCATAACGGTTTATCGCCCTTACTTGGGGATAAGACAAATGAATAAACCATGGCCAGGAAGCTAAGTGTTTCAAAATTCTTAATTGCTCAGATACCTCACCAAAAACATCGCCAATGCTTATCATCCTCTTTGAAGTACAATCTGCCTCTACTTCAAATGATGTAAATTTTCCCTTTAACAACAGTTCTTACAAACCACAAACTTAGCCTGCAGAAATTGACATTGCAGACTAAACATTTACCATGATTTTTAGAAAAGCATATCATAATTATCACTTTTTCCACTGAACCAAAAGGAGCCAGAGACCACAAACATTTTCCATTTTCCCTATACTGACAGGTATGATATTCACAGTAAGCATTAAAAAGCGAGAACTACAGACAATTTTTATAGAATTAATGGTTTCCCCAATCAAAAGAAGTCTTAACTTGACAACTGAAACAGTAAAACTTCAAACTCAAGATCATCTATGGTAAAAGTTCAACACCAAACTAGAATAGTGATTACTAAGTTGCTCCATACATTATTAAATTTAAGTATGCACGTACACATGGACCAGTTTCTCCCCTAATACTCTTAAGGCAGGGTCTGTGTTAAGGAACTAATGCCAGGTTTAATCCAAGTCTACTAGACACGAACACAATCAACTTGGCCAGCTTGTCCCCAGCTATTAGATTCGTATGTATGATATATACTGACATATGTATATATGTTCAGATCAAATCCTGTTAAAACAAATAGCATTTTAACAAAAATATTTCCATGTCCCAGCCAATGGTCCATTCATTTCATGTAATATTCAATACCACAAAATTCCACTTTAACAGAGATATGGACAATGCCTTAAAATTCGCTGTAATGAAAACTGAATTGTATGCAATTATACTAACCATATTTATATACATAACACATGTTCATCTGTTCTGTCTCTTCTCCAAGACTGTACACTCCCCAAGAGAAGGGGTTGCCTCTGGACTACACTCTGCAAATCAAGGGAACTTCAACAGTGCCACCTTGTGGATATTCTGTAAATACAAGGTGAGTTTCCTGGCACTCTAAAATGTTTGAGAAGCAAATTACAGGCAAAAATAAAATAAAACCAGAACAGCAGGAAGCAAGCACACCAAAAAACAACAGGTTTCCTTGAGCAAAATGGAGGCATAGTTTCAAAGCACTTATGAGGAACAAGTACCATCATCGAATATTTAACTGTCTGATCTTTTCTAGATATGAGATGCAACCTGAGTCCACAGAAAGGCTTGGCTGCTGCTGGAGGTTCTGAGTTCTGGCACTGCTCATACCAGAGAGACGGCACCACATGGTCAATCACCTTACTTAAACTCACTTATAATTCTCTCCCCCTGAACCCCTCACCCTCCTTCCCTCCCATACAATTAAAACCATATCTGTTTCCTCCTTTCTCCCTATCATAAATAACTGGGCTGTAAATTGGGTTGTAAACATGTATTCTATACTATGGCCAATAAGAATTTTCCAGAGTAATCCTAGCAATTTCAGCCTTTGCACTAACTTTTGAACCAGCCCCCACCATCGCCCACAATTCAATCACCACAATAACCAAGATGTATGATCTTCGTCATTTCATGAAATTTCTCTGATCCTTGGCTTCCTGGTCTATACAGTGAGAAAGAGGATTAAGTGATGGCTAAGATCCTTCGTAGCAATTAAATACTATACAATTCTAGAAAGAGAGGGTTCTTATTTTCTTTTCTAGAAATACTAATGAATGAAATGGAGCAAACAGTGCTATATTTCAGCATAAAATAAACCAGAAGAGTCAAAATTTCCTAAGCTAACTCTCAAATATCCTTACACTCCCACCGTAGAAAGTAAATGTACACATTTTGGAAGAAAGATTCGAAATTCAAAACTGGCCTTTCAATTTGCCTGAGACCTGAGAACAGCTCCTATTTGCCATGAAAATACTTAGAGCATGGAGTCCTGATGCACTGTAAATCACAGACAAGCTAAGGAAGGAGCTCCTCTTTGAAGAGAAGAGCTCTTCTTTGAAGAGAAGCTCTGACGGGACAGGGCTGGTGGCAATGGCACTTTTATCCCTGGCTATTTCTAGGTCTACCCTGGCATGGCAGTTATAACCTCTAGACCACAATGACCATTATTAGAAGAAACATTCTGGCCAGCATTCTCTTCAGAAATCTATCTTACCTAGCCAAATTTAAAATTAAAGTTAAAATCAAAATTAAAGGAAGAAGGAGAAGGAGGAGGAGGAGGAGGAGGAAGAGAAATAAAGAGAGAAAAGACAGAATTAATGAGTGATCAAAAATCAAAGTGGGCATAAAACAGGCAGAGCACAGAGGCTTTTTAGAGCAGTGAACCTATTCAATATGATACGATAATGGCAGATACATGTCATTACACATTTGTGCAAACCCAAAGAATGCACACCAAGAGTGACCCCTAATGAGTATGGAGTGGGTGATAATAATGTGTCAATGTAGGCCCATGTGTCCCAGAACAAATGAGCCACCTGGATGGGATGTTAACGGGGGAGGCTGGATGGGATGGTGATAGTGAGGTAGGATGGGGATATGGAGACTATATGAATTCTCTGGATTTTCCGTTCAATTTTGCTCTGAATCTAAAACTACTCTAAAAAAATAGTTTCTCTCTCTCTCTCTTTTTTTTTTTTTTTTAAATCAAAGTAAACTTAACCAGAGGAGTATGGGGATGGGAGGAAGAGGGAGAGAGAGAGACAGAGAGGGAGGGAGAGAGAAAAAGAGAAGTGGTGAGGGAGAAGATCCAGAAATAAGTTTTTCAAAAAATGTAATAAAGACATGCCATCAGTTTTTCCAAGACATTTGTACCATTCCCTACCCTAAGTGTCATTTTAAGTACAAATGAACATCCTAAACTTTGGGATACTGCTTAAACATAAATGCTGTAGGAAAAATTATCTCATATATTTTTTAAATTACTTATAAAAGCAAAATCCAGATTATATATAGGCTACCTCAAAACTAACAGCATAGGGATGCCTGGGTGGCACAGTCAGCTAAGCGTCCAACTCTTGATTTCAGCTGAGGTCTTGATCTCACAGTTCATGGGATCAAGCTCTGCATTGGGCTCTGTGCTGACAGTACACAGCCTGCTTGGGTTTCTCTTTCCCTCTCTCTTTGCCTCTCCCCCACCTCAAAATAAATAAACACTTTAAAAAACAGGATAGCATTAGCTCATTAAACTAAATTAAACAATGGTATGACCAATGATCAACACCACTAATCGTGGCAACTGCCTACATTTCCTATACAGATCCTAAATTATAACTCCTTTTCCAATGCCATAATAAAATATAGTATGGGTACCAAAGAAACTCACACTGTACTCATTCATTCATTTCACAAATATCTACTGATTTCTGCGTAGGCCCTTGGACTAGACATTCTTCTACTGCTCGGCTTTTTAAAAGACAAGTACAGTTACCTGGTAAAGCGGTAATAAAGTCCCGCTGCAACATGGGCTTCAGGTAAGAGTTAATATGTCCATGCTGATAATGACACATTCGTGAAATAAGGTGTTCCACAAATTCCACTTGATCTGATTCAGACCACTGGTCAAAATATTTAATACACAAGTCTTTTTCTTTTTGATAGTTTCCTTCTGATGGCCTCTTTCTGGAGACGATCACAGATGATGTTCCATTACTTATCTATTTTAGAAAAATAAACAAAAAAAATAATTAGTTTGACAAAGAAAAAAACTCTAATTAGTATTTTATTGGAAACATTTTTCACCCTGTGTATTTAATCTTAAAATACCAGCTATACCCTGAAGCCAAACTCATTCCTTTATTAATTCATTCATGAAGTAATTTAAAACGTATTTAGGGCCTCAAATTAAGTGTCTAAAGTAAATGTCGAATTTACAGCTATTTATAAAGCTATCTGGTGTCCCAAGTCATCATTCTCCAATGCTTATTCCAAAACCATGTGGTTATTAGATAACCGATGTCAGAGATAACTATCTTAGAGAACGTGCTCAACTTGGCAAAGTAGCAACTGATTGACTATTAGTAGTTTGCTTTACTTCTTCAAAGATCAAAGTCAATGCTATATTCATCTAGCCAATGGTTCTCACACCTGTGTGTGCATCAGAGTAACAAGAGGGCTTCTTAACAGACAGACTGCCAGGCTCCACCACAGATGTCCTCATTCTATAGGTCTGGAGTAGAGCCTGAGAAGTTGCAAGTTCCCAGGTGGTATTGGTGCTGATGGTCCGGAGAATGCACTTTAGAGACCACACTTTGAAAACCACTGGTCCATTTAATGAAGAAATCTGAAGGCAATTCAATCTAAAAATTGAACCCATCTCCAAACTGTTACCAGAGCTACTAGACTGCTAGCAAATAACAGTTTAGACTTTCACTCCTTTTTTTTCTTCACCTACTCTGAAAGCAACCCAAGGTGAACCACATACACCTCAAAAGATTCTCATCCTATAGAGTTGTCGATGATATCCCACAGACTCCTATACTACCTATGCATCATTTCTCCTCAAAGCTACATGGATGATGGTTCTTGCATAAAACCAGTATATTTCTTAAAAAATAAAAACTACATATACTTTATCTGACAACAGCATCAAAAAAAAAAAAAATTGGAATCCCCAGACTGAAGCCACAACTGCCACTGGTGTTATGAGGCTCAGTAACATCCCTGTTTAAAACCAAAATTACTTCAATGTTTTTGTCAAACATTTGCCAAGCTATCTACCAGTCACTCCTTTGAGAGCCCCTTCATGTGTAACACCAGAAATAGCCTAGAAGAGAATTTTGAAAACTGAAGAGTTATATTACAGACATGCATTAACTCCATGCACGAGCTTATCTCAGAAGTTTTACACAGAAAGAACCAAGAGCTGTGTTTTCACTATGTCCCCTAATTTAACTGAATCTATCCCAGAAAGAGGACATCCTTCATAAATAACCAAAGGAGTCTGACTTTCCTTATTAAAATCTTATATATCATACCTCTCTGCAGCAAGTTTTTATGTCCACATTTAAAGGTACATAGTGAGAAGGCATTCACCTCCCATCCCATTTATCTTACTACCTCCTTCTCTAGGAATGTTTTTCCCCCCCTGGAAATTGGATGGAGAGCTCACTGACACTGGGTACCACCAGAGGGCAGCATTGAACAGAAATTTATGATGCTGCTTGTAGTTAAGACCTCTATCTGACAGAGCCCAAAAATCAACATTCAAAACAGTCAGAAGTGAAAATTCTTCACGGTGGTGAGTATCAGCTAGTATAAGGGACATCTCTGCTACTTTTAAGTATAAGGATGTTGAGTATAATGTTATAGTAACTGCCCGACTATAGGCAACTGGTTAAAGCAAATAATAATACATCTACATAAGGTACTATAATGAAGCCATTAAAATTAGGTTTATATAGTAACATCTTAATAACAAGAGAACATGTTTATGAAACAATATTAAGGAACAAAAGACAAGATGCAGAATTTTATACAGCATTACAATCACGGTTAGTTTGTGCAATGGGGAACACACAAGACAGAATAAAGGATATATTAAAAAAAAAAGCCGTATTTCCTTCCTCCTTCTTTTCTACATTTTACTCATTGTAACTTGTCAAAATAATTGCTTTCCTGACAGGTTAAATATATGGTAACAACTTGCATTTGTGTACTGCTTTATAATTTCCAAAATACTTTCACATCATCATTTGATAAGCAAAGAGATTATTTCATTTACAGAAGGGTTCTTAAACATCTAACTTCCCTACAGCATTGGGATACCATTAACTAGTTAACTAAAAGAACTTACGAAAGAAAAACTGAAAGCCAAAATGTTAAGAACCACTGTGAACTGAAAAATCAATAGTCAATGAAGAGAACCCTATTGGAAAATACGGAGCATGAAGGAGGAACAGACATCAAGCTGCACACAGTTCCCCCGACGCAGTGGCAAGTGCACAGTTCTACAGCACATTTCCCATTTCTACTTCTAGCCACCTGCTGAGCCCAGATTTTCCTGACATTGTTTTGCTTTGCTTATTTCATCATAAATTTGTTGGGCATACTTTATTCTTGCTAACTCATCTACTCCTCTCATTTCAAATCAAATGAACGCAGAGAATATTTTTTAACATTATTCTCTTCATCTTTAGGTTTATTTGCCTCTTACTGTGTCTTTCTGAGGGGCAAAGTTATTTGCACCACAATGGTTGATGGAAAGATCCAATCATGAAACTTTACATAGCATCCCTCCCCGTAGCTAGGGCAAAAAAAACCCTGGGGAATTGGAAGGAAAACTGGCAGGACTAAAAAGAACCAAGAAAGAAGAAAGGAAAGGGCAAACTAACAAGAAATGGGGGAGAAGGGTGAGGGTAGGGAGACAAAATCACCAATGCACACACACTGGTATGGCATGGTGCTATTCTGGTGACAAAGGATGCCACCACTGACCATCTTTGGCTTGGACTGTGGCGACAAACTGAGTATTTTAGGCTACAGACACT
The DNA here is from genome assembly GCF_018350175.1 of Felis catus. Lineage (NCBI taxonomy): Eukaryota > Metazoa > Chordata > Mammalia > Carnivora > Felidae > Felis > Felis catus. The sequence continues at coordinate 177,236,830 of NC_058368.1, read as the reverse complement.
TCAGAATCTTAGTAGCAACTCCAAAATTTTTTTACTATTCGTAATGACACCTCCCTGAGGAACAGAAGATAAATTAGGGTGAATTCCGAAACTAGCAAAATTGCACAAAAGAAAACAAAAACGCTTGCTTGGCTCTGGTTTTCATTGAGGACATGAGCTGAGGGAGCATCTTATCTATAGTAAGTCAACTGCTCTTATCTGTGCGTCGTCATTCCTACCTGCCAAAGAGTATTTTTCTTTGGGGACTCATCTTCATTTTGATCCTCCATAACTGAAGTGTTCTAAGGGGGGAAAAACAGGTTATTTGAATTATGCCGAGTTTTGCAAATCCTACACCAAAATATAATTTTGAAAACCCAAAGTAGAATGTACCAACACCAACCCAAGAACTATTTGGCTTGTGACTGACAGATGCCATCTTGGGGTCAAAAGGGTTGTGCTCATCTTCATACATTAGTTGAAATTACAGTTAGTTGCTGGACAAAACTAAGCATAAAGTCTTTATTTATGAAGGCTGGGCATACTTAGAAAACAAGCTAAATTATGGGACTGGGGCTGAGGCTCTACCTCAACCATCACTGTTATTCTTTTAACTTGTGGCAAGAAGCCACGGAGACCCACTTAGTTCTTTGATTGCACAAACATTTACTAGAATGTCTGCTATTCAGTAATCCATCCCAACCATCACCTGCAATTAGGACTGCCAAGCTCTGGAAGTCCCCCCTTGCTTTTCTCTTTCCTTCCTTGATAACCTTGTTTTTCTAGACCGGCTTTGCAATCTCCCTTAGCAAGCACCAGTGGTGGGTGCCCCAACTTCTTCCCTGAAGGGGAGGATGCTGGTAGCCAGTAACAATCTGGCTTGCCTTGGGAATGCATTAGCTTTTGATTTTTGTGTTTACCACACAAAGAGGCACTGTGTGATTATTCTTTCTGGTGACCTAGTCGCTCAATAGATGCCCATTAACTAGAGATTATACATGATTGGATTTTCCCTTTTGAAGCTCCTACCTAATGGCTAAATGGAAACTTAATGAGAAGGGGAAGTGGGAGAATAGTGCTCCGAAAGGAATAACAATTCAAGAACCTCTAAGATTCTTTCCCAAACCTAAAGTTCTAAGATTGGGGTACAAAAGATAAACTGTAACCCTCCACAGTATTATTCAAAAGAATCCTATAGATCTGTTTAAGTCACTGGTGTTTACAAGATTCTGTTTACTGCCTTTAGGGATAAGCCTATCTCTCAAAACTTCCCTATTTTTCCTTTTTTTCTTCAAGTCATAAAATGTTTGCACCCACACAGTATTTCCAACGTGGGTAATGACAGAAGAATCACTACAGAACACTAGTGCTTTGCAGGTCACACAGCTCGCTCTGATCAGGAATACAGTATGTAGTACAACAGTCAAAGGCTTTGAAACCAGAGACACGTTGCATTTGTGAGGTGGTCACTTATTCAGTGTGTGTGTGTGTGTGTGTGTGTGTGTGTGTGTGATTCTGAGTAAGGTGTTTTACCCATGGACAAATACAAACCATATAGAGGCACTGTGGGATGGAGACTCCCCAGCACAGTGTTTGGTGTGTAACTGGTACTCAAAACATCATTCATGCCCAGCTTTGAAGATGCTACTTTCCCTTAAGTGTTATCGTCTCACACTTTTTAACCTCAGGCTTTGACAGAATGGCTCCAGATGGCTGCCTGTAGAGAAAATCCACTGGCTCCCTCAATAAAATCTTACAAGTCCCACAGTGCCAAGGTCTGCAATGGGGGAGAAAGGCAAACGGTCAGGGTTCCCCACATGTGGAAAGCCAACCATGAGCTAGAGAGGAGGACATTGTGTCCAAGAGTCCAAAACAGGTCTAGAGTAGATGGTAATAAATGATCCTGAATGGGAAGAAGAGGGTGGAGAAGAGAAAAACAAAAGTAGTACTTCTCTCTCCATGTAATTTTCCTTTTACTGCTATCTTGAAGGACTTAAGATTCATAAAGCTGGCAGGAGAATGAACAAAGTGGCAACAGTGACTTATTAATACCTCATCTGCTGAGTCCAACTAGTAGTTACAAAGCCATCTTTGCAAGGTCACAATGTCCTGGGTTCTAAGAGAGTAACAAGAAGAAACCATGGCTGGAAACATGAAGAGTAAGCGTATAAAGTAGAAGAAAAATGGCAAGTCCCTGCCCCCATCTTCAGGCACCTGAGGAAATGTATGAGGAATGCATATATGTAGGGTTTTAAACTAAAAACTTTTGGGGCGCCTGGGTGGCTCAGTTGGTTAAGCATCCGACTTCGGCTAAGGTCATCATCTCACAGTTGGTGGGTCCGAGCCCCATGTTGTGGGGCTGACAGCTCAGAGCCTGGAGCCTGCTTCAGATTCTGTGTCTCCCTCTCTCTCTGCCCCTCCCCCGTTTAGGCTCTGTCTCTCAAAAATGAATACAATGTTAAAACAACTAAAGTAAAAACTTCTGTTACACAGGAGTCTGAACCCACCAGAACTCTTCTGACCTAAGCTACCTAAATACTTTCCTTACTCAGGGAGGAAATAAAAAGTCAGAAGTCCCTACAGATTACACAAGAAACAACTGTCTTTCTTCCTTTCACTCATTCCAAAACAGAGAAATGGTGTTTATTTATACAGATGAGAAAGAAACAACCCCTCTGATAAAAATAGCAACTATTCTCTTAAGGCTTGATAAAAATGGATGAAAAGATACGATTTAATAAAATTGTATTTAATAAAGCCCTGGGGTGGCCGGAATAGCTCCCCCATCATACATATCTTTTCAACTTCTCTTATAAAGCCCTGAGGAGAAGCTGCCAAAGGGAAAATGCTACTCTGAAGCTACATTGATCAGAGGATCATTTCCCAAGAGTCTTCCAGGTGACACAAGAGACGCTCAGAGAAAAAAGGGTCCCACGGTGTAATAAAATCTGACAAATGCTATATGCTGCACAAACACTTGCTCTCTCCCTCCCCACCCCTGAGGTTAAAAACCACTTCGTTAAGGGGGCACCTGGGTGGCTCAATCGGTTAAGCATCCGACTTCAGCTCAGGTCATGATCTCACGGTCTGTGAGTTTGAGCCCCACATCGGGCTCTGTGCTGACAGCTCAGAGCCTGGAGCCTGCTTCAGATTCTGTGTCTCCCTCTCTCCTTGCCCCTCCCCTGCTCATGCTCTGTCTCTGTCTCAAAAATAAATAAAAACATTAAAAAAAAACCAACACTTAAGACACTAAAGGTTCAGAAATGTCTCGTAAGTAACAATCAGGTTAAGATAGTTTAACCTAGCTTTCCCAAGTTTGTTGGACATGGACACCTCTCTTATTATAACAATACCTCATTTAACAAGAGCTCAGCAAATACTGGAAAACACTGGACTAGGGCAATAGCATGCAGAAGTCCTCCCTCCTCTCACTTCACCAGACCCAGGTTTCTGGGAGACAAAGGAAATGACCACTTTGGTAGGCACAAAATATTCCGAGTCTCCTCTCATCTTTCCCAGACTGCTTTATGAGCTGAGTCTATGTGTAGGTACAATAAGCTCTAAGTCGTGATACATCTTTGCCAGTAGGTGCCACCAGCTAAGAGAATATATGTCACTTGGAAAAATTTACTTTAAGAGTTATATAAGAGAAATACATTTCCTACTTTAAAAATGCTAAAAATTCGGCATTATGAGTTTCACGATAGAAATGCTTATACAGGGGCACCTGGGTGGCTCAGTAGGTTAAGCGTCCGACTTTGGCTCAGGTCATGATCTCAAAGTTCGTGAGTTCAAGCCCCGCATTGGGCTCTGTGCTGACAGCCCAGAGCCTGGAGCCTGCTTCAGATTCTGTCTCCCTCTCTCTCTGCCCCTTCCCTGTTTGTACTTTCTCGCTCAAAAATAAACAAACATTAAAAATTTTTTTTAAAAAAGAGAAATGTTTATACAACGTAAGATTTTCATACAAAAGGAGTCTTTACTCTTTAGAGGAAGCAAAAATTAAAAAAACCATAAAGGATCTGGAAAACATGGGAGCATTCTGCCATTTTCTTTAGTGTTTTAAAATTGGGGGACTTAAGACATTAAGAATGACAGACATATAATGCAAAAATGCTATTAGCTAACTTCATTGGGTCTCTAATCTAGGCTTGTTTCATACATTGCCTTTTAATTTTGAGGAAACAAATATGAATGTATATATTGCAATTTTACAAAAAAAAATGAGGAACAGATAAGTAAGTGATTAAAAGTCACAAAGCTGGTAAATGAGAGATGCAGGAATCAGATCTAGGTCTGTTCTAATCAGAAGTCAATGTCCTTTCCGTACAGAAAAACACATCTCAAGTATTTTCCAACTGCTGGTTGTAGCCTATGAAGTTCATTTAATGGGTCGCTATCAGCATTTTCTAATAAAACGAAATTGAATCTGGGCATTCCCCTGCTCACAAAGGTAAGCATAACAAAAATCACAAGGGGCAAATAAAAGGAATGAGCAAAACCAGAACAGGAAAATTCAAATTAAGGAAAGAAAAACTCATTATTGCACAAGGAGAACAATACTCAAGTCAAATCACTGAGTGACAAAGAGTTTTTAAAAATCTCTAAAAGTCGTAATTTGTGAAGAGGATAATGTGTACTTTTATATATACACTAAATATAAAATTCCACAAAATATATCAAGGAAAAAAGTTGTATATTTTTTTTTAATTTTTATTTTTTTTTTAATTTTTTTTTTCAACGTTTATTTATTTTTGGGACAGAGAGAGACAGAGCATGAACGGGGGAGGGGCAGAGAGAGAGGGAGACACAGAATCGGAAACAGGCTCCAGGCTCTGAGCCATCAGCCCAGAGCCCGACGCGGGGCTCGAACTCACGGACCGCGAGATCGTGACCTGGCTGAAGTCGGACGCTCAACCGACTGCGCCACCCAGGCGCCCCTTTTTTTTTTAATTTTTAAAACACCCTTGCATCTTTGACAGATCAAGTAGACCAAACAAATAAAAGCTTGGCTTTCCACAGAACATTAAAAAAACAACTGACAGAGTATCCTAGGCCACAGAAAAAGTATCAAATACAGCCAGACATCAAGAAAAGATTATTGTGTTAAGATCAAGCCAAGCAGAAATGTCCAAATCTAGTTTGCTAGTTACTATGTGCCACAAATTCCAAAGATAAACAGAACAATGACTCACACAAATAAACCAAACACCTCTGTGTTGTTATTGTTAATTCCACCCAGGCCCCTAGTCTAACCTAAAATTCTCTCCCCTTAAACCTAAATCTTACCAACACATTACTGGTAAATGAGATCACTGAAGAGGGAGAAACATTCACTTGGAAAAAGAAGAGACAAGCTTTTCCAAAAAAGCAGTCCCCTCTCTCATAGTAATCTCACAACTCCAGAAGAAAGAAAAACATGAACGCATCTATGCATACATGACTTTTTAAAGCAACAACTCCAGCCACCATTAAACATAGCTAATCAAAAATCTTCTTGGGGAGCCTGGGTGGCGCAGTCGGTTAAGCGTCCGACTTCAGCCAGGTCACGATCTCGCGGTCCGTGAGTTCGAGCCCCGCGTCGGGCTCTGGGCTGATGGCTCAGAGCCTGGAGCCTGTTTCCGATTCTGTGTGTCCCTCTCTCTCTGCCCCTCCCCCGTTCATGCTCTGTCTCTCTCTATCCCAAAAAAAATAAATACAACATTAAAAAAAAAAAAAATCTTCTTGTCCCTCCACACAAATATCAACATATAGGAACAAACCAGTTGTTTTCTTTCTACAATTAAAATAAAATTTTTAAATTTTAATTCTTTGGGAGTTTGTCTGAAATCACTGCCACGTAATTTCTATAATGTAGTAAGTTCTGTTCCAGTTTATCTAATCTGCAGTTCTACTCACACTTCTGACTAGGTGTTTGGCTGTTCCTGACACTACATGACAAGATCATATCAAAGTATGTAGAAGAATGAACACAGGGTAAAATTTTTCTTCCTTTCCTCACCACCAATTATTTTTTAAAAGAGGGGAATGCTTATATTATTAGATATTTTTTTAAAAATTTAAGCTACAATAATTAAAGCAGTATGGTTCTGACAAAGCAAGATCAATGAAACAATTTAAATAGAAAGTCCAGAAACCGATCATTTATACTTACAAAATCTGTGTATTTTCAAGTCAGAGTTTCAAATTGGTGAGAAAGAGATAATACTCTTTATGGGATTAAAAATAAAAGATGGGGGTGGAGGGCGCCTGGGCGTCTCAGTCAGTTGAGGGTTTGACTCTAGATTTTGGCTCAGGTCATGATCCCAGGGTCTTGGAATCAAGTCCCCTGTGGGGCTCACATTGAGTGTGGAGCCTGCTTTAAGATTCATTGATTCATTCATTCTCTCTCTCTCTCTCTCTCTCTCTCTCTCTCTCTCTCTCTCCCTCTGCCCCTGCCCTGTGCACACACGCACATGCTCGTAAAACATAAATAAAAATAAACAAAAGTTGGGCACCTGGGTGGCTCAGCTGGTCAAGCATGGGTCTCTTGATCTCAGCTCAGGTCTTGATCTCATGTCTGTGAGTTCAAGCCCCACAATGGGATCCACACTGGGTGTGGAGCCTGCTTTGAATGAATGAATGAATGAATGAATGAATGAATGAATGAATGAATGAATATAAAAAATTTTTAAAAATAAAGAAAAGTTAAAATGCTACCTCATATTACATCCCAATAAATACTATGGATACAAAGAATCAAGTGTGAAAAATTACAACCATAAAACTACTAAAAGCAAGCATACAGGAGTTTCTACAAATTCATGGAACCAGGGAAAGGCTGTCTAAGCATGATACCAAAGACAGAAATAAATGTAGATGTGATTGGATAAAAATATTCAAACTCATGAATGTTCACAATAAATTTCAAAAACAAATACAATACATTGGGGGAAGTATTGCAATGTATGATAAATAAGTTACTATATAAATATTTCTAATAAATTAATAAGAAACCAAAACTAATACCCTAATAGGCAAATAAGAGTAAGTAGATATTTCAAAATGAGAAATTTAAATGGCCATCAAAAATGAACACCTACAACAATAAAAAGATGCAATTTTTCACCTACCAAAATTGGCAACTTTTATTTTTATGTACTCTACAGGAATTGGGCGCTCTGGTAAGATTATAAATTGTTACTTTTCAGAGAATATTTATCAATACATAACTTCAAAAAGTACTACTTAACAATGGACATAATTTAACTTTAGCAATTTTTCCTAAGGAACTGTATGTCTATAGAAAATTATAGCTACGACAATTTATAACATGGAAAACTAGAAAACAATGTAAATGTCCAACAACAGGGTATCATTTAAAAATATGATACAGACGCCTGGGTGGCTCAGTCGGTTAAGCGTCCAACTTCGGCTCAAGGTCATGATCTCATGGTTTGTGAGTTCGAGCCCCGTGTTGAGCTCTGTGCTGACAGCTCAGAGCCTGGAGCCTGTTTCGGATTCTGTGTCTCCTTCTCTCTCTGCCCCTCCTCCACTTGTGCTCTGTCTCTCTCTGTCTCTCAAAAATAAATGTAAAAAAAATTTTTTCTTTTTAATATATGATAGTAGAAATTTTTAGTTCTTTTTAAAAACATTTCTATTGAAGTATAATATAATAAAGGGTTTAATTCTCAAGTGTAACTAGTACTCAGACCAAAACATAAAGAACATTGCCAGGGTCCATAAATATTTTCCTCATATTACCTCTGTCATTAATGGCCAAAGGTAACCACTATTTTTTTTAATACCACCATAGATTTATACATTCATTTTTGAACTTTTTTTTAATGTTTATTTATTTTGAGAGAGACAGAGACAGAAGAGACAGAGAGTGCACACATGTGCACAAGCAGGAAAGGGGCAGAAAGACAGAGTCCCAAACAGGCTTTGTGCTGTCAGCACAGAGCCCAATGTGGGTCTCAAATCATAAAATCATGACCTGAGCCAAAGCCAAGAGTCTGACACTTAACCGACTGAGCCACTCAGGTTGCTCCCATTTTTGAACTTTAAGTAAATAGATTCTTATCATATATACTCTTTAGGTCTAGCTTCTTTTGCTTAACACTATGATTTGAGATTCTTAAATACAGCAACAGTTCATTCTTTTTCACTGCTCTATATTATTTCAAAAAATATTTATTCATTTTACTACTGATTAACATGTAGGTCACTTCCACTTTTGGCATTTAAAATAATTCTGTCATGTCTGCTGGTGTACATGGGCAGGTATTTCTGTTGGGTCTATAGTAGGGGTGAACAATCATCATAAAATATAGTAACTTTTACTGTAAATGCTTAAAAATGCAGACAGTAATGCTGAACTTCAGGGTTTAGATGTACATTCTCTGGTCATTGACCACATCTAGGTGAACAAAGCCCCCAGGATGCAGCACAGAACTTGCGGAGCTCATGGTCGGATTAACCCATACATGAACTCTCCCTGACACATTGAGATGATCCTTACTGAAAAAGAGCAAAGTATTCCTAAATCAGAAGAGGTGGTTGCACCAAAGAAAAAGATATCCAAGAGGAAACTGGAGAAACAAAAACTTGCGGCCCAGGAATAAATTCAGAATAAAATAAATGTTAAAAAAATAGCTTTTGACCATTTTTAATTGGACAGTCTTTTCTTACTCATTTCCAGAAATTCTTTATTTATCCTAGAATAGAGTCCCTTTCCAAATATATTTATTGCAAAGGTCTCCTCTTAATCTGTGGCTTAACTTTCCATTCTCTTAATGGTGTCTTTTGATAAAGAGAAGTAATTAATCTTAATTTTTTAATGTTTATTTATTATATAGTCTCCCATGGAGTAGCCTAGAAGTTTTACTTTTTTCCTCCCCAAAGTTTATTTATTTTAAGAGAGAGAGGGAGAGAGGGAGAGGGAGGGAGAGAGAGAGCACAGGCACATACATTGAGTGAAAACAGGGGAGGGGCAGAGAGAGGGAGAGAGAATCCCAAGCAGGTTCCATGCTGTCAGCACTGAGCCTGACTTGCTCTCTCAGGAACCGGGAGATCACAACCTGAGCCAAAACCAAGAGTCCCAACACTTAACCAACTGAGTCACCCAGGTGACCCTATTTCATCTTTATACTTACATCTAAAATTCATCTATACTAATCTTTATGCAAAGTAGGAGTCAGCATTCATTATGTTTTTCAAATTGCAGTTTACAACCCACTGTGGTTTATAATACCAACTTAATGGACACCCAGCATGAAAGAAAGAAAGAAAGAAAGAAAGAAAGAAAGAAAGAAAGAAAGAAAGAAAGAAAGAAAGAAAGAAAGAAAGAAAGAAAGACACAACACATCTCTTATTTCATCAATTCTAACACATATTTTTTCACATTTTAGTATCTCTGAAATTGAGATATTTCTTAACCATCAATGGCATCTTAAAACTGGTAGCATTTTTTTCTGAATGTTACAGAAAATGGCATATCTTACAATCTATGCTGTCTTATGTTTCACAGTGGAATACAGTATACATTGGGGTGACTTTAGGAATGTATGTTATGTTACACACACAAACATATATAAAACATATACATAAATATGTGTGTGCACATATGATTACACATATGATTACATGTACTAAGTCTAAATGTAAATCTGGGCGGGGTCTAAATATAAGTTTTATTTCTCACTATGAAAATACTTAAAAACACTGAAAACCCCTAATTAAGGTACTGGAGTACAATGGATCCCATACTGCGAAAGTTACCTACCACCTTTTCAGTTGTCTTTCGATTCTTCTAACTATATCAAAAGATATTTTTTACACTGTTAAATACTTTCAATTATCTGTTTTTAACAAAAAGACCTAGCTTCCTATTCAGTTTACTGTAACAAACGGTATGTGGCTAGAATTTTATATGGGTCTCAGCAAGTGCCATGATTTTCCAGTCACACAACAATACGGTCTCCTTTTCTGATTTTTTAAAAGAGAGCAGATTTTTTAAATATGTGAAGTAGATAAAAGGACACATAGTATACAGATATGTCCAAAACTGTGAAGATAGTACTCACCTGTCTAAAGTTACGGGAAAACTACTTCTTGGAAGAATAGTGACATGAAAAAAGGTCTAAGGTAAATTTTAAATGAAAAATAAAATAGGGGGGGGGGGGGTCAATATATCTGTAGGACTCCATCTTCATGGATAAAACTTAATTATTGATTTATTTAGAGCAGTATCTAGAAAAGGTGTGTTAAAATGCTAACAATGTTATCTCTGTATATTTTGCTTTCTATTTGCTTAAAGACATCTCTTTTTAACAGTAAGGAATGGTGATTTTTAACATTAAACTTTCAAAAGTAAAAATCCATGCCAAGACCCCAGATATATATGCTCTAGTCTAAGGAAACAGAAACTAGTTACTGAAAGTTGAGGCAGGATCCTCCTGCATGTCACCTGACCTCTCTGTGCCCACTTCCTCATCCAGAAAACTGAGGTTGAAACAGGCCTCCCTGACAAAGGGAGTGACAAAATTTAAAAGAGAATCCTGGCACTTATAAGGGCTCCCTTAGTCAAATTTAACCTCCAAAGGGCAGAAAAAGCTTGGCTGAGTTATTCATTCTGTATTCCTTCCACTTCCGATAATTCCTGGCACACTACTTAAGTACAGAAGTACAATAAGTATCTGTTGATATGAGTCTTGGCTATAATTATTACAATCTTCCTATGAATTGTAATGACAAAAGTGGTAATTTTGTTTCTGCTTATTCCTTTCCCATAGTTTCCAAACTGTCTACAAAGAGCAAGGATTCAAAATGGGGGGGGGGGGGGACATGCAACACAATTTCTGGCCCTCACAAAAAGCAGTAAGAAACAAAATCTAGTTTCAGAAAGGCAGTCATCTTTATTACCCCTAAAGTATTCATTCACCTACATAAAAGAAGAATACCTCATTAATTATTTGACTGCTTAAAAAGGTCCAACAAAAGGATAGATAGATAAAAGTCTGCTAGAGTCCGAGAAAGCAAACGGGGAGTAGCAGAATGTGCCCTTAATGCTTCCTGGTGCTTAACACTTGGAAGAGAACTACTAAAGTAAAACCTGTAAAATGTTTCATATTCACTAGAGGAAGGAAGCCAGAAAAAGAAGGTGCTTTCAAAGTAGTAGAAGAATGGCCAAAGGACACTGAGTCATGGCACCACAGAGGGAGTCAGTCAGCTGAAGAGTAAAGAGCAGGCCTTTAGAGACACAATGCCCCCACTGCAAACTCTGGGCTCTGACAATGACAAACTGTCTTGACTTCCTGTTGGTTACTTGACTTCTCTCTCGGATTCAGTTTCCTCTTTTATAGGGCAGGGAGAACACTGCCTACATTGCAGGAAGAGAAATAACTCGTGCAAAGCACCTACAGGATAACATTGCTCAAAAATATAAACCAGAAAAACATTTTTACTTTTTTGCTTCTAACGTTAACCATTTTAAAAGAAACCTGACGAGCACCTGGATGGCTCAGTCAGTTAAGCGTCCAAAATTTAAGTCATGATCTTATGGTTTGTGAGATGGAGCCCCACGTCAGGCTCTGTGCTGACAGCACGGAGCCTGTTTGGGATTCTCTCCCTCTCTCTCCCGCTCTCTCTGCCCCTCCCCACCCCTCTCCCTGCGCACATGCACTCTCTCTCTCAAAATAAATAAATAAGCATTAAAAAAAACTTTTTAAATAAAACCAAACATACCAATAACTAATTAAATATAAGTAGTCAAAACACTCCAATTAAAAAGCAGAGATTGTGAAACTGGATAACTATATGCCCTCTAAAAGAACCCCACTTTAAACGTAAAGACACACTGGTTAAAAGGACAGAAAAAAGTATACACCATGAATTACTTATCAAAGGAAATCCAAAAGTCAAAGTAAATTAATATTAATAATAGGCAAAACAGATTTCAGAACAAGGAATGTTATCAGGGATCAAGTGAGGTATTTCATATTGATGAAAGGATCAACTTATCAAAAAAATATAACAATCCAAAATGTATATGCCCTTTTCTAACAAAGATTTGAGATACATCTGGAGGAAAAAACAATGACACAACTCCAAGGAGAAATAGACAAATCCAAATTTATATTTGGACACTTCAACACTCCTCTCTTAGTTATACATAGAACAAGCAGACAGAAAAGAGTAAAGATATGGAGGACATGAAAAACACTATCAGCCAACTTAACCTAGTTGACATTTATAGAACACTCTACCCAACAAGAGAACACATTCTTTCCAAGTACACAACATTCACCAAGATAAATGTTATTCTGGGCCATAAAACAGGTTTCAATAAATTTTAAAGGGCTGAATTTATACAAAGTATGCTCCAGAATGACAAAGAATTAATCCAAAATTAATGTAACAGAAAATCCCAAAAGGTTCGGAAATTAATATATCACTAAAAGATATCACAAAGAAAATTAGAAAATATTGTGAACTGAATGAAAGTAAAAATTCAACATATTAAATACTGTGGGATATAACTAAAATGGTGGTTAGAGAGAAACTTATAACATTAAATGCATTAGAAAAGGACATGGTCTTCAAAGCAACAATCTAAGCTTCCCCTTTAAAAAACTAGAAAATTAGCAAATGAAACCCAAAATAAGCAGCAGGAAGGAAATAGTAAAGATGAGATCCAAAATTAATATAATATGAAACAGAAAAAGAATAATGAAAAATCAATGAAACCAAAAGCTGTATCTTTGAAACAATTAATAGAAGTGATAAACCTCTAGCCAAGCTGATAAGGAAAATAAAATAGATAAGAAACAAATTTCCAATCTCAGGATAAAAAGTGGGACCATGAATACAGATCCTATAGACATTAAAGGAAAATAAGGAAATATTATAATTTTACACTAATATATTCTACAACTCAGACGGAAGAGACAAATTCCTTAAAAGACACATGGATACCAACAAGAGAAATAGATAACTTCAGCAGCCCCGTATCTGTTAAAGAAAATTGTCTTCACTGGTGAATTTTATTTAGTATTTACAAAAGAAGTAATATTAATTCTACATAAACTTCTAGAAAGTAAATGAGGCAAGAACATTCCCAATTCACATTCTGAGGCCAACATTACCTTGATACCGAAGTCTCTCAAACACATCACAAGAAACAAAACAAAACAAAACGGATAAATATACATGTATTCATTTGTCAAACCTACATAAACTACACACTTAAAATTGGAAAATTTTATTATATATAAAGTATACCTCAAAAAAGTTAACTTTTTAAAAACTTTAAGTGCTACACAAAAACAAAAACTTTCCCACAAAGCAAATTCAAGGCCTAAATGACTTGCTTGGTAAATACTATCAAACATTTAGACAAGAAATAACAGCAATCTTTCACATTCTTTTTAAAAACAGAGAGAATGAGTCATTGTATTAGAATAATCCTAATGCTAAAACCTGAGAAAAGACACTATCAAAATAGAAAACTGACCAATTACCTTCAGGCAGGAAGGTGTAAAAACCCTCAACAAAATATTGGCAAATCAAATACAAAATTACATAAAAAGGATAATACATCATCATCAGTTGGGGCTTTCCCAGAATTAAAGACTGGCTGAAGAGTCAAAAAATCAATGTAATACACAGTAAGGCAGTAAGTTATACGATGATTTCAATACATGTATTTAGGGCATATAACAAAATTCAAAACCCTCTCATGATTAAAAACCCTTAGGTGTGGGGCACCGGGGTGGCTCAGTCAGTTGAACATCTGACTTCAGCTCAGGTTATGATCTCGTGTTTCATGAGTTCGAGCCCCACATCAGGCTCCCTGCTATCAATGCAAAGAGCGCTTTGAATCCTCTGTCTCCCTCTCTCTGCCCCTCCCTTACTTGCACTCTCTCAAAAATAAACATTTTTTTAACGCTTTTAAAAAATTATTTATTTTTGAGAGACAGAGACAGAGACAGAGCATGAACAGGGGAGGGGCAGAGAGAGAGGGAGACACAGAATCCGAAGCAGCTCTAGGGCTGTCAGCACAGAGCCTGACACGGGGCTCAAACTCATGAACCGTAAGATCGTGACCTGAGCCAAAGTCAGACGCTTAACCGACTGAGCCACCCAGGCACCTCAATAAACAAACATTTTTAAAAAAATAAAAACTCTCAGGTAACTTACTCAATGTGATAAAGAATATATAGATGTATATGTGCATGTGCGCGCGCGCGCGCGCACACACACACACACACACACACACACACCTATAGCTAACACACTTAATGGTCAAATGGAAAACTTTCCCCCATCCTCAAGTACAAAAGTAGAATGTCCATTCTATACAAATTTCACTAATCATAGCCAGTACAATAAGGCAAGAAAAAGGCAAAATAAATGTCAGGAAGGAACCAGACAGCATGATGTCTACACAGAAAATCCTAGGAAACCTACAAAACAAGTCTAACTAATATGTGATGGTAGTAAAGTCACAGGATACAAAGAATAAAAAGGACGAATAAAGCTGCATGAAACTCAAGCCCTCAGCATAACCAGAAGGAACAAAACATAAGTAGAAAAGTAAATAAATTCTGGGACACCTATATTCTCCTGCCATAAGCCGTCCTAGAGAGCAAGAGTAGACCAGGATAAAATACACAAAAGACAAAAAGAGAGAAACAAGCAACAGACCAAAGATGGACATAAAACCACATTAAGTATGAAAAAAATGAGAATGAGTCCTAATGTATCAGAGTTGATTATAGATAAGCAACTTAAAAAAAAGTATCAGAGATGCAAAAAAGGAGTCATCAAGGGGAGGCTCTTTTTTAAAAAAAAGAGTGCAAAAGGAAAGGTGAATAGAAGGAAGCTCCTTAATTTGATTTAAAAAAAAAATCTACAAAAAAAGTAAACATAACATCATACTTAAAATACTTGAAGTTTTCAATGTTAAGATCAAGAACAATTCAAGGATGTCCCCTCTCAACACTATTTTTCAAGGAGGTAGTTAATACAATAAGACACCAAAAAAGAAAAAAAGGTATACATAGTGAGGAAAAAAGAAATGCAACTGTCTTTGCTCACAGATGACATGATCATCTATGTAAACAAAAAACCAAACACATAAAACCTAACAAAAAAAGAAAAAAACTCTTGAAATGAACACACAATTGTAACAAGGTTGGAGAATGCAACCTTAATACATAAAAGTCATTTGCATTCAGGTACACCAACAGTGGTATTTAAAATTAAGAATACATTACTTTTGTCTACAGCCATACCATCCTGAACGCACCCAATCTCACCTGATTTCAGAAGAATACATTACTATTTATATTAGGATCTCCAAAAATTAAATATTTAGGTCTAAATTTAACAAAATATGTATAAGATCTATATGAGAAAAACTATAAAACTCTGGTGAAAGGTATCAAAGAACTATATAATTGGATAGATATTCCATGTTCATGGATAGGAAGACTCAACACTGTCGAGATGTCAACTCTTCTCTATTCGATCTAAAAATTCAATGCAATCCCAATCAAAATCTCAACAAGTTATTTTATGGATATCAACAAATTTTAAAAGTTTATATGAAGAGGTAAAAGATCTAGAACAGCCAAAAAAATATTAAAGGAGAAGAATAAGCTAGAAGACTGGTACTTTCCAACTTCGAGGATTATCATAAGCGACAGCAGCAATCAAGACAGTGTGGTATTGGTAAAAGAACTGACAAATAAATCAATGAAACACAGAGTCCAGAAACAGACCAATATAGTCTGCTGATATTTGACAAAGGACTAATGACAATACAGTGGAGCAAAGACAGACTTCTCAATGAACAGGACTGGAATAACGTAAGGGAAAATCTAGGTGATCTTGGGTATGGTGATGACTTTTAAGATATGCACCAAAAGCATAATCCATGGAAGAAATAGCTGGTAAGCTGGACTTCATTAAAAGTAAAAACTTCTGCTCTGTGAAAGACACTGTCAAGAGAATGAAAAGAAAAGCCACAGACTGGGAGAAAACATTTGCAAAAGACACATCTGATAAAGAACTGTTAGTCAAAATATATAAAGAACTCAAAGAAATAAAGAGAATAAACAATCCAATTTTTAAAATGGGCAAAGGACATGAACAGAAACCTCACCAGAGAAGATATACAAATGGCAGTAAGCAAATGAAAAGATGCTCAACATCGTATGTCAACAGGAAACTGCAAATTAAAATGAGGAGATACTACCATACACCTATTGGAATGTCCAAAATCTAAAACATGAAAACACTAAATGCTGCTGAAGATGCAGAGCAACAGTCCTCATTCACTGCTGGTGGGAATGCAAAATGGTACGGCCACTTTGGAAGACAGTTGGACAGTTTCAAAACTAAACATACTTTTACCATATGATCACACAAATGCACTCCACAGTTATTTACCCAAAGGATGTAAACACTTATGTCCGTACAAAAGCCTGCATACAGATTTTTATAGCCACTCTATTCATAACTGCCAAAACTTGGAAGCAATCAAGAGGTCCTTCAGTAGGTAAATGGATAAACTATGTACATCCAAACAATGGAATATTATTCAGCACTAAACAGAAATAAGTTATCAAGCCATGAAAAAAACACAAAGGAACATTAAATGCACATTACTAAGTGAAAGAAGCCAATGTGAAAAGGTTACATACTGTATGATTCCAACTATATGACATTCTGGAAAAGGTAAAACCATGGAGACAGTAAAAAGATTAGTGGCTGGCAGGGGTTAGAGGAAAGGAGGGATGAACAGGCAAAGGAAGATCTTTAAGGCAGTGAAACAATTACATATGGTACTATAATGGTGAATATGTATCATTATACATTTGTTGAAACCCATCAAGTGATCAACAGGGTTCATTCACCAAGAGTGAACTATGTGAACTATGAACTGTGGGTGATGATGTAGGTTCATATCGTAGTAAAAGTATCACTGTCATGAGAGGTTGTTCATGTGTGAGAACCCTCTATACTTTCCACTCAATTTTGCTATGAACCTAAAACCGCACTAAGAAAGTCTATTTATTTTTTTTAAAAGAAGAGAAAAGCCTAGGCATCTTTTAGAAACTATATGAGTAGAGGAAAAAGAAATGCCAGGGGAGGGATTTTAAGATCCTGCAACATTAAAGAATTTTTAAAAACCATTCAAAGGATCCAAAGCTTGCCCCCACCGTATCTCCTACTCCCTATCAATCCCCCCTCCTGCAAAAAAAGATCATCCAGTAAAGAAACTATACTTTGTTACACTGGCAAAGGATGTTCTTACACTAAAATTTTGTGAATTTAACTTCAAACTGCCAGTCCTGTCCCAAAAAATGTAGTGACATCAGCAACCTTCATCAATACAAAAACAGAAAAACACCTACACATGAAAGAAGGAAAGAGAGAAGGGGGACAGAAGAAGAAAACTAAAATACCAGAAATCAGCCTTTCTTAACTGGGGTTCAACAAGATAATTAAGCCCTAATATCAGTAACTATCTTCTTAATTTTCCTAAGGACAGTATATAGGTAACTATCATTCTAGTTATGTATGAGAAAAGTGAATTTATAATATACCATGCATGCCTTAACTGCTCTTATGGAATCTGATTGAAAAGAGTTACTCCAAACTGAGTTACATATGCTCAAAAAAGTTTTTGATGTTATTTTTTACATGTGTTAAGTCAGAAGTTCAAAACAAGAATAGAAATGCACCAAAAGCAGAAAGAAGTGAAACATGACTTAGAAAAGAAAAACAAGCCTATAACAAATAAAAGTAAATTATAATGCCACAAAGTGATAAATTCAAATGAAAAACATAGTAAGAATCATTGAAGAAAAGCAGGAAAATAACCTAAGAGAATGGAAATGAGTAAAAGAAAGAAGCAAAATGGGACAAAATTAGTTGAAATAATGGAAGAAAAAAAAAAATCCAGCTCAAGCAAAACTGGAGTTCATACACACATATACACACACAAAATGAAACCAAAATAACATTTAAAACTATGATCCAAGTTTTTCAAAATAAAGTTCTAGGGTTCAGTGAGTGAAGAAGAATAGAGAGTGACAGCTAAAAGGGTTTCCTTTTGGGGTGATGAAAATGTTCTAAGTTGACTGTGGTTAATGCTTGCACAACTCTGTAACTATACTAAATATCAATGAATTGTATACTTCAAATGGGTATATTGTATGATATGTGAATTACACCCCAATAAAGCCGTTTTAAAAATACTATAATTCAAGAAAATGTATCAGAAATAAAAAGAAACCTAAACTGCATGGGTTTTTTTGTTGTTGTTTTTTTTTAATTTTTTTTTCAACGTTTTTTTATTTATTTTTGGGACAGAGAGAGACAGAGCATGAACAGGGGAGGGGCAGAGAGAGAGCGAGACACAGAATCGGAAACAGGCTCCAAGCTCTGAGCCATCAGCCCAGAGCCTGACGCGGGGCTCGAACTCACGGACCGCAAGATCGTGACCTGGCTGAAGTCGGACGCTTAACCGAATGTGCCACCCAGGCACCCCTAAACTGCATGTTAAAAACGTGTCCAGGTACTACAGAAAATTGGTTCACAGCATTAAACTCTAGTGGATAGCTAATGAAAATTATTAGATTTTAAAGAGAAAGAGAAAACTTCTCACAGTCTCTAGTCCAAAATAATTTTCATTGGGAAAAAAAAAAAACTTACAAGAGAGAGAGCATTAGACTAGCATCAAATGTCTTAAAAACAATGTGTCAAGCAAGGCATCAGTGGAGAAGCATTTTCTTTTTTTTTTTTTTTTAATTTTTTTTTCAACGTTTTTTATTTATTTTTGGGACAGAGAGAGAGAGAGCATGAACGGGGGAGGGGCAGAGAGAGAGGGAGACACAGAATCGGAAACAGGCTCCAGGCTCTGAGCCATTAGCCCAGACCTGACGCGGGGCTCGAACTGACGGACTGCGAGATCGTGACCTGGCTGAAGTCGGACGCTTAACCGACTGTGCCACCCAGGCGCCCCTACATTTTCAAAACACTGTAGAAAATAAAGTGTGGAGGGGCGCCTGGGTGGCTCAGTAAGTTAAGTGGCTGACTTCGGCCCAGGTCATGATCTCATGGTCCATGAGTTCAAGCCCCGCGTCAGGCTCTATGCTGACAGCTCAGAGCCTGGAGCCTGTTTCGGATTCTGTGTCTCCCTTTCTCTGACCCTCCCCTGTTCATGCGCTGTCTCTCTCTGTCTCAAAAATAAATAAACATTAAAAAAAGAAAAGAAAAGAAAAGAAAGAAAAGAAAAGAAAAGAAAAGAAAGAAAAGAAAAGAAAAGAAAAGAAAAGAAAAGAAAAGAAAAGAAAAGAAAAGAAAAGAAAAGAAAAGAAAAGAAAAGAAAAGTGTAGAGCAAAGATGTTCTATCCAAAGGCAATAGAAAAGGAGTTTTAAACAGGTAAACAGGTCAGAGAATTCTGTACCCCTGAGCCCTTCTTCAGAAACCAAGAGATGACTCAGAAAACTTTAGCAAAAAAATTAATGGTAGACATTTAAAACAACTAATTATGGACCTATGAATAAAACAAAGGGAGAAGGGTAGAAGAATACGCCATTCATTCTGGCAAAGTCAAAATAATGCAACTTAAAAATTGGAAGAATCTCCCTCTCTCTCTGCCCCTCCCCCGTTCATGCTCTGTCTCTCTCTGTCCCAAAAATAAATAAACGTTGAAAAAAAAAAAATTAAAAAAAAAAATTGGAAGAAGAGGGGTACCTGGGTGGCTCAGTTGGTTAAGCGGCTGACTTCAGCTCAGGTCATGATCTCCTGGTCTGCAGGTTCAAGCCCTGGGTGGGGCTCTGCACTGACAGCTCAGAGCCTGGAGCCTGCTTCAGATTCTGTCTCCCTCTCTCTCTGCCCCTCTCCTGTCTCTATCTCTGTCCCCATCTCTCAAAAACTAATAAACATTAAAAAAAAAAAAATTGGAAGGAGAGGGGCACCTGGGTGGCTCAGTCGGTTAAGTGTCCTGACTCTTAATTTCGGCTCAGATCATGATCTCAGAGTTTGTGGAATCCAGCCTCACTGTCAGTGCAGAGCCTGTTTGGGATTCTCTCTCCCCTAATCTCTCTGCCCCTCCCTGCTTTCTCACTCACTCTCTCTCTCTCAAAATAAACAAAACTTTTTTAAAAAATTGAAAGGAGAAGGGATCAGAAAGAGCAAAGAACAAACTCTGTTATATAGGCAGTAGGTGGGAGTTAAAGGATTTCACTGAAGATTGATAAACTTCTTAATAAAACATTAAGTAAAAAACAAAGAATTAGAGGCCTTTAAAAAATTATAAGGGTAATTAACAGAACAATTATAGAACAATTATAATTAATTGAGCCTTCCTAATCTTAAAAAGAAGTTTCAAAAAGAAAAAACTACATCATGAAAAGAGTAGAAGATATGCAAAGAGACATGGATTGAAAATACACAAACACATACAAGACAAAACAAAATTCAAAAGAATAAATGGGGAGGCCGGGGAGGCTCAGTCGGTTGAGTGTCTGACTCAGTTTTGGCTCAGGTCATGATCTCACATTTGGTGGGATCAAACCCCACGTCGGGCTCCACGCTAGTAGTGTGGGCCTACTTGGGATTCTCTCTCTCCCCATCTCTCTGCCCCTCCTCCACTATCTCTCTCTCTCAAAATAAATAAACTTTTTTAAAAAAGAGTAAGCGCGGGGGCGCCTAGGTGGCTCAGTCAGTTGAGCGTCCAACTTCAGCTCAGGTCATGATCTCACAGTTTGTGAGTTCAAGCCCCACATCAGGGTCTGTGCTGACAGCTCAGAGCCTGCAGCCTGCTTCAGATTCTGTGTCTCCCTCTCTCTCTGCTCTTCCCCCACTCATGCTCTGTCTCTCTCTCCTTCAAAAATAAGTAAACATTAAAAAAATTTTTTTAATAAAAAAAGTAAATGTAATCAAGAAAGCAGGCAGATCTCAGAGATAGTAACTTTACACTCTTTTCTTAAATTAATTTCACCTCTTTATTTATTTTTAACATGTTATTTTAGAGAGAGAGAGAGAGACAGAGTATGAGCAGGGAAGGGGCAGAGAGAGAGGGAGACACAGAATCCGAAGCAGGCTCCAGGCTCTGAGCTGTCAGCACAGAGGCCAATGCAGGGTTTGAACTCATGAACCACAAGATAATGACCTGAGCTGAAGTCAGATGCTTAACCCACTGAGCCACCCAGGTGGCCCAAAACTTTACACTCTTAATAGAGACTAAACCTACTGTTCAAGCACACATGAAAATTTCATGAAAATTGATCACATTTAGATCACAAAGAAATAGTAAATTCCATAAAAGGAGAAAAATCAAATAATAGTCACTGATCAAAAGACAATAAAACTAAAAATGATTTCTATAAAAATAATTTAAGCATTCTCCTTCAAAATCAATGCTACAAAACTTATGAAGCTTCTGGTCTGTATGTCCTTTGAAGGTTTAGTAGAATTCCCCCCGTGAAGCCATGTTGGTCTGATGCATTTTTGTGGACTAGTTCTTTGGTAAGTTTCCCTATTCTTGTCTTCATAACTTGTTCTTAGATAAGACAACTCAACACTATAAAGAATGCAGTTTACCCTAATTTATATGTTTAACACATGCCCAACAATTACAAAAAAGGTTCTTGTGGAAATAAGCAAGTTGATACTCAAGTTCATATGAAAACAAAGTTGTTAGAATACTCAGGGAAAAAAACATGGGAAAAGAAAAGCTACAAGGGATGGGGTGGGGTGGGGGGAGGGGAGTGGAATCAGCCCTAACAGACATTAAAATACACTACTATAAGCCATTCTAATTAAAAAGAAGGCACTTCTATGGCAAAGGAATACATAATTACTTCAGTGGAGGGTCAGCAAGTTTTTTTCTGTAAAGGGTCAAGGGTAAATATTTTAAACTTTGCAAGACTCACCATCTCTGTCACAACTACTCAACTCTTCTGTTGTAGCATAAAAGCAGCCATATACAATATGTAAATGAGTGACTGTGGCTGTGTTCCAAAACACTGTTATTTACAAAAACAAGGCTGAGTTTGGCCAGCAGGCAACAGTGTGCCAAATCCTGGTCTAACAGAATAGAATATCCAGAAATAGACCCAAGTACATAATGGACAGTTAGTATATGATAAAAGTGGCATCTCAAATCACTCGGGAACTTATTTTTTTATTCTTTATTTATCTATACAGACATTTGGAACAAAGCCTGGACCCACCAACAGGCTTTACAGACAAGTTTCGTTAAACATTACATATTGCCTGTAATTTAGTCCCACAGATTAAACCACACATATTTTAAACATAAATAACCTTACCGTTATATGCGCTGCTAAAGATAACACGTTACGTATTACCAATCAGTGGGGAAATGTTAAACCCCAATGATAAAGGGTTTTTTTTTTGTTTTTTGGGGTTTTTTTGGCATTTCTGAGAGTTACTGAGAAATAATTAACAAACATCAATTTTAAGTTTAAGGCATACAGCAAGATGGTTTGATTTACATATACTGTAAAATGATTACCACAACAACTAACATCCGTATACTTACAGTAAAAAGAAAAGAAAGAAGAATAAAGGGGAAATTATTTTTTTCCTTGTGATGAGAACTCTTAAAATTTACTCTCTTAACAATATTCCTATATATTGTACAGCAGCGTTCACTACGGTTATCATGTTGCACATTACATCCCTACTGATGTTGGTTGGTACCTTTTGACCACTTTCCTCCAATTCTCCCACCACCCATATCCTGCCTTGGTAACCCAAGTCTGATCTCTTTCTCTGTTGAGTTTGGGGGCTTCTGTTTGTTTGCTTTTTAAGATTCTCATAGAAGGGAAATAATACAGTATTTATCTTTCTCTGTCTGACTTAAAGTCTATTCAAGATATGTCACAAATGGTAGGATTTCCTCATTTTTTATAACTGAGTAATATTCCATTGAATATATATAACACAATTTCTTTATGCATTCATCCATGAATGAACAATTAGGTCGGTTCCATGTCTTGGCCACTGTAAATAATGCTACTATGAATACGTGAGTGCAGGTAATCTTTTCGAGTTTGTGTTTTCCAAACCTTGTATTCCCAGATCTTTTTAACAAGAAGGGATAACTTGTTAACCATTTGGAAAAAGATATTAGATCCATACTTAACAAATTATACATGAATAGATTCCAAATAGATCAGAAATTCAAAGAGTGAGACCCTAAGTACTGGAAAAGACATTTGTGAATTTCTTTAAAATCTGGGTACAGGGTAAGGTTATTTAATTAGCTAGGAGTCAAAATCCAAATGCAATAAAAGAAAAAATAGGAAAATCTCGCCAATGAAAATTTTTAACTTTTGCATAGCAGTTTTTTTCTTCTTTTCTCTTTCTTTCTTTCTTTCTTTCTTTCTTTCTTTCTTTCTTTCTTTCTTTCTTTCAGTTTATTTATTTGGGGGTGGGACAGAGAGAGAGGGAAAGAGAATCCCAAGCAGACTCCACAATGTCAGAGCAGAGCCTGACATGGGGCTCAAGCTCACCAACGGTGAGATCATGACCTGAGCCAAAATCAAGAGTCAGATGCTTAACAAACTGAGCCACTCAGGTGCCCCCTGCATAGCAATATTTTTTAAAAACACTATAAAATCAACAAGAGAATGGAAAGACTGGGAAAAAAATATTTGCACATATATGTCACAGATGAAAAGACTTACATGCCTAAAAATTTCTTTTGGACTGAGGGGTAAAAAGTTACCAAACTCCTAAGAGGAAATGGGGATAAGACACGAGCATTTTTTAAAAGAAACAAAAATGACCCTTAAATAAAAAAAGATGTTCGGATTTGCTCATAATTATAAGAGATGCAAATCAAAGTTACACATTGCTCACCTAACACTGGCAAATATTTAGAAGTACGACCACACATTCTGTCAGTGAAACAGTAAGGAAAGAGGCACTCTCCTATGTCTGATGGGAAAGCAAATGTGTACAACCCTTGGGAGAATTTGGCAATATTTAACAAAATTACACCTATAGTTTACATTTTGTTTCAGCAATCCCATTTCTAGGAATTTTCCCTGAAGATACACTGTAATTAATTAACGTCATGAAAATAACACAAGGTTATTCATTGGAGCATTGTTTATAGTTTGAAAAAAAAAAACTGGATGGCACAAAAACAGACACATAGACCAATGGAATAGAATAGAAACTCCAGAACTAGACCCACAAACGTATGGCCAACTCATCTTTGACAAAGCAGGAAAGAACATCCAATGGAAAAAAGATAGTCTCTTTAACAAATGGTGCTGGGAGAACTGGACAGCAACATGCAGAAGGTTGAAACTAGACCACTTTCTCACACCATTCACAAAAATAAACTCAAAATGGATAAAGGACCTAAATGTGAGACAGGAAACCATCAAAACCTTAGAGGAGAAAGCAGGAAAAGACCTCTCTGACCTCAGCCGTAGCAATCTCTTACTCGACACATCCCCAAAGGCAAGGGAATTAAAAGCAAAAGTGAATTACTGGGACCTTATGAAGATAAAAAGCTTCTGCACAGCAAAGGAAACGACCAACAAAACTAAAAGGCAACCAACGGAATGGGAAAAGATATTCGCAAATGACATATCGGACAAAGGGCTAGTATCCAAAATCTATAAAGAGCTCACCAAACTCCACACCCGAAAAACAAATAACCCAGTGAAGAAATGGGCAGAAAACATGAATAGACACTTCTCTAAAGAAGACATCCGGATGGCCAACAGGCACATGAAAAGATGTTCAGCGTCGCTCCTTATCAGGGAAATACAAATCAAAACCACACTCAGGTATCACCTCACGCCAGTCAGAGTGGCCAAAATGAACAAATCAGGAGACTATAGATGCTGGAGAGGAGGTGGAGAAACGGGAACCCTCTTGCACTGTTGGTGGGAATGCAAATTGGTGCAGCCGCTCTGGAAAGCAGTGTGGAGGTTCCTCAGAAAATTAAAAATAGACCTACCCTATGACCCAGCAATAGCACTGCTAGGAATTTATCCAAGGGATACAGGAGTACTGATGCATAGGGCCACTTGTACCCCAATGTTCATAGCAGCACTCTCAACAATAGCCAAATTATGGAAAGAGCCTAAATGTCCATCAACTGATGAATGGATAAAGAAATTGTGGTTTATATACAAAATGGAATTCTACGTGGCAATGAGAAAAAATGAAATATGGCCTTTTGTAGCAACGTGGATGGAACTGGAGAGTGTGATGCTAAGTGAAATAAAGCCATACAGAGAAAGACAGATACCATATGGTTTCACTCTTATGTGGATCCTGAGAAACTTAACAGGAACCCATGGGGGAAGGGAAGGAAAAAAAAAAAAGAGGTTAGAGTGGGAGAGAGCCAAAGCATAAGAGACTGTTAAAAACTGAGAACAAACTGAGGGTTGATGGGGGGTGGGAGGGAGGAGAGGGTGGGTGATGGGTATTGAGGAGGGCACCTTTTGGGATGAGCACTGGGTGTTGTATGGACACCAATTTGTCAATAAATTTCATATTAAAAAAAAAAAGAAAAAAAAAGAAAAAAAACTGGAAACAACCTACATGCTCATATATAAGATACTGGCTGAATAAACTATGGCACATCAACACAAAGGGAATATTATGCAACCTTTAGCAAGAATAAAGAAGGCCTGAACAGACCAAAAAGAGTAATTTTCAAGATACATTTTTCAGTGAAAAAAGCAAAGTGAAAAAAGGTATCTATGTACCACCTTTTGTGGAAGAAATAAGCAGAAATAATAAACGTATGTGTACCTGTTCATTAGTGTGCTAAGAAACCCAGAAAGAATAAACCAGAAGAAACCAATGAAATTGGTTACCCAGTGGAAACAATGGAAAAATGAGAACAGGACAAAAACGATGACTATACCTTCTTGTGTTATTTTGATTCTTAGAACGAGGTAAGTTAAATGCTTTATATACTCAAATAAAAATACAATCATCAAGGACTGGGAGAGATGGAGTATCAGCAGAAAGAAATAAAACTAAATATATTTCAAATGAATAATATAATCACACTTAATGGTGGGGGAAAACCATATCAAGTGACTCTTGAACTCAGTAGTTAAGACTGACTATACAGCCACAAGCAAAAGACTTATTTTTTAATTACAAAGAAATATTCAGCATTGATGAGTACATTTATTTTCAGTGATGTAAGTGAGCAATCCTAAAACGACTTAATACACATTCTAGAATTGAGTAAATATATTGTGGAAGACAGAAGCCAAGTTTCTCACTGTCAGAGAAGGGAGTTATAAAAACAAAAAGCATGACCTTACAAAAGGCTAGAATGAAATTATGAGATTAGACTAGATTTGGAGATATTGTGAACTCATGGATTTAATACACAGAAAAGGAGGGAATTTTTTTTTTTTAACAGAGAAAGACAAAATTATACGTGTGTTACCTAACATGATTGGCTGAAAAGGCCTAGAAGCAATGACTAGAAGCAATCCCAGTAGCACTAAACACACCTACCACCAAGATTTAACTGCCATTCTTCACTAAAAGTCACCAACACTCCTTGGAGAATTGACTCAACCCAGCTCTGAGTATGGGAAAATATAAAATGAGCCTGGAACATTTTTGTTGCAGCAGAAAGTAAGAAGTGTTTAAAGAATTATGAGGACAGATCAAAAGGATACAGGAAGCAAGGTGAAAGGGCATCTATCCACTAGCCAAACTTTGAACACTGACCATCAAAATAAATAATGATAATAACATTATAACTACTGAATAAATAGGAACCACAAATCTATACTAATACAGTAAATGAGTAAGCTGACATTCTAATGAAAAGAGGATATTTATACAGTTTCAAAACACCTCTCCACAAAATATTTAATTACAAAGGGAAAAAGGATAACTTTACAGCGAAGAAAGTTGCTAGACGCTACCTTACTTGGGTAATCAAGGTGATCACCATTAGTAGTGAGGCAAACCAAAATCCTACACCACCTGATAATCAGATGCAGTGAGAAGAACACAGCACCACTTTTGTGTTATTCCTTTCAAAGATATGTAACCTAAATCTATTCATAAGGAAACAGACAAACCCAAATTGACAGACCTACTACAAAATAAATTATCCGTAATCCTCAAAAGTGTCAAGGTCAAGAAAAGTCCAGCAAAGACTGAGAAACTGTTCAAAATTGAAAGAAACGAAGTATGACAACTTCACGTCATTCTGAACTGGGTATCTTTGCTATAAAATTAAAAAAACAAAACAAAAAAAGTTAGTGAACCTTTGATGAAACTTAGAGACTGAAGACTCAATGGCAGTCGTGTATCAAAGTTGTTTTACTAATTTGATTCTCATATTAAAATTATGTAGGACCACCTCCTTTGTAAGAAATATACACTAAAACATTAGAGCATGACAAAACACTCATTCAGCTTTACTTTCAAATAGTTTGGAAAACAAAAAGTTCTTTGCATTGTACTTACAATTAAGCTTGAGACTGTCTCAAAATAAATAAAAAGCAATCTTTCAACAGTTGGTTTGCATTAATTAGTAACACTTCAAATTGTCAGATCATATCCATAGGAAAAAAATGTGCTGAAATCTTTTGTGCTCTTTTTCACCACTACTGCTAAATGATCTTAGTAAACATCTCAAACTAGTACTGAGGACACTACAGGTTCATGTCTTCCCCAAGCCATTCACTACTAAATCAGCAATGAGGGGTTCATCCATCTATCCCTTCCCTGTGAACTCTACCAGATCCCCTGGGGCAATATTTCCTTTGGCAAAATCTTTTTCTTTGAAATTAATTAGGTAATAGTGTCTTCTGCTACCAGTACTGTAATCCTTAATTTTTCATTTCCTGTTGTCTTAAAGGTGGATGATTTAACATTTGCCTTTTACTCCAAATTAAACAACTAGGAAGCATCCTATAAGAAGGGATCTTACAAGGACTCCAGTAACTGATTCCTAGTTTTCTAAAGGAGGACAGGGTAGAAAGAACCTTCCTTCTATTAGGGTAAGGAGTATTTTTGTGCAATCTATCTACAAAAATTGGTAGTTGGTTCTTTGTATTACCACGCCATCGTGTGGTATCTGATGCATGGCACATAGTAGGTAGTCAGTAAATCTGGACAGGATTTACGAATGATTCTAAGATTTCTTAAGTATTTTCTGAATAACCTCATTCTAACTGAATGATCTCAATTTTGAACTCCATCATAGCACCCAGGCAATTCAGTAATTGGAAGGAACAGGCTGGCACAGTTGCTATGTGTTTGAAAATGTCTCTGGAGTTCTTTTCCTTGGCCAAGCCTATCCAGTAGTATTATATCTTCTTTTAGTAGGCCATGCCTTAGCTGACTCAGCATATACTCAAATTGCTCAGAGAGGAGAGGTGCCATTTGCAAGGAGGCTTGTGAATTTAGAGTATACTACTGAACAGGCTTGTTAAACTTTTTCGAAATAAAAATGTTTAATCCTAGTCTGGGTACAACAAGATACAAATTCTTTGGAAAACAATTTAACAAAACATATATAGTATATCTCCTGAAAATATATCCTAAGGATTTCAAAATGAAAGCAAAGATTTATGTACAATGATGGTGCTTAGGTTTTTGATAGTTAAAAATGAAGATTCTAAGCACCCAGAAAAATTACAAATCGTGGGATGTTCATGAAATACATTTACATGGAAATTTCAAAGTATGCCATGAGAAATTTTTAATAATAGGAAAACATTTACACAATCATCCTGAATAAATGTACAAGGCATATAAAGTAAAATAAATGTATGAAATTATATACACATATAAAAATTCTCAACTACATAAAACACACCCGTAGATTAAATACTAAGAAAAAATATGCCAAAATAGTAAAAATTATACTCCCTAAATTGAGGATTATTTCTCAATTTCCTTTCCATTCTTATCCCAATGTTCTACAATATGCATGCATTACTTTTATAATCAGAAAAGAGTATTTTTAAAGCAAAGCAAAAATACAAGCTAGTCTTCAAAGCAAAATCAATTTTTACTCAAGATACTCTTTCAACTCACATGAACACTTGGATTCAAAGAATTCAGAGAACAAAGTTCAAAGCAGTTCTAGCTCGGACAGCAAATACCACTATACCATATAATCCGAACAAAACTTAAAGACAGCCATTCCTTCACATTCCAGTTTATTATGCCTATTTGGGAACTATTCTAGAAACGGGCATATTTACCATGCAATGAACAAGACACAACTCTTTTTCTCGTGGAACTTACATGCTGGTGGGGGAGAAAGACAACAGATACGAGGAAAAAAACAAACATGGAATATAATTTCAGGCAGTGCTAAGTGCTATGAATTAAAAATAAAGCAGAGTAAAGGAACCGAGTGAAAAGGGGGAAGTTATTTTAGATTGGATGGTCAGAGAAGGCCTCTAAAGAAGAGATATTTGATCACGTAAGCTACTCACTTAATAACATAAATAGCATTGCTATTGCGTAATTGTCCCAAGATTTAGAAAACTCTATTTACAACATAAAAAACCAAATAATCATCCCTATGAAAATAGCTTCTATTTTTAAGAGGCAGTAAGGTATACTGAACTAGACAGACTAGGTTTAAACCCTTCACTTTGCCACTTAGCACGTGTGTGCCCTTAAGTGAGTCGTAAGCTCCATGTCTGTCTGTCTGTCTCCCTCTCTCTGAATCTCAATTTTCCCATGTATAAAAGAGACATACTAGTACCTTGTTTATAAAGTTGTTCAGGGGATTAAGAAAAGTAATGTATGGGAAAGAGTCTAGTAATATAACAGGCATAAGTATTCATTCACTGTGAGTTCCCTACACATTATGGTTCTTCCACCAAATGAATGCTATATATATATTCATTCAGTATATATACATACTGAATGATTTTTCCTGAAGACTCATTATTGCAAGCATACCATTACTACAAACAGACACATACGTTTTTATCTTCCAATCATATCAGGGACTCCAAAGCCCAAATCACCTCTGACTAAATGCTTGTTAGACATTGGTGATATAAACGACACTGGCTTGACAAGGTTGTTATCATTTTTACTAATGTCACACTCACCTTTTCTTTCTTCACTCGGTCATGAACTGCCTGTTTCCATTCTGTGCCCCTAACTCCCAAAGTTTAGGCTCTTCTCAGTCACCAGTTGTAATGATTGATTTCATATGTCAAAATGGCCATGCTATGGTAGCCAGTTGTTTGCTCAAGCACTAATCTAGATGATGCTGTGAAGGTATTTTGTGAATGTGATTTACATTTATAATTGAGATAATTTGAGCAATGCATATTACCTTCTATAATGAGATGGGCTTCATCCAATAAGTTGAAGGCCTTAACGCAAAGATTCTGTCTCAAGACTGCAACAGAGAAATCTTGCCTGGGTTTCCCCACAAATGTCACAGTTGCCAGTCCCCACAATCACATGAGCCAAAGGTCTAAAATATCTATTTACCCACGTACGTACCTATCTACCTACTTATCCATCTATCTACTATTGGTTCTGCTTCTCTGAAGAAGCCTAATACACTAGCCAAAGTCAGAATTGGTCTCCCTGCTTCCTCTTTTCATTCTATCATCTACACAGCAGCCAAAGATCCTGTTAACATGTTAGTGAGATAAATTACTCCTCTGGTCAAAATTCTCTAATGGCTTCCCATCTCATACAGAATAAAAGCCCCAAACCCTGAAGTGCCCAATCTCCCCTCTTCTCCATAGCACTTATTACTATCTAACATATTATGTGCTTTACTCATTTTCTTGCTTTCCCCACTAAAATTTAGGTTCCAAGACAAAGTGGCTTTTTGTCTATTTGATGCACTCCTGTATACCCATCCCCTACATGAATTCCTGGCACACAACAGAAACATCGTAAATATTTGTTGCTTGAAGAAAATCAAGTGAGTGATTTTTAAAACAAACAAAAAAACAAAACAAACAAACAAAAAAAAAACCAAGAGTGATTTTTAATTTGGTCTTTGTGCTTTCCAGTTTTCTACACTGGGCATGTTATTTCTATTATACTCCAACACTGCTGAGAAGACAACAGTGCCCCTTATCCACAGTTTTGCTTTCTGTGGTTCGAGTCACCCGCAGTCAACTGCAGTGTGAAGGCAGATGATCCTCCTCTGACATACTATCAGAAGGTCAATGGTAGCCTAGCACTACGTCACAATGCTTACATCATTCACCTCACTTCATCTCATCAGGTAGGCATTCTATCATCTGATATCATCATAAGAAGGGTAAGTACAGTACAATAAGATATTCTGAGAGACCACATCCACATAACTTTTATTATAGTATATTGTTATAATTGTTCTATTTTATTATGAGTTGTCACTAATCTCTTATTGTGCCTAATTTATAAATTAAACTTTATCATAGGTATATATGTATAGGAAAAAACCTAGCATACACAGGGTTTGATACTATCTGCAGTTTCACACATCCACTTGGAGTCTTAGAAAGTATCCCCCAAAGATAATGGGGGAGACTACTGTAATGTAAATTAGAATAATCTTTTTTGTGGAAGTTTGGTCGAAAGTTTAAAACCCTAAGAAAGGTCATATCCTCTGACTCAGAATTTTTCCAATGAATAATATAACTTAAGAATTAATCACAAATAGACACTAAAATTTAGTGACGTTAATGCCCATCAACAAGAGACTGATTAAATTATTGTATGCCCAGTGAATGAAACTCAGTTATTAAAAATAGAGACCTAAGGGGTGCCTGGGTGGCTCAGTCGGTTAAGTGTCAGACTTTGGCTCAGGTGGTGATCTCACGATTCGTGAGTTTGAGCCCCATATCGGGCTCTCTGCTGTCAATGCAGAGCCAGCTTCAGATCCTCTGTCCCCCTCTCTCTCTGCCCCTCCCCCGCTTGCATTTGTTCTATCAAAAATAAACATTTAAAAAAAATTTTTAAATAGAGACCTAAATATACTAATATGAGCCATACTGATAAAAATCAGGTTATAATTCAGTATATAAAGTACGGGCCTATACATAAAGAAACAATAAATACATGTACATATATATTATATATTATATATAACATAATATATAATATATAATATATAATATATAATATATAATATATATAAAATTCCAGAAAGAAAAAGAGAGCCAAGAAGAAAAAACAAAGGTTGGACACAAAAATGAAGTGGGATTACGGTAAATGGTTCATTTTGTTTTCTCTTCTCTAAAATTTTTGCAAAAGTTGAATATAAATCAATAGAAATACATAAAAACAGCATTTTTACAAGCAACGTAACAAATGTCTGTTGCATGAGGCTTTAAGATATCATTTTTATTGAAACAAGTAAAAAGACATTTTCTAATGTGGTCTGAGTCTCATCTGCTCACTTCCCTATCCTCAAAAATATACTGTTAAACCTTATCACCAAGCACTCTGTTTTAGAAACCACAAATTAAATTATTAGATGTAGTTTTAATTTTCCCATAGCAGAGGCTCTCCTCCACAGGAAATGTGATTTCTTTAGTGCTAGTACTACACGTGAGGCATTGTGATATGACAACTTTCTCCAAAATATGAATTTACTTGCTGCTCTTCTGATGCTTCAAAGTCTTATTAGATCATCAAGTCACCCTCACTGTTTTCCGAAAATATGACATGGAAATGATGAGAAACAACCAGCCAAAAATTTCAATTCATAGTAAGAATAGAGAAAAATCACTCTTCTAGAAAAATGTTAGAATGAAATCTTTCTGTTTGGCATTGGACTTTCAAAGCCTATCATCATTAACAAAATACTGAAACTAGCATTAATATGTAAAGGATGGCATGATATAGCACAAGGACCACAGAGGTTGATAACCGATGATGATACTTAGGGAAGGAAAAAACAACAAAAGCTTGAAAGAGACTTCTGTGAGTGAGCATCATGGAATACAAGGAAGTGAAACATGAGCATATGATTTCAAATCAATGGGAAAAAGCGAGATCAGTAAACTGCATATGGAAAACAGACTGGCCATTTAGAAAGAATGTGGATCCCTAATTTACAGCATATACCAAAATAAATTACACAGAAACTCAAAGATTTAAGTGTAGAACAGAAAGCCTTAAATCACTGGAGGAACAGTAAAGGACAGGAATAAGTATGACTACATAAAAAGGAAAACTTCCTTTCGAAATTTTCTTCAAAGTAAAAAGCATTATGAACAAAACTGACAGGCAAATGTCAAACTAGGGAAAATATGCAATAAATGAGTTACTCTAACACATAAAAAGAATTCCTACAAATCAGATTTTTAAAAAATAAAACCATCAATAGAAAAAATGGAGGAAAGGGATGAAGAGACAACTCACAAAACAAGAAACAGAGATGTCCAATAAATAAATATGCATTTACATATATTCCATCTCACTAACAAGCAAATAAATGTACATTACTACAACATATTGACATATTAATCCATCAAAATAGCGAAGAAATACAAAATTAAAATATCCAATGTCATCTAGGGCATCTGAAAAGGGAATCTCTCTTCTCATCCACTCCTTTTAGGAGTATAATTTGACCCAGCCTCTCAAAAGTACAATTTAGCCACCTAAAGTATTTTCAAGTGTACACTCTTACCTACGAGATTATTACAAAAATATACAAAAACTTAGCTACAATAAGGTTCTATTCAACATTACTTCAAATGTCTTAAAAACTGGAGGCAGCCTTGATGCAGATAGGACGGACTTTTCAAACCAATAATATTAAATGGAATATTATGCAGGGATTTAATTTTTTAACTTTTTTTAAGTTTATTTTGAGATAGAGCAGGTGAGGGGCAGAGAAAGGGAGGGAGGTGGGGGGGGGGAAGAGAGAGACAGACAGACAGACAGACAGACTCCCAAGCAGGCTCCACACTGTCAGCACAGAGCCTGACATGGCGCTTTGAATCCATGAACCGTGAGATGATGACCTGAGCAAAAGTGAAGAGTCAAGACACTTAACCAGGTGAGCCACCCAGGAGCCCTTTATGCAGTGATTTTAAATGACGACAGAAAGTTCATGTTACTATTTGCCACTTTCTATTACTGGTTTAATTTTAAACAATAATAAGTTATTTTAAATAAAAATTTAAAAGTAAAGCTTAAACATTTTTGTGATGATATCCATAGCTTATGGCAATGACTGGACTATAAAATGGTCCAACCTTCATTAAAACAATTTAGCCACATGGGGCACCTGGGTGGCTCAGTCGGTTAAGCGTCTGACTTTGGCACAGGACATGATCTCACAGTTCGTGGGTTTGAGCCCCACGTTGGGTTCTGTGCTGAGAGCTCAGAGTCTGGAGCCTGCTTCGGATTCTGTGCATCCCTGTCTCTCTGCCCCTCCCCTGCTTGTTTCCTTTCTCTCTTTCTCTCTGCCTCTCTCTCTCTCTCTCAAAAATGAACATTAAAAAAATTTTTTTAATTAAAAAAAAATTTAGCCATACCTTTCAAAATAAAGCACTGCCTACTTTGTGATAAACCAGTTAAGTTTTCTGCACTTTGCTATACATGTGTTCTAACTCAAAAAAGAATAAAAAAACTATACTCTCCTTTCTCCCCAACCCTACCAAATCTGTGAATGATAAAAGTACCACTGGTGAAAAAGTTATTTAGACTTTATAAATCTGGGGACATGTCTGTAATACAATGTTAAGTAAATAAAGGAAGTTAACAAAAGTGCAGTGTGAGCCCATTTTCCCTAAATCCCTTAAATATAGTGCTACATATACTCAGATGAATGACAACAACAACAACAACAACAACAACAAATACACAGTGGCAGACAACAAACTGTAAACATCTGGATGTGGCATTTGGGGGATATTGGAAGGGAGATAGTATTAAACTTTTCTATATATAGATAATTGAATTAACAATAAAACACTGATATTCTTTGGTCAAGCAATTATATTTCTAGGAGTTCCTTCTATAGACATAATCGTAAGTCTAAGATATATGTTCAATAAAATTAGTAAAGTGCTATGATACAAAAAAACTGAAGTCTAAAGTTCCTTGAGTAGGGAATTGGCCAAATTTTGTTTTCAATGATAAATGATATGATGGAACATTACTGCAGCTATAAAAAAGAAGATGTTATATGGTTTTATATACTGATAGGGAAGAATGCTCAACATATATTATTAATTGAAAAAGTTACTAATTGGGGCCCCTCGGTAGTTCAGTCAGTTCAGGGACTGACTCTTGGTTTCGTCCCAGGTCATGATCTCATGGTTCATGGAACTGAGCTCCACATCAGACTCCACACTGACAGTGCAAAGCCTACTTGGGATTGTCTCTCTCCTCTCTCTCTGTTCCCCTCTCTCTCTCTCTCTCTCTCTCTCTCAAAATACATAAATAAACCTTTTAACAAGTTCTTAATTGAAAAACAGTACGTATAGTATGGTTCCATTTGTATTTTTTTAAGCTCTTGTCTAAAAGGATACTGGGAAACAGTTAAGTGATCCTTTGGGAAGTGAGATCTGGGGTCAAAGGAAATTTTATATGTCTTTTATAACTTTCAGTACCAATCCTATTATTTTCAAGTCTATGAACCATTTTTCTAATTTTTTTAAATGCTGACATGAAACAGTGATTTGTCAAACTCTTTTTTATCTCTTAGACCATCTTAGATTTGCTTTAAAATGCCCCAGAAAAAGATAAAGTTGGAGAAGAAAGTTGAACCAAGAATAGCATGATTTTGAAAATTGTTCAAGGGTTGAATAGTTCTCTTTATTGTTCTGTATGTTTGGGAATTCCCACAGCCAAAATCTTCACATAAAATCTTACTTAGAGCCCTGCTATATAATACAGATAAATCCAGAGCTATTCTGGGTGAGGCACAAGTAGGAGGAAGCACTGTGCTAGGCCCTCTTTTATCCCTCTAGTGACTCCAAAGTCAAACTCTGGGCTTCCATGGGACATTTAAAACACCACTCTTATAATCATTACCATCACCATAATAACAGCCTGCACAACTTGATGGTTCCTCCTTGCCTAACAGGCAGAAGGAAGACCCTAAAACAGCAACAAATGTTCTCTCTGGGTGGTGAGTTTACCAATGGATTTTTTTTTTTTAATAAGAGTATTTTGTAAATTTTCTTATAAAGAGAAATAAGGTGTTTTTTTTAACGTTCATAAAACATAAAAGACTCTTCCATTAAATAATCCAAAAGGTTACTCAAAGCCTTCAAGTGGCCTCAGAGTGCAACAAGATAATCAACAAGAAATGATAAAACCCCCAATGCTCATTAGAAACGAGACAGTGAGTTGGAACAGCCATGTCTGACCTAAGGAAACAGTCCTGAACAAAAGGGGAACACTTGACAGAAGGGGCCATATCATGTGCCTTTATCTTATTCTTACTTGCCCCGGAATGGAATCTAAGACTTATAAGACTGGAATTCGCTCTTCTTGAATAGGGAACCAGGAAGAAGCAATGAAAGATAGGGATTTTCATCCCCTCAACAACAAGCAATCACTAAGAGGTAGCTTCCTCTACTTCACAAAATCCTGTACGTAGATACATCTCCACTTTTAAGGACGAGGAAACTGAGATTCAGCTAATTTAAGTCACTTGCCTAGTGTCACAGAGCTACTGAGTAGCAGGCAGAAGACTAGAACTGAGGTTTGTCTGCTCCAGAGCCAGGATTCTTTCTACCAAGCTACAGCTCATATCTAAAAAATATCCTCTTTTGCTGGCAGCTGTAAGTTCCACCTGTAGTGTTCTTAACCCACTGTGGCTCACTATCCATACTTAAAGAAAAGAAACAAGAAAGGTAGCTGTCAAGAAGTTGTACTGATTGTCCAGCACTACCCACACCAGAGCTTGGAAGGAGGCACTACAACTTGATTCACATGATCCCTGCTGTCGATCCAAATCATCAGTCCTACCCTTGAGGAAGGCTTAGCACTAACACTCTCCCCAGCTGACAGCTCACAAATGGCATTCCCAAGAAAATCTGTCCGTCCACTACATGGAACCACTACATTCTAGGTGCGTTAGCTTTCAACTTTTGATACTAGAAATAAGGAATTTGTTCTCAAACAAAAGGCAGTTGCCAAGTTAATATCACTACAGAATGGTGACTAGAGCACTGGCTTTGCAGCTATCCAGACCTACATTCATAGCCCAGTTCTGTCACTTAAATAAATGTGCAACCTTAAGCAAGTCAGTTCAGTTCAATAACTGCATATACCAAAAAGCCACCACAGAGAACTTGTGCATAAGGATTACATGAAACAACCTAGTGCCTAGAGCCTGACACATAAAAAGGAGGTGGAAAATAAATGATACACACTGTTATTAACACTAGTATTATTACTCCTGTGCCCCATTAGTCTTGGAATCTTAGCAAATACTCTACACGGTCTGAACGCTTGATTATCTGACGTAACGATCAACTGGTTCAATCTGGATACCTGAACCAACTGAGATATTGATTCAGTTCAGCTTGTTCACAGACATCCAGATATTCCAGTCCAGCTGTTCTTTAAAAAAATGCTGAGAGTTAGTCCTAGTTTAAACTGGTTCACTTTTTTTTTTTTTTTTTTGGCTAACTTCATAGTTTTATTAGACACACACTTTCTCTCTCTCTCTCTCTCTCTCTCTCGGACTTTATTTGTAGTTCAGTCTGGATTTTCATTCATGGGTCTGCTTACTACAGGGTACCCCACGAGAATAGGGAACAAGTCTGTATTCATCTTTATGTGTCCAGCAGCAGTATAGGCCAAGGCACATAGCAAATGCTCAGTAAATATTCTCACAGAAAAGCCATTCAGGAACCTCACTAGCTTTAAGATTCAGGAGGGCTCATTCTGGCAATAGAAATACAATTTTTTTCACCTGCAGGTATCTGGCAGGTTTTCCCTTTCTGATTTTCAAATAAATAATGACGAAACAAGCCACACACCAGATAGCTCACTAGTAAAGTTTTCACAAACAAAACTAAGATGGGAAACTCTAGAAATAGTAGCATTCAAGCACCGAGGAAAGAAAAACAACTTTGGAATCAGGCAAATCTGGGGTTCAAATGCCAACTCCACCATCTCACAGCTATGTAGTATTAACTTAGGTCGAGTCACCCATAACACCTCTGAAACTCAGTTTTCCACATCTGAAAAATGGGGATAAGTACACCTACCTCACCAGGTTATCACGAAGTTAATATATGTGAAGCACCAAGTACAGTTGATGGTAAATGATCTTTATTTTTTAAACAGCTTATTGAGGTAAATGAGTGATTTTCACTTTTTCAGTCTTTGCTATCCCTTTTCTCACAAATGGCAGAAACCAGAGGGACTGTATAATGCCAAAGATAACTACTATCTTTATTTCTGCTTTTCAAAAGGTATGCTAATTCAGCCACACAGTCTAATTGGCTAAAGCTCCATCTGGCAATGGGTCTAGTGTGGTAATTTTAAGGGGGACCCTGTCATGCAACTCCAGAGCCTAGTCAACTAGGCTCTTCAGATAACCTGTTTCTTCCCTTCTGAGGCCTTCTTAAAATGGGTGAGCTGAGGGGCACGTGGGTGGCGCAGTCGGTTAAGCGTCCGACTTCAGCCAGGTCACGATCTCGCGGTCCGTGAGTTCGAGCCCCGCGTCAGGCTCTGGGCTGATGGCTCGGAGCCTGGAGCCTGTTTCCGATTCTGTGTCTCCCTCTCTCTCTGCCCCTCCCCCGTTCATGCTCTGTCTCTCTCTGTCCCAAAAATAAATAAAAACGTTAAAAAAAAAAATTTAAAAAAAAAAAATTTTAAATGGGTGAGCTGAGAGATGTGTCAAGTCAAGCGAGAGTCATCTTTGTGATAAACCAAAGATGTAGCATATAAGCCAAAAGGCATTCTTTGAAAACCCAAACCCAAATTAAGCCAACTAAATTGTAGCACTGTTTGGAGACTGTAGGTAGAGAGCAGGAACACAGGTGTTAAAAAGTAATAGGTAAAACCAGTGACTGGACAGGAAAGAAATCTTCCATGTTCATGGATACATGCTTACTTTCCATTCACAAACGGAAGAGAGTAATTATTTGCAAATTCCAATCAGCTGAGTATGAATTTCACTTTACTGTGCTGCAGATTCTCAATTATATACTTAAGAAAATAAAAACCTAAATAAACAAAATTCCCTATACATCTCTAAAGACAGTATTTGCTCCATTCACATTTCAGTGAATATCATTCAATACTTCACCTTATTTCAAGATCCAGTCAAGGCAAGTTTACATTTTTTTCTCTTAAAGGATTTTCACTGGGAGAGATAAGTCAAAGAACTTTGAACACATTAGTGTTTCCATTTTCAACAAGGTAAGAACCAGTATTTCCTCCTACTCACCCCACCTCCAGAGATCTCAAAATAATGTTACTAAAATATATTGAATAATGCTTCCCATTGGTCAATTACTTTTAACCAAATTCAATAAAAAGAATTTGCGCTTCAATCTGCACAACAATTCTTCCCCTACTTATATTTCTGGAAAAAAACTCAATCACTCCACCGAAAATTAACTTTAACATTCAAGTAAGCATTTTCAGAAAAACAGAGACACTGTTACTACAAGGCAAATATCCATTATTTAGCACCAAGGAGAGTACATGCGACAATGTCTGCTATTTCAAGAACATTTTTGTTAAAGCTACATTGCATGCAGGGAAGCTGCTTTTCCAAAGGTAAATGCACACCACGCTGGAGCCTCACTGAAACATCCGATCCCTGGACCCTGAAGAGCTGTATTGCCTTTTTATGCACACTCCTATAACAACTGGATCTTACACTGAACTTACTCTCTAGTTAATTGTGTTAATGAGGTTCCAGTCGAGTTTTCTAAAGAAAGCAATCTGAATCAATAACCACACTAATGCTACTCAGAATGTTTGCTAGTAAGTAAATAAAATACACAATCCCAATGTGAAAGAAGTTCTTCTCCCTCCTTGCTTCCCCGCTCCATTTAGAGACTGTAAACATGAATAGAAAGATAACCTTGAGAACAGTAAAGTCATCCATGCCATCGATAATATCCCTCTAACTCATTTCCTGATTTTACAGTGTTTTCCTAAAACAGGGCAGTCTCCACAGGATACCAGGAATTTCATAATGCTTTTTAAAGATATAATAAACTGTGTGGAATATGCAGTGATGAAAACTAAATATTGCTACTGAAACCATACTTAATTAAATACACGTTTCCTCTAAACAGAGTTTCCCCAATAAAGCCACAACGTTTTCTGCCCTGGCTCCCTACGATTCCATCCCAACGAGTGCAAGAGTGCAATCCGGCCACACTGCTGCTGACAGTTTTTTTTCCTGAGCAACCCTCCCCACCCTCAAAAAAGTTTTACTTTTATCTGTGGAATTCTCTGCCAGCCTCGGCCTGGAAACCTGGGTGGACCCTGAGGACAGGTGTCAGATCTGGCCTTTGGGAGGTGGCCCAAACCGACAGTTATTGGCAGCATAAAGCTGTGACCTTCAATGAACTTCAATTTGAGGTTTTATACAATTAGGGATTCCCTCCCCACTCCTTTTTTGAAGGAGGGAGTGAAAGCATGCCAAAAGATGAGTTTCAAAATAGAAAAATCAGCACTTGAATTATGAAACCCTCCCAACTCAACAAAGAACTGTTAAAAGTAGCCAAATGGAAATTATCAGGGTTTTGTGGGCACATGCACAACTATTAAACATAAGAATCAGAACTTCAAGGTAGGGAGGAGGGGAGAATAAAAAGCAGGAGCAGAAAAAGAGGAGTAGAACAGGGCCCAGCCAAAGACCCATTTTCTCAGAAGGGCCCCTCTTGGTACTAAACTCCTTCATGGGGGGCACCCAGGCTGGAGAAAAGCAGAGGGTTACACAGAACATTTAGCAGACTTAACATTGGATTAAACACACTACTGCAAGTTTCAACAAATGTTCATGGCATACGTAAAAAACACATTTACAACAAGAAAGAAGAGAGGCACCTGGAGACATCTGACACTGGGCATGCTCTGCAGGCAACTCAGTGCGCACATGCTCTCTACCAGGTTGGCGCAGCCTAGCCACAAAGACCTTGGCACAGAACACTGCAGGATGACAAAAAGGAAGGAAGAGAAGAAGCAGTTAGAGGCCGCAACAAATCACTCCTTCACACAGGCAACTTGAATGTTAGTCGGGCAGGGGATGCACCCGTGGCAGTTTGGAGGTCAGGGGTGGTGGTCCTAGACAACTTACTGAAACCCTGGGAGAGGGCCCACTTTCTGTCCTACAGAAAGGAGGTTTCTGCTGCCAACCGCGAATTCCTCAGGACACAGTGAACAGAATCAAGAGGGAGAGAGAGAATGTTTAAATGGAAACCCACTAGAGGGAACTGTGAAAGTTGAGTGCACAAGATTAGGGGTGAGACTGTGACTATAACTTCATAAAAGTAACGGTTTCTAGTCTGCGTCATAGAATTATAACTCCCATCATTACCATCACTTACTATGTGCCTGGGACTTTAAACGTGTTTTCTAATTCCCACACCACAGTAAAGAAACTGAGGCTCAGAGGTTAAATCATTTGCACAAGGACACACAGCAAAGGAGTGGAAAGCCAGAATTTCAAATCTTCGTTTGTCTGCTATTAAACCCACATGAATTCTACAAGACTATGATGCTTCTATTGTAAAACCACCTGAATTTTTATCATGTAGATACAGTTTTGCACTTCCCTAAATAAAAATCACAGGACATCTACAGACATAAGGCAAAAGGAATAAGAAAGATGAGTGATAGATTGATAGACACAGGCAATAAAAGAGCTGATTAAAAACACATCTGATTTTCAGTGACACCCACACCTCTGCCCTC
The DNA here is from genome assembly GCF_018350175.1 of Felis catus. NCBI lineage: Eukaryota > Metazoa > Chordata > Mammalia > Carnivora > Felidae > Felis > Felis catus. The sequence continues at coordinate 177,194,967 of NC_058368.1, read as the reverse complement.
CAAAGAAAAAACTTTGGAATATGATGATATTGATTTTAGACTTTGTTTACAAAGTTCATTTGACACAAGTAAGAATTTAAAGGTTTGTTTCATTTACCCATTCCCATTCTCTTTCAAAAACTTGCTGGTTTTAAAGGAATTAAGAAAAAAGGGAAATATAAAAATGAATATAGGCATTGTGGCTAGTATTTTTAAGCCATTAGATTATATACTGTACTCAATAAGTACTTTTTTTGGCAGATCTAAGGTCAATGAATTCACTGTGGCAAAAACAACAACCATGCAAAAAAAAAAAATTTTTTTTTTAACTGAAGGTGGGTGTTTGGATTCAACCAAAATACTCCAGAAGTCTTAGACTCAACATCATAAACTTGTTTACCCTAGCTATAATTAGGATGGTCAGACATCCTCATTTTCCTTGGACAGTCCAGGTTTACACTTGTTGTCCCAGAATAACTTTCATTCTCAGAAGTGTTCTGGTTTGGGAGACAAATTCTGTGGTCACCCCAATTATATTATAAACAAAGTCAGCTATGCTTGAAACCAAATAAACCTGGGCTCCTATCCAGCATCTGCCACTTACTAGCTACATCTCACCTACAATTTAGCTAGAGTATTGAGATTATTTAGAAAAGGCATTTAAAGAATACAACACCAGAGGAACCAAACAGAATAAAAACTTGAGCAGCTTTTTGGTAACAACAAAAATGCCATACATTTCCAACATGTGCCTCAACTCCAAAGTTTACCAGAGACAATACAGAAATCTATCACTGATACTCCAGGCACACATTTTGTTACCCCAACCCTTTTGCAGAGTGCCACAAAAGATGCTGAATAAATATCTGTATAATAAAAATAGCTGCCATTTATCAAGTCCTTCTCATACACTAAACAGCTGACATAGTAAACCCTTACAAGAGTTTTACTCTTTTAAGGGAGGTATTATTCCATTTTACAGATGAGGAATCTGAGGATCAGCAAAGGAGCACTTAATTTACTCAAATAGCAACTTGTTCAAGGTACAAGAAAACAAGGGCTATGGGGCGTCTGGATGGCTCAGTCGGTTAAGCCTCGGACTTTGGCTCAGGTGGTGATATCAAGGTTCGTGAATTCAAGCCCCACGTCAGGCTCAGAGCCTGGGGCCTGCTTCTCTCTCTGCCCCTCCCCTGCTCGCTCGCTTGCTCGCTCACTCGCTGGCTCTCTCTCTCTCAAAAATAAACATTAAAAAAAAAAAAGCTAACACAAGAAAACAAGGGCTAACTGGTGGCAAAATTAGGACTAGAAGTTAATCCTGTCTGACTCTAAGCAAACTCATTTTCCTTCCACTAAAACTATTCAGAGATATCTAGTAAATGCTTATTAAAAGAATACTTACATCAGCATGCATCAGAAGTAGATGGGCAGAGAAAAGACCCAGACACAATACATTTGTACACACTGCTTACATCAATTATTTAAATTAAATAAACTCAATATCCCCATAGTTCAATTTAAGTTTCTTTTTTGGAATCTTTAACCAAATCACAGAATCACTTAGATCTGAGTATACAGTTTAAGGATTACACCTGGATTCAGCAATTGATACCAAATTAACACCAAAGCTCACCAGCAAACCAATTTTCATTTATTCCACAAAAAATAGGTTCCAGAGCTCGCAAGGTTTAATATGTATTTGACTCAAAGAGTAAAACTATGAAGGCCTAAGAATACTATACCCTGATCAGATTCTGCTAATGCCTTGGGATCCAAAACTTAAAAAAGGTGGGGGCGGGGAGGAGACACATTTTCACATTTAATAAACCAAAGAATCACAAAGAACTGGAAGACAATTTAGTCCATACTTCCACCCCTAATTTTAGAAGAAACTAAAGCCCAAAAAGAAAAATAATGATCTTCCCAAGGTTAGGAAACCGTCAAATGACCTAATACTTAAAAATATATGGAAAACAATATAAAGAAAATTTCCTGAGAACTTAACTTCAAAATATTAACCATTTAGTACTGTTTTTAAAAGTTTGATATTGAAATTGTACATTCAGGGAAATATAAGGACACTTTCAAGATCTAATTTCCAAGAATTTACCTTTATAACATCTATGAAGGACATTGTGGGATACAGAGTAATGCCAATATTTATTAAAGGTATTAGAACTGCTTTATTTTCACTCTTAATTACCTTGAAGCTAAGAGACCAACCACAGTGCTGAAAAAGTCTTTACTCAACAGAAAATGCCACTCTAGAAAATACACCCATTTTTAATAAGGATGTACCTGCTAGTCTAAACAAGGTTCCTCTTAAGTGTAGTGACCAAAAAGACATTGACGTAATTTGAAAACAATGGAAAAAACTAAAAGTTCCACATTTATCAACCTAAGAGCATTAAAATGCAGCTAGGACCACAGGCGTAATTGATTCTTGAAGATTCCAATCTTAAATTTAGGGACGTGGATAGAAACCTATGTTGACTATTATGGAATAACTATTATCTATCATTCTTCAACAGAATAAAGATTTCTTCCTGTGAGCTATATTCAAAATGTACAGACTATTGTCTTTTTTTTTTTTAAGATTATTGGTTTCTCTATAAACTTAAGGAACACTATCTATTAAAATATATCTCAAGAAGTTACCCTAACACTGTGGGTATTTACCGATTTTAACAAATGCTTATTGACCTACTTATTAGGCCAACAACAATACAAACTAAGCCTCTTTCCTCTTGAGACTTTAGCCTCAAGCTCAAGAGAAACCCACTGGGTCACAATGGGAACACTTAACAGAGGCTTTTTAGGGGTAGAAAACCCCCAAGAAATGTTTGCTCTAATTTCACATTTAGCTATTTGCAATGACTAGTATACTAATTTAGGATTATCCATAAAGAATAGGAAATGATTCACAAAGTGTTCTAATATTAACAGCAAATACTCAATTAGATTGATTATATTTGCAGTTCTATAGCCAAAGAAAATAGCAGTAGTCAAGGGAATAGAGAATGTTTATTAATTTTGTCATATCCACTGTATAATCAAAAACCAAAATCAAGGGCGCCTGGGTGGCTCAATTGGTTAAGCGTCCAACTTCGGCTCAAGTCATGATCTTACAGTTCGTGAGTTCAAGCCCTGCATTGGGCTCTGTGCTGACAGCTCTGAGCCTGGAGCCTGCTTCAGACTCTGTGTCTCCCTCTCTCTCTCTGCCCCTCCCCCTTCACATGCACGCGCACACACTCTCTCTCTCTCTCAAAAATATATAATCATCAAAAAAATTTTTTTAAAAATCAGGGCCATCATGGTGAGAAATACTGTAAGTAAAGACAAGAAGAATAACAGCTTTTGGCATTTTTCAAAAGCAAAAAGTTATTAAAAGAGGTAGGAGAGAAATGTCCTAGTCTCTCTTCCTATTGCCATAGGAACCACAAATCAAAAGGAAAAAGTAGCTGCAGGCACCTTGTCTTCTAATTGGCTGGCTTGAAGGAGAACTCACAAAAGCTAACTTTGGTCTGTTTCTAGATGGGATTGTTTTGAATATCCTGCCCTGATTCCTTCTCAAAGAGGCAATTCTTTTAAAAGCTACCCAAAGAGGTATTTTATGTCAATGGTCTCTCTAATGTCACTCTGATTCAGAAGTATGCCTTATTTTCTACATTTTTATAAATATATATTTAGGGGTTTTCTATAAATCCTCTAATTTCTTTTCTTTAAACCACCTCCCACAGAATCATTACCAGCCTCATCTAACTCCTATCATCATGCTTGGGATAACCAATAGAGTAGCTTAAATACTATTTCGTTCAACAAACAACTTATATCTGCAGACAGAAAAGCAATTAAGAAATTCTCTCTTGTCCGGGAGTTCAAAGGAGGGAATTTTGAGAATGTGCAGTGTAACACACACACACACACACACACACACACACACACACACACACACACACAGATTTAACCCGCCCAAAGGAGAAGGATGCCTAAACTAAGCCATAAAGGATGAGTAGGAGGCAGCCAGGGTAAAAAGAGAAAGAAAGACATTCCAGGCAGCATAAATAGCATAAGCAGAGCCAAAGAGCTAAGAAATGGCACATCCTACTCAAAGATCTGCAATTAATTTAGCATTACTGAAGTATTTCAGTACAAGATGGGGAAAGCGGAAAGGCCAAATCACAGAGGTCTTTCATAAACCCTTCTATCAAACTTGGACTTCATCCTGTAGGACAACAGCTCTCATACTGTGTGCTGTATAACTCACCAGTAAACAACCAAAACTCCCCAAGTGTGCGGTCCAATTCTTTATCAACATGTGCAAGTTTTTTTTTCCAGCAACTCAGCATACATACTGTTTCAAACACATCTGTCAAAAAGGGATAGAAGCAGAACATGCAACATACTGGCAAGGGTGGGGGTAAGGTTCTTAGACTCAAAGGTGGGGACAAAGCAGAATATCAAGCCAAAGCCAAGCCAACTCAAGCCAGCATCAGAGAAAGATCTATGTTTTCAGGCACATGTGGGAAGCATCTGCCACATGCAAGAATGGAGAAAAAAGAATTCTGCTCAATAGTAACCCAAATAAAGAGATAAAGAGAGGAAGTCAATGGTATAAAAACCATGTATGTTTTTATAGATATTGTGAAATAAGAGCGTTTTGATTTTTTAATGCCTTCAAGTGAGACATCAAAAACTTTAGAGTTCAAAACACTGCTAGAGTCAATGAGGAGACAACTGTTAAACCGTTTTAAGCAGAGAGGAACGACTCCTGGTAGCTGGAGAGAAGCATGTTGAAGAGAAGTTAGAAACAGAAGTCTCTTGAAGAACCTACAAGACAGTCTCTCGTTTTTATTTTACAACCAATACAAAGTTCTTCCAGCCAGGCTGCAAAGAGTGGATACAAGGGCCAGCACTTACCTTTGGAAGTACATACCTACAGTCAATTTTCATAACACAGTCTAGGTTCTTTTTTTCCTAATAAAATTTCCACTATGCCCTACTGATAGGACAGGATATAAAACAGAGAGTGCCATGATAATGAAATGAGGGCTACCAAATAACAGAAGTGAAATAAAAGCTCCATTTTATGGTTACCATTTGGCCATGACACTCTCCACTGGGAATCTCTATCCAGGAGTGGGGATTTGGTCCTGAAGAATCATACAATAGGCAGGCTCAAGGAGATTATGTAACTCTCTCTCTAAACATGGATGTGAAAGCTACAGAGTATCCATTCTTTCAGTTGGAGGCTGTCCTCACCTCAAAGCAAATAAAGCAAGTATTAAAAGTCATCCAAATTAGGAACTATCCTTATTGTGTCCGAATTCTCAGACTACTGCTTTTCAAGAAGCAGCAGCTGTAATGAAAATAGAGCCACAGAAAGCTTTTAAAAGCATCTCCTAAGATTCAAAACCTAGGCTTCTACTGTTAAAATGTTTGACAGCAAACTACAAGAGCAAACTCCACCAAAAATTGTATTACTTTTAAAACCAAGAACCATAATTCAGTAATCAGGTTGTAGAATAAAAGTTAACTCATGATTTAAAGGCATTCACCAAAGCCCTTTGAAGAACTGAATACTAGTCCAATGCCTCCATGTGTGAAAGACTTTCTTTTCCTTATAATGGTATTTTATTATAGCAGAATTTGATGGTATAAACTATATGACATAACTAAGAAAGTTACTGCTTTAATTGTTAACAACTGTATGGTAGAACTCCGTATTTATAAACAATATACCACAGAGCATCTTCAGGCTGGGATATATGTTAAAAGAAGAAAAGGGTATGAGGAAGAGGCCACAGTGGAAGGAGGAAGAAAAAAAAAAGAAGGGTGAGGAAACCTGATACTATCTGCAAGTTTTAGAGCTTCAAATTTAAACAAACAGCAGTGAAATCAGGACTCAAAGCCAGAGCCCAGACTTTCCTTAAGCCCTACAATAATTTTAAAAACAAATATTTTAATGTCCAGGAAATGATCTCATCTTGAATGATTATCTAAAATGAGAGACCAGAACTTGCAGCTAATAAAATTAAAATAGATCTCTGCAGATTTATCTTTGGTAGACAGATGAAGGTAATTTTTCTTTTTGAATTTTTATTCATTCATATTTTCTGATTTTTCTCCAATGAACATCGAGTACTTATAACAGTTTAACACTACATTGCATAATTTTAAGTGATGTTTTATTTTGTTTAATTGTAAGTTGTTATACATTATAAACAGTAATTTGACAACTTAAATAAAAACAAATTCTTTTCCGAAGAATGAGTTAAGTCCATTTTTAACAACTGTAGTTTACAGTTGTGTTAAGATGCTGGAATGGTGGAAAAATATTTTTTACCTAGTGACCCTCAGAAATAGCAGTACACCTCAAAATGATTAACACCTTATTCATGAGTAACTCCACAGGTAAAAAGGCATCCTTGTCCACTTAACAACTACCACCCAGCATTCAAAAATGTCCCCAGGTTTTTCAGAGCTCTCACAGAAGCTGGAAAGGAGGATTAGATATATGAATGGGGGGAGCAAAATCTCTATTCTAAGCAGCATGACAGAGAACAGGATGTAACAAAGTCATCTACTTCCGGCAGAGCCACAAGGGTCCTCAGTTGTACTAGGCCCAGTATCAGATTCAGCTGCCAAGAAGGAACAGTCTCCCCCAGCAAGCTCCAGGTCGGATCAGTCTGAACCCAATCCCAATGGGGTTTATCCAAGATCCACAAATCCTGAGACAGGAGAGAATTAAACACTAAGATTAAGTACATCTGAGCCTTTGTCAATTAGCATCTGTGGTCCAATAAGGAAGGTTATTCAGGACTAGGGGAGACCACCAAACTACAAGCTTAACCTCATTTTCAATGAAAATGATAAATGTAAATGAAAATTTACCAAAAAAGGATAAAGTGGGAGGGGGATGCACGTTCATATTTTCAAAGTGCCTACTATGTGCCACACACTGTACTGTGATCTCATTAACTCTCATACCACCTCTGGCCAGACAGGTACCTTAGCTTTAAAGAGGAAGAAACTGGGGCGCGTGGGTGGCTCAGTCACGGTCTCACGGCTCGTGAATTCAAGCCCCGCGTCAGGCTCTGTGCTTACAGCTCAGAGCCTGGAGCCTACTTCGAATTCTGTGTGTGTCTCTCTCTCTGCCTCTCTCCTACTCACACTCTGTCTCTCTCTCAAAAAATAAACATAAAAAGTAAAAAAAAATAAAGAGGAAGAAACTGAAGACAAGACACAGCAAATAACTGGCGAGAGGTCAAAAGTGCAGATTTGCAATTCTATCTGACTCCAAAATCCCTGCTTTCTTCCCTAAACTATACTGCCTCTCATTTCCTTTGCTTGCCATTAAACTCCCTGGAGCAGCAATTTCCTCTAATCTACTTGCAAATTTTATCTACTTGTTACCCATCTATACAACCTCTCCTGTGCAACTTATCAATACATACTCAATACTTGAAAAACAGGTACATCATTGTCTCAGCAATTTCAAGTGTGGAAAATTAAATTATGGACAAAAATAAAGACATGTCCAAAAATATAGCTAAGAATATGTTCATCACATCACTGTCATTACAGCAAAGGAAAAAATGCCCAACAATAGAGATTGGTTATATGAATTACAGACCATCCAGAAGACAGAATATTATGTGTCCACCAAATAAAAATCCTGTTGTAGGAGTATATTTATTGAGCCAGAAGGAAGTTTACAATATATGGAAAGTTAACAGACACTGAAAAAGTTCAAGAAATATGAAGTGAATAAAGGCTACAAATCAGGACTTTCGTAATGATCCCATTTTTACTTAATAAAACATAAAATATATATAAAATATCCAGAAGTAAATACAGATGATGTTTACTTTACTTTTTCTTTCTTTCTTTTTTTTTTTTTTTTTTTTTGGTCCACTATAGATTTTCAGATGCAGTTGACAGACAATGGGCAACACAGTACTCTGGTTTCTTAATCCTCTCTCTTCCAGGCCACCTCCAAACACAGGAACTGTCACTTCCCCACTGTTACTTACGGAACTGGTCATCGCAACTTGTCCCCCTGATTCTGGCCTATTACCCTTCAATGAAGGTGGAGAACAGGTGGGGTTAAGCTAGGTCTCAGAATTTAGCTGCACTGTGAGATAAGACACTAACCTAAATTCATTTCAATGCCTGAGGCTTCTAGACAGCTAACTAAGGGAACACAGCAAAAAAAAAAAAAAAAAACCTCTTAAGTACAGGTGTTCTGTCTTACAACGCTGCCACCTCCATGTATCCGACAACCCATACTCCATGACATCTGAGAGGACTTGCGGGTAAGAGACCTAAAACCTCACCTCATGTTTTCGACATCATCTGAGACCTGCGGGACACCTGATTTCATTATCTACACCACAGCACCAAACCCCACTCTGAGTTAATCCAACTTCCCATTCCAAACGTAGGGGTTGGCTGCATCCCTTCCTAGTCCTATCAACTCTCACAAGCCAAAAAAACTTTAATCAGAGAACTTGTGAACATGTCTGCACAACAAGGTCTGATTGCTATATGACACACTGAACCAAAATCCTTGACCTATTTTCATGAGAGTTCAAAGTTCATCATGTTTCTAAAAGACCATTAGAACATACAGAAAGGGAAAACTTTTTTCCCTGATATAATGGATATTCTCATTTTTTTCTAGGAAGAGATATCATTTTCAGGAAGATGATATGACTTATATCTACTCTCAATGGGTCTGACTCAATTACAGTCAGACCACACCACAATCATATTGGAACTTTTTCATTTTAAACTGATTATTTATTCAAAAAGGCTTACTGAGCATACCAGTACACTAACTGCCTCAATAGACACAAGAATTCTCAAAACTAAATATTCTGGGATTAAAATTCTTTCTGGAAATAAAGCTATACTATTTCCCAGTTCACTAAAGAAGACAGCTAAATTCCTAAAGAAGTATAAAATATTTTAAAGAAATGCAGTTTCACAGCTTTTAAGAGTATTAAAACCGGGGCGCCTGGGTGGCTCGGTCAGTTGAGCGTCCGACTTCAGCTCAGGTCATGATCTCACGGTTCGTGGGTTTGAGCCCCGCGTCGGGCTCTGTGCTGGCAGCTCAGAGCCTGGAGCCTGTTTCAGATTCTGTGTCTCCCTCTTTCTCTGCCCCTCCCCTGCTCATGCTCTCTCTCTGTCTCAAAAAAAATAAATAAACATTAAAAAAAAATCTTTTAAAAAAAAGAGTATTAAAACCTAAACCCTACTAACTAATGGTATTTTAAAAACACCAAAATACAAAAAAAAAAAAAAAAAAAAAAAAAAACCTTCCAAAGACTTTCAAAGCTTTCACCATCTAATATGCTTCCTGTTTCATTATTAACTCTGAAAAAGCATCTATAGAATGATAGTTGGTCCTATAAAGAAATCTTTTCAATTCAGACCTTACACCCTGTAAACAAGCCCTCTAACATTTTCTAAACACTGCTGATTTCTCAAATGTATACTTACTTTCAGAGACCTAACCAGCCAAGTTAGTAGAGTCTCAGTGTTTAAAACTTTATACATACACAAACACAATCAACTGTGTATTGACTGACTTAGAAAACAATGGTAATTGGGGCGCCTGAATGGCTCAATTGGTTAAGCGTTTGACTTTGGATCTCAGCTCAGGCCATGGTCCCAGGGTCATGGGATTGAGCCCGAGCTGGGCACTGCCCTGACAGCACAGAGCCAGCTTGGAATATTCTCTTCTCTTCTCTTCTCTTCTCTTCTTTCTCTCTCTCTCCCCCCCTCTCCCCCCCCCTTTTCCCTCTTGCACACTCCCACTCTCTCTCAAAATAAATTTAAAAACTTAAAAAAAAAGAAAAGAAAACAATGGCAATCAAAATTTTGCTTCTTTAGCTAGGAAGAGCACAAAGAGTTGTCAAAGCTAACCTATAAAGGGTCACATTTTATCATCCCTTAATTAAATTTATAGCAAACTTTACACTTGCTCTAGTTTCTCATGTAGTCCATTGTCCTCATATCCTAGGCTGACCTTGGTTTCAAATAAGAATGAAGTTATGTGCCTCACAATCCATTGGGCCCTGCGAACAAATGAATCTGTCTTTCAGCCAGGGGCTAGGGCTGCCTTAGTGAAGGATTCCTGCTGCTTGCTGCACAGCAAGGATGTCTTTGATTCCCTTCACACTGTCTGTTTCCTGCAGGCAACTGGGTAAGGAGAGTTCTCACTGCTTGAAGCCAGAGATTTCATTATATTCTGGAGCTGAAAGGGACTCTACAGAGCATTCTGTCCGTCTTCTTAAAATGCTTTTCTAGCCTAAGTCCTCTAAATCTCTCACATTGTGCTTTTGGTGCGCATCCTCTTGAAAGCACCTAGTCTCAACAGCAGATAATTACTGCTGAACACATGCTCCAGTAAGGTCAACCTGTACGTTTCAGACTCTTTTTGCAGGAGTACATATGAACATGGGTAGACGGTAGCACTCTGGGAGTCCTCACACAAAGTAATGAAGTCAAGATGGAAAGCCCAAATATAAGTTTAAGAGATACTGGACTTCTTTGTTCAACTTCACTGTTTTAATAACTTTATGAATGACTCAGCTATACGCAATCAGCCAAGATGTTCTACAAAGCACAGAACACAGATGTCACCATCATAATAAATTTTTCATTAACTCTGAGAGAATACAGAATTGAGAGGAAGATCAGAAAACAAATCTCAAAGGAACATTTCCTGCTGCATTTAAGAGGGGAAAAAAAATCCACAAGCCATATTTCTTTTAACTGGTGAGTTAAAATTCTACAAAGAAACAACAGAAACAGCTACTAAGATTGGGACGTAAATGAAAAAAGGCTCAAAAGGTGATATTACTCTGATGTTGAAAATAATCAAATTCCTAAGCCAAAAACTGGTCTATAAACCACAGGAAAATCTTAAAGTCATCAATTTTCTTTTAAAAAGTATACTTCATTTCCAGGAGTGTCTGGCTGGCTCAGTCGGTAGAGCATGCAACTCTTGATCTCAGGGTTGTAAGTTCAAGCCTCATGTTGGATGTAGAGATTACTTAAAAATAAAATCTTTAAGTGGCACCTGGGTGGCTCAAATCAGCTGAGCGTCCAACTCTTGATTTCAGCTCAGGTCATGATCTCACAGTTTGTGAGTTCAAGCCCTGCATTGGGCTCTGCACTGACAGCTTGGAACCTACTTGGCATTCTCTGTATTCCTCTCTCTCTCTCTCTCTCTCTCTCTCTCTCTCTCTGCCCCTCCCCACTCGCTCCCTCTCAAAAATAAACATTTACAAAAATAAAATCTTTAAATAAAAACAAAAATAAAATAAAAATTATAGTTTATTTCCAAAACAACTGTTATCTTTCCATAATAACATAAAAATAGAGAATTCTACAAGCAACTGGAAAGGCAATTTACCAATTTACAATGTGATATTTTGGGGTCACCAGGGTTGCTCAGTCGGCTAAGCATGGGACTTTGACCCAGGTCATGATCTCATAGTTCATGAGTTCGAGTCCCACATCAGGCTCTGCCATCAGCACAGAACACACTTTGGATCCTCTGTCCCCCTCCAACTTTGCCCCTCCCCCCCCCCACTCACTCTCTCAAAAATAAATAAACATTAAAAACTTCACAATGTAATATTTTTAAGTCCTTATAGTGCCTGTTCATAGTAGGAACTCCATAAATATTTGTTATCAAATAATTAACATGGAAAGTCCAGAAAGTTTACATGCAGGGCAAAAACCTGACTCAGGGGCCAGAGAAGAATGTGCTATAATTTTAAGGGGCTGATGGTGACATTTTGTTTTCTGCCCATATCTCCTAATCACAGCAATGAATTCAGAGGTGGGCACATGTTCTGCTTCGAATCCCAGGACCTCTATGGAAGCCACAAGAAAAGACATCTCTTTTCCCACTGAGCTTGAACATGAGACGATGAGAGCTGGAGGTGCTGATGCCCTCCTCATGCTACCACAAGGGAGAGTGTGGAGTTGGGTCACCAGGAGGTATCACTTTGCATCTGAGGAAGAAACCTGAATCCATAACTACCTCTGTATTTTTCGTATTACAAATTCCGTGTTTTGGCTTAAACCAGCTTTAAGTAGGCTTTTCGGCCACTTTAACTGGAAAGAACGGAAGAAACCTGAACTATTTAGTGTGAATACAACAGGCAAAACTCAAAAAAGATATCTGATATGGCCAAAGTTATAAAGACACCATATTCTGCTGGTGAAACATTCTGAAATTCTTATTTTCTTTCCTATAAAGTCACACTTTATTCTACTAATAAACAAAGGTTTTCAAAACTAAATGTCCCAAGAATATCTCATTTGTGTTCTACAACAGAGACTAGAGAACAAAAAACCTATATAACAGGATAAACGAATCAAAACTGTAAGAAAACTGTACAAAGAAGGCACAACAGAAAAAAATGAGTCCTGATTTTCTAATGAGCTCTGAAACCAAACACTGAGAAACCTGACCCACATCTTAGCAGGCACTTCATTCCAAATAAGCAATGAGACTGGCATTACTGAGTACAAACACCAAATAAATAAATAACCCTGGGGAAAGTAATATATTTGTCATCTAAAAATACAAAATTCCTGCAAACTGCTACAAAGAACACTATCGACAAGCAGAGCCTAATCTGTGCCCCTCCTATGATAATTGATCTTATTCTGTGCATTTTTACATTACTTTACTCCTTCCTTCATCTTATTTTCCTACATTTATTTTTCCTTTCATCTTCATTTTCCCACTTATTTTGTTTTTATGTTCCTACACTGTATGTGTCATTGTAATCATTCAAATTCTTTTTTTTAAATAAAGTTTAAGTATATACTAACAGTAGCAAAAGTCATTACATATCTGAATTGGGAAAAGGAGAAGGTTAAAAATAAAAACCTACAGGAATAATACTCTAATACTGATGGTCAATACCATAAATTGTGTCATCATCGTCCTTGGCAAAATTGACAACTACATGTAGACATGCCTGCCACCATACTGCTGCACTACCTACCATCAATAAATGATGCATTTTTTTTTTAATTATACAATTTTTAACTCAGAAAAACGTACATGCATGAGAGTCCTAGGTTTCTTCAAAACTCAGCTACTTGGAAAGAACAGAGAATATCACAAAAATAAGAAAGCACCATGGCACAGGAGAGCAAGCACGGGTTATGTTGTGTTTTGTTTTTTAACGAATACAGAATACACTGAACCTGAATCCAACAAACCTCTGGATTTAACTACCAATTTGCAAGAAATACCAAGAAGAGAATATGTAGACCTAAAGAGGATATAATCAGCAAAATCCAGAATTTGTAAAGTTACACACAACAAATGACCAACCCAGTTCTTCAATAAATATACAAGAAAAAAAAATGGGAGGGGCAATTTTTATAGATTAAAAAGATTTAAGAGGCTATTAACTATATGCAAGGTGTGAACCAAGTCTGGCCCCTAAACTGAAAAAAAAAACAATTATTAAAAAACCATTTATGAGAAAATCAAGATAATTCAATAGAGGGCAATACAATATACCTGACCAAAACTCCTCAGAACTGTCAACATCATCAAGAACAAAGTCTGAGAAATTGGCACAGCCAAGAAGAGCCTGAGGACACATGACCACTGAATGTTAAGATAGCATCCTGGATGGGATCCTGGAGCAAAAAAAGGACGTGAGGTTAAAAAAAAAAAAAAAAAAAGCTAAGGATACTTGCATAAACTATGGATTGTAGTTAATAATAAAACATCAATATTAGTTCATTAATTTTAACAAGTGTACCACACTGATGTAAGATGTTAATAGTGGGGAAAACTGCAAGGGGAGGGAAAATACATGAAATTCTGTACTGTCTGCTCAATTTTTCTGTAAATCTAAAATTATTCTAAAAAATTAAGTTTATTAATTCTAAAATTATTTCTGAGACAAGTAGGCAAATATAAACAGACTATTTGATAGCAAGGAATACTGGTAATGTTTTAGGTATAATAATGGAATTGTGTGCTCTGTGTGTGCTTTTAACAATCTTTTGCTTTGTTTTTAAAGTCCTCCTCTTTTACAGATGCATACTGAAGTATTCATGAATAAACAGATAAAGAGAAAAAGTTAAAAGGGTGGATTACAGGAACATTTCCCAAGGTTTAATATTCAAGGTGATTTTCAGTGGTATGTAAATGATGTTTTAATGTTTAATAGCCATATACTTCAATATATATTATAAAAAATAACTAGCACATCAAACCCATGATTTCATAGATTTTAATTGCTTAGGTAGGTTTTCCCTATGAAAAAATTTACTGAGGCTAAAAAAAAACCAAAAACACAAAAACAGAGGTGGGTTAAGATCCCAGGTTCAACACTATGTGACTTTAAGTGAGTCGGCTATTTAGAGGGCTAGAGAGGACAGCCTGCTACATCCAAAGCAGGCACCCAATAAGTATTAGCTCCTATGTTACTGATAAAAGCCAACCTAAAATTCCAACGAAGAAGTCACATACAGTAGGAAAGCCTGGAACTGAAGAGAATGAAGTAAGCAAGGAATGAGGGAGAGAAGAAAGCATGAAGGCTTACAAAGGCAGGAGGAGTCCAGGCTTTTCTCAGCCTTCTCTTCTCCATCTCTTCAAGCACCAACGCTGCTGCCCACCAAGAGCCTAGAGGCCCTGCGGCTCCTGAGGCTAACACTCCTCAAACGAACTTAAGTGATAGCTGGAGGTGCAGTTTCTCAAATCAGCAGAAGAGTGTTTTTCTCTACACAAGGGAAAGAACACAATGCTTTGTAGACACCGCAGATAAACAGATATAGATAAAACCCATTATGTGGCCTTCAGCAAAAAACAAAAACAAAAAAACAAAAAACCTCTCCTCTCCAGTCTCAGTTTCCTCACATGCTAAAATGTAGAAAATAAGCCTATCTTTCACTCAAAGTTATAGAAGGTTAAAAGGAATAACAGATGTAAATCTGGCATTTAACAAGTGCTAGCTCCCTCCCTCATTACTTTGACAAGAAGATAGAGAACTCTTGAATACAAGAAGTTGGGATGAAATGACAAAAATGACAGTCAAGAATAGCTCTTAGATTGCATCGGTTTTAAACCACAATAGAGGAAAAGAATTCTGGGGTCAGAAAGTTTGGGAAATGTTGGGAAACAAATTATTAAAATGACAACTATTAAGTGAATTTCCAAGAGGAGATTATATGAGGAATTTACCCAATTTACTTGACCTAAGGAACCAACTCCCAGGAATAGTGATCCTATTAGACAGACACACACACACACACACACACACACACACACACACACACACGGAAAGAGGAGGAGGAAAGAATCAGCAGTTACAACAGTTGACAAATCCTTCAGAATGACAGCTTAAGTATTAGCAAAATAATCTGGAGAGATTAGAAGTCAATAACAGATTTAGAAATCTGGTTTAGAGGCAGAGGGAAAGAAGGGATGCTTTTTGACCCCTGAAAGGAGTTTCTAATGCCGACGGTTTAATCTTCAGGATCAAGTCATTTAAAATTAAGAGATGATACTGAAACTGGAAACACCAAGCATGTAAGGAACAAATAAATTCATTTTTAAAGTGAATATAAACTTCTGATACAACATGGTAATTCTCATTTGCCCTCCCAAATTTATTCCCTCATTCAACTGGGCAGCTATAGGGTATGCACTGTATGCTGGAAATATTCTATGAGCTGAATGTGGCATGACAGACATGATCCTTGTCCCCATGAAGAGTACTTTCTAACAAAGGAGCTGTCTAGTGGGGGATTGTGCAATACATTTATCAAGTACAATTATGTTAACAGCGGCGAAGGAAAAGAAGTGAGTGCTAAGAATGTGACAGGGGAATCCAACCTGTAGGGGCACCTAGGTGATCCAGACACAACCCCTAAAGAACTGATGCTTGAAATCAGCTCTGAAGGACACACAGAGGTTAATTATGCAAGAAAGGAGGAAAGGGTGAAGTTTCCCCAATAAAGAACTTGTTGGGTCAAGACACTAGAGAAAGGGGTGGGGAATCACTGTAACTAAGTACAGAAAGCTAGAATGAAAAGGAACAAAACCAGACAAGACTTAGGAGGGAAACAGAGGTGTCAAGGTTGGGATTTCTGATTGGTGCAACTGAAATCATCAAAGCAATGTCAAAATAAAAGAGTCTACATTGGCACTGGAAACCTGGCTAGGATGCCCTGCACATATATAAAACATTTCAAGAAATTTCTATAAAATACAATTAAAAAAAAAAAAAAACCAGGAGTGGAAGTAGGGTTCACTGAATGTAAATAAACAGAAGCCTACCTAAAAAGTACATGAAATTCCCAGCAGAACCTCGCCTCCTAGCTCAAAGCAGGCTAGTAGGAAGGAGTGTCCTTGAGGCAGCGAGTGATCCCAAAGAGCTTCACAAAGAGCATCTGAAGCCAGGGTCTGGCCAGAGCAGGGACCAGCTTAAGCTCGCCACAGACAGGTCGCTGAGTAAAGCAAGTATTTCTGCAGCTGGCTTCTACCAAAAATGGCCATTTTGATCACAAAAAGGCAACACTGTCCCAGCCACAACAAACTCAGAAGTTCCCTACCCTGGTGACTTCCTTCCGCCAAATTCCCCAAGGCACCTGGATTTAAATCAACAAGAGTACAACTACAACTATTCTACACATTTCCCTTTCTTCACAAAAGAAACATAAATAGCGACAAGCATCATAACATACCCAATAACACTAGTGCTTACAGAAATCACTTAATTCTTTAACCAAATTGGTATTATTTAATTACTAACACTCAAAAATGGCATAAACATGGAGAAAACAGCAATTTTATAGAGAAAATATAAAGAATATTAATGTCCATATAAGTAATAGAAAATGGATAAAACTTTTGGCCATACAAAATAACCATGTTCTTAAAAATGTGTATTTGACCCATCAATTCCACCTCTTAGAAATTAATACTCAAGATCATACTCATGGATGTATTCAAAAATTAGATTATAAGAAGGAACAAGCCAGCTTTAAGTTGTTATAAATTAGAAATAATTTAAAGGTCTAACAAAGTAAGAGTTTAACTAGTTAGCTATTTCCACATTCATACACATAAGGCACACCTTCAAAATATTATAAAGAAATATAAAATGGCTCAGAAAGATGCCACAAGTATTGCTGAATTTTAAAAGCAGTTTGCAAAACAATTTTACATGTGAAAAACATACGAAATGTACATAAAAGAAAAAGTATGTACACGAAGGAAGGTAAATACTAAATGTTAACAGTTCTCAGGAATTTTTTCTTTTTGTTTCTTATTTTACATTATTTTTCTTTTAACTGTTCTATTGTAAAGACGGTTAATTCTGTAAAAACAAAAGCTTCTTATGTTCATATGTTCTTGTGTTCTTCAACAGTTTTTCAATAGTTTTTTAATGTATGTGTAAATAATGGCACTGAGCTAACTGGATAACCATATGGGGGAAAAAATGAATCTTGATTCCTAGCTCAACCATTAAAAAAAAGTTATTTTAATATAGTAAAACCATGAAGATGCTAGAATATTTTTAAGACTGTAGGCAAAGTTTCTTAAACAGGACACAAAACCCAGTAACAACAAAAAAAACTTGAGTAATTAGATTTTGTAAGTATTAAGACTTTTCTTCTGTCCATCAAAAGACAACATTAAGACACTGAAAAAGCAAGCCACAGAACAGATGTCTGCAATATGTGTATCTGACAAAGAATTTTGTTTCCTGGCTACTGTGAAGAATTC
This sequence comes from Felis catus, assembly GCF_018350175.1. Taxonomy (NCBI): domain Eukaryota; kingdom Metazoa; phylum Chordata; class Mammalia; order Carnivora; family Felidae; genus Felis; species Felis catus. The sequence goes on along the minus strand of NC_058368.1, from coordinate 177,177,200 downwards.
CCACAAATCAATAAGAAAGAGGTAACTCCATTTTTTAAAAGGGTCAAAGGATTTGAAAAAGCGCTTCTCTAGAGAGGATATCTAAATGGCCAACAGGCACATGTAAAAATGCTCAACATCATTAGTCCTTAAGAAATGTAAATTATAACCACAAGGAGATACTACTTCACATGTGTCAGAATGGCTAAAATCGTCTGACAATGCCAAGTGCTGTTAAGGCTGTAGAGCAACTGGAACTCTCATATATTGTAGGGAAAACCGTAAGGATGTACAACGATTTTGGGAAAAGCTAAACATACATCTACACTTCCCAGCAATTCCACTCCTAGGTATACCCAAGAGAAATGTCCCAACAAAAATTGGAACACAAATGTTCACACAAGCTTTATTCACAACAAACACTGGAAACAACCCAAATATTCTTCAGCAGGAGCACAGATAAACAAAATTGTTGTATACTTGTGTAATGTAACAGTGCTAAGCAAAGAAAAGGAATGAAAAACTAACTCCACAGGAATGAATCTCAAAAATATTACACTGGGCAAAATAAGCTAAAGACAAGAGTACCTGCAGTATATCCATGCTACATATGCTAGACACGTCCACCTAAAACAGGCACAACTAATTTACGGTTACAGAAAGCAGGCTACTTGAGGCCAAGGACAGGTGTGAGGGAACTGCAAAGGGAATGAGAGAAGTTTGGGGTTTTTTTTGATGGGAAGGGGATAGAAATGTTCTACACCTTGATCACAGTAGTGGTCATGAGCGTATATAGCTCTAAAAACTCAAAGAGTACACTTAAAATGAGTGCATTTTACTGCATGTAAACTATACCTCAATAGCTTATAGTCATAGATACCACTACACATTCATCCGAATAGCTAAAATTAAAAGGACTAGCAAAACCAAGCGATGACTGGAACTCCCCACATTAGAGGTGGGGGTGTAAATCGGCACGAGCACTTGAAAAGCTGTTCAGCAGTATCTACATATGAAGATATGCCTATCCTATGACCCAGCAGTTCCACTCTAGGTTTTTTATAACTGAAAGAACCAAGTGCTTATGTCCACCTTACGAGTGCTATTCACAATAGCAGCCAAATTTTGGAAACAATCCAACTAATTCATCAACAATAAAATAAACAAACCATGGACTATATATACTATGGAATAATGCACGGGGCAGGGCGGGGGGAACCTGTTACAACAAAATGGGTGAATTTCACATAGTAACAAGCAGGGGAAAAAAAAACACGAGACTATAAACTGTATGATTCCATTTGTATACTGACACGAGACTATAAACTGTATGATTCCAAAAACAGCCATGACTAGCTTACAGTGAAGAAGACCAGAACAGACCTTTGGGAGGTCTGGACTGGGTGAGCCATAAACATGAGGAAGCCCTCAAGAGGCTCTGGAAATATTCTATATCTTGATTTGGGTAGTGATTACACAATGTGCTGTATATACATATGCAAAAATTCATTCAGCTGACTTGTGGGTTTTTTTTCAGCTGATTTGTGTTCTATACTATATGTAAGTTATAACAAAAATGTATTTTCAAATGCCCTTTAAACCAATCTTTGTTCACCCCTTGAAGCCAAAGCTTATGACACAGAATCCTGGTATGGATTCTGTCACTGTGAGTCACTCTCACTCCCAGTCTTGTCACTTACATGCTCTGCATGTCTATCTCTCTCAGACTGCCTAAGCTGGTGATGCTATTAAATACCTGGAGTAATGGCATTGACAATGGAACTGGATCAAGTCATGCCCCAACCAGACAGGGAAGATGCCCAAAATACGTAACCACATACATGGTTTTAATACCCATGTGATTTTAAGTGTACCAGACAGTTCCATGTCAACTCATTATCCTTTGGATTAACTTCTGAGAGACACTGTGGGGAAAATGAATTACAAGCAGGCAGCTCTTTAAAAATAAGTATATAGCATTATTAATATTTTTGTCTGAATATTTAGCTCCATAATTATAAGGAAAATGATAAGATCATAAATATTCACTTCATCCACAACTTTCAGATAAAGCTGGGTCAGAGTTAGATTTTTTGATGAAAGATGCTATTGGCCTATTACAAAACTAAACTTTACACAGTGACAACAATGCATGGAACTATTACTACTATCTTCCAAAATTAACCAATAGATAATGAAAACATGTGGTTAACTTCCAGAAATCAATTTATGAATGCAAAGCTTTTTAAAAACAGGACATCATGTTTTAATAGAGCTTGATTTACATTCTCGTCAATATACACACACATACTCTCATCTATCAATACAATCTAACCATTCTACATTTAAAAATGTTTCATCTTATCCCCTTTGCACCATCTGTTACTATCTTGTATTTCCCTGGAATATTCCAATAGTCTACGTATTTGTCTCGCTCCTCCAAAACATCCTCCAAACCGACTGTGATCTTTCTAAAGCACAGGTCTTGCTCAAGCTTTCAGTCACCTCTCCTCTCAAATCACATCCACCACCCTCACACCCCTCCTTCAATCCTGCAGGATCACAAGATCAGAAGTTTGTAAGGGTCAAATAGATAAAGACAAACTTACAGGGGACACAGGAACCAGGAAAGCACAAGCCCTGACTCTAAAAAGCAGCCACTCCCCAGCTCGAATTTTCAGACAAAACCAGAAATCAGTGTTGACAAGGAATGTCTCAATTTTTTAAATCTATGCAGACCAAGTAAATCTGTGGAGCTCAATCCACAGGCTACTGGTTTATAACGTATGGCCTAAAGGATAAAGTCCAAGATTTGGTTACAATCTATCTTTACAAATTTATCTGCCCTCAATCCTACCACCCAAGTTATACTCCAACATTCACAGAACTACTTACTTGTCCCGCCCTATAGGCAATACACACCATTGCCTGCCAGCCATCGTTCATTTGTTTATCTTTGCTATGAAAGCCATCCCCTGCCCCAATACACCCACAATCACCTCTAATTTCCACTCAGGCCTCAAAGAGTAACTGTAAAACACTGTGTGTCTACCTCTCACAATCCCTACCAGTCTTCACCCTATACTATACTTTTTTATGCTAAAGACTGCAAGCTTCTGGAAGCCAGGTACATATCTGATTCTGTTCTGTATTCCCCAAATAATCAAACAGTACCTGTTTGAGTACATGCGGAATAATGAATGAAGTTATTTATCTGCCTATTTCCATAACAATTTGTATTTCAACTTGATGGCCATTACACATCAATATGGTCCCTTACAATGCTGTAAAATCAAAAGGCTAACGGGTTTAGAAAAACATCCCTGTTAATATTAAATTTGAATCAGAACATGATCTCATGGTTCTTTTTAAATATACTCTATAGCTCTGTTGAAAAGGTCTAGAAGCAATGACACGACCCAACAACAATGGTTTGGGCTTCTAAATACCATTCCCCACTAAAAGGAATCAGAGCTTCTTGGAGAAATGGCTGGTGTCTGAAATGCAGGGAAAGTAAAAAGTCAAGAAACAAAGACTGATAGGATCATATGAAAAAGAAGCAGAAACTACCTTGAAGGGGCTCTCATTAGCCAATCTGGGACAATTTAAGCACCAATAAAGACTCTGATTGTTAACACACTAAATAAAAAGTCCATGAGAGTACGATGCTACACAAAAGAAAGGAGAAGAAACAGGGATGGCCTCTGTGAATGATAGCTAATTAATGTAGACAGAATGATAGAAAACCACAATTTTGTAACTCTCATTATAACAACTGATTCTAGGATCAGGCTGCTGAAACCACTGGGTGAAATGTTGTAACAGAACAGGGTATTTACAAGGTGCCAAAATACTGTCCCATAAATTCCTTTCTAATAGCAGAGGATAAAATTGTTCCTTTAAAAAGGAGAGATCTGGCTATTGCCACCTCAGCCAAGGGATCAAATTTAGCATAGCTCATAATGGGATAACCTGTCATCAAGTGCCTCCCAACATGACTCAATGCAAAGTACACTTCACCTATGATGAAACATTCTTGTCAAAATGTTTAACCTGGTTGCAATCAAGCCTCTCACCTAACTTCCAGTTTACAGGAAACACAGTACCTACAGAAACCAGTTAAATGATACCATAAGGAAATAAACAAATGAAGAATGTTGCACATCCTACAGGACAACTGAGCTGAACTCTTCAAAAACAATGCCGGGAGAGGAGGGGAAAAGGTAGAGGGAATGTTCTAAATGAAAAGAAATTAAAGAGATAGAACAATCAAATACAAAGGGTGTCTTGGCATTAAAACAAAGGGGGGGGGGGGCATGCCAGAAAAGACATTCTTGGGACAATTAGGAAAACCTAACTAAATATTTGATATTACATTATGGAGTTATTTTCATTTTCTTAGACATAAAAATAGTATTGTGGTTTTATAAATGTATGAAATATATGACTATTATAATGTGTGGTTACATATGTATATAGATTATAGAGAGAGAGATAGATATATACCTTGTACGTGGCTGTGTGCTTATGTGGTTTTAGAGAAAGAGACTATTCTTACTCTTAGAGGAGACAGGTGCTGGAATGTTTAGAGAATGAAATATCATGTTTGCAACTCACTGTCAAATTTTTAACCACTACAAAGGATACGTATTTTGGGGGAGGACAGGAGAAGGTGAGAGACAGAGAAGGAGAAAGGATGAGAGGGAGACAAGGGGAGGGAAGAGGGGATAAGGAGAGGAAAGGGGGGGACTGAGGCAGAGAGCAGAGAAATGATCCAAATACGGCAAAATGTTAACAACTGTTGAGTCTAGGTGTTAAGACTACACAGGTGTTTGTTGTATTGTTTTTTTCCCCATATATATATGAAATTTTTCATAATAAAAAGTTATGGGAGGGAAAAAGAGAAGAACAGTTTAAAAAGTAATCAGCTTGAAATCCACATAACACCATTAAGAGTGTCAGGAAAAAAGAATATTCTCAAGCAAAACCTGTGAGAGTATGTACTGTTGCAGTATAACTGGAGGGCAATGTGGCAATGTCTATGGGATTTTTAAAAGTGTGTATCTAGTGATGCTTACTCCTAGGAATCTGTCCTGAAGATCTACTTCTCCATACATGAAATGACATACACACTAAATTATTCTTTACAGCATTAGGTGTAATAGCAAAAGACTGGAAATAATCTATATGTATATCAGTCCAGACTGGTTTCACAAATTATAGCACCTACAATAAATGAGTATGCATCTTCTAAATTATCTCTTCAAAAAATTTGAGAGCTCTTCGGGAACTGATATGAAAAATGACCGTGTCATGTTTTATATTAAAAAAATTCAAGATTCAGAAGAATTATGTACAGCACACACACGTATATGAAACCTATGCAAAAATATGGTTGAATAGCTGGAGCCAGAGGGAAAAAAGTTGCAGACTTTTTTTTAACTGTCCACTCCTTTTTGTACCTTATCAATCAATTTTGTAGCATAGACATATATAATGTATTCAAAAAATCTTTTTGGTAAGTACTGACTCACTGTAGCTATAATGAACTCTTCCAATCTCCATGTTTTCATTACCAAAATCATGGAGCTACAGCTCACCTGGGAATTAGTGAATAAGGTGAAAACAACATAGAGTAAACATTTGCCTAACAAATCCCTTAAATATATGCCCACTAGACTGATACACCATCTCAATAATTCCAACACAGCTAATTTTCACTCTACTTGAATAGTTCACCTTTTCTTCAACAAAACAGCTAGCTTGTCCTTAGACCTCATGCTGTGATGTTAAAATTGTGTCATTAAAAAACCATAATCACACTCATCACACAGCTAGATGAGAAGCATTCAGGAATTGAGACAGGCTGAGAGAAGAGCGAATTTTCATTTCCCATGTCACACTTGATCCAGAACCTTCACCGTTTAGGCTATTTCCCCCTTATTTTTGTCACCAGATGCATGGAACTTAATTTGCAAACTCCTTTGCATCTAAATCTGAATACTCAGGTTCAGAAAAAAAGGAGAGTGGTAATACCTCTTGATCAGTATCAAGGTCATTTGAACTGAGTTATAGCCCATTCCTTTATGTTAACATTCCCATACACTGATAATGTAGATTTCTAGATCTACACTCTGAGAAACAGAACTCTGAGTAAAGTGAGCTACCACTGAAACAAAATAAAAATTCCCAACCCATTCTCTCTCTCCCTGCTCTCTCTGATGTTCATATTCCCACTAGACACTTTTCTTGGAGGATTCACTGATAGGCAACTCAAATTCCTTATAAATTGGAACTCATTCTTTCTCCCTCCCCCACTCCCACTTCCTGTCTGCTCTTCTAGTACTCTCTATCTTGGAAAAGACAGTAAACATCCATCGGGTGCCCAAGGCAAAAACCTAAAATTCATACTGTACTCACCTATCACCTACTCCTTTAACTAGTCCCCAAGTTCTGTAGATCCTATCACCTACATTTCTTTTAAGTCCTCCCCACCCTCCTCACACCCACTGTCGACGCTTCGGTTTGCCTTCCCCATTGTTCACGTGAACTAACTGGTCTCCGCGCCTTCTGTCTCTTCAACCCACCTTGCACACACCTGAAAGGTTAACTTCCTAAAATACCAATTTGGTACTTTAAGAGCAGAAGGAACAAGTCCCAAAGTAACGATAAAGTAAGCTAAAAACAAGCTCTTTTAATAACATGATACAATGCAAAGAGAATGTACTACCTAATTTATTTCTTTTTTTTTTTTTAATTTTTTTTTCAACGTTTATTTATTTTTGGGACAGAGAGAGACAGAGCATGAACGGGGGAGGGGCAGAGAGAGAGGGAGACACAGAATCGGAAACAGGCTCCAGGCTCTGAGCCATCAGCCCGGAGCCTGACGCGGGGCTCGAACTCACCGACCGCAAGATCGTGACCTGGCTGAAGTCGGACGCTTAACCGACTGCGCCACCCAGGCGCCCCCTACCTAATTTATTTCTTATGAGTATGTTCTTACTCTACCCCACACTATATGACCAAATTAAATAAGCTAATAAATCTGTTTTGGTAAAAAGAGGCTACACAGAAGCAAAAACATCCAACTGCTTTCTTAGAGTAAAAAATGAACACAAAATGGATCATAGCAGTGATAAAGGCACCTGAAGGAAAACAAAGGGCTTCTGAGACCTATAAAGTCAAGAATGCATTCAAGTTGAATATACTAACTAGTCTAAAAACACGTGCCTTAATGAGAAAAAGACTGGGGAAATAAAAGCAAACAAAGAGGTTCTGCCACAGGGAAAAACCACCCATCCCTGACGTAGGGTGGGACCGAGGTGGCCTCAGTCCCTGTCCAGCAAATATCTCACTTCTCTGGTTGAGTTCATGCCAACTAAGCCACCCGACTATGTATGAACCTGATAGGTAAAGTCTACACACATAAATACAATATGCCAGTCACTAGGTTTGAACCTTCTGGTCCCTCTAACTTTTGTTTCTTATTCGAAAAAATTAAACTGGTATAGTAATTAGGAACTAATAAGCAAATTACCTATCAAAAAACTTTATATTGGGGTGCCTGGGTGGCTCAGTCAGTTAAGCGTCTGACTTCGACTCAGGTCACAATCTCACAGTTGGTGGGTTCAAGCGCTGTGTCGATCTCTGTGCTGACAGCTCAGAGCCTGGAGCCTGATTCGGATTCTGTGTGTCTGTCTCTCTCTGCCCCTCCCCCCCCTTCTCTCTCTCCCTCTCTCTCTCAAAAATAAAAAAAATCAAAAAGTTTATATTAATCATACCAAAATGCACATATCGTTAATAAACTGGAATTCTAGTTTTATACATCAGTCTTCATAGCTGGTTAACGTGCCCTGACCTGGAATAAGGAGTTGCTTTGAGCCTGTGACCAGATCAGATTTCTAAGGGGTTTAAACAAATGACCAGACCTAGGATTAAGGTAAGTTCTAAAAATGCACTGGTGGTTATTTAAATGTAAATTTAAATTAAATAAAATTTAAAATTCAGGTCCTCAGTGACAGAGCCACATTTCAAAATAACCACATGTGATTAGCGACTACCATACTGAACAGCACAGGCAGTGAACATTTTCGTTATCACAGAAAGTTCTACCGGACAGACTATTCTGGAAGATAACCTCCAATAAACCCTACCATGAGTCATCTTGGGAAACAGCCTGACAGTACTGGATGGCTACCACAGAACCGAGATCTAGACCGTTTTCTATACCAAAGGTAAGAGGTAGATATTCAACAACAATTTTCCTTTTCCTCTGCACTGATTTCAGTTTCAGCCCTCGGGATTTCCACCCCTCTTTATATCACAGGATGACACTCGTACTACAGGCGGCATAGCACAGATGTTAGAAGCACATTCTCTGAAGCCAGACTCCCTGAATTCATACCCCATCTTTGTCTTTTACTAGACGTGTAATCTTGGACACATTATTTAATTATTCTATCCTTCAGTTTCCTCATCAGTAAAGAAACAATGGCACCTACCTCCCTGGGTTACTATAAATATACAAAGTTTATACACATAAAGTGCTTATAGGGGTGCTGGGTGGCTCAGTTGGTTAAGTGTCTGACTTCGACTCAGGTCATAATCTCATGGTCCGTGAGTTCGAGCCCCGCGTCAGGCTCTGTACTGACAGCTCAGAGCCTGGAGCCTGTTTCAGATTCTGTGTCTCCCTCTCTCTCTGCCCCTCCCCTGCTCGCTCGCTCGCTCGCTCTCTCTAAAAACCATTAAAAAACAAATGAAGTGCTTATAATTGTGCTCAATACAGAGTAAGTGTCCAGTACGTGTTAACTGTTAGTATTTTTACTGTTCCCACCACACCACCCTCATAGCTCTTCAGATGACAAGTGTGTAAAATGCTCACTTAGGAGAAACATTAGCAAATATAAAGGAATTAAACTAAAACAAGGATCACAATGCAAGAGTATCCATCTATGATAAAAAGATATTCTTTTTTAAGATTAAAGGAAATGGATTCTGTAGGGAATATTAGATACCCAAAAAAGGCACGTTTTTAAGAGTTACCCAACAATGTCTTATTCGTAAGGCTGACAAACTACAGGTCAAAAGAAGTCCATGTAATAAGCTACTGAGCTATTTAAATAACCAGTAAAAACTAAAGAGGAACTGAGAAGATACAGGTTCGAGTTCACTAGACCAAATGATACTTCCCTGTATAAACCGTGTTTTGACATTTAAAGGCACTGCCTCTCTCATACTCCCTAAGTTACCTGTACGTTCACTTGAAGAACTGACCGAAGATCTTCTAATTTCTTCATCAAGCAGAAAAAGCACCAGATATAATTAAAATGCCACACCAAACAATAACCAGTCAGGTATTTTCTGAGTGGAAACCCATCATAGAAAACCACACCTTGCTCTTGCAGATGGGCCATTTGAAAATCCAGAAGTTGAAGTACAAATTTCAGCAAATGTAGTCACATGGAAAGAGCCAGAACTTTGGAAGCATAAAGACTCAAGCCTAAAGCCTGGCTTTGCCATTTACTAGCTCTATGACCCTGGGCAACTTGAACTTAATGCTTATGAGCTTCATCTCACTATCTGTAAAATGTAAGGTAAAAGCATGTGCCAACTGAATCAGAAACGTGTGTAAAGAGCCTCCAACAGTGCCTGGTACGCAGCAGATGCTCAAGAAACAGGTGCTACAGGTAGTAAATCTTCCCGAGAAGACCCTCCAAGAGTCCTAAGAATGAAACACCACTGCTTTACATAGTGACTACAAAAACTATTCTGACCAGGTATCAGGTATAAATCATGAGAGAATACCTCGAAATTACCATTTGTTTTCCATATTTTATAAGCTATTCCCCAAATTTCCCTTGTTTTCCGTACTCCCTGTTAGATTATAACTATAAACCATCTGGGCCTACAATGAAAATAACTGCCCTTCTCGCACTAAAACCAAGCGTCCACTAGCAATTCTGCCACATGCACCTTCACTAATCCACCCCAGACACGAACACTGTGTCTAAACATCTAACATCCTTCCCGTCTCTACCAATGGAAAAAAGTAGAGAAATTCTGTTTTTTAAGTTTCTTTCAGTGAGTTGAGGTCCATACAACAAAACAATACAGGGTAATTGCTTACCTGGAAAATATTTTGTACTTCAGATCCACCAATCCAGAATGAATGGGGGTATTCCCTTTCAGACTAGTCTGAGAAAAGACAGCAGTCAAGCAGCTTCCAAGATTCTTTCCGTTTACTGTATCCAGCTTTCTTCAATAAAATCCCAAACATGCACTTCGGTAACTGTTGAAAGACAGAAAGCAATCCGTACACCCACCATGGCACCAGCGGCAAAGGACAGCCACCAAGAAATGGAAGGAAGGGTCATCGGAGTGGTGGATCTGAGGCACAGAAAAGTCACAACCCCTGAGTCAGCTATTTGGTATAAAAGTTCTGTAGCAGCATTCTTCACCTCTGTGCCGACAAAAGGATAAGAAATTCTACATGGTAGAGAAAGAAACGTTCCCTAATATTAATTTTTACTCATGATAAATACGCGATTTCCAATGAGAGCAGCTAAAAACTTACTCCGTTATCCACATAAATTGTCCCAGACCATTCAGTACGATGAACTTCCTTACCCATTTTCTAAGACAGCTCCTCCAGCATTACAAAAAAATTAATGATATAGGAAGGCTCAAATACCTCCCAAAAAAGATATTTAGGCACCTAACAAGAAATCTTTTGGTTTGCTACCTATAAGACATCAAATCTACACATTACCCAAATCTTCAAACCTCACCTGAAAATACACGACATTTTAAAAACACATGGCATAATTTTAAGAGTGAACTTCTGATTCAATAAAGACCAACCCTCTACAATGACCAGTCATTGGGTAAACTAAGGAAAATAATTTAAAAAACACTAATAAACAATTTACTAAATAACACCTTTAAATATATAAGCCGAGTCAACATTGTATCAACATTCTTTTACTACCATACCAACTTCTCCATCAGACTGCAAATATACAAACAAATTATACGGGAGAGAGAAAAAAGCCATTCTATGGAATAACATAGATAAAAATTTTAAAAATCAGTCACAAGACTGTTAGTTACATATAAATTTTCTACTTCCTTAAAAACCTACAGCCAAAATGTTCCTGCAGTAATTAGAATACCTACCTTTAGGGCTACTAATGGGTCAGGACCTTTACATTCCTTACTCATATTTAATTCTCAAAAAAAAAAAAGAGAAGAAATAACTTGCCCAAAGTCCCACATCTACTAATTGGTAGAGACCATCCCCTTTCCACAGAGCACTGTGGCCTGCCAAGTCTAAGGATCAGAAAGGCCATGATTCCTGGGGCAGAAGAAACCAAGCTTTACTCTCAAAGGTCCGGAGTTAACGTCAGAATAGAGAAGCACAAAAATACAGAAGAGTAAATATTTCAGCCTAGCCAAACTAAAACACAACTGAACCAGTTAAGCCATCCTGAAAGGGCTAACGCTCCATATTTTACCACTTAAAAAAGCATTTCTTTAACAAAGGCATGCAATTGTGAGGCTCACAATATTTATAATAAAACACATTATAATGTTGCCAAGTAGGTCTTTGTGTTTAGCAGCAAAGACTGCCTGTGACAAAGAATCCCAAATCCAACTGAAACCAAGAAATTTTAAAATTCCAAGATTTGTCAATAAATAGTCCACAGGCAATCACTGAAGATGTTCTGATTTATCACATTGTAAGCAAAGCAACGGGAGTGACTGAAAAAAAGTCTATGATTAGCCTCACCATAGAGTAACAATCTTAGGAAAGTATCCTAATACCCACAACTTAAAAGAGAGATCACTTAAGTAAAATCTCAAGCAAAGAATGAGTGTTCAAGCTTCTCCCGTTAAGTGATATTAGAACAAGCCTAAGAATAAACTGAAAACCCTATTTTGATAGAAGCAGCGAGTTACTAGCTAACTGCTAAAAAGAATATACTCTGCTTTTCAAAGTGTAACTCGGTGCTACAACCAAAATGCTGAGCAATGATAGCAAAACACAACCACAATCTGACTAATGGACTCATTTCTGAACCTCCTGAGTCATCAAGCTTTTTCCTGTATTACTGTGTTAATTTTCTGGTCTTCCCTTCAAATAAATATTTACTGAATGCCTAATTCGTGGCGGCCCTAATGCTAGAGATACAAAGATTAATAGAAGCCAGACCAAAAGTGTAAAGACTGAGTTCTTCCTGTTCTCTGTCCCTTTCTCTTTGAGTCTCCCAAGCAATCATTTCACAGAACCAAAATGTATTTTATTATTAGTTCCCAAAACTGGTTAAGGGTTCTCAATTTAACTCTTAGAAAAATAAAAATTAAAAATGACTCAAGTTCCTTTTTCTCAACAGTAGAGCTCTCACTTAAATTTTCTTCTGTGAATCAGAGACAAGCTATGAGAATGGCTTCCCATATTCATTACACTTATGATATTTATCAATCTCTCTACTCACAGACTTTTTCTTCCCTTCATTTTACAAGTTAATGTCCCACTGTTTCTACTTCACAGCTTTCCACTCTGTGAAGTTCTTCATTGCTGACTAACCCTGAGAGGGAATTTCCTAAAAGTGCTTCCTGCTGACATCACAGAACTCTGCAATCTTTGAATTTTGTTAAAACAATAATAAGCTCCAGGTTAGAAATACCCTACTGGACTGTCAGGTCCTCCTGGTACGTCTCTCATTTGCCTACAAAGACAAACTTCCTGTTAGGCAATTGTGATCAGCAGAAACTTAACTGAAGCTAACAAGCACATTCTTGACCAACAGGTTTTTTCCCCCTTTGTCAACTAATTCAATGAACAACAATACAACTCAGGAGGAAATCTTGTATAATACTCACTGCTTATTCTGTTAAAGGTCAAAATCATCAGCTTTGCTAAAACCAGAATAAGAACTCAAAAATCCTAATTTCCTCATCAAAATTAAACTGATCAAACGTAAATCACAATGCTCAATGTTAATAGGAACGAATCACCAGTCTCTTTCCACCAGGATACCTAAAGCAGGGTCGGGTGGGTTCTCTCTGTAGTTCGAGTACAGGCCATTAAGTCTGACAGTTCTTAATAATTCTAACACTCCTTCCACTTCCCAAATTTCCAAAATAATACTGATTCTGTATGATTTCATGATTTCTTCCAAAGAGATACCTCATGAAACATATAATTAAAGCAACTCAATGTCAGGCTTCTGTAAAACTTCACAAATAAATACATGCACAACTAAGGGGGGAAAATAAAACTTTCTTCCCGCCATCTGCCTTGACTGTGCTTTACAAAACCCGGTCCCTGTACCGGTGGAAGTTAGCTCGGCAAGCAGTTGCTGAGATAAGCTTCTGCAAGGTCCTTTCACACACATTTCTCCCATCATCCTCCCAACAACTCAGAGCAAAACCTACATTTTCTTGTTTTTACCGATAATGAAATCATAGCACAGAAAGGTTAACTTTCTTAAGGTCACACAGCCAGCAGGTGACAAAGCTAGGATAAAACTTGGGTGCTTCCCTCTAAAGTCCACGCCCTTGCTGATAAATCACGCTTCCTCAGAATTTACTGTTTGGCAAGTTCACATCAACACGTATAAAAGGGTTTCCTCAATACTTTGCTATCAACCACTCTCTGGGATGTATGTAAATCCATCTGTTGGGTGTAAAAGTCTGTAAATAATGGTTTTACAGGATGTCTGTATAAACAGTAAACAATGGTCTATAGATGTGTGTGTGCCACACATCACTCTCCTCTTCTGCCTTACCAGTCTTATTCCTCTATTCATCTACGCCTTTGTCTTAAAAGTTATCAAAAGGAAACCTTAAAAAGATTTCACAGCATGAAAAAAGAAATACCTCACATTAATTTCAATCAATGTACCTATTACACACCCAAGTCCTAAGCATTGTGAAGGATTCAAAAGACAATACAGCCTCTGGAAGGGAAATTGAGACATAATCACAAGCTTTTACGATATACAGGAGGGTATGATTAAGTCCCATATGAGTTAGGAATACATTAAGAAAATTACTGATACAGGTGAGAATTACCAGACAGACAGACAGACAGCAATAATGCATATAAAATTCAACTCAACGTTTACTGAACGTGTACTGTAAGAAGGCACTGCGAGGAGTTTATCATTTAATAGGAGACACAAACAGGAAACTCTAATACAAGCCTGGAAAATGCTACGTGCCACAAGATAAACACAAAGTGCCAGAATTCATTCATTTCATTTAACAGTGAACATCGGGTAGGCAATGCTATAAAAACAAAATAGTATCTGCCACCATAACGTAAACTGACATCAAAAGAGGTGGCACCTAAATTGTGTTTTGAGGAGACAGGACTTTTCTCAGTACAGGCGGAAGAGAGAATTGCCGAGATCTGATTGAAGCCAGTTTGGCCAGAGAGCCAACTATTAGGTCCCGCCGGTAACTATCGGTAGCCTTCAATGCATGGGGGGAGAAAAAGAAAAAAAAAAAAAAAATGTGAGCAGAATCTGAAGAACCCTGGTCTACCGTCCGGCTGAAATATAGAATAAGTGAGGAATAATGTGGGAAGAAAAGCTAGAAGGGAATCTGTAACTGAAATTACTAGGACTTGAAACGCTTTCTTTCCCTTAAAGTGAAATACCAGCAGGTGGAACCCAGGAACCCGAGAGTACAAAATTCAGAGGATCATAGAATCAAACAGCACTGCTCAGAAGGATATATAGTTGACCCTTGAACAACATGGGAGATTAGGGGCACTGACCCGCATGTAACAGAAAATCCACATATAACTTTTGACTCCCCCAAAACTTAACTACTAATAACCTTCTTTTGACTGGAAGCCTTACCAATAAAATAAACAGGTGGTTAACACATACTTTGTATTTCATATGTATCACCTATTGTATTCTTACATAAAGTAAGCTAAAGAAGATAGTAAGACAATCATTAAAAGAGAAAATACATTTACAGTACTGTAAAAAACAAAAAATTATTATAAGTGGACCTGCACAGTTCAAACCCACGTCGTTCAAGGGTCAAGTGGCCTTAAGTGCTGTTCTGTGAACCCATGTAATGGCCTAGTGACTTTCCTATACCAGCTCTCTGTTTTCAGGTTAGAGCAGTCAGGAGCCAGGAGTACCAAGATGTGCGCACAGGATCGTATTTGTCCTTGTCACTTCTGAAGGGGCAGCTAACTTGCTCAAAAATCAGGAGCAAAAATTGATATATTTGAGCCACAGTGTCTTGAGGCAGGTAAATGAGTCTGTAAGTAGGTATACGTATGTGGTTTATTCCATTCGGACCCTACTTAATTAAACCTTTGTCTATTTAATCGGCATTTGGTAAATCAACACATGGCTAGAGGCAAATGAGGGTAAGTGATAGTGACAAACTAAGATCCAATTTCTTAAAGCAGTCACTAAAAAACAATCCCACTTACTCCACTTAGAGAACCAATGGCAGGAAGGGGGGGACAATCCAAAAAGAAAAAAAGAAAAATTTCCCATAACTTTACTTAGTTTCTTTCATCTCCTTAGCCTTGTAGCCTGCCTATACTTCAACAGCTCTAAAAAATAGCATTGATATCTTACCTTCTTAGGTCCAATGTATTTTACTACATTCAACAATATAGCCACTTAGAGACAACACAAAAAGAAAATGAGTCACTTAAGGTCACTTACCAAAGAGGGGGACCATCCAACAGCTAATAAGAGTATAATTTGTGCTTGGGGGTGACGGGTGGGCACACGCCCACACCCATAGAGAAAGCAAGGGTTACCTTTCCTAAAACTTTAACATCAGCTTCTGCTATCTTCTAATAGAGAAAACTTACCATCTTTCTCTTCCAATCAGCAGCTCTGTGAGCGCTTTCTAGCAATGAGTGCCTGAACATCAACTTCTACTCCTAACTCAAGCATTAAAAAACATCATGTGATACATAATGCAGTTTTCATTCTTTCCAGTGATATCCACCGCACTAGACATAGACATACTTCCAACTGGATTATTACTTCTCTACCTCATTAATAATAAAACTCATTTTACCAAAGTCAGAAACAAAGTCCCACAAACTAAGTACTATAGTCCAATATAAGGCCATGAAAGTCATTTGGTGGTTAAATTATTTACCATCAGCAATTATAAATGCAGTTGTCTCAATCAAGAGTTTATAGTCTATATTAAAGACTGAACCCTATGAGGTAGGTCACTTGGAGAAGCATTCTTTGTGGACCCAGCCTTAGGCAGAGACAGGAGTCACAAAGGGAGGTTATATTTTGGAGATTTAATTATTGGGCTATCACCAGCTTTATTTCCTAGCAAACTAAAAAGAAAAACAAAAACACAAGGGAAAAAAGAAAAAGAAAAAGAATCAAAATCAAAAGAAGTGGAAGGATGAAGATTAAGAAACTGGAGATACCCCAAAAGCCTGTTTCCTGTCTTTCATATAGCACTCTCTGGAATATCAAATGAAAGTTATCCTGTTAACCATTAAGTACCAAACTGGTACAGGCAGCACAATCGCAAATATTTGAGTATTGAAGCTGACTCATAAAAATCCAGAAATATTTCATGCTTTAGGCTCTTAACATACCATCAGTTTAACCCATTCCTTTCTTTCAATCATGTTATTTTAGAACCAACGTAAAGAGTATTTTTAACCTAGTTCTGGAAACTGTAATTAAAATGCAGCGAATACAGAGAGCCACATGCAATTAGATTTTAAGGCATTATCATTCCTACATCCAATCCTGGATTTACTAAATCAGTTGTTAAATACCTGCACTATCCACTACAATAAATGCATACATGTTTATGAAAAGGGTTGCCTAAGAGTCTTAACTGGTATCCCTTTGAGAGAATATCAAAATCCGTATATGAAAAGCCATTTCAAAATTGCTCTCTTTGTTAAATTTTCTGAGAATTCCGGTATATAACGTCCTTGAAAGGCTGAAATATCTTTTCAGATCACAGACAAGTACAATCATGTATAATCAAAACTTTAAGTTATGAGCATGGGAAACCAACAAATTTAGGGCAGAGTTTTTGTTTTGTTTTGTTTTGTTTTTTTTACCATACACTCAAAAATACTAAATGAATTATGCAGTATTTCTTCTAAGTCTTTTGAAAATAAAGACATTTTAGTCATTTTTTAAATGAATGAAAATGGAAGGAGCACAGAACAGCCAATTTCAAAGAGGCACCAAGTTACAATTTTTCAATATGAAGTACTCCTCCAGTTTAAGTGTTTGTATTGTACATCCATAAGAATACGGATGTACTATATGTGGAATCCCAATGAAGATATTTACCAAAATAACCCACTACAAAATTTTCAGAATACAAAGGCTTGACTACGATAGTTTGATAAATTATACTGAAAAAGGAAAAATTACTTACTACATGAAAATCAAAGAAAAACTCACAAGTGACAACATCCTTGAAAAAGCAAGCACACGTGTGCACACGAGCCCAAAGCAGGAACAACCAAAGCTTTTTTTTTTTTCTTTCCTTCCAGTTTTAAAGACTACTGGAGAGGTCTAGTTCTGTGAATTATGCAAAGGACAGCAAATATTAAGTTGTGTATTTACGCTACTGTACTTCCATTTTTAAAACATGCAGCTCAACTCCCCAGATACCATCATCCACAGAAACCATGCAGCTATCCAACAGACTTTCAGTGTCACCATTTATTATTTATAGCATTAAATGGGGGAAGTGGCTCTGATGTCACCGACCCTACCCAGTGGAATCACTGACTCAATAAACATTTTCACACTGGAGAAAATCTGGCTAGGAAAACATTGTGCTGGGTTAAGTAGATTCTTTCATCTTCCCTCTCAACCCTGGGGTTGAGGTGGTTACTGTGTTAGGAGAGATACAAAGAAACTGTCAAGGTTTCCACAGGAAAGAAACCCTGAAGACTTCCTCCTCCCAACTCTCCAAAGCCCAGTTTGATTCCCCCAATGTTCAAATTGGCAGGTAATAGCTGCCATGTTTCTTTTCTTCCACCAATCCATCCACCAAGCAGCACATTCTTCGCTTCTGGTAACCACTCTCTCACAGTCCTGTCTCCAAAAACCCCTCTGGCTCCAAGTCCTAAGGCGGAAAGCGGTTGGGGTGTCCGTAGGGCCAGGGAGTCTGGCATGGCTACCAATGGCTAGTAACAGAAGAGTGATCGCTTCCCCAAGGGCCTAGGATTCTCTCTCTCTCTTTTTTTTTTTTTTTTTTTTTTTTTTTTTAATAAGAAAGAACTGGCGGCAGTGATGAGGACAACCCTACCCCCCTCCTCCCCAATTTTCCCAAAGCAGCGCTGAAAAACATGAAGTTACAGTTTCCCTTTCCTGGGAGATGGAATCCGGAGTACCTGGGGCCTTGCTATGCAAACATCCCTCATCGCGGAGTAGGAAACCCTTTGTCCGAGAAGCCGGACACCACGGGGGCCCGGGAAAGAGGCCCCTTATACGTCACATCTACAAACCCCACAGCTCCCACCTCCACCCCTGTAGGGCCTATCCCGGCATCCACACAGCCCTACGCTGGGGAGAGGGTGCTGAGACCCCTACTAGGACGCGGAGACCGAGGCCCTGACCCATCTCCTCCTAACCCCCCTCCCACCACCATCTCACTCGGCCTGAGTGGGGCTTGCAAGAGCGGTGCAGGCCTGGGCCGGAGAAATAGAGAAAAAAAATCCCCTTCTAAAAGAAGGAGAATGAGATGCTAGACCGAGTGTACGCTAAGGCCACAGCAGAAGCGAGCGAGGGTCCTTCGAGAGACGGGCCCGGATATAGGACAGAGGAAGGAATGAGAACCGAGAAGCATGGAGGGGGCCGGGCCAGGTCCGGCCTGAGATCTCGAGGGATCTGGAGGAACCGCGCCGGCCCCGAGGCCAGGGAAGGCGGGGGGCCCAGGTCGGGGCCGCGGCGGCGGGGAAGGGCCGGAGCCGGCCTCGCGCCGGACGCTGAGGTGGGCAGGCCCGCCCGGGGCCGGTCGGACGGAAGAACGGTCCAGCGGGCCGCACTCACCATGAGCTCGATGGTCTTGTCCTCAATCACCGAGTCGGGCTCCATGGCGGCCCCGGCGGCCCCGCCTCGCTCTCCCCGCGCAGCAGCGAACGGCCCGGGCGGAGGAGGCGACGGCGGAGGCGGCAGAGGCGGAGGCGGCTATCGTACCCACTCTAGCTGCCAGCCCGCCCGGGCCGCCGGCAGCTCCGCCCTCCCCCTCGGCGAACGCAGTACGCCGATCGAGGACTACAGCTCCCAGCAGGCGCCGGGGAGCCCGCAGAGCGTTGTGGGAACGAGAAGCCAACACCAGGCTAATCTCTCTTGGCACCCCGAAGCTGAATTCTGAGCCGAAAGTAGCACTGGACTTTGAAAGTGGCACGTGCAAACCTAAAGAATGAAGGGCTCCTTCAAAACAGGGCCTCAGGAGCGCCACAACTACATGTCCCAGAAAGCCCTCGCGCGGATTCTCCTTCCGGCTAGTTTCTCCTGACTTCCTGGCAGCCCCAGGCGCTTCGGACCGGGACGGAAACTCCGAGGTAACTCTTCACTCGTCAGAAATCTTGCGTGTGGACCGATTTCCGCACATGCGCACTCGACGCCGCAGTGTCCACAAGACGCCTAGGTAGCGGGGAGGCTGGTGCGCGAGCCGCTGGTGATAGGGACAGATGTTGGAGACAGGTGGGTTCTAGGTGCGTTAGGAAGCCCTGGCGCTCAGGTGTGGGAGGGTGCCAGCCAGCGAAAGAAGCTCAGGCAAGGGAGGAGGCTCTGAGAGTTTGGGCATCCCAGGAGTGAGAGGTTTGGAAATCTAATTGGGGAAAGTGGGTTTATGGAGATGAACAATTGGTGCCGTCTGTACGCACCACGAACTGGGAAGAGCAGAGAAATGAAAGGGAACCTGTGCATATTGGGCCCCTCTTTGTCGTTCAGAAAGTACTTATTTTTTAAACTTCCAGCCTCTGCCGGGTACCAGTCTAGGCACTGGAAATCAGCTCCGAACGTTACAGGGAAGGATTCGGTTATCATGGAGTTTAATTCTAGTGGTGGAAAAACATTAACCAAAAGAGTGGGCGCTAAGAAGGACCACAGCCGGAGACCTGGAGACTCCTAGTGAATTCTGCCTTCATCTCTGTGTGAACTTTGTCAGGTCTGTCAGTGGTCACTAACCAAAGACCACTAGGGACACGCTGATTGAACAAGTTGGGCTAATTACTGGTTGCAATGAGAGAGAATACCCACCATGAAAAATCATAAGAGTTGTTAGGTGATTTGGGAGAGGGTGTAAGGAAGTGGGGCTTTACTCTGGATCAGATGCTGTCAGGAAGTGGGGGTAATTCTATGATGGGGCATCTCAGTCGTTCCTAGAACACGGGAACACTAGATTGAGGTTGCAGCTGTAATTGGTAAAGAAGCAGAAACCCCTCATTAGCCAAGATGACGGATGTTTGGTCATTTTTTGTGGTTTGGACAATGTTCATGTTTTATCTGCTTTCAAACGT
The DNA here is from genome assembly GCF_018350175.1 of Felis catus. NCBI lineage: Eukaryota > Metazoa > Chordata > Mammalia > Carnivora > Felidae > Felis > Felis catus. Next base: position 177,156,700 of record NC_058368.1, on the reverse strand, counting down.
AATTAAGGAGCGAGCTTGTCTTTGTCTTGATCTATCCATGGTCAGAGAGTGGCCTCATCTGATGTTTACATTCTGCCAAACTGTGTTCAACAGGAGAGCACAAGGTCTACCTAAGAGAGCTAGCTATCATCTAGTAGCATTACAACTAAATATCAGAAGCTGCTTTTCTCTTTCTCTAGTGTTTTGCATTCTCTGTACCTGTAAAGTGAGGGGACTTGATGACCTAGAAATCTTTCTATTTCTAAGGATCAAGTTATTACGGTAATTTGTATGCATGCAGGGCACAGTGTAAGTTCCACACTGGTAGAGTTTGAAGTTTCATAGTCCTTTGGTGCTTTCCACCAAAGGAATTAAAAGCAGTAGGAAAAGAGAGCACAGAATTGGAAAGTTACTGCCACTAACTTGCTGTCTGCATTTAACTAGAACCCTTCCCCTGTCTAGGCATTGGGACATTCATTAGTAAAACAGGAGTTAGGATAAATGACCTCTGTTTCACTAACCTTTTTGTATCATAATAAACCACGCCCAAGACTTAGTAACTTTAAAAACGGTGGTTTATTTTTACAATTCTGTGGGTCAGCTGGACTCAGCTGGGCCCACATGGTATAAGCTGAGGTTACTCATAGAGACTGCAATCAGCTGGGAGCTCATCAAAATAGCTTCTCATCCTCTCAGGCCTGTCTTCTCCACCTGGTGTCTTATTCAAATTTCTGCACGGCAACTGGCTTCCAAGAAGACAAGTCCCAATGAGCAAATGATTATCAAGCTTTTGGTTGCACCACGCTTGCTAATGTCCTGTTGGCCAAAGCAAGTCATAGAGCCAAACCCAGAGTGAATGTGGAAAGGGACTATGCAAGCTTGTTCACAAGCAATCATGGTTCACTGGGACTACCAGTGTAACAGCCAACCAAGACCTCTGAGTTCCCAGCATTTGCCACAGGACCTGGCACACAGGGTGAGGGTAGGAGTCACAAGCTGTAATCCCCAATATGTATATCCTACACCATATTTATTATTTTAAAATTTGACATTTTCATAAAGTCTGAAGTTCCATCTTATCTTGAAATATTAGAGAATCTGACTATATTGGATATACATGGCAACAGTATGCAATGGTTAAGTAGCAACTAACTTCTTTATAGGAAGCATGTGCTCTATAGATTTCCACTGTCACCATTGCCCCCTGTTGTCTTCTGTCTGCAGGCTCCACTCATTTAAATTGCATGCCTAACCCATAGAGATATTTGAGTTTGCAGCCCTTGGCGTTAGAACTATAATGGAGATAACTCAAGGTTTCTATCTTTTTATTAAAACCATATTCTACTGTAAGAGGAAAAAAATACTATTGGGTCAAATTCCAGCAGCTCAAGGAATTTAAAAAGTCTTATATTGATAGAAGCCTTACCCCAGCTATACGAGAGACAAGCTGAGCCAAGGCTTATCACTTTAGTCAAACAAGAACTCAGGTTCTCAGGTATTTTTATTGCTTCAGGCTTGAAGCCAGCTGGTGATTACATTTGGTCATCAATAAAGGCAGAAGACCTTGAGGCATATTTCAGTTTTTCAGATAGCTCTGCTTTGGGGTTTACAAGACCTGCTAACAACAAAGTGGTCAGGTCCACAATCCCTTAACCAAAATCCTAAGGTCTGAAACATATTCAGAATTCAAAATTGTTTAGATTGTACAAAGACAGTATGGTACACATGCAGTATATGTAATATAACACACACAGTGGGGTCTAGGAGAGCATTTCATAATAAAATACATTAATTTTGTGCAGCAGAACTTATGTGAACCTGTTACCAGTTAATAGCCTCTCAGTTCCAAGTTCTTTTACCTACTTTGAAACACAGGAGTGGGACCCTCTGAATGTTTCCCCTCTCCTCTGCCTGCTGGCACAACGTTCCTAGAGGAACACAAGCAGATGGAGGATCTTCTCTTCCTAATTCCAATATACTTTATTTTCCTTCTTGCTTTTGTGGTATACAGCAGCACATGGTTTGCAGAACCATATCCAAACCAGCCCCCCAACACATATACACGGGTGGCTGGGACATTCATAGGGTGGCTTCCCAGTGAACTCAGTGACAACCTCAGTGGGAAGTTTCCTGCTCGCCAGCCCTAACCTGGAGCACTTCAGCAAATGTCACCATCCAGTGGGTCACAATTAACCGTCTCGCCAGTAAGGTCTGAATCTCAGCCTAGCTGTGAGGGTGGAAGGCTCCTCCAAGTTTCTTCCTCAGGTACTCTGCATCAGCCCTAAAGGTGATGGTTGCTCCTTATGACTGCTGTTTCTCTATTTAGAGTTGTCTTTGCCCCTTAGTACTTGATGCCCTGTTCCTAGTTACTAGTTTTTTCTGCTTTTTGTTTCTTTTGTTTTTTAGATTCCACGTATAAGTGAAATCATCTGTACTTGGTTTTTTTCTCTGTCTGACTTCTTTCACTTAGCACAATACCCTCTAGGTCCATCCATGCTGTCCCAAATGGCAAGAGCTCACTCTTTTTTTGTGGCTGAATAATATCCCGCTGTGTATGCATACCACGTCTTCTTTTAACATTCCTCAATCAATGGACTTGTAGGTTGCTTCCATATTTTGGCTTTGTAAATGCTACAGTAACATTGGGGTGCATGTATCTTTTCAGGTTAGTATTTTCATTTTCCTTGGGTAAATGCCCAATAGTGGAGTACTAGATCATATGATCTTTCTATTTTTAATTTTTTGAGGAACCTTAATACCGTTTTCCACACTGGCTGCACCAATTTACATTCCCATTAACAGTGAACAAGGGTTCCTTTGTCTCCACATACTCAGCAACACTTGTCATTCCTTCTTTTTGATACTAGTCATTCTGACAGGTGTTAAGATGAGATCTCATTGTGATGCTCCGTAGCTCAGGGGTTAGAGCCCTGGTCTCGTAAGATGATATCTCATTGTGGTTTTGACTTGCATTTCCCTGATGATTAATGATGTTGAGCGTCTTTTCATGGGTCTGTTGGCCATCTGTATGTCTTTGTGGATAAAATGTTCAGGTCATCTGCCCATTTTTTAATGGAACATTTTTGGGGTTGAGTTGCTTAAGTTATTTCTATATTTTGGATGTTAACCCCTTATTGGATACATCATTCACAAATATCTTCTATTCAGTAGGTTACCTTTTCATTTCGTTTTGATATACAAAAGCTTTTTATTTTAGTGTAGTCCTAATATTGCATTTTTACTTTTGTTTCATTTGTCTGAGGGGGCATATCTAGACAAACGTTGTTAAGGCTGATGTCAAAGAAACTACTGCCTATATTTTCTTCTAGAAGTTTTATGGCTTCGGGTCTCACATCTAGGTCTTTAATCCATTTTGAGTTTATTTTTGTGTATGGTGTAAGAAAATGGTCCAGTTTCATTCTTTTGCATTTTTGAGAGAGAGAGAGAGGGAGAGCGCATGAGCAGGAGAGAGGAAGAGAGAGAGGGAGACAGAGAATTCCAAACTGTGTTAGCACAGAGCCTGACACAGGGCTTAAACTTACAAAGTAGGAGATCATGACCTGAGCAGAAATCAAGAGTCAGACATTTAACCTACTGAGCCACCCAGGTACCTCAATAATGTTTATTTTAAGCTGCTACATTTTGAGTTAATTTGTTCCACAGCAATAGATAACTAATAGAGATGCAAAAGAGAGAGAGTATGCATGCTAATTCAAAGTATTGGACTCCCGTGAGTTCTCTTTTAATCAAGGCACCATAAACCCTTGGGAGGGTTTTATGTCTTTCCCTTTCTTATGAATACCTTTGAAGACAAAGAGTGGCATTTTAAAATGGTATATTTTGACCTGTGATGGGTTTTTTTGATTCAGATACATTACTATAGAGAGGGATACTGCACTGAAATTTTTTTAAGTTTATTATTTTTTTTTATTAAGTAAACTCTATGCCCAACATGGGGCTCAAACTCACAACCCCAAGATCAGAGTCACATGCTCCACCAACTGAGCGAATCACATGCCCTTCCCTTTTTCAAATATTTTTATTTTTTTTTATTTTTTTATTTTATTTTTAAGTAATCTCTTCATCCAGCGTGGGGCTCAAACTCATGATCCCAAGATGAAGAGTCACATGCTCTACCGACTGAGCGCCATGCATCCTGCACTGAAATTTTGACTTCACTCATTTGCAACTAAAGTCAAAGAATGCAGTTCTTTTTGTTTGTTTGTTTGTTTGTTTGTTTGTTTAATCTGGAGAGGTTTTTTTAAGTTTATTTATTTATTTATTGAGTGAGAGGGAGAGAGAGAAAGCACGCATGGGGGAGAGGCAGAGAGAAGGGGAGAGAATCCCAAGCAGACCCTGTGATGTAGGCACAGAGTACAGCCTGGGGCTCAATCCCACAAACCAGGAGACTGAAACCAAGAGTTGGAAGTTGAACCTACTGAGACACTCAGGTGGCCCAAAGAATGCAGTTCTCTTAAGAGATAATCTTGTGAAACTCTAGGAAAGAGAACAGCAGTAAGAAGTAGTAAAGATAGCAGCTGCCGGGCTGCCTGGGTGGCTCAGTTAAGCGTCTGACTTCGGCTCAGGTCATGATCTCACAGTTTGTGGTTCGAGCCCTGCGTCTGGCTCTGTGCTAACAGCTCAGAGCCTGGAGCCTGTTTTAGATTCTGTGTCTCCCTCTCTCTCTGCCCCTCTCCCACTCACACTCTGTCTGTCTCTCTGTCTCTCTCTCAAAAATAAGTAAACATTAAAAAAAAAATTTTTGAAGATAGCAGCAGCCTGTTTATCCGTATGACTAGGCTCCATGCCTTATCCATCTATCTATAGAATTAAAAACAAGGTAGTTATCATAAACATACATATTAGCACATTTATTTGAACTGAAAAACAAAGCTAGACTTTATCTGACAGTCTTTTTGGCTGACTGGTTTGGTAGTGTAGACTGGCTTTGTCAATAATAGATTTTAGATGAGTTATATCTTTAGTTTCACAATTTTTTAGGAAAATACATTTAAAGCACGTAAATAGAAACATTTCACCAATTATTGACAGACATGTATGGAAATTAATATTTGTGCTTTCCCAACCCTTTTTAAACTTATCAGGTTATATAAGATACCTTCAAGTGAAAGAGTAAAGAAAGGTTGTATTAGAATAGAATACACGATGCCACAGTAGCAAATTATCCCTCTGTATCAGTCCAGTCAGTCAGAGAAGCAGAATCACTCAGTGTGTTAAGGGATTTTTTTTTTTTACAAGGAGTTGACCTTATATAATTGTTAAATGTAATTAAGCAGTCTCTGTAAGCCCATTGTCTTCACATTCAACACTGGATCGAAAGTCCATGGGGCAGGCAGTCAGGAAGGGAAGGAGGATATAAAATGGGGGAGAGCAAGCCTAAGCCAAACTGGAGCCCCATGAGGATAGACTGAAGCCTGTAAGTTCTTATTTCCTCTGACCTTGGTGGTGTAGCTGTCCTGCAGAGGCTGGAGCCCTTCGTCACATAGCTGACCGCACAATTGTGACCCCAGACTCAGAGAATCTAAAGAAGGCTGTAAGGGAACATGGAGTGACAGTGGACCCAGACACTCTTCACACCAAGGACGTAAGCGAGCAGACCAATGACAATGTGTATGGGCTACAAAATGACTTCAGTTTCACTTCTACTCTTCAAATGCCCCATAGGAACTACCTTGTGGCCCATGCTAATCAGAAACACAGTGGGACAAAATTCAGGGAAATGTCACTCAGCCTCACCAAGCAGACATCTTACTAAGTTTCCACACCCTGGGAACATAATGCCTTAACACACATTTTTTGTTCATTCACAGTCCAAAGAGGTCAGCTAGTCTTCTATCTTACAGTTACACCATCTAGAATTCATGGTCTCCCATATTGTTGGGAGAGAGAGGACAGAGGAGAGGGTCACCAGCTGTAACTGCCTTATCTCAGAAGCACATCATTCTTGCTCACTGTTCATTGGTCAGCACCTAATCATATGGCCCTAAGAAGCTGCAAGAGAGGCTAAACAATGTACTCTCCCTGCACACCTAGAAAAAAGGAAATAAAGTAGATGGTGAGTACATAGGACTGTCTCTGCTATGCAGGTATAATTAATAATTATTTTGTAAATCTTGATAAAGACTTTTAGGTATGCTTTCCAGAAATTGAGACGGTGAATTTCTCTAGTGACTGTATAAAAAATGCTTTTACTAAGATGATTTCCAAAACTTTGCACTCAACAAAATTGATGGTTGAATTAAATTTTAATGATAATTTAGAATTTTGTGGGGTGCTTGGGTGGCTCAGTTAAGCATCTGACTTTGGCTCAAGTGATGATCTCGCAGTTCTTGAGTCTGAGCCCCACATTGTGCTCGCTGCCATCAGCATGGAGCCCACTTTGGATCCTCAGATCCTCTGTCCTCCTCTCTTTGTCCTTTCCCAACTCATACTCTCTTTCTCTCAAAAATAAAAACAATAATAGTGCTGACTATGTAATATTTGACACAATAACTTTGAAGGAATCCAAAGAAGTTGCATAACATTGCTATAAGACAATTTTCATTTTTACATAAACAAGCCTCTTAAGTACTAACATCTATAAAAATGTGACCTAAAAATAAATTTGAGTAGTACCTGGCTGGTTCAGTAGGTTAAGCATCTGACTTTTGATTTCAGTTCAGGTCATGATCTCATGAGTCATGAGATCATGCCCTGCGTTGGGCTCCACAGTAACAGCCCAGAGCCTGCTTGGGATTCTCTCTCCCCCTCTCTCTCTGCCCCTCCCTGCTCACACACTGTCTCTCTCTCAAAGTAAATAAAAATAAACTAAAAAATAAACAAATAAAAATTTGATGCTGAATCCTCTCATTCTAGCAGTGAGTAATATTCATGCATGGATATGCAAACTATTTAAATTATTGGTTGATTTAAAGAAGTAGTTCTAATTAAATTATGTTTAATTGTTGTTTATCAAAATGTTAATGTACTGTTTGACCACTTGCATTTAATAACAATTACAATGATTATTTTTTAAGTTTATTTATTTATTTAGAGAGAGAGTGCGCGCATGTGTGAGCACAAGCAGGGAGGGGCAGAGAGAGAGGTAGAGAGAATCCCAAGCAGGCTCCACACCAGCAGTGCAGAGCCCGATGTGGGGCTCACTCTCACGAGTCATGAGATCATGACCTGAGCCAAAACCAAGAGTCAGGGACTTAACTGACTCAGCCACCCAGGTGACCCTACAATGATAATATAAATGCAGAAAGCTTTTTTTTTTTTTTTTTTTACCAACATTCTAAGCCTGTGATCACCAAAAATGAAAACTGTAACATACAGAAGAGACGTAGGATAAGGTGAGCATTAAGACTTTCAAGCATAAAACTTGGGGGTGGGGGGGGGGAGGGGAATGGAATGGAGATAAGAATTCAAGGAACAAAAAAAAAGGATATAAAATTTCCACCTATTGAAAAACAGCTTGTTCATGTATATTTTAAAAGGATTATGGTATGAAATTACTATATATTTAAATTTCACTGAGAAGAGTAACAGAACAGCTTTGTTTTTAAATGTCAATATTTACAATACACTGAAAACCGTATTCTTCTCGACTCTTTAAATTTATGCTGAAAAAATTTAGACATTTTAAGAAATGAGTAATTCTATAATGTTTCAAACTTTACAAGAGGAAAAAAAAGTCAACAATGCTCTAGATCATTTTGGTGAATGCAGAAAGGGTCTTGCCTTCCTGAGTGCCAGACTCAAGTCTAGGATCTTGAACAAGACTATACATGTGCCAAGAAGTCTTTGATGTAGATGTGAGAGAGTTGGATTTAGAAAATATTTCCCCTCGATAATAGCCACGGACATACCGGTTAAAACCAGGTAGCCAGTCTGTGTGTCCCACTCCTCACTCCTGAGTAGCAACATGGCAGGCACGTAGCACGGAAGGCTCTTCCCAGTGTAACTCCAATACACCCTTCCAAATTCATTTCTCACTATGCTTTGCTCCACTTCCTGTTCTGGCTCCTCATTTTTCCCAGAACAGGCCATCAACCCTCATAACGTCATGTCTTCACGTTTGCAGGTCCCTCTTTCTGGCAGTTCTCCCATCTTGGAGAGGATGAGGTGAGTGCTTGCAAGCAGAGTCCAAAATGAGGGGCAATGAGAGGTAGGGCAGTGCATTATTCAGCAATTTAGTGTGAACTTTTTTTGCCAGAGCCTATCCCAGGCCCTTCTATAGGCCCTGAGCAACTTGGAGGGTTCCAAGGATTAAGAAATTTATCCCAAGGAGTATCCTAAGTTCTGAGGAAACCAGCTGGCAGAAAACAGGTAAAGAGGAATGAAGTTATGTAGGGATTTCCTAATGAACCAGATTCTAGCTGCTAGAACACAGAAGTTATAAGACTGAGGTTTCCAGCATTAATCCCAATGAGTTTTTTGCTTGTGTATTCAGGTGCTTCTCCTGTTGATGGTCTTATTCTCTTCCCTCCCACCTGAATGGGAGTGTTGTATGCCTGCTTCTCCCTTTTTTTTTTTTTTTCCTCTCTGCTGGAGGAGCTTTGTAACCAGTAGCGGCTCAGAATTACCAAACTTGAAGGGAAGTGTATGCACAAGGAGCCTTATCTATGTAACAAGATGTGAAAATGGGACGCTTTCAGTCTGGAGTTTCAGCTGTGGCCTCAAACCTGAAAATAATAGGTGTCATTTTAATGCAGAGTCTCAGATGAAGTTTGGAAGGCCTATGAAGAAGGTTGTCCAAAAACCAGTTCTGCCAGCTTAATCAGCCCATCCCCCTACTTTGAGGGTGTACTGGAGAGATTTGGAGACTGATCAGCTAAGACAGAAGAGCATTTATAGAATTCTTCCCTCCTAGTACTGCCCAAGTGCACCGCAGGGGGCCTTCAGGGGCCACTCAGATACAGAAGTGTGTCCCCTAGAGTTCGGAAACATGGGCACTGGGTCCTCATTCTTGTCTGCAAAAGTGAATATGTGGGCAGTCCAAAGGCTGAGTGGCAGCCCTCTTTTCACAGAAAATACCCGTTTCTGGAAAGGCCTGCACTTCCAAAATTCTGAGGGGCAAACATGCATGCTTTGGGGTTAAGCCAGGGATTCCACAAAAAGATTGTCTTAAGACGGTTGCTGACTGGAGTGCCTGGGTGGCTCAGTCAGTTAAGCGCCTTGACTCCTGATTTCGGCTCAGGTCATGATCTCACAGTTCATGATTTCGAGTCCCATATTGGGCTCTGTGCTGACAGCACAGAGCCTGCTTGAGATTCTCTGTCTCTCTCTCTCTCTCTGTCTCTCTCTCTCTCTCTGTCTCTCTCTCTCTCTCTCTGTCTCTCTCTCTCTCTCTGCCCCTTCCCCACTCACTCTATCTCTCAAAATAAAAATAAACTTTAAGAAAAAAGAAATGGATGCTGACCAAGAGAGCCATCTGGAGGGGGAAGGTGATTCCTACAGTTGTACCCTATGAGGGGTGCAACATAAGAAGGAAGAGATTAAGAGGGGAAGTTTTGGGGCAGCTAGCCAGAGGAGGTAACTCTTATCTGGGAATAACAGGAACCCCAAAAAGTGCCCCTTGAGAAAAGATACCAGCCGTTGACACGAAATATTTAGGAGATACAGGTGCCGGATTGTAACTGGGCAAGTCAAGGTGTTTTCTCCCTTGCCTCAGGTTGGGCTCCCCAGGATAGTCCTCAAGAAGTATCCTGAGATGATACTGGACAAGGGCTTTATGAAGAAGTACTCCCAGGAAGACACCTGGGTGGCTCAGTTGGTTAAGCATTCAACTTTGGCTCAGGTCATGATCTCGGGGTTCATGAGTTTGAGCCCCATGCCAGGCTCTAAGCTGACAGCTCAGAGCCTGGAGCCTGTTTCGGATTCTGTGTTTCCTTCTCTCCCTACCCCTCCCCAGCTTGTTCTCTGTCTCTTTCTCACAAAAAAATAAAAAACAATTAAAAATTAAAAAAAAAAAAAGTACTTCCGGGAGAAACCTGTTACGGAATGGGGAACCAAGAAAGGGAAGGTGCACTCTGAGGCAGAGTTCAGTAAAGTAGGGTTTGGGCCTCAGGCTGATCCTGCGTGATGCTCCGGGATATAAGTGACTCCCCAGGGTTGGTCCTAACTTGAGCCAGAGCTTTCCTAATCCTGGATCAGCCAGTCAGCTTCCAGGCACTTCTGGCTCTCTATGCTTTGGGCAAAGCAGCAGCAATAGGAGGGCCATCCTTGAAAAACAGTACATTTGATCCTTGAGCAATTTGGCGGTTAGGAGTGCCAACCCCCTGTGCACTTGAAAATCCACATAGAACTTTAGACTCCCCAAAAACCTAACTTACAGCCTACTATTGACTAGAAGCCTTACCGAAAACATTAACAGTCAATAGTATTTTGCATATTATACGTATTATATGCTATATTCTTAAAATACAGTAAGCTAGAGAAAAGATAACATTAGGAAAATCATAAGGAAGAGAAAATACATTTATAGTACTATGCTGTTTCAGAAAAAAACCTGCATATAATTTAAGGGGATCCATGTAGTTTGAACCCATGTTTTTCTGTACATGTTCTAGGTGCCCATCACCCTTGACGGTAACACTTCTGCTGTTCTAGGTGGCTTGCCTTTAAAGGTGTCCTAGATCTTCATCCCTGAGGGGTCTGAGGCCATGGATACTTTTATCAAGCTGGGAGTGCTGTCATTGACTATTCAATGGGGCAGGGGCATTGGGGGATGCCTTTGTGGCAGGGGATGGGGGGCTTTCACTGACCTGGTAGCACAAGGGCTCACTGAGCTAGTGCCACAAAGGGAGCATGCATGGTCTGCAGTTCCCAGCCTCACTCCTAGGGGAGTTGTACAAAGTCCTGTTCTAGCTCTTCATCATAATGATGTATTGCATGGCGTCTTCTGTTTCCATTTCTGTCTTATTTGTCTTCTGTAGTCTCAGTGTATCAATATTAGCTTCCCGTGGCTTTCACAACAAATTGCCACAAACTTGATGGCTTTGAACAACAGAAATTTATGCTTTCACAGTTGCAGAGGCCAGAAGTCTGAAATTAAGGTATGGGCAGGACCATACTCCCTCAAAGTCTCTAAAAAAGATTCCTTCCTTTTCTCGTCTTTTCTTTTTCTTCCATGTTTTAATTATGGTAAAATATGCATAACTTAAATTTATCACGACACATTTTTAAGTGTACAGGTCAGTGGCATCAAGTGCATTCATGTTGTTGTGCAGCTGTCACCACTGTCCATCTCTGAACTTCGTAACGTTTTCCCAGACTACATACCCATTAAACAATAGCCCCCCATCCCACCTCCTCCCCAGACTCCAGCAACCACCATTCTACTTTCTAGCTCCATGAATTTGACTACTTAAGGTGCCTCATGAAATGGAATCATCTAGTATTTGTTCTTTTGCAACTGGCTCATTTCACTTAGCATAGTATCTGTAAGGTTCACCTATGTCATAACATGTGTTAGAAATCCTCCTTTTTTAAGGCCAAATGATATTCTATTGTGTGTATATGCCACATTTTGTTTATCTATGCCTCTGCTGATTGACACTTGGGCTGCTTCCACTTTCTGGCTGTCGTGAATAATGTAGCTATGAACATGGCTGTACAAATATCTCATCAAGTCCCTGCTTTCATTCCTTTGGGTATAGACTCAGAAGTGGAATTTCTGGATCACATACAATTTTATTTTTAATTTTTTTGAGGAACTGTGGTACTGTTTTCCACAGCAGCTGTACCATTTTACATTCCCACCAGCAAACGCCCAAGTGTTCTCATTTCTCCACATCCTTGCCAACACCTGCTATTTTCTGTTTTTTTTTCTTTTTTGTTTTGTTATTGTTTGTTTTGTTTTGTTTTTGATAAGAGCCATCATAACATGTGTGAAGTGTTATGTCATTGGGATTTCAATTTGCATTTCCCTTATAATGGAAGATGTTGAGCATCTTTTCGTATACTTGTTGGCTATTTGTTTATCTTCTTTGGGGGAATGTCTAGTCAAGTCCTTTACCCATTTTTGAATCCACTTGTTTTTTTCGCTTTTTGTTGTTGTGGTATAGGAATTTGTTACACATTCTGGATACTAATTTCTTAAAAGGTATATGATTTGCAAATATTTTCTTCCATTCCCTTTTTATTCTGTTGATAGTTTTCCTCGATGCATAAAAGATAAATTTTGATGTATTTGATTTTTTGTTGTTGTTGACTGTGCTTTTGGTGTCATATCCCAGAAATGTTTGCCAAATCCAAAGTCATGAAGTTTTTCCTGTTTTCTTCTAAGAATTTTATACTTTTAGCTCTTATTTTTAAGTCTTTGGTCCACTTTGAGTTCATTTTTGTGTATAATGTAAGGAAAGGGTTCACCTTCACTCTTTTGCTATTCTTACCTCTTCAAGCATCTGGTGCTTCCTTGTGTTCCTTGTCTTGTGGCATCACCACTCCAGTTCTGTCCTGGTGCTCACAAGGCCTTTTTCTCTTTCTCTCTGTGTTTCTCTTCTATGTCTGTATCTTATAAGGAACCCATTATTGGCCCACCTTAACCCATGATGATCTTAAGATCCTTAATTGCATCTACAAAAACACTTATTCCAAATAAGGTCACATGCTGACATTCTGGGTAGAAATATTGGTGGAGGACCACTATTCCTCCTACTATAATGTCTACTCTAATCTCCTTTGCCACAAGCAATTTTATTACCGATCCTTTTGTTTCCCTTCCTTAGAACAATCTTTATCATCCTCTGCCACATCCTACTTAAAACATTCCACTCAACCCAATAGTACCAGGTCCTGATCTATTGACTTTTTTAGCTATAACCCTTCCTTAGTTTTTTAGTGGTTGCTCTAAGGATTGCAATATACCTCTTTAACTTTTTACAGCCTACATAGAGTTAATATTTTAACATTTCACCTAAAATATAGAAAACTTGGAACTATATATGGATCCATTTAACCCTTCCCATCTTTTATACCATAAATGTCTTATGTGTTACATCTACATACATTACAAACCTCACAAGACAAAATGATACATTAAGCTTTAAATTTTTTGATGTATTTCTTTTATTTTTTTGTTTGTTTATACATTTTATGGGAGTTTTTACTTTTACTTTTTTTTTCATTTTATTTACTTGAGAGAGAGAGAGAGAGACCGAGTGCAAGCATGAGCTGAGGAGAGGGGCAAACGGACGGAGAGAGAGAGAGAGGGAGGGAGGGAGGGAGGGAGAGAGAGAGAGAGAGAGAGAGAGAGAGAGAGAGAGAATGAATCCCAAGCAGGCTCCATGCTCAGCACAGAGCCCAACATGGGGCTTGATACCATGACTCTGGGACCATAACCTGAGCCAAAATCAAGAGTCAGATGCTCAAATGACTGAACCACCCAGACACCTCTAGTTTTTGATACTTTACTCATAATGGGTCTTGGTATGGGTCCCTTTGGGTTCATCGTCTTTGGAACTCTTCGGGTTTTCTTGATCTTGATGTCTGTTTCATTCTCCAGATTAGGGAAGTTTTCTGCCATTATTTCTTTAAATAAATTTTCTGCCTTTTTTTCTCTTCTGCTTCTGAAACACCTAAATGTGGGTGTGTTGGGCTATCTTTACTTTTTCTCTTTTTTTCATTTTTGCTTCTCTGGTTGAATGAGTTCCAGGACCCGATCTTCCAGTTCACTGATCCTCTCTTCTGCTTCAGCTAGCCTGTTTTTGAACCTTTCTATCGTATTTTTCATTTCAGTTATTGTATTCCTCAGCTCTGTGACTTCCTTTTGTGTACCTTCTTACATTTTCTCTTTATTGAAATTCTTACTTTGTTCATCCATTCTTCTCCTGAGATTGATGAGCATCTTTATGACCATTATTTTCAACTCTTTGTCAGGTAAAGCACTTAACTCTGTTTCATGAACATCATTTTTTGAAGTTTTACCTTTTTGTTTGTTTGTTTGTTTTGGAATATATTCATCTCTATGCCTTTATTTTTCTTGATTCTGTGTTGGTTTGTATGTATTACATAAAACAGCCACATCTCCCAGTCTTCAGGAAGGGCCTCATGTAGATGAAGCTTATTATTTAACCTTGCCCTAGCTCTTGGTTGTTTCTCAAACCTTTATGATTGTCCAAGCAACGTACTTTATTTTTAGTGGCTCTCGGTAGCTGAGAGTAGCTTCTCAGTGTCAATATCAGTTAACACCCAGATTCAGACTGATTGAAAGTGAGACTCATGGGCAGCAGCTTTTAAAGTATGCAAATAATTATAGTCCTATAGGACTGCAAGCATAAGCTTCACTGGCCAGAGAGCCATATGATCTAGAGATGCCCCCTGAGCAGCAGCTGCAAGACTCAGGCTTCTAGGTGAGTGTACAGCTCTTTTCTGGGAGATACTGGCAACCTATAACAAAGCAGAGGCAGAGTGCCGAGATGTGTCCACTGGCCTCCATCCCTGGAGAGTACCTCAGTGGGTCCCTACATGTGTGCTGAACCTGAAGCCTGTCTCTCAGTCTGAAACTCCAGGACAAGCAAATAGGTCTTGTTCACAGAGACTGGGGGTATGTTTCATTCTGCTCTCTGCACTGTGCCCTGGGGATAGTAGACATCCAAGAACTATCTCTGATTGTTGCAGACACATGGGACGCAAGGAACACAAGCGCACACAGATGCAAGGGATCAAGGGGCATTGGGCAGTAGCCTCAAAAAGCAGGCACTGGGCATAATAACCAGGGCACCAGATGCATGTACGAGCTCCCTTCTGGGAGACATTGACCTCTAGAGAGTGGCAGAGGAAAGCATGAAGACAGCACCTGCCCTCCAAGGTCTCTGGAGAGGATGACAGTCAGCTCTTAGGTGTGTGTGTGTAATTAGAAGCCTGCCCCTCAGGCATAGCTCTGAACGTAAGATAATAGGCCTCTTTCACTGAGAGATTGGACGTCTTAGTCTGTTGCCTCTTTACCATGTCCTTGGGGTGGTAGCTGGTTAAGAACTGTTTTTTTGTTGTTGTTTTTAGTAGACTCTATACCCAATGTGGAGCTCAAACTCACAACCCTGAAGATCAGGAGTCACAAACCTCTACCTCCTGAGCCAGCCAAGCACTCCAGGAGCTCTTTTTTTATTTGTTACAGACCTGTGGGACCCACAAGCGTAAGTCCCATTGACCACCAGGGCCAAGCAACCTAGGGGTGTCCCCTGGGCAACAGGTGCAAAAATCAGGGTGCCAAATGAGGGTCCAAAGCCCCCTTCCAGGAGATACCTGTGCACTCAAGCAAGGCAGAGAGCATAAAAATGGTGCCTACTGGCCTCCATCTTGGGGCAGTATTTTAGTAGACTCCTGGATGTGTGTCACATTAGGCTAATGCTTTAAGATAAGCAAATAAGTCTCTTTCACAGAAAGCCCTGGGAGCTTTTCAGTTGTTTACCTCTGCACTGGGCTTTGAGGTTGGGTGAGTCTGTGCACATGTCCGTTTAAGAGTTGTTCCTCAGTTCTTTATAGCCTCGTGGTTCTCATGGACTCAAGCCCCCTTAGCATTTATGTATGTATGTATGTATTCAGAGACAGAGACAGTGCAAGTGGGGAAGGGGCAGAGAGAGAATCCCAAGCAGGCTCTGCACTGACAGTGCAGGGCCTCAAACTCACAAAACTACATCATCATGACCTGAGCCAAAACCAAGAGTCAGATGCTCAACCGACTGAGCCACCCAGCCACTCCCCCATTAGCTTTTAAAGATAGATGGTTGGGGACTCATCTCTCAGGTGCATGTCTTAAAAGTTGGGGTACAAGAGGTGGAGTTCAAACCATTCACTCCTCAGTGAAAAGCTTGGGGTTTTGCGTTCCCTTCTGATTATGAGTCACCACACTAATGGTAGGCTTCATGGGGAGATTGTCTCTCACTTTATTCTATCTTCTATGTGAGTTTTTTCTGTTGCACCCAATGTGTAAGCATCATTCAGCTGGTTTGGGTGTTTTTTGTTTTGTTTTGTTTTTGTTTATCAGAGGAAATTGTTCCATCTGTACTCATAGGTTCAGTGAGTCTATGGAAGGAAGTGAGTTCAGGATCCTCATACATCGTCACCTTGGACTGGAACAGATACATCTTTTGGAGGACCACAATTCAACCCTCTCCATCTGTCTTCTGACCTTCATTCTCTCTAAGTCAGTAGTCAATTCAAGTTGTTCTCCAGTATGTAATTTGCCATTTTTCTTTGGTGCTTTCAAGATTTCCTTTTTTTTTTTTTTTTAATTATTTTTTTAATCTTTATTTTTGAGAGAGAGAGTGTGAGCAGGGGGGGAGCAGAGAGAGAGGGAGACACAGAATCTGAAGCAGGCTTCAGGCCCTGAGCTGTTAGCACAGAGCCCAACACGGGGCTCAAACTCACAAACCGTGAGATCATGACCTGAGCCGAAGTCGGATGCTCAACCAACTGAGTCACCCAGGCACCCCAAGATTTCCTTTTTATTTTTGGTTTCAGCAGTTTCATTATGATGTCCCTGAGTATGGGTTTCTTCATATTTTTCCTACTTAAGATCTGCTGACCATGAATTTATCAATTTTTATGTCTTTCACTAGATTTGGGGCAATGCCAGTCATTTCTACAAATATTTTTCTGTGCTGTCTCTACCTCCTCCTTCTTGATATATCCTATAGGTCGCTGAGTCTCTGTTCATTTTTTACCCATTTTTTTCTCTCTTCTGTAGATTGAGTAATTTCTTTTACTAACTCTTTATCACCTCCACTGTGCTGGTAATCCTATCTAGTGAATTTTTTGTTTTGGATACTGTTTTTTTCAATTCTAGAATGTATATACATATATATATTTAGTGTTTCTTTATTTATTTTGAGAGAGAGCGTGAGTAGAGGAGGGACAGAGAGAGACACACACACAGAATCCTAAGCAGGTTCTGGGCTCTGAGCTGTTAGCACAGAGCCCAACATGGGGCTTGAATCCCCGAATCATGAGATCATGACCTGAGCTGAAGTCAGACAATTAACCAGCTGAGCCACCCAGGCTCCCCTTTATCTTTTTTTTTTTTTTTAACACGTATAGCTTCTGTTTTTCTGCTATGATTTCCTTTTCATTTATTGCAAATCAATTTTCCTTGATACCACTGAGTGTAGTTACAATAAACTCTTTAAAATCCTCATCTAAATTTCAACATCTGAGTCTTCTCAAAATTGGTTCCATGGGCTGTCTTCTCTCTGGAGAGCAGGTTTCATTTTCCTGTTTCTTCATAAAGTAATTTTGTACAGTATCCTGGGTGTTCTGAAGGTCATGCTGTAGAAACTGGATTCTGTTGTATTTCTCTGAAGAGTGGTTTTGTTTTCATTGTTGTTTCTAAGCAGCCAGTTAACTTGGTGGTTTTCAAACTGTAAAGTCTGTCTCCTGGGCATGAGCTCAAATCTCAGTTCATTTCTTTTATTTTTAAGCTGGGCTGCTTGCAGTTAGTCCTGTGTGTGCATAGTTCAGGAATGAACTAGAGTTTAGGCATTGTTTGTACACACAATCTGGAGCTTCTTGTCTCTCTCTCTGCTTTCTGGGATATCCCGCCTCACTTTATAGCAGCACAGTTGTCCTGAAGTTTGTTCTCTCATTTTTAAAGCAAAGAGACTGAGAATTTTCTTTGAGACTTTTTGCTGCCTTGAACAGCACCAACTGCCCTGTACCCTGAGGCTAAAGGCCACAAAAATTGGAAACACCTCATGCTATTCTCTTCTTTCAAGTGTCAACCCCCCTCCAGTATATACTTGCCTTTATTTACTCTCTAGTGTCTTCAGGTTGTTGTTGTTGTATTTTTGGTTTTGTCTTGCATTTGGTCTAGAGTTTATAGTAGTTACCTGTGGGAACATCAGATTTACTCATTGCTCAGGAATAGCACAGTATACCCATGTTTTTTCCTTCTCCATCAGTTCATTGTAGACAGCCTCTTCCAGTGAAGCCATAGGTATCAGCTAAAGTTGAGGCATTAGTGGGGCTCAGAACTGGAAGAGTATTAAGTCACCCAGTAAATCGTTCAGAGCTATATTTTCAAATGCAGAATATACTTTCTCTAAAGCCAAAAGAAGCCTGCCAAACATGATGCTTCTTACTTAGTATTAGGAGTTTCAAGGTGCAATAATAATTCCTATACTCTAATGGGAATGTCCTGGCGTGACATGCCCCGAATCACTGAGCACTTCAGAACCACCCTAGCATAGCAAGATATTTATCTCCCAACCTCTGGAGCACATGGTCTTACCAGGCACCTAGAGTAGTTGCCACGTCTTGCTCATCAAGTCCAGTTAATATGTATCCGTATAATAGACCAATGTAATGTTCCATGGAAGATCCAGAAAATCGGGGTCCACTGGGCTGTGTTTTGACAGAGAACAGTAGAGGTAACAGAAGAGCCCTGAGGTAAGACTGTGAATGTATGCTACGTAAGTGCAAATTGTGTCTCATCTTCCTTTCTGATGGATATTGAAATAGGTTCGTTAGATCAGTAGCTACATGCTATATAAGAGAGGCTAAGTTGCTTCGTTCTAGTATAGATCCTACATCATACAGAGCAGTTGCAGTGAGACTACCACTCAGTTAAGTTGGCAGTACTCCACTGTTGTCTGTGGTTTTCGTATGGACCAGACTGGTAAATTAAAATGGAATATAATGAGGGACTACTACCCTTGAATCCTTCACGTTTTTAGTGTTAGCACATCATTCCACCCAAGAGGCAATATTGTTTGCTGTTTGTGAATCAGTGTCTCAACCAGACTTGGAGTGGATTGTAGTTCAGGAGCTTTCATTTGGCCTTTCCTACTATAATAGTCCTCATTACGTAGATCAAGGAAGTAATGCAAGGGCTCTCCCAGACACTAAGCATATGCAACCTGATTGTGTATTGGGATACAAAGGAAATGGTCACTAGGTGTATCTGTGAAGATTTGGACCCACTGTAAAAAAGACCTGGGTCAGGACTGCATATATTGTCTGGCCTCCAGAACCCCTCCTCTCTAATGATGGGTCTTTGATGTGCTTTAGCTTTGGAACTTTTTTTTTTTTTTTTTTTTTTTTTTTTTTTTTTTGAGAGAGACACAGAGAGAGAGAGACAGCATGAGTATAGGGGAGGGGCAGAGAGAGAGGGAGAGCGAGACTCTCAAGCAGGTTCCACTCTTGTCAGCACAGAGTCCAACATGGGGCTCGATCCCACAAACTGTGAGATCCTGACTTGAGCTGAAATTAAGTCAGATGCTTAACTGATAGACGCCTCTAGTTTTGGAACTTTTAATCCCCTCCTCAGCACTCTGTCGTGGTAGTTCCAGCATAGTACCTCATTTAACGTGGGCATCATTTTTACCAAGTATTGAAGTACTGTCCCACTATTAGAGTCAGTTCCAAGGACCCTTGTCAGGGTATTAAACATTAAGTCCTGGAAGAGATCCCCATATCAACAAACACTCCTTTAACCAGACTGGTATTCCATCCCACAACCCCAAACCCTGCTTCAGCATCCTCAAGGTGCACTTATAAGAAGTACTCTTGGTTCTCACTGATACATAATAGCCTGGTCCTGTAGCTTCTTTCATGAGTAGTTCTTTTCCACCCTTAGCAGGGCCAGCTCTTCCCCAGATCGGTCATGCTGAGACTTAACCTCAGTTATTGGCCTAGTGTCCCGGAGGGGATGGGGCATATTATTGAAGAAGGGAGGTATTGTGCAGGACATCTGCCTCAGTTGAGGTCTCTGCAGGGAGGGTCCTACTTTTGTCCACTAGCAAAAGAACGTGATTCTGGGCACTTTTGCATGCCCGCATGTTCAAAGGGATCTAAAAGTTTTGTGTTCTCAAGTGCATCTTCCCAAATATCATCACCCCAAGTTTCAGGGTCCCACTCATTCCCCATCAAAGTCCTGACTTCAGTATGGGAGACTTACTGAGGATGCAAAGTTAGCTGTTGCTAAAGTTCTTTTTTTAGAATACAGTCTTATGCCTGGACTTCAACGTAATTTACCTTCCAGATAAGTAAATAGCAGTCTTTTTAAAAAGCTACTCAAAAGAGGCCCCTTGACTTTCATTTCTTGCCTTAAATTAGTAACTATCTGTATTGAGCCTGTCATTTTCTCTCTTCCATGCATCAATAGCATCCAGCAACAATAAACTAACTTCATAGCCCTTTAAATGATTGTTTCCTCTGTATTGCACAAGCTCCCATAACTCCTGTCAGCTATATCTGGTTCTAGTTGTGCAAAGGTACATATGTGAGTAATGGCAGTGCTACAGCATCCCAGGTGCTGACAACATGCATTTCCATCAGTAAGAATGTCCTTATTGCCACGTGGCCAGCAAGTGATCAAATTCCAAAATCCCATCCTTAAAGTCTGTGTCCTAGGACCAATACCAGTTTCAAACGTTTTCGGTAGATTTCCTCAGAAGTAGACTATGAAGTGGGAATTTGGCAGGAAGGAATCTATTAAAGAAATGCTCCCAGGAAAAACTGGAAAATGACTAGAAGAAGTGGGATGGGGGGGGGGGGGGGAGAAGCAAAGCAAGGGTGAGACTTCAAACAAAGTCCCATGGAGGGGGCCTTTAGCCTGATTCCACAACGGAACTTTGGAATATAAATCATGCCTCAGAGTTTGCCCTGACTTGTTACAAGGAACCTGGGCTTCTGTACTCCTACTTTCATACTCCAGGCAATCACTGGCTGTGATCCACCTTTTGGTGGGTGGATGTAAGTTCCCAGGCTCTTCTGACTCTGTGCCTATATAGACACAGTGGCTCCAGTAGCCCTGGAGCAGGCCTTTGAAGAGAGTCTCAGGTGTGGATGGTGAGAAGCAGAAGACACAAAAGCTGGGGGGCAGGTAGGGAGGTGGAGGTTAGCAAACATCATAAAGGGGACTTGGGTGGAGCACCAGATGTATCCATTACATACCTGTTACCTTTCCTTCCCTCCCTGACTCCTTAATTACTTCTCCAACCCTGGAGGAATCAGATGCACCTAAGTGGGAAAGAAGAGGAAGAGAGCAAAGTGGTAGCAATGGTGAAGTGCACTATACTGGGATAGGCTCTGTTATACTGGGGTAACAAGTAGCCCTAAAATCTCAGCAGCTGATACAATAAAGTTTATGTTTTGCGTATGCTTCATGTCCTACATGAATTGGCAGAGAGGACTGTGCTCCCCATGGTCACGAGGGACTTAAGTTGTTAGAAGGGCCACCGTCTTACTCTGCCCCATCTTGAACACACAGCTCCCCCGGTTTTCTTCATGGGAGAACTATGCTTGCATGGGCTTTTCGGTGTGCTTTAGCACAAGTGCGACAGTCACATGTCACTGGGCAGCACAAGTCACAAAGCCCTGCCTGACTGCGCAGGAACAAGAAACGTGGGGATCAAATGGTGCAGTCGGTGATTGTCATCCCAGCCATGCCTGTCTTTTTACTACAAGCTTCTAAGTCTAGTTCAAACTTCAGCTGAATGAGAAAAAGTTATAAACCAAATGAGAAAGTAAAACTTGGTAGCTAGAAGTAATCAAATAATTTTGGAAAACCTATGAGATTTGCCAGAGATTTTATCACTGAGGCGGGGGGAAAAGATTTTTACCTAGCAGAGAGGATAGGTACATAATAAGTGAATAAGCTTACCAATAAACAACTGAAAATAACCAAAATGCCTAACTGTATTGTAACCTATTGTGGTTAAATAGATTAGATTATGTGCATTCACAGGTGGGTAGATCATTTAGTCATTTAAAACTATGTTTCCAGAGAGCTTTTAGTGACATTGTTAAATGCTTGTGTTTTTTTGTTTTAAAGTGTTTTTTTTTTTTTTTAACGTGTATTTATTTTGAGAGAAAGCGCATGAGCATGTGCAGGAGAGGGGCAGAGAGAGAGAGAGAGAGACAGAGAGAGAGAAAATGAATCCCAAGCAAGCTCCGCACTGTTGCGGGGCTTCATCTCGTGAACCGTGATAGCACGACGTGAGCCGAAACCAAGAGTCAGACATTCAACTGACTGGGCCACCCAGGTGCACTGTTGTTTTTTTTAATGTTAACTTATTTATTTTTAGAGAGAGCATACACACGTGCTTGCAAGGAGGGGAGAGGCCAAGAGAGAGAAGCCCAAGTAGGCTCCACACCATCAGTGAAGAGCTTGACTCCAGGCCCAAAACACGAACCATGAGATCACAACCTGAGCCAAAATCTAGGGCCGGACGCTTAACCAACAGAGCCGCCCAGGCACCCCTAAATGCTCATGTTAGAAGTGAAAAAAGTCAGAATATAAAACTATGAGGGGCATCTGGATGGCTCGGTCAGTCAAGTGTCTGACTTTGATTCAGGTCATGGTCTCATGGTTCCTGGGATCTCAGCACAAAGCCGCTTCAGATTCTCTGTCTCCCTCTCTCTGCCCACCCACCCTGCACTCGCGCGCACACTCATGCACTCTCCTTTTCTCTCTCAAAAATAAATAAATAGGGGTGCCTGGGTGGCTCAGTCAGTTATTAAGCATCTGACTTCAGCTCAGGTCATGATGTCACAGTTCGTGAGTTCAAGCCCTGCATCAAGCTCTGTGCTAACAGCTTGGAGCCTGGAGCCTGCTTCAGATTCTGTGTCTCCCTCTCTCTCTGCCCCTTGCCTGTTCATGCTCTGTGTGTGTGTCTCTTTCTCTCTCAAAAATAAACGTTAAAAAAATTTGTTTAATAATAAATAAACTTCTTAAAAAGAAACTGTATATGAGAATTCCCATCTCTTACCTGGATTACTGTAAAGGCCCTAATTACTACTGCCCCCCCATCCCTTAATGCAGTATGTTCCTTACACTGCAGCTGGTTACCTGTCCGCAATATAAAGCTGATGTAGCATGTGGCCTTCAGGATAAAATCCAAATTCCTTTTCGTAATGTCTATATATCCCTTTGGTCATCCCTGTATCTTCTTTGTTTTTCTCAAATACCCACTTCATACCTTCTCAAATTTATATTTCCATCCCAGGTGTTTCCTGGGCTCCAGATGTATATAGACAGGTGACATCCCTCTTTGGTTGTCCCATACTCATCTCAAATTTGATACATTCACAATTAAGCCTTTAAAAAAAAAAAAAAAGAGCTCTTTAAAATTGAACTTCTGATTCTCTGTCTTCACCACACCCACTGTTGTGTTGTGCCAGTCTTTTCTAACTCAGTAAGTGCTACCTCTACCTACTTAGCCAGCAAAGCCAGAAATCCAGGAACCATCCCTGAGTTTCAGCTCCTTTCTAACTCCGGCGTGCACTTGGCCTCTGATTCTTCACTATGTCTTGGTATTTCAGCTTCTCAACTTCCCTTCCTAACTGGCCTGTTCTCTGACTACAGCCGGGTTCAAAGAACTAAGAGATTCTGATTCAGCTTTGTCCCTCCTGGGTTTTTTTGATGTGCTGAAGGAAGTCAGCCCATCTTGTTGGCTCTGCTTCATGAGATTTTCAGTGTGTCCATGCTCTCATGGAACTGGTAAAGAAATGTTTTGCAAACTTTTTCAAAACTTTATCATCCCAGTCAAGGTGATAAGATACACAGAGGTAGCAAAGACAGAGCTGTGGACTAATTTAACAGTTGATGCAGTCCTCTGACAGTGTCTCTTCTTGTGCCTATACACTATTTTACTTCATTTATGTTTGTTTTACATCTAGACTTTTTACTTGTTTCTTTGTTTTTTTTAAGTTTATTTATTTATTTTGAGAGAGAGAGAGAGAAAGCACGAGTGGGGGTGGGGCAGAGAGAGAGAATCCCAAGCAGGCTCTGCAGTGTCAGCACAAAGTCCAATGTGGGGCTCAAATTCATGAACCCTGAGATCATGACCCGCACCGAAGTCAGGCACTTAACCGATTGAGCCACCCAGGCACCCACCCCCCTTTTTTTTTAATAACAGCTTTCTTGAAATGTTTCTCGCATACCATAAAATGCACTCTTTTAAAGAGTACAAGGGGCGCCTGGGTGGCGCAGTCGGTTAAGCGTCCGACTTCAGCCAGGTCACGATCTCGCAGTCCGTGAGTTCGAGCCCCGCGTCGGGCTCTGGGCTGATGGCTCAGAGCCTGGAGCCTGTTTCCGATTCTGTGTCTCCCTCTCTCTCTGCCCCTCCCCTGTTCACGCTCTGTCTCTCTCTGTCCCAAAAATAAATAAATGTTGAAAAAAAAAATTTTTTTTTAATAAAAATAAAAAAAATAAAAAAAAAATAAAGTGTACAAAAAGTGGGACTTTTTTTAGTATATTCAGGATTATGCAACCATCATCACTACTTCATTTTAGAATACTTGTTTCCTTTTTAAACTTTTATTTCCATCTCTGCTGAAATTTTTCAAATTGTGTTCTTTATCTCCTCAAACATAGTAAGCAGAGTGGTTTTGTACTTGGAGTTAGATTACTCCAGTATCTGGTCTGTCTGTTGGTCTGTTCCTAGTGTCCATTGTTTCTGTTGATTTCATTGATAAAATTTTCCTTGTGTGCCTAATTATTTTATAATTGAGTGCTAAATGTTTTATTTATAAAATTGTTTGCAGAAATTGTTGAAACCTAGAATGGTGTCTCCTCTAGTGAAGATTCACCTTTGCTTCTGCTAGGTACTTGTGAGAACTGGCAATTCTGAATTACCCCAGGGCAAGTTCAGAGGTTTTGATTATTTGAAGGAGAACTACAAACCCTATGAGGTTTGTCAGTATCAGCTTTATGCTTATTCATGGGTGTATACCCCTTTGAGTTTCCTACAAAGGGATCGCTTTCACTTGGGTTCCCTCCACTCTGCCTAGATCAGGTCCTGGGCACTAATCTTCATGCCCTTAGCCTTGGGAGGTTGTTAGCTGCTCAGTTCTACATTTTTTTGGTAAGTGAGGTATAATTGACCTTAACGTATTAGTTTGAGATGTACAACATAATGATTTAATATTTTTGTATATTGTGAAATGATCACAGTAAGTCTAGTTAACATTCATCACCATACATAGTGTTGAAAGTTCAGGAAAAATACAGAAGTAAAACCAATGAATCACTGAAGTAATCATTGAAAAAGCTTATTGTGCACATACCGAAAAGACAGTTTGCAAGCTAGAAGCACTCAAAACATGGAATGAGGCTCAGAAGTTTGTTGTTATAAATTAACTTATGTAGAATACAGATAGTGTTTATTCTTCATGGTGATTGGTTATTAGAATTTTCTTTTTATTTATTTTTTTAATGTTTATCTTAGAGGCAGAGTGCAAGTGGGGGAGGGGCAGAGAGAGAGAGGGAGACACAGAATCCAAAGCAGGCTGCAGGCTCCAAGCTGTCAGCACAGAGCCCAACGGGGAACTCAGACTTATGAACCATGAGATCATAACCTAAGCTGAAGTCAGACGCTTAACCGACTAAGCCACCCAGGTGCCAAGTATTAGAATTTTCTTAAATGAAAGGAAATTAGTGGTTACCTCATATCAATTTTGGGGAACAATTTAAGTTTCACTTATGATTTTCAGAGGCATGAACAAGAAGGGTCCCTCACTTGCTGTGCAAAATAAGCTCCATGCAAGTTCTGGTCTCCATTTGTGTTTGATTTTATTTATTTATTTTGAATGTTTATTTATTTTTGAGAGAGAGAGAGAGGGACAGAGCATGAGCGGGGGAGGGGCAGAAAGAGAGGGAGACACAGAATCCAAAGCAGACTCCAGGCTCCGAGCTGTCAGCACAGAGCCTGACACAGGGCTTGAGCTCATGAGCCATGAGATCATGACCTGAGCCAAAGTTGGACGCTCAACCGACTAAGCCACCCAGGTGCCCCGATTTGTGTTTGATTTTAACAATTACTTTTTGGTCATTCTCCTAGCAAGCTGAGTATAGCCAACTAGTATGTTACTCCCGGTTACCACTATTGATGTAGCCAGGCTGAGGAATCACACATTTATAGTTTCTAGTAGTTGAGTCCTCAGGATAGAGGGTCATTTAGTCACTGTCGCCAGCAGTCAGATCATCATATATATATGGGAGGTCAGATCATTGAGTTTCTTGCATTATCTAATCCTGATGGATATATTTTGATGTATGAATGGCTACCCAAAAGCATTTAAAGCCCTTGAGAGGCTATAATACACTAGAGAGATTAATATGATTGATAACTCTAAGGAGAACAATAAACAAGGATTGAAAAATTACCCAGAGCCGAGCTTCCCCGAAGCCAAGATTTAACCAACTAATCGACTTAAATGGGTTCTGATCAGATTCAGGTTTTACTTTTCTAATTCAATCTACTTTTTTTTTTTTTTGGAAGTTATCTTACATAAGCACAACAGACGTATTAGCAATCGCATATCCTTCTGATTATTTAGGACAGCATGAACATGAGGATGTGATACTGTACAGGAGGCAGTTTTACAAATGAGCTTCCATGTTAAGTAGGCCTCTGTGATATGAGCAATCAGGTAATCTAATAGGAGGCATTTAGATGGAAATAAAAACAAAAGTTAGTAGCTCAAGCAAATTATAAATTTATTGTTTGAGTTTAGAGCGCAGCCAGTTGAGAACATTTCTAGATTTGAGTTTGAAGCATTTTTATATGGTAAAATGAGGATGACAGCCGCAGGCACATGGATTTTCCTGGTTTGCAGTTTGACTGTCTTTGATGATGTCATCGGGTGTTGAATTTTCTTAAGTGGTGGCCTATACAGCAACAGACATGAAGATCTATTGTGATTTCTCTGAAGTCAAGTAGATAACAAAACCTTCGACAGTTAACAGGACTAGAATCTGATAATGGGTACACTACAGTTTTCTATTCAAATATAATTTGTTTATACTTATACCATTTTTATCAAAGATACATACAGTGAAACTAATTCGTAAAAATTAAATCTAATCTTATTAAACTTGGATTATTTACAGAAGTGTAGTAAGAAGAGTGATTCTATGCATATTCTCAAATAAGATGTTCTTGTCAAACTTTTGGCAATATCCAAGGGGTTTCATAGGCTTCATAAAGTCAACCTTAGTTCTTTAAAATTTCCTGATAGTAAGGAATCCCAGAACTTTAAAGTCTCTTTAGGCTAAGAGCCAAGTTAAGGATTTGTCTAATTGTGTCCTGTTATAAGGAGAACAGACTCTTATAGAACTTATTTAAATACATACATTGTCTTGAAAAATGAGAATATGTAATAACCTGGGTGGCTCAGTCGGTTAAGTGCCCAACTTTTGATTTCAACTCAGGTCATGATCTCACAGTTCTCGAGTTTGAGCCCGGCATCTGGGTCCACACTGACAGATCAGTGCAGAGCCTGCTTGAGATTCTTTCTCTTTCCTTCTCTCTCTGCCCCTCCCCCCACCACACACATGTGTGTGCTTGCTCTTCCTCTCTCTCTCAAAATAAATAAATAAACTTAATATTTAATAGGAGTTTCTGAATTCTGGAGGGATCAGGTAGGGAGGAAAAGGTAATGTTTCAACTTTTGTTTACAAATGTATACTTTATCAATTTGCTGTAAGATGTAAATTGCTTAGAAGAGAAAAGGGGATCCTTTAAATCTGGAAAACAAAACATTAACCATCAATGTTTTAATGAAGTCATTAAAAATTATAGTGTTATATTAGTTTCAGGGGTACAATATAGTGATTGAACAATTTCTAGGGTGCCTGGGTGGCTCAGTCAGTTGAGCCTCCGACTCTTGATTTTGGCTCAGGTCATTATCTCATGGTCATGGGATCCAGTGCCGAGTCTGGCTGCTCACTGGTCATGGAGCCTGCTTAAAATTCTCTCTCTCCCCCTCTGCCCTTCCCCCACTCGTGCATGCTCACGCGTGCTCGCTCGCTCTCTCTCTCTCTCTCTCTCTCTCAAAAAAAAAACAAAAAACAAAAAATGCCACCCAGTGCTCATCACAAGTGCCCTCCTCAATCCCCATCACCTATTTCACCAACTCCCCCATCCACTTCCCCTCTGATAACCATCAGTTCTCTATAGTGAAGAGTCTGTTTCTTAAGGGACATCTGGCTGGCTTAGTCAGTAGACCATAAGACTCTTGATCTTGGGGTCATGAGTTCAAGCCCCATGTTGGGCATAGAGCTTACCTAAAAGAAAAAGAGAGTCTGTTTCTTGGTTTGGCTCTGTGCTTTCTTTCCTTTGCTCATTTCTGGTGTTCTTTTGTTTGTTTATTTGTTTTTTAAGTAGGCTTCACGCCCAGCAGGGAGCCCAGTCCTGGGCTTGAACTCATGACCCTGAGATCAAGACCTAAGCTGAGATCAAGAGTCAGATGATTAGCCACCCAGGAGCCCCTCACTGGTTTTGTTTCTTAAATTCCACATATGAGTGAAATCATACAGTATTTGGCTTTGTCTGATTTATTTTGCTTAGCATTATACTCTCTAGCTCTATCCATGTCATTGCAAGTGGCAAGATTTCATCCTTTTTTTAGCCAAATAATATTCCATTGTATATATATTATACTACTTCTTTATTCATTCATCTATTTTTTTAATGTTTATTTTTGAGAGAGAGTGAGAGAGAGAAAGAGCACGAGTTGGGGAGGGGTAGAGTGAGAGGGAGGCACAGAATCTGAAGCAGACTCCAGGCTCTGAGCAGTCAGCACAGAGCCCGACATGGGGCTCGAACTCATGAACTGTGAGATCATGACCTGAGCCAAAGTCGGATGCTTAACTGACTGAGCCACTCAGGCGCCCCTATCCATCATCTATCGATATAACTTGGGCTGCTTCCATAATTTGGCTATTGTAAATAATGGTGCTATAAACATAAGGGTGCACGTATCTTTGAATTCGTGTTTTTGTACTTTGGGGGTAGATACCCAATGGTGCAATTTCTGAACCATAGAATAGTTCTATTTTTAACTTTTTGAGGAACCTCCATACTGTTTTCCACAGTGGCTTCACCAATTTGCATTCCCACCATTAGTGCAAGAGGGTTCCTTTTTCTCCATATCCTCACCAACACTGGTTTCTTTTGGGGGTTTTGTTTGTTTAGTTTTTATTTATTTAATCATTTAAGTAATCTCTACATCCAACTTGGAGCTCAAACTCACGACCCTGAGATCAAGAGTCACAGGGGTACCTGGGTGACTCAGTCGATTAAGCGTCTGACTTCAGCTCAGGTCATGATCTCGCAGTTTGTGAGTTCAAGCCCTTCATCGGGCTCTGTGCTGACAGCTTAGATAGAGCCTGGAGCCAGCTTCTGTTTCTGTGTCTCCCTCTCTCTCTCTGCTCCTCCACTGCTCGCTCTCTCTCTCTCTCTCTCTCTCTCTCTCTCTCTCAAAAATAAATAAACATTAAAAAATTAAGAAAAAAAAAGAGTCACATGCTCTACCCAGTGAGCCAGTCAGGTGCCCCCTTCTTGTGTTTTTTGTTTTAGCCATTCTGACAGGGGTGAGGTGATACCTCATTGTACTTTTGATTTACATTTTTAATTTGTATTTATAATCATCTTCATCAGTTTATTCAGAGACCTGTAATTTTTTTTTGCTTCATCTTGGGTTAGCAGCTTTGTGAATCAATCACCTTTCCATTAGATGTTTAGAAATTCTTACCTAGGTCAGTGGTAGTATTTAATGTTATCAGAAACCTGTATTATAGGGGCGCCTGGGTGGCGCAGTCGGTTAAGCGTCCGACTTCAGCCAGGTCACGATCTCGCGTTCCGGGAGTTCGAGCCCCGCGTCGGGCTCTGTGCTGATGGCTCAGAGCCTGGAGCCTGTTTCCAATTCTGTGTCTCCCTCTCTCTCTGCCCCTCCCCTGTTCATGCTCTGTCTCTCTCTGTCCCAAAAATAAATAAACATTGAAAAAAAAATTAAAAAAAAAAAAAAAAGAAAAGAAACCTGTATTATAGAGTAGTTGTCAGGGTCTTTTCCATGAATCTTTTTGAAGATGAAGCATTTTTGCCTGTAGTTGATTGTAAGTGCTTCCAGAGAAAAAGAGTAAAACAATAAATGATTGTGAATGAAGAGACTTAAAAATAGCTTTGGTTAAAGATCTGGTAAGAGTTCACCAAAAAAAAAAAAAAAGATGCAATTGAAAAGCAAATTGTTACTTTTGTGATATATAGTACTTTATTTTTATAAATTTATTTTAATGTTTATTTATTTTTGAGAGAGAGAGAGACAGACAGATCATGAGTAGGGGAGGGGCAGAGAGAGAAGGAGACACAGAATCGGAAGCAGGCTCCAGGCTTTGAGCTGTCAGCACAGAGCCCAATGCGAGGCTCGCTAAGGAGATTAAGCAAACTTCTTATTTGGCAATGTTTCCCATGCAGCTTAATATATCAACTAAGCCTAAATAAATTAATATTTCTCTTTTATGCGGAAAGAGCGCAAATCTTTTGAGATTTTTTTAAAGGTTCCTCAGGAAAATCCCAAAATTAGTTCAAATTAAAAAAGAGAATTTGATTTGGTGAGGAGCATCTGGCTGGCTCAGTTGGTGGAGCATGAGACTCTGGATCTTGGGGTTGTGAGTTCAAGCCCCACACTGAGTGTAGAGATTACTTCAAAATAAAAGCCTTTTTCTTTTTTCTTTTTTTTTAAGTTTTATTTATTTATTTATTTATTAGAGGGAGAGCGTGAGCAAGGGAAGGGCAGAGAGGGAGGGAGAGAGAGAGAGTCCTAAGCAGGCTCCTCATTGTCAGCACAGAGCCCAACACGGAGCTTGAACCCACAAACTGTGAGATCATAACCTGAGCTGAAATCAAGTGCCAAACGTTTAGCCAACTGAGCCACCCAGGCACCTCAAAAATAAAATCTTTAAAAAAACAAAAAATAATTTGATTTGGTGAAGTTCGTTAAAAATGTCAAAAGAGGGGCACCTGGGTGGCTCAGTCAGTTAAGCGTCCAACTTCGGCTCAGGTCATGATCTGATGATTCATGAGTTCCAGCCCCACATCCGGCTGTCTGTGGTCAGCAGAGCCCACGTTAGATCCTCTGTCCTCCTCTCTGGCCCTCCCTCCTCACTCATGTTCTCTCTCTCAAAAACAAAAAAATTAGAATTTTTTTAAAAAGTGTCAAAAGATTTAAATTTTTTTTTAATGTTTATTTTTGAGAGAGAGCGCAAGCAGGTGAGAGGCAGAGAGAGAGGGAGACACAGAATCTGAAGCAGGCTTCAGGCCCTGAGCTGTCAGCACAGAGCCTGACATGGGGCTCAAACTCATGAACTGCAAGATCATGACCTGAGCCCAAGTAAGGTGCTCAACCGACTGAGCCACCCAGGCACCCCAAAAGATTTAAAACACTTGATCAAATAGGACAACAGTTTCACTGTGAAACTGTACTTAATGTCCATTCAAAGTGACAAAAGATTTCAAAGGCAAATACAGAAAGTTGTATATTTGTAAAAAAAAAAAAAAAAACTTGGGGCGCCTGGGTGGCGCAGTCGGTTAAGCGTCCGACTTCAGCCGGGTCACGATCTCGCGGTCCGTGAGTTCGAGCCCCGCGTCGGGCTCTGGGCTGATGGCTCAGAGCCTGGAGCCTGTTTCCGATTCTGTGTCACCCTCTCTCTCTGCCCCTCCCCCTTTCATGCTCTGTCTCTCTCTGTCCCAAAAATAAATAAAAACGTTGAAAAAAAAATTTAAAAAAAAACAAAAAACTTATCTCTTTTAATGGCGAAGACTCGGGGTTTTTTAAAGTAATCAAAAGCATGATAAAGACAATATAAACCACAGGAAATTATTTTGATAAAACATAGAATCTTTGTTTTCTAAGCAAATTACTTAAAAGTCAAGGAAACCCTTTCATAATCCTGTTAAGAGCAGACCAAGGGCTCCTGGGTGGCTCAGTCAGTTAAGCATCGGATTTTGGCTCAGGTCATGATTTCATGGTCTGTGAGTTCAAGCCCATGTCAGGCTCTGTGCCGACAGCTCAGAGCCTGGAGCTTGCTTCTGATCCTGTGTGTCCCTCTCTGTCTGCTCCACCCCTGCTCACACTTTGGCTCTCTCTCTCTCAAAAATAAATAAACATTAAAAACATTTTTATAAAAAAAGAGCAGACCAATAATCTAAGAAAACTTTGTCCTTTTAGCATATGAAAGAAAATCAAATTACAGTTTTATATAAATACACTATATATTAAAGCTTATTTTTAAAAACCCTTATGGTAAATCTATTCAGTTTTACTCAGCTTTGACCTCACGACATAAAATTTCTTTTCCACAAACCTTCTGCAACTTTCTATATCCATTTAGGCTCTGTCCCATTCTTTTTACTTTCTTATTCTGGAACAACCATTTTAGTTCAAACCAATACTCTCTTTTTCCATAATGAAAAAACATCCTATCTTCTTTGCATATTCTGCACAAAATTGGATCCCTTTAACTTTTACTGTCTCTAATAAATAGATTTTTTTTTACATATTGATTATAAATTTTAATATTAGTAATCCTTACCTTCCGGTGAAAACTATGGCACAGACAATTGTGAACTGTCTTTCATATATTAGCATCCCATAGATCAGCAAATTTATAAATGCAGTTATAAAAACACAATTTTTAGAGACATGTTTTCCATAGTACAATTTTTCCCTTCTTTTTTTTTTTTAAGTTATTTTTTTTGAGAGAGACAGAGATAGCATGAGTAGGGGAGGGGCAGAGAGGGGAAGAGAGAGAATCCCAAGCAGGCTGCCAGCACAGAACCTGATGAAAGGCTCAAACCCACAAAGCTGCGAGATCATGATCCAAGCCAAAACCAAGAGTCAGATGCCTAGCTGACTGAGCAACCCAAGAGTCCCTTGTAGTACAATTTTTCAATGTGGCAAAGACATTTATTAATATACCCAAATATCTTTTGTCTCTGTAAAAATTAAAATGCAAGGGCACCTGGATGGCTCAGTCAGTTGAGCATCTGACTTTGGCTCAGGTCAGTATCTTACGGTTCATGAGCTAATGACCTACATCGGCCTCTCTGCTGTGAGCCCAGAGCCCACTTTGGATCCTCTGTTCCCCCTCTCTCTCTGCCTCCCCTGGTCTCACTTTCTCACTCTCTCTCTCTCTCTCTCTCTCTCTCAAAAATAAATAAACATTGGGGTGCCTGGGTGGCTCACTCGGTTGAGCATCCAACTTCGGCTCAGGTCATGATCTCAGTTTGTGGGTTCAAGCCCCATGTTGGGCTCTGTGCTGACAGCTCAGAGCCTGGAGCCTGCTTCTGATTCCGTGTCTCCCTCTCTCTCTGCCCCTCCCCTGCTCATGCTCTGTCTCTCCCTGTCTCTCAAAAATAAACGTTAAAAAATTAAAAATAATAATAAAAATAAATAAACATTAAAAAAATTAAAATGCCAAAACTAGATAAGCATGTTAAGCAATCCATGTCTCAGTATATTATCTTATTTGAGAATGACATATACTCAATGAATATTCATTATATAGTTTAACTTAATGTAAAATTTTCTTATTTAAATTTATTTAAATTATTTGTTTTTAACAATTATGCTTAGACATGAAACAGTTAATCATCATTTTAAGTTATTTTTCTTGTTGATAAAATTTGCAACATAAATATAGCATGAGCTAGTAAACCCAGGTAGAAAAAGTTGTATGTTTGCATTAATTTATGTTGACAATTCTGAATACATGCCTGTATTTACTAAACCAACAAACTTAAACTACTTTCTGTTTATCAGAAATTATCCCAGGGACCTCTGGCTGGCTCAGTTAGTGGAGCGTGCTACTCTTGATCTTGGGGTTGTGAGTTTGAGCCCCACATTGGTTGTAGAGATTACTTAAAAAAAAAATCTTAAAAAAAAAAAATTATCCCATATCATGTGAACTTGGAAAACATTTGGGTTAGATTATGTATTTCTGAAAGTTTTAGGAATACTTAATTTATACAAGTGTTTCTTTTGCTTTTAGCCAATTAAATATAACTCTTTTTTTTAAGACTTTTTTTTAAAGTGTTTATTAATGGGGGGGAGGGGCAGAGAAAGGAGATAGAGAATCCCAAGCAGGCTCTACGCTGTCAGCGCAGAGCCTGACGTGGGGCTTGATCCCGTGAAACGTGAGATCATGACCTGAGCCAAAATCAAGAGTCAGATGCTTAACCGACTGAGCCACCAGGCTCCCCTAAATAGAACTATTTTTAGAATACCACATATATATGATATACATAATATACATACTAGATAGACATAAACATACAGACACACACATAGATCTTATGTTTTCATCTTAAAATTTTTATTATGTCTCAGGTACAATAATTCAAAACTCAATAGTTTAGATCCAAATTGTGTTTGGCAGAGGGACTAAGTTAAGGTTTCCTGGTTAGATGGCCATAGTTTTTACTAAACATTTTTTATTTGTATGCTATAAAGATTCTTTTGCAGAAGCTATTTTTGGAGTCATCTTATCTTTTAGAAGCTTCTATGTACCAGTCAAAGCATGCATTCCATTATCTGTGAGAGTTTTTTTTTTTTTTTAATTTTTTTTTTCAACGTTTATTTATTTTTGGGACAGAGAGAGACAGAGCATGAATGGGGGAGGCGCAGAGAGATAGGAGACACAGAATCGGAAGCAGGCTCCAGGCTCCGAGCCATCAGCCCAGAGCCTGATGCGGGGCTCGAACTCCCGGACCGCGAGATCGTGACCTGGCTGAAGTCGGACACTTAACCGACTGCGCCACCCAGGCGCCCCTGTGAGAGTTTTGATCATCTCTTTTCAAGAGTGCTCTTTAAGCTGGATTTATCTAAGTGAAATGACCTCCAACTGGGCCACTACAATTCCAAATTATCTGAAAGTTCACACATTTTCCGAAAATACACAAGATCGTCATCCATAGTGGTTATACATACAAGAGGGAGGAATCTTTACAGGACGTACAGAAAGAGTTTTAGACCAGGTAGACCCCATCTTTGCCTTTAGTTTCCCTAACCCAAATAATGTATGGGAGCCTTAGTAATCCTACCATGACCTAAAATCCAGAGAATCATGGTTGTTTTTTTTTTTTCCCTTACACGTACAGAGGGTGACTTACCAAGAAGCTTCAACAAACAAAAACAGAAAATATATGTGACAATGAAGTTGGAGAGCCCAGAACAAAAATACTGGAGCTCAAATCAAGACAAATGTACCCTGGGGGTGCCTGAGTGGCTCAGTCAGTTAAGTGTCAGGCTTCCGCTCAGGTCATGATCTCACAGCTAGTGAGTTCAGGTGCCGCATCAGGATCTGTGCTGACAGCTCACAGCCTGGAGCCTGCTTGGGATTCTGTGTCTCCCACTCTCTCTGCCCCTCCCCTGCTCACTCTCTCTCTCTCTCTCTCTCTCTCTCTCCTTCAAAAATAAATAAACATTTTTTTAAAAAAAGAGAGAGAGGGGCGCCTGGGTGGCGCAGTCGGTTGGGCGTCCGACTTCAGCCAGGTCACGATCTCACGGTCCGTGAGTTCGAGCCCCGCGTCAGGCTCTGGGCTGATGGCTCGGAGCCTGGAGCCTGTTTCCGATTCTGTGTCTCCCTCTCTCTCTGCCCCTCCCCCGTTCATGCTCTGTCTCTCTCTGTCCCAAAAAATGAATAAAAAACGTTGAAAAAAAAATTTAAAAAAAAGAGAGAGAGATGTACCCTGAAACTCCAGGGTCAGTGGGAAATCAGTGAGCCCAGTGTACTGTGTCAAAAGTTCAGGGGGAAAAAAAAACAGACGTAAAACCAATGACTCCCCGAAGTACTATTAGTAAAAATTGTGCTTGCACTAAAAAGGCAGTGTGCAAGCCAGGGGCTCTCAAACCAAAACATAGAATGAGGCTCACAAGTATATCGTTATAAACCAGTTTATGTGGCATATAGGCAGTGACTGGTTACAGTATTTGAATTTTCTTAAATGAAAGGGAATCAGTGGTTACCTCATATCAGTTTTGGGATCAATTTAAGTTTCATTTATCATTTTCAGAGGCATAGGCAAGAAGTGTCCCAGGTCGAGTTAGCCTCACTTGCCTTAAAAAATAAGCTAGTAAGTTAAGCTTTGCCTGTACGACTCAACTGGTTTTGTCTACCCAGAGAATTTTCAAGTCTGGTCTTTATTTGTATTTGATTTTCACAAGTTAGAAAAAAATTATCTCTTGTCATAAGGACTCTTAAGAGCTACTCCCTTTGCAACTTTTTTTTTTCTTAGTTTATTTATTTTGAGAGAGAGGGTGAAAGCAAGCAGGGGAGAGGTAGAGAGAGAGGGTGATAGAATCTTCACTGTCAGTGCAGAGTCCGACACAGGGCTCGAACTCAAGAAACGTGAGACCATGACCTGAGCCAAAATCAAGAGTTGGATGCTTAACCAACTGAGCCATCCAGGCGCCCCCCTCCTTTTGCAACTTTCATATATGCAATACAGTATTATTAACTATAGTCTTCATGCTGTACATTATATCCCCATGACTTATTTATTTTATGATGGGAAGTTTGTATCTTTTGACCACCTTCACCCATTTCACCTATAAACCCTCATCCCCACCCCTGGCAACCACCAATCTATCTCTGTATCTATGCAGAGACCTCAAAGTCCATCTCTTTTGTTGCAAATAGCAAGATTTTATTCTTTTCTATGAATGAATAGTATTTCATCGTGCATGTACACACACCACAGATTCTTTATCCATTCATTCATTGATAGGCACAGGTTGTTTCCGTATATTGTTTATTATAAATAATGCTGCAATGAACATGGTAGTGCATATCTTTTTAAGTTAGTGTTTTCATTTCCTTGGATAAATACCCATAGTGGAATTGCTGGATCGTATGGTAATGGTATTTTTAATTTTTAGAAGAACCTCCATACTGTTCTCCCCAGTGGCTGCATCAATTTACATTCCCACAAAGAGTGCGTGATGGTTCCTTTTTCTCCTCATCCTCATCAACACATGCTGTTTCTTGTCTTTTGATGATAGCCATTCTAACAGGTGTGAGGTGATATCTCATCATGGTTTTGATTTGCATTTCCCTGATGATTAGTGATGTTGATCATATTTTCATATACTTTTTGGCCATCTATCTTTGAAGAAATGTATGGGGCACCTGTGTGGCTCAGTCGGTTAAGCACCCGACTCTTGATTTTGGCTCAGGTCATGATCTCACTGTTCATGGGATCGAGCTCTGCATCGGGCTCTGCACTGACAATGTGGAGCCTGCTTGGGATTCTGTCTCTCCCTCTCTCTCTGCCTGTCCCCTGCTTGCTCACTCTCTCTCAAAAATAAATAAATAAACTTGAAAAAAGAAAAAATGTCTGTTGAGGTCCTCTGCCCACTTTTTAATCAGATTGACTCTTGCTATTGAGTTGTATGAGTTTTTTTAAATAAATTTTGGATTTTTAGGCCCTTATTATATATGATTTGCAAAAGGTTTTCAGTTTGATATAGTTCTGCTTGTTTACTTTTTATTTTTTTACTTTTGTTGCCTTTGCTTTTGGTGTCAGATCCAAAAAAATCCTCACTAAAACCAATGTTAAGGAACTGACTGCCTGTTTTCCTCTAGGAGTTTAATGGTTTCAGGCCTTACATTCAAGCCTTTTTTACCCATTTTGAGTTAGTTTTATATATAATGTGAAATAGTTACCTAGTTTTCTTTTTTTTTAATATTTTAATGTTTATTTATTTTTGAGAGAGAGAGAGACAGAGTGTGAGCAGGGGAGGGGCAGAGTGAGAGGGAGGCACAGAATCTGAAGCAGACTCCAGGCTCTGAGCTGTCAGCACAGAGCCTGATATGGGTCTCAAACTCACGAGGCATGAGATCATGACCTGAGGTGAAGTCAGATGCTTAACCGATTGAGCCACCCAGGCGCCCCAATAGTCATCTACTTTTCATTTTTATCCTTATGGCTATTCAGTTTCCCCAGCAGCATTTACTGAAGAGACTGTCCTGCCCATTTTATATTCTTGGGTCCTTTGTCATAACTTAATTGACCATACATGTGGGCTCTCTGTTCTGTTCCATTGATCTTTGTGGCTCTTTTTATGCCAACACGATACTGTTTTGATTATTTTAGCCCTGTTATATAGTTAGAAGTCAAGGATTGTGATGCCTCTGGCTTTGTTCTTTTTTCTCAAGATTGCTGTTGTTATTCAAGGTCTTCTATGGTTCCCTACAAATTTTAGGGTTGTTGGTTCTATATCTGTAAAAAATGATGTTAGAATTTTGATAGGGATTATATTAAATCTGTAGATTGCTTTAGATAGTATGGACATTTTAACAATATTCTAAGCCATGAGCATGGAATATCTTTCCACTTAATTGTGTCCTCTTCATTTTCTTTCATCAGTATCTCATAGATTTCAGTGTATGGGTGTTTTATCTCCTTGGTTAAATTTATTCCTAGGTATTTTATTCTTTTTCATACAATTTTTTTTTTTAATTTTAATACTTATTTGAGTGAGAGAGAAACAACATGAGTCGGGGAAGGTCAGAGAGAGGGAGACACAGAATCTGAAGCAGGCTCCAGGCTCTGAGCTGTCAGCACAGAGCCCGACGCGGGGCTCGAACTCACAAACTGCGAGATCATGACCTGAGCTGAAGTCAGACGCTTAACCGACTGAGCCACCCAGGCACCCCCATACAATTGTAAATGGACTTGTGTTCTTAATTTCTCTTTCTGATAGTCTGTTATTAATGTGTAGAAACTTTTTTGCATACTTTATATTCTGGAACTTTCCTTAATTTATTAGGCCTAACAGGCACTTTTGTGTGTGGGGGGGCATCTTTAGGGTTTTCTACATTTAGTATCATGTCATTTCCAAATAGTGGTCATTTTCTTCTTGCTTTCCAATTTAGATGTTTTTTTTTTTTTTCTTGCCTAATTGCTCTGGCTAGGACTTCCAGTATTGTGTCGAAAAAAACTGGCAAGAATAGGTATCCTTGTCTTATTCCTGATCTTAAAAGCACTGTTAAGTGTGATATTAGCTGTGGGCTTGTCATATTATGACCTTTATATGTTGAGGTATGTCCCCTCAAGCCCACTTTGTCGAGACTTTTTTTGATCATGAATGGATGTTGAATTTTGTCAAACGCTTCTTCCACATCTATTCAGAAAATCATATGATTTTTATCCTTCGCTTTGTTAGTGTTGTGTATCATGATTGATTTGTGGATGTTGCACCATCCTTGCATCCCTCCCTGGTACGTATCCCACTTGGTCATGGCGTATGATCCTTTTCATGTATTGTTGAATTTGGTTTGCTAATGTTTTGTTGTGGATTTTTGCATCTATGTTCATCAATGATACTGGCCTGTAATTTTCTTTTATTGTGGAATCTTTGTCTGGTTTTGGTATTAGGGTCATACTGGCCTCATAACATGAGTTTGGAAGTATTCTTTCCTCTTGAGTTTTTCTGAAGAGTTTGAGAAGGATTGGTATGAATTCTTAGGATGGTAGAATTCGCCAGTGAAGCCATCTGGTCCTGGACTTTTATTTCTTGGGAGGTTTTTTGGTTTTGTTTTGTTTTGCTGTTCTTGTTGTTGTTGTTTGGAGGTTTCTGATTACTAATCACTCACCTTACTAGCAATTGGTATATTCAGATTTTCTATTTCTTCGTGACTTGGTCCTCTAAGGCTGTGTGTTTCTAGGAATTTTTTTTTTCTACCAGCTTGTCCAATTTGCTGGTGTTCGTATTACTGTGGTATCGGTAATGGCTCCTTTTTCATTTCCGATTTCATTTGAACCCTTGTCTTTTTCTTGGTGAGACTAAGTCTAGTTAATGGTGTGCCATTTTAATCTTTCCAAAGAACCAGTTGTTAGTTTCATTTATCTTTTCTATTGTCTTTTTAGTTGTTGTTTTTTTTTTTAAGTTTTATTTATTTTGAGAGAGACAGCATGAGCAGGGGAGGGGCAGACAGAGTAGGAGAGAGAGAGAATCCTAAGCAGGCTCTGCACTGCTGGCACAGAGCCAGACACAGGTCTTGAACCCACAAAACTGTGAGATCATGACCTGGGCAGAAACCAAGAGTCAGAAATTCAAATAACTGAGCCATCCAGGCACCCCCCATCTTTTTAGTTTCTATTTCATTTATTTATACTCTGATCTTCGTTATATCCTACCTTCTACTAACTTTGGATTTTGTTCTTTTTCTAGTTCCTTGAGGTGTCAAGTTCAAACATTTATTTGAAATATTTCTTGTTTCTTGATATAGGCCTTTATCAGTATAAACTTCCCTCTTAGAACTACTTCTATTGTATCTCATAAATTTGGGGATATTGTATTTCCATTTTATTTAGTCTCAACAAATTTTTGTTATTTCTCTTGACTCATTGGTTGTTCAGTAGCGTGTGGTTTAATCTCCACATAGTTGTGAATTTTCCAGGGTTTTTTTTTTAATGTTTATTATTTTGAGAGAAAGAGAGAGAGCGAGAGAGCACGAACAAAGGAGGAGCAGAGACAGAGGGAGACACAGAATATAAAGCAGGCTCCAGGCTGTTAGCCTAGAGCCTGATGTGGGGCTTGAAGTCATGGACTGCAAGATCATGACCTGAGCCAAAGTCAGATGTTTAACTGACTAACCCAGGCACCCTTCCAGTTTTCTCCTCGTAATTGATTTCTAGTTCCATTCAATTGTGGTTGGAAAAGATGCTTGATATGATTTCAGTATCCTTAATTTATTGACTTGTTTTGTGGACTAAACTATGATCTATTCTGTAGAGCATTCCATGTATGTTATTCTGTTGCTTTTGGATGGAATGTTCCATATGTATCTGTTAAATCTGTATGGTTTAACATGTTATTTAAGGCTGATTTATCCTTATTGAGTTTCTCTCCAGATGATCTATCTATTGATGTAAGTGGTATATTAACACCCCTTACTATTATTGTGTTGCTATTTCTCCCTTTAGGTATGTTAATATTTCCTTTATATGTTTAGGTGTTCCTGTGTTGGGTCTATAAATATCTTAAAAAGTTATATATTTTTATTGAATTGTGTCCTTTATCATTATATAATGTGCCCTTGTTTCTTATTATGATTTTGTTTTAAAGTGGGTTTTATTTTTTAATTTTTTTAATGTTTATTTATTTTTGAGAGAGAGACAGAGAACAAGTGGGGACAGGCAAAGAGAGGGAGACACAGAATCTGAAGCAGGCTCCAGGCTCTGAGCTGTCAGCACAGAGCCCAATGTGGGACTCGAACTCATGAACCACAAGATCATGACCTGAGCCAAAGTCGGATGCTCAACCGACTGAGCCACCCAGGCACCCCAAAGTGGGATTTTTTTAATATAATTATAGCTACCCCAACTTTATTTTGGTTTACATTTGTGTGGAACATCTTTTTTCATCCCTTTACTTTTAGTCTGTGTGTGTCCTTTACATGTGAAGTAAGTCTCTTGTAGACATCATGTAGATGGGTTTTATTTTTTTTTTTTCCATTCAGCCACTCTGTCTTTTGATTAAAGAATTTAGTCCTTTTACATTTAAAGTAGTTATTGATAGGTATGTACCTATTGTTATTTTGTTCATTGTTTTCTAGTTGTTTTGTAGTTTCTGTCTCTTCCTTTCTTCTCTTGCTCTCTTCCTTGGTGGCTTGATGACTTTCTTTAGTGGTATGCTCAAGTTCCTTACTCATGATCTTTTGTGTGTCTACTATAGGTATTTGCTTTGTGGTTACCAGGAGGCTTATATACAACAACCTATATTCATAACACTCTATTTTAAGTTGATAACACCTTGAATTTGAATGCATTTTAAAGCTTTATGTTTTTACTCTCCCCTAGCCTGTTTTATGTTTTTGTTGTCACAATTTTATACTTATCTTGTGTATTACTTGACTAATTACTGTAGTATTTTACTGCTTATTCTTTAAACTTCATACTAACTTTATAAATGATTGATCGACTACCTTTACTGTATATTTACCTTTCTGGTAAGATTTATTCTTTCATATGGTTTCTTGTTACTAATTGGCACCCTTTCTTTTCAGTGTATAAAGTACATTTAGCATTTCTTCTAAGGTCAGGTTGATGATAATGAATTCCTTTAGCCTTGCTCACCTGGAAAACTCTCTCTGCTTCAATTCTGAATGATAACTCTGCCAAATAGAGTATTCTTGGTTGGAAGGTTTTTTTCTTTCTGCACTTTGGATGTATCATGCCCCTCCTTCTGGCCTGCAATGGTTCTGCTGAAAAATCTGCTGAGTCTAATGGAGGTTCCTTTGTACATAACAAGTTGGTTTTCTTCTTGCTGCTCTTAAGGTTTCTCTCCTTGCTTAAACTTTTGACATTTTAATTATAATATGTCTTGGTATGGGGTCTTTTGAGTTTATCTCTTTGGAATTCTCTGGGTTTCTTGGATCTGGGTGTTCATTTCTTTCTCCAGCTTAGGGAAGTTTTCAGCCTTACTTCCTTCAAGTAAAATTTCTGCCCCTTTCTTCTCTTTCTGCGACCTCTATAATGCAAATGTTAGTCCACTTGATGTTGCCCTGTAAATCCCTTAAGCTGTCTTCACTCTTCAAAATTTTTTTTTCTTTTTGCTGCTCTGATTGGGGAGTTCCACTGCCCTGTGTTTGAGTTCACTGATCTGCTTCATCTAGTCTGCTGTTGAATTCCTCTAGTGTATTTTTCAGTTCAGTTATTGTATTCTTCAGCTCTGTGGCTTATTTGTACTTTCTTATATTTTCTATCCATTTGTTAAAGTTCTCACTGTGCTCATCCATTCTTCTTCCAAGTTGCGTGAGCATCCTTCTTTTCCCAAATTGGGTGAACATCTTTATGACCATTACTTTGAACTCTTCATCAAGCAAATTACTTACACATTTCATTAAGACTTTTTTTCTAAGGTTTTGTTCTTTTGTTTAGAACATATTCCTATTTCCTGATTTTGCTTGACTCTGTGTTTGTTTCTATGTATTAAGTGAAACAACCACCTCTTCTAGTCTTGAAGGAGTGGCCTTGTGTAAGAGATGAATATTATTGTTCAGCCTTGTCTAGCTCTTGAACCTTTATGATTTTCCATGCAGCCTATTTTATTTTTAGTGTAAAGCTCTCATTGTTGAGGGTGTACCAAGCTCTGTCCATCCTAAAGTAGGGGATCTCAGCATCTAGATTCAGGCTGACTGGAAGCCAGACCTTCAGGTAGCAGCTTTTGAGTATGCAAATATATACAGTACTGTGAGACCACAAGCATGAACCCTGCTGGCCACCAGACAAGGTGATCTGGAGGTGTTCCATGGATGACATTAGCAAAAATCAGGGCTCCAGATAAGTGTATATGCTCGTTTCTGGGAGATACTAGAGAGCTGGAGCAAGGCAGAGGGAGAGCACAAAGGTGGTATTCCCCCAGCCTACATAGGCACCTCCATAGGCCTCTAGATGTGTGCTAAACCTAGAGCCTGCCCCTCAGGCCACAGCTCCAGAACAAGCATTTGAACCTCTTTCACAGAAAAACTAGGGGTGTGTTTTAATTTACTGTCTGTGCAGTAGTATTCTGGGAGTGATAGCCTGCCATGAACTGTCTCCAGTTGTTATAGTCCCATGGGACCCTGGAACACAACCTCCCCGCACTTCAGCCCCCAGATCCAGGCAATCAAGAGGCATCCTGGGAGCAGCAGCCCAAAAAAACTGGGACACAGGATGCAACTAGTGCACTGACTACATGTACAAATTCTCCTTGCAGAGATCCTGGCACTCTGGTCAGGTTCACATTTATACCCTCTCTAGGATCAGCAAATGTTCTCAGGGTAAAGCACCAGAATCATCTCTCTGGCCTTCTCTCCTTGTTTCTTTTTTTTTTTTTTTAACATTTATTAATTTTTGAGAGACACAGAGACAGCGTGTGAATGGGGGAAGGGCAGAGAGAGAGGGAGACACAGAATCCGAAGCAGGATCCAGGCTCCGAGCTGTCAGCACAGAGCCCGATGTGGGGCTCGAACCCATGAACTGTGAGATCATGACCTGAGCCGAAGCCAGACACTCAACCGACTGAGCCACCCAGGTGCCCTGTTCTGTCCTTGTTTCAATCTGGGCTTTGTAAGTCTTCACTATCTTGTA
This sequence comes from Felis catus, assembly GCF_018350175.1. NCBI lineage: Eukaryota > Metazoa > Chordata > Mammalia > Carnivora > Felidae > Felis > Felis catus. Next base: position 177,112,856 of record NC_058368.1, on the reverse strand, counting down.
GTTTTCTTGCGCCTTCAAGTAGACGTGTTGAATATTTTCGTCCAGATTTTCTAATTGTCCTCAGCTTTAGAGGACTGGTTTGAATTACCTAGTCTGCCATCACTGGAAGTGGATGTTCTCTCAGTTTTGTTTTTAACTGGCAACACATTGGTTAGTCAGACCTAGTGAACATCTCTGGTACCATACTAGGTTGATATACATCCAGTCTACAGCCCCCAGGCCACCGCTGCTCCCTTTTCAGATCCTTTATGGCACGAGGAGCCCAGACGGAGTAACTCAGTGTGGCAACATGCTGGGTTCTAGGTGTTTAGGGATCAGCTAGAGTCTTACTCCTGCCCTTATGGGGTCTACCATCTGTCCTTTCCTTCCTAAAGCCTCCAGCCTTTGTGGGCCATCATTCCCACCAGCATCAATGTTAATCTCTGTCCTCGGCTGGTCTCTTGAGTTGCTGCAGTCATGATTTCAACTGTCCTTCCCGAGTAAACTCTCTCCCAGACTTCTTACTGCCCTTGGGATGGTAAGGGTCAGCTTGAGCCCAGGTACATGGGTCTGGCCCTGTTCTCTCCAGCCTCATGGCTCATAAACCATTTCACAACCCAGTCCCTGAATGTGTTCTGGCACATAGTAACTAGTCCTCCCAGATTCTGCATCACCATCTCTGAGAGCTCTTCCCTCATTCTCCAAGGCTCCGTCAGCCTGAACTGACACTCTTTCTCCAGGTCTGTTTCCTCAGCAGGACAAGTATTTTGAAGACCATGTCAATGTCTTACTCATTTCAGCACCTCAAGCACTTAGTGCATAAGAGGGCTCAGTTACTGTGCAACGATCTCATTTCTCAAGTTCCATGTATCCTTTGATGCATTATCTTCTTCATCAGTCTCATGAATCCTTTTTCCTGGGAACCCCAGTCATTTTTCTGTCCCTTAATGGGAGGCATGCCAGCTGCTGTTTGCTTGCACTGCACCCCTTGCCCCAACACACCAAGTCACAGACGTATGAGACACCCTGAGAGTGGACCACCACCTGGTGGTCAGAAACCTGGTCAGCAGGTTTCTAGGACAGTGACAGCTCAGGGCTGCAGACACAGTAGAGGTTCTTAATTTGAAGGCATTCCACCAAGAATGCAAACCCCCTCTGAGAATACTTTCAGATGCACAATGTAAAGCACATAGATTACAAGTGAAACCTATCATAATGAAATATAGGTACCAAAATATTAGAAAATCTATATATATATTGGCTTATAGATGTGACCTATATATGTAATATGCACATCTCGATTTCTCTTAATGTTTATTTTGAGCAGGGGAGGGACAGAGAGGGAGAGGATCCCAAGCAGGCTCCACCTGGGGCTTGATCTCATGAACTGTAAGATCATGATCTGAGCCAAAATCAAGAGCTGGATGCCTAACCAACTGAGCCACCCAGGCGCCCCTGAATATCTCAATCTTAAATAACAGGAGCTAACAATTAGTACAATAACTACTGTTATTTCAGAGCGATGAACAAAATTTTGAGGTGTTTGCACAGCAGTAACATGAGATGAAATCTCTGAATTCTATTGCTGACAGTCTCAGGTACCACTTATCCTAACAGAGCTGGTTGCCTGCATCCATACAGAAAGGAAATACTGAATTTCAGTTAGAGCTTAGTCAAACTAAAAACCAAATCTTTTCCCATCCAGGAACAAAGACACCCTGAATTCTACCCTCGGACCCCTTGCTGGTGATAAGGGAGGTCTTTAGACCCCAGGTTAAGAACCCCTGAATGGGGTTTTAGAAGCATGGCAGAAAAATGCTTTTAAATAAAGCAGCTGATAGTTAAGTGCATGACTCTTAGTGAGTGTAATGGGCAGCTGAGAGTGGGAGAGGAGGTGTGGTGGAGACAGCACCTCAGAAGGTCTAATTTGAATTTCATAGGCATCATTTACCAGTGTGGTGAAGTTCAGCCTGACCCTACCCTTGCTTCATATCTATTTGCTCCTCTATAAAATGGGAATGACAATGTCTTCCTCACAGGTTGTTAAAAGGATTCAGTAAGTTCGTATTTGGAAACTCCTGGGGGCCAAATGTTTATTGTTGAATGAGAATGTTGTTCAATGTCTGTAGAGAACACACACACAATATAACTCCTTTCAAAACAGAAACCCACCCCAAGGTCTGACTGGCCGTGTGACCTGGAAAGCACCAGTGCACTGAGAAGATGGTGAACCCTTTCTTGCCTGGCAAATGTGGCTAAGTCTGCCGTGCCGTTTCCACCCCACCCAAGAGAACAAGCACAAATGCAGGGTTTCTCTCCTTTTGCTATTTTATTAGAAGCATATTTACATTCTTGCAGTTAAACTTTGTAGAGAACATTTTACAAAAGTTTTGTATAAAGTTTTGAAACTACATAAAAATAACTTCTATCCTTTATAAAGGGAAAATATAAGTTAGTTATATTTACTCTGCCAAAAACGGACTGAAAACAAGGAACAGTTCCATCTGTCCCTTCCCGAGGAAACATTAGCACGGGGCATGCGGAATACTGCGTGGGCCTTCTCACTGGTGGGCATGCGTGTTGGCTCAATCATGAGGCTGGAGGACCCAACCGGCCCCCATCCAGAAAGGAGAGGGGAGCCATCAGGACTTGGGCAGCACTGAACAGGAAAGCAGCAACTCTTGAACAAGATTCAAATGTGAATGAAAAGCCAAATAGGGGAATGATCAAAGACTTTCGTCTGAACCACGAAACCGTCATTTCATGTAAATGCCCCTTCTCACACCCCAGGCAATAGTGTAAACACAACCCAAATCAGCCCTGCCTGACCATTTGCCAGGGCCGGCCTTGGCTGGTGGAACGCGGACAGTGTTCTGTAATTACACTGCTGCTAGGTCACATTTTCCCGGCACCTGTGCACCAAAAAGAATAAAAGGGGACAATTGTTTCACTGGTCTCATCTGTGTGAGACCAGAAAACTGCTGCATCTGGGTCAAATACTGAAGCAGGCAAGCTCAAATGTTCACCAACTTAAGAGGACCACTGCCTTCCCACAGCCCGCAGAGCATCTTCACTGCATATGTAAGCCTTGGGAACCCTAAGTCCCTTCTTACTGAATGGCAACCCTCCCTCCCCAAGATCCAGTTACAACCAGTGCCAAGAAACTTGCAGAGAATTGCTGTAGGACAAAGTGTCAAACCTTAACGTGTAGGAGTGAAGAAGGAAAAAGTCCTCCCGGGATGTCAGCCACTTCATCATGACAAAACAGTACCCAGACTTAATACGTCATCCATGATTTCTCAAACTCGCCTTCAGTTTTCTGTTTTGTTTATTTAAAGCAGGTTATCGTCCTATAGAAGCCATTTGTTTATATTTGTTTCAAGTTAGAAATCAAAGTGAAAAAAGCTTTCTTTGTAGATAAACTGAATGCCTGTTTGAGCATTACTTTTTATCGACATCCTGCAGCCTGTGGGATCAGAATCTGTGGGTGGCCAGCTGAATAACCCGAAGGCCCAGGATTCCATCTGAGAAGCAGCAGCTTTGCATCTGCTCTGTTGCTGGGGGCAGGAAGCATTGCATTTCTCCCTGATGTTTTTTCTTCCTGAACAGAAATCCCAGCGACTACCAGCCTCTGTCTCAAGTATGAGGCCAGACTCCTGCTAGGAGGGGCAGAGGGAAACAGCCTACAGACAGGATGGGCAAGGATGAGACGGGAACAGCCTAGGCTGTGAAAGTCTTGTGTGGTGAGGAATTTATCCCTGAACACAGCATCCGGCGTAGGCGCCCAAGGGAATCACAGACCGGCAGTTCAGCCTATACCATCTTGTGCCAGTACCCAGCACCCTTCAAACCAATGGCTCCACCTAAACATGCTCAGTGGCACAGGCTCAGGCAATGAGTACGTTTCAACCCACGTGGCACAAGAGGCCCAGAGCAGAGGCAAGCCTGGGTAATGCCACGGGGCCAAGCCTTGTGTATGTACGTGTGTGCAGGCAGAGGGACACAAGATGGCAAGAAACACCCAAGGCCAGCAGAATGAATGATTCAGGCTCTCCTCCAGCCCACTATTGTAGACACAGCCTTGTCTCAAGAGGGAAGCAAATTGGGGGCTACTGGAAGAATGAGGGCACCCCCTGAGCAGCTGGCAGCAGGACGGGCTTCGCTAGGAACTGAAATGGCTGTTAGGAGCCGTGTTCTTGTCTGACACCACACCAAGAATCACAATATGGACAAACTCATGGTGACTGATGGTAGCGCTTTGTGCCCACAGATAGCAAAACTGATGTTTTGGCAAGCAGGAGGGTCTCAAGGCTGCAGAACACCATTCCTCCCGGGCCGTGACCCCACTAGCAGCCCAAATCACTGACACCTTGAAGGGATGTGGGGCTCAGAGGGGACATACATTAGGATCAGGCAACACATAATAAAACCTCGCCCTCCATGAGTGAGCGAGAATTAAGGAACACTGGGGTGGGTCTGTTGGGCATAGCTGGGGTAACACAAGGCAAGGGGCTAGATGCGAGTTGGCCTGGAAGCAAGAGGTAAGGGGGGGGGGGTCCTGAGTTACTTGTTCACAGAGAATGGGAGGGCCTTGGAGGCCCGCCAACCTGCCAGCCACAGCCCCAGGTGGCTGTTAAGAAGCATCCACAGAGCTATAGGGGAAGAACTTGGTGGCCTTGTTTGGGGTGGTAGGGTTCAGGCATTCTGTCTCCTCATTCAGTTTGAAGAACATCTCCTGCTCTCGCTTCTTCTGGTTCAGATCTTCTTCCAGAGCCTAGGACAGAGAGAGGGCGCAGTCAGATGCCATTGGCATGGATCTCCCAAACACAGGACCCCCACCAAAGTGGCCTCCTCTGGAAATTTCCCTTCCCTCCCAACAAGCCTTTGCTGCATGGGTAACTCGGTCTTCCATCTTTCCTTTCCCAGAGTGCATCACCCAGAAGACAGGTACCTCTAGCTTCCTTCTTTCACAACCATGCAGGATTTTGTTGTGGATCAAGGGCCACGGTTTGGTGAAATGCCATCTCGGGGGGGGGGGGGGGGGCGGGGGCGGTAGATGCCAGTCTCCTGGCAGGAAAACAATCGAATGGAGAAAGACCCAAGGTAGAAAATGGACAGATTTAACAGTGGGTGATTGGGGGGAGGTGGGAGGACAGGGCCAGAATGTCCAAGTACATTGTGTTCCTAATGAGGATACTGCCCCACAGAAATCACCTAGGGAGTTGTCTTCAAAAATCATGTGCCTTCCCACCATCCCCTGACACTGTGATTCTGAAAACCTGCAGTACGACGGGTTCTGTGTGTTGTAAAAGCCCATTTGGTAACTCAGAGCAAGTGTCTAGTGTCTTGGTTGAAGTTCTCCTTTGCCAGATGTATTAGCATTTTTTTAATTATGTTTTTTAGGGGCGCCTGGGTGGCTCAGTGGGTTGAGCATCCGACTTCAGCTCAGGTCATGAGCTCACGGTCTGTGAGTTTAAGCCCCGCGTCAGGCTCTGTGCTGACAGCTCAGAGCCTGGAGCCTGTTTCAGATTCTGTGTCTCCCTCTCTCTCTGCCCCTCCCCCACTTATGCTGTGCTCTGTCTCTTAAAATATGAATAAACGTTAAACATTTTTTTAATCTTAAAAAAAATAAATACGTTTTTTAAGTTTTTAATTTTTATTTTGAGAGAGAGAGAGAGAGAAGCAGCAGGGGAGGGGTGGGTGGAGAGAGAGGTGGGGACAGAGGATCTGAAGCAGGCTCTGTGCTGACAGCAGAGAGTCCAATATGGGGCTCAGACTCATGAGCCATGAGATCACGGCCCGAGATGAAGTTGGACGTTTAACTGACTGAGCCACCCAGGTGCCCCCGGATATATTAGTGTTAAAAGTGTTTGTGGTAAGCAAACATTATATATAAGCAAGATATAAGTGGGACTGTGTAAGCTCTTGTAACAAGTTACGAAATCCAGTGCCTATGGGAGCCAGCCAGATGAACTGAATGAAGAAAGAGAGCTGGGTGTGAGGCAATAGGGAGTGAGGAGGACTGCGGTGAGGTGAAGAGCACACACTGTGTCTGAAGACAGCGGTTTCTTTTCAGCTCCAGCTGATGTCTGTCACGTGGTACAAAGAGCCCAGTGTGGCCAGAGCTCCTGGATTCACAAAAGAAACTGGAAACCCAGATTCTTATGAAAAATTCCCTTACACAGGCATTCCCTCGGAGATACTGTGGGTTTAGTACCAGACTACTGCAATAAAGTGAGTATCATGATACACAAATGAACTTTCTGATTTCCTAATGCATATGAAATTTGTTTATAAAAAGTTATGTTTATAGTACACTGTGGTCTAAGTGTGCAATAGCCGTGTCTAAAAAAAGTGTATATACCATAATGAGCACATACTTTATTGCTAAAAAGTGCTAAACGTCATCTGAGCTTTCAGCAGTTCATGACATTTTTGCTTGTGGAGTGTCTTGCCTCAATGTCGATGGCTGCTGATTGAATGAGGTGACTGCTGACGGTGTGGCTGTGGCAATTTTTTTATTATTGACATATAATGTTATGTTTTGGGTGTGCAACATAGTGACGACAGTTTTGTACATTATGCTGTGCTCACCAGGGTAAACGTAGTTATTTCTTAATTTTTACTACTGAGGTATAGTTCACATACAATTCCTTAAAATAAGACAATGATGAAGTTTGCCACACTGATGGACCCTTCCTTTCACAATTTCTCTGTAGCCTGTGATGCTGTTTGACAGCATTTTACCCACAGTAGAACTTCTTCCAAAACTTGAGTCAGTCCTCTCAAACCCTGCCTCTGCCTTATCAACTAACTTCATGAGATATTCGAAATCCTTTCTTGGCATTTCAACAGTCTTCACCAGGAGTAGGTGTCACCTCCAGAAACCGTTTTCTTTGCTCATCCATCATCAGCAGTTCGTCCTCTGTTCAAGTTTTACCCTGAGACGATAGCAAGTCCACCACATCTTCAGGCTCCACTTCTAATCCAGTTCTCTTGCCATTTCCACCACATCACAGTTACTGTCTCCACTGAAGTCCTGAACCCCTCAAAGTCACCCACTTCTTCCAAAGCCCTGTTCATGTTGATATTTTGACCTCCTCCATGAATCACGAATGTACTTAATGGCATCTAGAGTGGTGAATCCTTTCCAGAAGGTTTTTAGCTTACTTTGCCCAGATCCATGAGAGGAATCACTACCTATGGCAGCTACAGCCTCACGAAATTGTATTTCTTAAATAATGACACTGGAAAGTCAAAGCTACTCCTTGACCACGGGCTGCAGAATAGATACTGTGTTACCAAGCATGAAAACAACATTCATCTTTTTTAAAAAAATAATAATCTTGTTGTACATCTCCATCAGAGCTGTTGGGTGACCAGGCACACTGCCAATGAGCAGAAGATATCAACAGCGGGTTTGAAACACTCAGTAAACCATGTCGTAAACAGATGTGCTATCATCGAGGCTTTGCCGTTCCGTTTATACAACACAGGCAGGATAGAGCATAATTCTAAAAGGCCCTGTGATTTTCAGAATGGCAAATGAGCACTGGCTTCCACTTAAAGTCAATAGCCTCACTAGCCCCTGACAAGAGAGAATCAGCCTGTCCTTTGAAGCTCTGAAGCCCAGCATGGACTGTTCCTCTCCAGCTCTAAAGTCTTCTCCTGACATAAGGCTGTTTCATCTATATTGAAACTCTGTTGTCTAGTGTAGCCAACTTCACGAATTCCCTTCCTGCATCTCCTGGATAACGTGCTGCAGCTTCTACATCAACACTAGCTGCTTCACCTTGCACTTTCACGTTCTGGAGACGGCGTCTTTCGTTAAGCCTCATGAACCAACCTCTACTAGCTTCAGACTTTTATTCTGCAGCTTTCTCACCTCAGCCTTCATAGCACCGAAGACAGGTTAGGGCCTTGCTCTGGATTAGGCCTAGCTTAAGGGAATTCGTGGCTGGTTTGATCTTCTACCTAGATCATAAAAATTTTCTCCCTTTCAGCAGTAAGGCTGTTTAGCTTTCTTATCATCCGTGTATCCATTGAAGTAGTACTTTTAATTAAAAAATTCTCCTTTGCATTCACAACTCGACTGTAGCTGTTTGGTGGGGTAGGACGGTATCTCAAGTCTCAGCGTGCCTTCCTCACTAAGCTCGATCATGTCTAGCTTTTGATTTAAAGCGAGAGACATGCAACCCTTCCTCTCACTTGACCACTTCGAGGCCACTGTAGGGTTATTCACTGGCCTCATTAATTTCACTAATACCGTGTCTCATGGAATGAGGCCTGAGCAGAAAGGAAGAGAGCCGGAGGAATGGTCAGTCAGTGGAACAGTCAGAATACACAACAGTTCGCCATCTTTTTTCCCCATAAAATGCATTTTTATTGTTTCTGTTGAAGTATAGTTGACACACAACGTTACATTAGTGTGAGGTGTACAACATAGTGATGTGACAACTCTGTACACTATGCTGGGCTCACAAGGGTAGCTGCCATCTGTCACCGTATAATGCTGTTACCGTTGACTATATTCCTCCCAATGCTGTAATTTTTATCCCATCCCCTCCTATCAGTTCTCTGTATTCACGGGTTTTGTTCCTGCTTTTTGTTTGCTTTGTTTAGATTCCACATATAAATGAAACATATGGCACTTGTCTTTCTGTGTCTGGCCTATTTCACTTAGCATAATACCCTCTAGATCCATCCATGTTGTCCAAAATGGCAAAATCTTGTTTTTTTAGGACTAATACTCTATTGTGTGTGTGTATGTGTTATACATGCAGTCATCTAGTGATGGACACTTGGGTTACTTCCCTATCTTGGCCATTATATATAATGCTGCAGTAAACAGGAGTGCATATAGCTTTTCAAATTAATGTTTTTCTTTTGTTTTCCAAATATCCAGTAGTGGAATTACTGGATCATATGGTATTTCTAGTTTTAATTTTTTAAAATATGTATATATTTTAAAGTTTATTGATTTTTGACAGAGAGAGAAACAGAGCATGAGTGGGGAGGGGCAGAGAGAGGGAGACACAGGATCGGAAGCAGGCTCCAGGCTCCGAGCTGTCAGCACAGAGCCCGACGTGGGGCTGGAACCCACGAACCGCGAGATCATGACCTGAGTCAAAGTCAGGCGCTCAACCGACTGAGCCACCCAGGTGCCCCTCTGTTTTTAATTTTTTAAGGACCCTCCATACTGTTTCCCATAGTGGCTGCACCGATTTACATTCCCATCAACAGTGCACAAAAGTTCTTTTTCCTCTGCGTCCCTGCCAACACTTGTTAATTTCTGCTCTTTTTGATACCTAGCCCTTCTGATAGGTATAAGGTAATATCTGTTTGTGGTTTTGATTTGTAGCTCCCTGAGGATTGGTGATGTTGAGCATCTCTTCATATATGATTGGTCAAATATAGGTCTTTGGAAAACTGTCCATTTTTAATCAGATTATTGGGGGGGGGGGGTTGGTATTAAGTTCTTTATGTATTTTGGATATCAACCCCCTATTGGATACATCATTTGCAAACATTTTTTTCCCATTCAGTAGGTTGCCTTTTCATCTTGTTGACGGTTTCCTTCATTCGCTATGCAAAAAACTTTGTGGAGTCTGGAGTAGCCTCAATAGTTTATTTTTGCTTTTGCTTCCCTTGCCTTAGAAGACATAGCTAGGAAAATGTTGCTGTGCCTGATGTCAGTTCACCATCTTTTGTGGTCACAAAACAGTTATGACAGTAACATCAAAGATCACTGATCACAGATTACCATAACAAAATAATGAAAAAGTTTAAAATATTGCAAGAATTATCAAAAGAGACACACAGAGACATGGAGTGAGCAAATGCTGTTGGAAAAAGGACACTGGTAGATTTACTCACCATGGGCTGCCACAAACTTTCATTTTGGAGGGAGAAAAAAATGCAATTATCTGTGAAGCGCCATAAAACAAAGTATGCCTGTACTTAAAGGTTGGCAACTTTCAAAAAATTTTGAAATTTCTATATGTTGGCCAAACCTAATGCCTGTGCGCCAATTTCAGCCCATGGATAATCAGTCTGTGACCTCTGCTAAAGAATAACAATTATAACGGCTACCACTGTTTGAACAGAGAGCTTTAGTAACTTGCCCCGCGTTTCATAGCTAGTAATAGGGGAGCCAGGACTTCATCCAAAACCTGTGCTCTTAAGCGCTACTCTCTTCTACCTACCATATATATTCATGTATATAACCTAAGGCAGGAGTCTAATCTTTTTTCTGTAAAGGGCCAGATTATAAATATTTTCAGCTTTGCAGGCTGTGAAGTCTCTGTCACAACTACTCAAACTGCCGTTGTACTTCAAACTCGGCCACTGACAATGTGTAAATGAACGAGCATGGCTGTGTTCCAATAAAATTTTATTTACAAATACAGATGGTAGGCCAGATTTGCCCATGGACAATAGTTTACTAACACATGCTTTAAGGGAAGAAATGTTCTATCTACATTTTACAATCCTAAAAAGCAAAGGTTGCGAAGGGAGGACTGGTCTGAGGCCACATTCTGTGTCAGCTGTGACCCAAGCAACACTTTATGGATGCTACCAGATATTCTATACTTACTTGAAAGAATTAAGTCTGAAGTTTTCTAAAAATATTCCACAGTGTACAGTCATCTCTCTTCCCCTGTATAGCTCAAGATTGCTGACTGTAACACGAGTGTGAAAGAACATTTCTATCACCTCTGGTTAAGTGTTCCAGCAGTAACCCAGGTAGCTAATGACAATTGTACAAAGAACTCTGCGAAACAGCAGCCCCCAGAGGCAAAATCCAATGCCAGCTCCCCAGACATACACCACAGTACCTCCCCCAAACCCCAGTGCCCCTGAAATAGGAGGCAGTTGCTAGAGGCAACGTGACCATTCATCTTCAAACTCTCTCAGGATGTGCCAAGGGTATAGAACCACCAGGTAAGAGAACCAGGTGAACGTTTGTTTCCTGATACCAGAGTCAACCGATGTCAGCAGGAGCATTATTGATTTGAGTGTCAAGTATCAAAAGGCCCAACAGGCCATGATTACAGAAAATGACGAACATGGGCCTGCTGCCAGGAAGGTCCAGGACCCCGGCCAGCTGCCAGCCATAAAGCTCCATTAGCACAGGTTAGGGAAGCCTCAATTCAAGGACTTCCAAGGCCATTACTTAGCTGAGGTGGGCAGCTGCCTCTTGTCCAGACCACAGTGAAAGCAAGCAGAGCTGATGTATGACGGCAGAACAAACCTCAGGGCTTCAAGACATGTAATCAAGGGTAATTAAGGCAGCTCTCTCCTCAGAGAGCTTAGGGGCAGAAGGAAATGAGGATGTCCTTGGTCTGCACTACGGGCTGATGACTTTTTTGCATCACACGGTACAATATTCACATCTGCACTTTACAAATGACCACACTGAGGCCCTGTGATGGTTAATTTTATGTGTCAACCTGGCAAGACATGGCACCCAGTTGTTTGGTCAAACACCCATCAAGATGGCACTGTGAAGGAATTTTTAGATGTGATTAAAATTTAACTCAGTAGACTTTGAGTAAAGCAGATTACCCTCCCTAACATGGGTGGGCCTCAAAACTGCAACATCAACTCTTTCCTGGATCTCCCGCCTACAACCTGCCCTGCAGATTTCAGACTTACTAGCCCTCCACAATCATATGAACCAACTTCCTAAAGTAAATCTGTATCTTATCTATATTCGCATCCTAGGCAGACGCCTGTGGCTCAACATGGAGAAAAGCCTACTATTGAGCCCACGAGCCCAGACGTGGTTACCTTTTTGCGTGGCCGAAGCTTGTCCCGCCATTCCTTCAGGTTCTGATTATGGCTCTCATCTAGGGCCTTCAGCTTCTGGGTTTCATGTTCTACCAGGAGGTGACACTTTTCATTCTGGAACAAATTCCAGGCAGAACAGGTAAGAAAACTTAGAAGGCAGAGGTGCAGAAGGCTGAAACATACCTCATGCTGTAGCCAATGACAGCACCAGCATTATTATTATTTCTTCCCTTTGATTGTAATTTATAGGAAACTATGCATATAAATACATACCAAGAGATGCCTGGAGGAACATTTCAGAATATTCATGTTAATAGTTCTTATTGTGTAGTGGGATCTGCAGTAATTTGCACTTTACTTCTTTGTGCTATTTTGCATTGTTTGAATTTTTCAGCATGAACATATGTCATTTTAACAAAACAGTAAAACTATTAATAATAAATAAAAATGTGTCCTAATCCCACCACTAGAGGCAGCCACTGCAAAAATGTGATTTTCTGGCAGCCTCTGTCCTAAATGTTGTTTAGCTCACCCTCTATATACAATTCTGAAACCTGCTTTCCCACCACCCTTAACATTATAATGTAAACATTAATTAACTGCTAAAGAATTAACATTTTTCATTGTTTGTAATGAAAATTTTAATGCCTACAGAGTATCCCACAGCATGGATTCATCAAATCTACTTAAATATTCCTCCATTTTTGGTCACTTAGGTTGCTTTTAATTTTCACTATGTTAAATAGCATTGTATTAACCATTTGTGCTATGGACTGAATCGTGTCCCCCCAAGGTTCATATGTTGAAGCCCTAACCCCCAGTGTGGTGGTATTTGGAGGTGGGACCTTTAGGAGATAATTACATTTATTTCTTTTTTAATGTTTATTCATTTTTTTTTAATTTTTTTTTTAAACGTTTATTTATTTTTGGGACAGAGAGAGACAGAGCATGAACGGGGGAGGGGCAGAGAGAGAGGGAGACACAGAATCGGAAACAGGCTCCAGGCTCTGAGCCATCAGCCCGGAGCCTGACGCGGGGCTCGAACTCACGGACTGCGAGATCGTGACCTGGCTGAAGTCGGACGCTTAACCGACTGCGCCACCCAGGTGCCCCAATGTTTATTCATTTTTGAGAGAGAGCATGAATGGGGCAGAGAGGGAAGGGGACAGAGGATCTGAAGAGGGCTCTGCAAGCGAGCCCCACAGGTGCTGGAACTCACGAACTGTGAGATCATGACCTGAGGTGAAGTCAGACGTTCAACCAACTGGGCCACCCAGGTGCCCCGGGGATAATTAAATTTAGATAAGGTCCTGGGAGTGGGGCCCTTATGATGGGATTAGTGTCCTTACAAGAGACACTGGGAAGGTTGCTTTTTCTTTCTCTGTGCCATGTGAGGACACAGCAAGAAGGCAGCCATCTGCAAGCCAGAATCCAACCGCAATGACAACCTGATTTTAGATTTCCAGGTTCCAAAATTATGAGAAACGAAACTGTTGTTTAAGCCGCCAGACTGGTATTTTGTTATGGCAGTCAGAGCTAAGATAATCTGTATGTACAAATATTTATATAAATTATATATGTAATTTTCTGTATTATGTATCATTTCCTCAGGAGAGATTTGTGTAAAGATGAGGACATGGACCTGACAGAGACACTCCCAACTTTATTATTCTCTGAGGTCAGTCATCCGCCTCACAAAATTTACCTGGAATTTCTCGCAAGGCAGAAGTGATCAGTCCCTGTTGATCCTCACAGAGAATCCATCTTGTGGTTTATAAGGCATTGATAAAGCAAGAGGAAAGGGTCTCCATCCAGATACCTCAATCGTTTGGGGTTGGAAGAGTGGGACACCTTGGGGGGATTTTCATTTTGGATTTCAACTCAAGGCTCCCGAGAGTTTAGAAATCAGTTTAGTTAGAAATAATACTACAGCACGGAATACCTGTGACCTGCCAGAAGCTGGGCTCCTGGCACTTTCTGTGGGTTCTCTCAGTTAATCCTCCCAGTCACCCCGTGAGCAGATGCAGAAGCTGAGGGAGTTGGCTAAAATTTACAGTGACAAATGACAAGAGTCCCTACCTGACAGGCGTCAATGCCCGTCACGTTTCCTCCACCCCTCCTTGCGTCTCCAGAAATTGCCAAATGGGTGCAAAAGCCTGAGCAATTTCCTGAAGTCACAGGGGTTTGAGTCTGCCCGTCCCTCAGGCATGACAATGCCTTGCTCCGCTGCAAGGAGGCTCCAAGTACCGGCTCCTGGGGTGGCGCCCTTCAGGCAGGGACAGGCTCAGGAGTCAGGAAACTGGAAGAGGCCAGGACCTCCCGAGGGAAGGGGGTCACCAAGAGGCTGGCAACACCAAAACAGCCTTCCCTGATCTCAGTGGGAAAGCTTTGCGCTTCTCACCGTTAAGGATGATATCAGCTGCAGGTTTTATCAAGTTAGGGAAGTTCCTCTCTACTCCTGTTTTTACTGAGAGTGTTGTTGTGAATAAGTGCTGGGTTTTGTCAAATGCTTTTTCTGCGTCTGTTGCTGTGATCGTGTGATTTTTCTTTAGCCTGTTATGTTGCGGATTGCACTGGTTTTTGAATGTTGAGCCAGCCTGGGATAAAGCCTACTTGGTCATGGTGTATAATTCTTTCTATACATTGTTGAAGTCGATTTGCTAATAATATCTCGTTGAGGCATTGTTTGCCATCTTCCTTACTTGTAATGTCCGGTTTTGGTATTGGAGTAACTTGGACACCTTGTCCCAAGACACAGTGATGAACCAGAAGCCCAGCACAGGCCACTGCCAGGCCCCAGGCGCGGCACTTTCAGCTCAGTCCTTCCAAACAGGAATGCTCACCCCCTACCCCGTCCCCATTTTATGGATGCAGGAACTATGGCTTGGAAGATGATGGATCTGGCCAGCATGACACGGCAGGATTGAACCATTTTAGCCCGGGCTTGTCTGACGAGAGTCCTTCCCTACCGTAGAAACAGAGGCGATGCGAGAAGGGGGGCGGGGAGGCCTGTACCTGCAGCTGCTGCAGCTCGCTCATGTTGCTGTCACACTGTGCCACCATGTCCCGCATCTGGTTCTCATGCTTTTGCTGCTGCTGTAGCCGCTCCGACTTCTGCCTTTTCTCCTCTTGCTGGGAGAACTGGAACAGAGGGAGGGTGGGTGCCTCAGAGGGTCACAGGCCTGGCTGGGGGCAGGGGGTGGGGTGGGGGAAGCCTCTACCCCCACCCCATTCCAGAAAGCCCCGTCAGAGGGGCTGGTTTGTGCACAGCCCTAGTGCCCTACACCATTCAGGCCATGCTCTCTTCCTGAGCGGAGACCCAGGCTGGTGGGGACACAACGTTGTGCTGTGCCACGTGCTAAGACAACGTGCGTTACCACACAGGAATCACGGGAGCCCAGGGCCACCAGCGCCATGTCCCCAAGACGAATGGGTGACACGCAAGTGGGGTCTTGGTGGATGAGAAGAAGGGGTTTACCAGCAGAGGAAGCCACAGGATCAAAGCACCACAGTGTGAAAGGGAACCGTGCATGAGAAAGCAACACCAAGCTTCCCCCTCTGTCCACCGGAGGGACATTCGCCGTGGAGCTTGTGAGGCTTCCAGGCTGTGACCGACACCCCCCTTCCAAGACCCCGTACTGCAGCTTGTATTTCTATTCCCCAAGCCACATAAAGTTCAGGCCCCACCAAACCGGCATCTGTCCCCACTGCAGTACACGCACAGAGCCCCCACCTGCTTGATCTTCTCACGCTGCTCAGAGGCACTGCCCGCGCCATTGATGTGGAGGCTCTTCTTGTACATGGCCATGCGCGTCTTGCCCTCGCTCCTCTGAATCTTGGGCAGCCGTGCTTTCTCCTGCTGCTGCCGCACCTTCAGCTGCTCCACCATGCGCTGGTTGTAGCGTTGCATCTGCTCCCGTTCCTGGGGGCACAGCCAGCCGGGGCTGAGGTCAGGTGTGCTCTGGGCCGGGGGTGTGATCAGAGGCCAAAGGCGGCCACCCTCCGCTCGGGAGCCCAGGACACACGTGGCCCTGAATGCTCAGCAGAGCGAGTCTGGCATCATTTTACCTCTACTGTTAATTTTTTAAGTGAGAACAGAAAATGTTACTCTTTGTTAGTAACGCTTTGGATTTTTACCTTCTAAATGTCTTCTCATCTAATCAATGGTTGGCATGTCATTAAAGCTAATACCTCAAAGCAAGACGTACACTAGTGATGGCAGATGTCAATTCATACTTTTAAAAGTCATGATAAATTTGAGTTTTTCCTTCACCTAACACCTATTTGTATTTCAAAACTTGGCACGGGTATCACCTCCTCCAGGGAGCCTCCCCTGACTTCCAAACCAGGTTGAGCACCCTTATTCAGAGCCGCCACAGCCCAAAGCTGTTTGTCCATCATTGCATTTAGATTAGGAATTGTAATTATCCACTAATTGTGCATCCAGATCTCAGTTTGTCCCTGCTCCCACTAAGGGGACCAAATCAAGACAATTACATAGAAGTAAGAGAGTGCTCTGGCCACACAAAGCAGGGGCCCTTGCCTGGTCTGAGGGAGATAAGGAAGGCTTCCTGGCAGAGGTGGTGATTAAGTTGAGACTTAAAAGTATTCCGAGGGAATGCATGCAAAAGAGAGAGATTAGGGGAAAATGGAAAGGTCACGGAGAAGAGGAAAAAAGTAAAAGGCACACACTGAGGTGTCTAAGTCAGTGAGGGAGCTGCCATCTGCTTCCCTGCAGGGCTTCCCCCATTCCTGGCCCTTTCATCAGAGGAAGAACATCTCACAGAACCTCCCAGGGCCTTACCATGACCAATGCCTGCCTCCTCTTGGGAGCACAGATGGTACCCAAGTAGTGCCCCACTTGGCCCTCCCAGAGCTTCCGGTGGCAGCCCCATGCCCCGCCCAAGTCGGGACCTCACCTTCTCATGCTTGCGCACCAGCTCATGCCTCTGGAGGAAGTACTGGTCTTTGAGCTGCTGCTTCACCAGCTGGTGCCTCTCCTGTAGGTGATGCTCCTCCATTTCCCACAGGGCTGCCTCCCGGTCTGTGGACGACATGAGGCCTGGTGAGATGCTAATGGCCAGAGCGCCACTGAGCACTGCCCTGCCCTCTCCTGCATCAGATGTTAGCTCCCAGGAGCCTGGTACACCAGGAAGCGAATGGAGCCAAGAACCAGAGAAACCAGAGACCGAGGCTAGAACCCAGCTCCTTCACTGGGGTTTGGGACGGGTAACAAATCCTCTCCAGGCCTCCACTTCCACCTCTACCAAACGTGTGCAACCATTCCGTGGAGGCAGAAATGGTCTTGGGAGACCATTATGTTCAGCTCACAGTGCACTGCTGCTTTCCTAATGGGCCAGTGGGAAGGGCTCACGAAACCCCATGAAGAAGACAGGAACAGCCTCCTGTCACTATTTACTCCTTTGAAGAATGGACGAGACCCTCCTTGGCCACTGTACATCCCTTATGTATACATTATTATTAAGACACAGCATCTGGCATTTTATCACTGGAAGTCTATCAATTGACCTTCTGCTCAGCCACAGGCACGGAGCTGGCGTCAGATGAAGACTTCATGCCCTGTAAGACATGGAGCGGGTGGTGCTCAACCCACATGAATGTTCATTTCATTTCACTGCGGTCCTGATCTATGAAAACTGGTAACTACCCACACAGTACATCAGAACAGTGATTTGGCTTCCTATCAAAGTCGAAAGCGCTGTCCCACAAGTAGGGTGGTTCCTACTGGCATCATGGGACCCAAAAAGAAAATGAGGGCTTTCCTGAAACCACGGTGGCTCTTCAGAACGTCAGAACATCAAGGACCCCGTTTTGCTGCCCCACACCAAGTACTGAAGGGTTTACAAGGCTTGCCTGCACCGGCCATCACAGCCCTGGCCGCAGCACCTGCTGTGTAAGTAAGCCAGAGATGGCGCCTGTACAACCGGCCCTATGTTGTTTACGTCTTTACCGCAGGCTGGACTGTTGACTCTCAGAAGCCCACGGGTGCCAAACTCTGAACTTCTCCCATCCAACTGTTTCAAGTGTAGCTCAAACAGCAGACTTTTGGCCATTCAGAGCCCACCTGCTTTGCACGCCCCACAAAACTGCACCCAACATCCGCTAGGCATAGAGAAGATAAACCTAAGGGGCTAAAGAAAGACCCTAAGCCCTGCTGCCCTTCAGAACTCTACCCCAGAACCTCCCCTGCTAGTGACCCCATCCAGATACAGAAGCCCTCTCTCTGTACCCTAGAGTTCCTCTGCCCTCCTCCCTCCGGGAGTGGCCTGCACTAGTGTCTCTGGAAGGTCTTGGGCTCGAAGGACTTGCCAGCCCACAAACCCGTCAGAGCACGAGCACACCAGAGCAGTCAGGAACTCGGCTTCAAGAGGAGATCCACGTTCAAGGCTCATTCTACCACGCATTAGCCGAGCAACCCCGGCCCAAGCACAGTGGCTCTTGCAAGCCTTTGTTTCCTCGTCTACAAAAACGACTTGTCGGGTTAAGGTGAAGATTCAAGGAGAGAGAGCCATGAAAACTGGCACACAGCCTGGCACAGCCGTCACTCCACATGTGATGGATGTCATAAGGGGCACGATACTTTCCCCACCACCCCGTAGTTTCCACCCACTCTACGTGGCTTGCTGGCTTTCTTCCTTCCTCAACCTTAGGAAAGAGGTCAAATAATGTCGGCTCTGTGCCTCAGTCCTGACTGCAGTGGAGGCTTTCCCCATGTGTCGCCCTGAAGGATGCTATTCGGTTTTAGGATGGAGAAGAACCTAGCAGTTCCTAACACAGCCCACTCTCTGGCAGCCACCTCGAAGGAGTTCCTGCTTCCTGGTGAGACACTCGCGCTCCTTGTCACAGATCTCCCGCCTGTTGTCCGCAGTGATCTTCTTCATCGCCAGTTCCAGGTCCTCCTTCTGCTTGGCCAGGAAGTCCCGGTCCTGGGCGGGAGAGAGGAGGACAGACCTTTAGCACCGGTTCCGGCACCTCAACGTCTACTTTTACTACAGAGGAGTCATTGTGATCGGCAAAGAAAACATACACAGGGGAAACCTGAGACTTAGAGACACGTCCACCAACTGTGGCATATGCGCTTCATGTGGACCCTGATTCAAACAACAGATTAAAAAAAAAACATTCATGAGACAAATGGAAATGTAACTAATGACTCAACTGCAAATGGGATGTCATGAAGCAGTTACCGATAAATATTTAAATTCTTAGGTGACTTTATAGTATTGTGGGTTCTTTTAGAGATGCATACTAAGACACTGACAGGTGAAAGGATACGATACGTGGGATTTGATTCGAAATAACCCTGAAGGGTGGGGGAGTGAGTAGACATGAGCTCCTAATTACTGAGACCAGGTAACAGGTGACAGGTATGTGGGGGTTCCTGATATACCTATTTCTGCCTATGTTTTTAATTTTCCATAGTCAGATTTAAAAAATTAAAATTTAAAAATTTTAGGGAACACGTAAGCAGAAACTAGAAATCCCCACTAATCCTATCACCCGGGAGCAGCAGCTGGTTTTGGTGTACCTATACAAACATGTTTGCATCTGTATTTCACAAATTATTTAAAAGGACTTAGAGATTTGTACACCCGTGTTCATAACAGCATTATTCACAACAGCCATGGGATGGAAACACTCAAGTGCCTACAGACAGAGGAGTGGATAAACAAAATGTGGCATATATGCACAATGGAATCTTACTCCTCCCTGAAAATTCCCACATATGCCACAACATGGATGAATCTCAAAGACATGTCAAGTAAATCAGACACAAAAGGACAAATACCACATGATCCCACTTACAGGAAGTCAGATTTGTGGAGACAGAGAGTAGAATAGTGGTTGCCAGGGACTAGGGGAAGGGCATGGGGTGTTATTATCTAATGGGTAGAGTTTCAGTCTTGCAAGATAAACTGTTCTGGACACGGACAGTGGTGATGGTTTGCACAACAGTGTGAATGTACCTAATACTACTGAACTGTATGCTTAAAAATGGTTAAGGTGCTAAATTCGTTATGCCTTATCTTACTATAATTTTTAAAAATTAAAAATACCTTTCCATGTGATAATGTAATCTTCTATCAAGTGAGTTTTGATGGCCGAAAACATTTCATGGCACAGGTAGGTATACCCTAACCTTATTCACCCAATACCTAATAATTTTTTCCAAGTTATCTCTATTTTGTTTATGTTTATTTATTTATTTGCAGAGAGAGAGAGAGTGAGAGAGTGGGGAAGAGGCAGAGAAGAGAGCGAGAGAAGAATCGCAATTAGGCTCTGTACTGGCCACACAGACCCTGATGCGGTGCTCAAACTCATGAACTGTGAGATCATGACCTGAGCCAAAATCAAGAGTTGGATGCTTAACTGACTGAGCCCCCTGGGTGCCCCGGGTGTCTCTATTTTAGATGGAGTATGTCTTCATACTCTGGTAGCTAAATATTTGTGAACTTCTGTGATGATTAATCCTTAGGATTAGTCTCTAGAAGCAAAAAAAATCCAGGCCAATAATGTGTACATTTTTGAGGCTCTTGATGCCCTTGCAAGAATGGCCCCCTTAAAGGCCCAATATGCTCTCCCTGTGTGGGGATGGGGCCTATCTCCCCCACCCTCCCCAGCCCTGCATTTTTTTTTTCTGATCACAGCATCAAAGGACAGGTTGTAGGAAAGTATGATGGTGTCCTGGAGAGAACATGAAGCCTGGAGTCAGACTGAGTTTCAAGCCTTGCCCCATACCATTAACTCTACAAAGTCACCTCTCTAAGCCTTATTTTCTTTCTCTGTAAAGGGAAAAACAAATAGCACCTACCCTGATAAGCCATGAACACTAAACTGGGTAATATACAAAAGCATTTTAAGTGTAGACTCTAATTTTCTATACATTTGGGGGCAGAGGCAGCAAAATGTACAGACGCCCCAATAGGAGAAAAACAAGCACATGGTCCGACAAGGGCTAAGGAGAAGGCCAGTGAGGCTGGGGCCGGGAGGATCGAGTGGAGCGGGGAGAGGCTAGCAGGGGCCAGACGGACAGGGCCTTGTAAGCACATGAGGAGGCTCGTCTTATCTTATACACAAAGTGGGAGCCCCTGAAGGTTTTCAGGACACAAGGCTATAGGGGGAGGGTGACATGATGAGATCTGGAGTTCATGTTGATGACACTGGCTGGTGGGAGAGAAAATTGCAGGAGAGCAAGAGAGGAAGCAGGGAGACTAGCTGGGAGGCTACTGCAGTAGTCCAGGCAAAAGATGACAGTCGCTATGGAGTCACAGAGATATTGACAAAGTTGGCAGATCCAGAGACAGTTTGGAGCTTAAAAACAAAAAAACAAAATCCATGCTTCAGGAGGTGATAAAGGGTTGGAAGGAAAGGAACGGTCAGAAATAACAACGTTTCTGGCCTGACAGCAGGATGAAGGACAGTGCCCCCTCAGAATACAAGAACAGGACCAGGTCTGGGAGGTCATGGGTTTGTCTTAAGATTCTAAAAGGTGCCAAGTGGGCAGGTGGATGTACTGGGTTATTCAAGGAGACATGGCCTACAAACAACCCTAAGACACGGATGTACAGGGCTGGGGTGTCCGGAGACAGGGAGCTCACTTCTACCTGGAGCGAGAGCAATCAAGGAAGGCTGCGTGAGGGAGGTGCCAACAAAATAGGCTGGACTTGAGACAGAGGAGGAACCTGGTCATCACTCGGGTCCTCCAACCTGGGACTCGCTGACCGAGGGCAAGGACTCACGAGAAGCTGCTTCTTTTGTGCGTGCTCCTCCATTTTCTGCTTCATGCTCTCCTTCCGCTGCTGCCTCGGAAGCCTCTCCACCTCGTTCTTCACCTGTACCAGAAACAGAAGACAGCGACTGGGTCAGCGTCCCTCCTCACACTTCCTAGAAAGAAAGACTACAACACCAGAACTCCTGGGCCAGGGAGGCCAAAGGCGAGGCGCAGCTTTCTAGACACTGGCCCCCCACCCCGCTCTCCACCAAGCCCCTGACAGGTAGTCTTCTCTGGCCTACTCCTGTCTGCTGCTGGCTTGGGTTTCAGACTCCCCCAGAGCGAAGAGGTCCTGCTTTTGCTGCTTGACATCCTGCGGCCTTCTGAGAGCATCACGTCCCCTTCCTTGAGGGCAGACTTTGTCAACCTTTCTTCATACTGTGCCCCCAGAAACCTCTGTAGACATTTGCTTCCTAATCACCCACCCCCAAGAAATATTAATCCCACAAACTGTCACTCTGTTAAACCCTTATAATGATCTAAGATATTTCTCACCCCTCAAGGGAGACATCTCCTCTGTTCCCAAGGTTCAGGTGGTGTTGATACCCAGCCCCCCCCCCCCCCGCCCCCGGCCACCTCCATCTGGCTCCCAGGCACACATATGATGCAGGCTGTCGGTCAACATGTTCCATGCCCTGGCCTCAGGGATTGGTTCAGACACCTTGCTGGGCCAGTGAGAGCTTTAGGATGTGTGCTGGAACTATCGAGGAAAGCAGATCTCTGTCCTCCGGGGTTGCTAAACTAGGATGTAGGCCATGGTGGGCCACCCTGGAAGGGCCCGCCAGAGACAAAGATGAATGCAGGGAAGCAATGCCAAAACACGAAAAAGAAGGGTTCCTGGTGATACTTCTGCCCTCCCGATCAGGGCCAGTAAGTGTTCTCAAGCCAGCTGGAAATGGGTTTCTTTGTTTTTTGTTTTTTTTTTTTGGTAAGTAATCTCTACACCAAATGTAGGGTTCTATCTCACAACCCTAAGATCAAGAGCTGCACACTCTACTGAATGAGCCAGCCAGGTGCCCCCAGTTTGTCTTTTATAACAGAAGAGGGAGAAGAGATTCATGACATTTCTCTCCAAGGCACCCAGAGTTCCTCAGACAGTTCTGAGGAACCCACACCTCTACGGGTGCCTGAAACACCACTCCAAACTCACTGATGGAAGGCTCTTAGGAGCAGCTGGTGGAAAAATACTGTCCATGATCAAAAGAACATTCCAGGGGAGTTCTTCTGGCATGGTCAGCGTAAGCCAAAACAGCCTCCCTGTCCTGCCGATCACAATGAAAAACCCTGGATAAAATACAAAAAACAACTACTCTGGAAAGTAAACAAAAGCAGGTGACTATCAGAAGAGTCAAAACTTGTAGGAGGGGCCAGCACAGGAGCGAGTTTCCTAGTTTTTTTTTTTTTTTTTCCCTTTTGCTGTCCTGGCTTTGCACCACTCTCAGACCTGCACAGCAGTGCCATGGGAAAGGTAACTAAGACTGTAAGAAACTTCATGTTTCTGGCCAGAGAACCATGAAGAAGGGCCTGTGCGGGTCAGAGAGTGTGGGAAGAATCCCAGAGAGAAGACAGCAGGAGGGAAACCCTAATTCTGTGCATGACCCCACGCATGTCTCAAGTTCACCCGTGCCGAGCAGGAGCAAGACAGACCCAAAGCAGTACAGCAGGGGCTTTGAAAACTATACTACGATCAGAGCCACCACCCACAGAAGACAGGACAGAACCTGTGGTCTGAACCTAACAAGATCAACTGCCTGCTAAAACAAAAATGTCAACACTCTCCAGACTGTAACAGGACCCAGAGTCCACAGACTAGAACATTCAAAATGTCAATGATGCGATCCAAAATTACTCTACGTACAAAGAATCAGGAAATGTGACCCATTTGCAAAGAAAAAAAATCATCACATACCAATTCCAAGATGGCACAGACGTTGGAATTATCAGACAAAAACTATAAAGCAGCTATTATAACCACACTCTGTCAGGTAAAGGTAAACATATTTGAGGTTAATGGAGCGAGAGAATGTTGCCACAGAGAAATACAAACTCTAAAACAGAGACAATTAGAAAGCTTAGGACCAAACAATACAGCATCTAACAGTAAACACAGAAAGCACTGGATGGACCCAGGGTGGAGGGGAGGCGGCAGAAGAGCCCGTGAATTTGAAGACTAATAAAAATTATGAAAACTAAAGGTTTAGGGACTTACAGGAAAATACCAAAGGTCTAATATTTGTGTTTTGGGGAGAAAGAGACTGGAATGGAAAATGCACAGCAGGGGCACCTGGGTGGCTCAGTTGGTTAAGCGTCTGACTCTTGGTTTTGGCTTAGGTCATGATCCTAGGGTCATGGGATCAAGCACCATGTTGGACTCCGTACTGAGCATGGAGCCTACTTAGCATTCTCTCTCTCTCTCTCTCTCTCTCTCTCTCTCTCTCTCTCTCTCTCTCTCTCCCCGCCCCCCCTCCCCCCTTGTGCTCTCTCTCTCCCTCTCAAAAATAAAATTTTTAATGAATATCAGAAATGGCCAAAAACTTCTGGATTCCATGGCAGTTAACAGCTTCTTGAGGGTAGAGTCCCTATCTATTCTGCTCAGTACCCCCAGCACCTAGCACAGGGCCATACATGTAGACAGTCAATAAAACAGGTGCTGAATAGCTCTCATTTTGATAGGAGGTAACTAGGGCTCAGGAAGATCACTTGTCCAAAGCTCAATAGTTAGTAATCCAGAGCCACGACTCCGAACCAGACCTGACTCCCAAGCCTGTGCTCCCTGCACTTGCCCTGGAGCTGGGGGGTATGCTTAGTGTCAGCGCTGTACCCCAGCAGGAGAGCCAGGACCAGGGTAAGGCCAGTGAGGCACTCACCGCAGGCATAAAAAGGAATACCAAAAATCTCAGTAATGAAGATAAAATTACATTAAAAAAAATCAAAATTCGGGGGCTCCTGGGTGGCTCAGTTAGTTAAATATCTGACTTTGGCTCAGATCATGATCTCACGGTTCATGAGTTCAAGCCCTGCATCGGGCTATCTACTGTCAACGCAGAGCCGGCTTCGGATCGTCTCTCCCCTGCGTGCGCACGCGCTCTCACTCTCTCTCAAAAACAAAGATTCTTTTAAAAATAAATAAAAATTTAAAAATCAAAATTCCCGCCACGAACATAATATCAAAATTGTCAATACAGACGGGATCCACCCTATACTTGCAGGACTCATTCTCACCGCCTTACCCTAAACCTGGCCCTGTTGAATCCTGACTTTAAATAGCCAACAGTCTGTTCATCATGACTTTTCTGCAATAATTTTGATGTTAAAATTAAAACACTACGCTACAATATTATTTGTCTTGATTACCAAGGTTTTTGGCGCCCCCACTTAAGTTTTGTGCTCCAGCTCCAGCCCAGCCCCTGCAGCTGCCTGAGGCCCCTTGGATACAAATGTCACCCCCATAGACTGCAGTCTGGGAGCTGGGCTCTGAAGCCTGCAGCACTACGGACCACCCTTAGAAGCTGTTTGTCTGAAGACTGGGAATGGCCTAGTAAGTATGTCCCAGGCTCCACAGAGGGAGGTGTGAGCTGTTATTTGGGACCCAGATGCCCTTCCTCAGGGCAGGCTAGGAGACTCACCTCCCTCCCCTTGTCTCGGGACCATCTACCTCTTTGTCACCTATCCCCCCCCCCCCCCACCTCTTCAGTTGGGAGAGAAAAGAGAAGAGCCACATGGGTCCCAACTAGGGGACTGTTGTTTTGGGAGAAGAGAGGGCAGGGCACAGAAGACGTATTGTGTTTGCCACCCGGCACCTGTTCCCCTGCTCTGGTGAAAGCATCTCAGATCCCCCTGGGCTGCCAGCCCTTCCTCCTCCCCTATTCTCTTTCAGCTGGGGTTGCTGAGCTGGGACGACATACAGGAAGCTGCCTGCGAGCCAAGTCAACACAGGAAAGGAGAGCCCAAATGACAGAGAAGTAGCTCCTCATGACGCAGCTGGAGCACACGAATCCCGACACGTGGACATGAGCTTTTCAGATACATGAGCTCCCCAGAGTCTCCTCTGTTGCTGAAGCGGGACTGAGCTGGGGTTTCGATCGCTTGCGTCCTAGAGCCCCTGGCCTCCGCCCAGCACATATTCACCTCCTTCTTCATCAGTTTGAGCTGCTCCTGGAACTTGGCATAGTCCCGATCCTGCTCCAGGCGGATCCGCCTGGCCTCCTCCCGGCGGCGCACGGCATGGTCTTGCTCCATCTTCTCCACCTGCTGCTTCTGCTGGCGTTCCAGGTTCTCCAGCTCCGTGTCAAAGAACTTCTTCTTGGCCTGGAAGGAGTAGGAGGAGAAACTGAGCAAAGTCTCTTTATACCTGGGAGGAAGATGGGATGCAAGATGGGGAGAGCCCAGAGTTTATCTTCAGACCGGGGCCTGAATCCCAGCTCTACACCTCTCTGCTGTACGACCCGGGGCGAGTCATTTAACCGGAGTTTCTGCTGCCTCTGTACAAAAGGGAGGCCAGACCATCTGCCTTGCAGAGTTCTTGCATGGTGCTCGGCAAAGGTCGGTCTCCCTCTAGAGGTCCTCCTCTGTCACTCCGAGGAGCTCTGTGACCTTCATGAGATCCTGTGTTTATGAATCAGTGGCCCAGGAGACCAAGAAACCAAAGGAACCGGGCTCTCTCCTGCCCCTAAAGAAAACATGGAGGCAAGAAGCCCTCCAGGGACCCATCTGTCCTCACACTCACGTTGATTTCTTGTTCAAAACGCTTATGCATCTGCTCCAGCTGTAGCTCATGCTTGCTGCTCAGCTGGGTCTGGTTCCGGTGTTCTTCTTTCTGGAGCAGCCGAAGCTCTCGGAGCTCCTGGCGCCTGAAGGGTTAAAGATGCGGACATGTCAGTCAGAAAGTGGCCCGCCTCAGAGGGCACATAATTCATAGCCAGAGACACTGAAGGCTGGAGTGTGGAACGGCATCACAGAAGTCTGGGGGCAGAGGCAGGACTAGAACTGGGGCTTAATTTGACATTTATTGACAGACAGAACATTAATAATCTTAACGTATAAAGAGTCCTTACAAATCAATAAGAAAAACAGGAGCAGCCTACTTTTAAAAAGGCACACAAGGGGCACCTGGTGGCTCAATCGATTGAACACCCCCAACTTTGGCTCAGGTCATGATCTCGTGGTTCGTGGGTTTGAGCCCTGCGTCAGGCTCTGTGCTGACAGCTCGGAGCCTGGAGCCTACTTTGGATTCTGGTCTCCTCTCTCTCTCTCTCTCTCTCTCTCTCTGTCCCTCCCCCCGCCCTCCCCTCTCAAAAATGGATAGACATTTAAAAAAATGTTTTTTAATTTAAAAAGGGACACAAAACATAAGTAGACATGAACCAAAAAACAAAAACAAAAAAATTTAAATTTACCTAATATGGATATGAAATGCAAATTAAAAATTGTTTTCATTAAAAAGGCTAGACTATAGGGGAAGTTGATACTTTCATAACCTGCTCATAAGTATAAATTGGTACATTTCTGGCAGACAGTTTGGTAATAAGTTCATGCCTTTTAACACAGTATTTCCATTTCTAGATATTAATTCTAAAGAAATATTTATAGATACACAGCACAACTGAATAAGGATATCCATAACAAAATTATTTAGAATAGCACAAAATTTGAAATGACTTAAATGTCCATTATCTATGTCTAATTAAATAAATTAAAATGTATGCATCTGGTATCCATATGATGTTAATTTTGTATACACAACCATGAAAAAAAATCAAGTTTTACATAAAATATTAACACAGATAGGGGAACTGGTTGCTGGCAGAAAAGGGAGGGAGATTTTTCACAGTTTACCCTCTCCTTTTTTGTTGTTTTTTTTTTTTTGAATTTTGAACCATGATATTATATTACCTATTCAAAATATAATACAATAAAAACCTGACCTAAACCACATAATAGACCTTAATTTTATATCACATTATTGGTGATGTGTACATGTGTTTATTCACAGAAAAAAAATAATCGCAGGATAAACTTCAAAGCGTTAATTGTGTTTCTGGACAAATCCATTAAAGACTGGTATGTATCATTTATGTCATCAGAAAAGAAAATTATGGGGCTCCTGAGTGGCTCAGTCGGTTAAGCTTCTGACTTCGGCTCAGGTCACGATCTCACAGTTCGTGGGTTCGAGCCCTGCGTCAGGCTCTGTGCTGACAGCTCAGAGCCTGGATCCTGCTTTAGATTCTGTGTCTCCCTCTGTCTCTGCCCTCTCCCACTTGTGGTCTGTCTCTCTCTCAAAAATAAATAAACATTTAAAAAATAATAAAAGAAAAAAGAAAAGAAAATGATGCAGAAGGAACCTGGACCTCCTGACTATGAATCAGGACTCCCTGGTGGCCCCTCAGGAGGGACCTTGTTTGAATCGTAGCTCTGCTGACTTTCTGCTGGGCGCCTTCAGTCAGTCACTCAAACTCTAGGCCCCTGTTCCGTCATCTGTAAAATGTGCAGATAATGTCTACCGCAGGTAATGCCAACATGGTAACTAAGAGGTAAAACGTGCTAAGTTTGTTACTAACAAACTAAGTGGGAGCTGCTGGAGTGAGCATGAGAAAGAAGAGGCAAAATAGCCACATAAGGAAGCTTCCATCCGAGCCTCTGCTCTTGGGGCAGCGAGAGGGTTGAGAGTGTTAATGAAGAAATAGAAATCCTGACTCCAGAGAAACTGACTCAGAGAACAACTGACCAAAGAGCAAAGGCATACAAAAGAAGGTGGGCAGCCAGGTTCTAACATTACCTCCCTGCCCCACCTGAGTTCTCACAAGGGAAGGCAGGACAAGAGACAGGCTGATTCTTAAGAAGGCGGGCATTGGCACTGGCAATCTTAGGGAAAAACAGGAAAAACTCTGACCTAGAAGCCTCAACCTGGGAGAGTGAATATCTGATCACATGGTTCAAAAGCCTGTGTGTGACCCAATCCTCTGGAAATCCTCGAATCCAGGTATTACAGGGACAAGGAGGGAGGGGAAGGAGGCGGGGACTGCCAGCCAGGAAACAATGAGAGCCTTCCGCACCCCTGCAGAACAAGGCTGGGGGTGGGGGGTGGTATTCGATATTCGGAACACTCAGCCCTCTGGACCATGACAGGCAAATAAGAAAAGCTTCTCAACCTCTGCGAAGTCTCACCTTTCAAACCTGAGCAGCACACAGCCGGCCAGGGCCAGAGGGCATCCATTCTAGATGGGGTATGGTGGATCTAGAATGTCAACCCAGAAGCCCAAACCGGAGATGATGGAAAGGAAACTCAGCCAGTGAGGTCTGACACTTAGGAGAGAGGTTGCCTCCCAGGTGACTGTGAAAATGGAAGGTGGTGTCATCCTCCAAAAGCAACCATCCTCCCACCCCCTGCCTGAGCTTCCCCAGCCCACATGATGAGGATGACTCTGTGTGTGTGTGTGTGTGTGTGTGTGTGTGTACACGTGTATGTGTATTCGTGCAGAAACACCACTAATGAAAAGGCAGCATTTCATCTCTGTGGTCCCTAGAGGGGGAAGTACCCCAGAGCATCCAAAACCGCTTCCATTTGGCTTTGGAATGCTTGTGCTTTTTATAAGTATCAATGTGTCTGACATTCTAGAAATTGTTCTCCAAACTAATCATGAATTTACCCTGCAAAGGCCTGGCCCCAAGGGAGCTCCAGGGGGAGCTAAGCCTCTCCCTGGCAGCCCCAGGAAGCTTCCAGTCCAGTGGAAGCCTGGTAGAATCTTCACATGGGTCTAGTTAGAATCTCAGCTCTACCTTCGCACCTGAGTGAACCGGGGCAAGTACTTACCTGCCAAAAAACAGTTTTGTCATTTACAAAATGGGGGGAATAGGGTCTCCCATGGAAGACCGTTAGGGGGCCTGAGCACCTCCAAAGTGCAGAAATGGTTCACAGCAGACAGCTGTGCCTCACACTCTCCCCGCCTCACCAGTCTCAGTGCTGTTGCCTCCAAAATGCATGTTGAACTGCCCACTTCTTCCCTCTTCTTGGTCACTGCCCCAGCCCAAGCCTACAACCCAACTGTCCTGGGCGGGGTCTCCCTGTCACCCTAAGTCCACCTTGCCCCTCTACAGCCCACACTCATACAGCAGCCAGAGCCATCTTTCAAAAGGGACATGAGAGCCAGTCACTCTCCAGCTGTTTCATTCTGGCTGTGCCTGGGACAGAATCAACCCTCCTCCACCCTGGCCCACAGGCCCATGTGACCTCTACCCTCACATTCCACACTCCAGCCCTATCGTCTCAGCTCCCTAAATAAGCCCAGCAGTCACTGCTTGGGCCTTAGCCTCGCAGGCCCCTCTGTGCTCCCCCAGCCACTCCACTCAGGTTGTTTCCCACACACAGAGAAGCCTCCGCCAGCCCAGGGCTTGCTGTCCTATCACCCACTACTTCCCTCATGGCGTGTACCACTACTGTGGATTATCTTGTGTATCCTGTGTTGGCCCATTCGGTCCAGGTTCTACAATGGCAACAGCCTCAGCTATCTGGGTCACCACCATATACCCCACCCTGGTGGGTGGGTAACTACATGGGTAGGTGGACTGATGGATGGGTGGGTAGATGAGTGGAGGGATGGGTAAATGAGTAGATGGATGGGTAGATGGGTATATGGATGGGCAGGTGGGTAGATGGATGGAAAGGTGGGTGGGTAGGTGGGTGAGTAGATGGGTGAGTGAGTGGATGAATGGGTAGGTGAGCAGATGGATGGATGGATAGATGGGTAGGTGGATGCGTGCGTGGGAGGATGGATGGATGGTGGGCAGATGAGTGGGTGGATAGATATAGGTAGATGGATGGGTAAGTGGATGGGTAGGTGGTGGATGGATATGTGTGGGTGAGTGGATGGGTGGTGGGTAGATGAGTGGGTGAACAGGTAAATGTATGGGCAGGTGGGTGAATGAATGGATAGGTGGGTGGGTAGATGGATGGTTGAGTGGATTGGGAAGTGCAGGAGCAAAACCAGTTTCCTTTTATGTCCTGATCCCTTACTTCAGAGCTGTACATAGCTCCCTAACCAAAGGAACCTACACCCTTCCCTCTCACCACACCCCCACTCTGTTACAGCGATCACTGGCCCTTCCCAGGCTTGCCTGAGAAATCGCATCTCCTCATCCTTCTTCTCATCCTCGCTGATGATCTTGGAGGTGGTGATGCTCACCTCTACGCCATCCACCACAAACTTGCGTGTCCTCTTGAGGGTTTTGTTGTGCAGCCTTGAGTCCTGGGCAGGGTAAAACCATTAGGTAAAGCTCAGGATCAGCTAGGAATCTGTGGGTGACACAGGAGTGTGGCGCGGAGCCTTCTTGGCCCCACAGCCTCGACGTCCAGATAGGACATAGCTGTCCATCATCCCCCTTTTGCCTCAAGCTTCTCAACTTGGGGTCCTGAGTGTCTGGGCTTACCACCCCCCACCCCGATCCCCCTGATCTTGGCCTTCGGATACTACTTGCTGGCCCCACACCTGGCTGCCAGCACACTCACATACAGGACATGGCACCAGAATGGTCAGGGTTCCAATCTTGCCTCTACCACCTACTGGCTCTGTGACTCTGAACAAGTCCCTTGTCCTGTCCAAGCCTCAGCTTCCTCAACTTGTCAGAGGAAGAGAACAGCAGTACTTGCCTCGCCCAAGACGGTTACAAAGGTACAGTGAGAGAATGCGTGGGGGACACAGCACAGAGCCCAGCTCATGGCAATTGTGCAGTACGTTGGTATTTATAGCTCACAGTTATTACCGTAGACCACAATCTTTTACCCAAAGTGCCAAAATCCAAACAGCCTGGCAAACTGAAGTTCATAACTGTTTTGGAAGCCAAACCTGAGCTGACCTGAACTCCACAGGAGGCCACGCCCATCCGAGCCATGAAATTATTCATGACCTTTTCCTGTGAATAACCACACATTTCAGACGCAAGCACTCACAAAATGCTGCTGGGACTCCTGGACGTGTCCTGATTCAACTGAGAGCCTGTGGGCCTGCAGCTGGAGTCATCATGGCATCTCTCCCTCTGACCTCCACTGGCTTCCAAGGGCCTTCTAGCCAGAAAAAGGAGGGCAGGCCAGGGTGGCACCCTGCCATAGGTCTCTGCGCCCTCAAAGCGTGTGCTGAACCCCCACTCCTGCTCAGCCAGGACCAGCGGACGGTCCTTACTCCCTGAGGGCTCGGCTCCCCCCACCCCCACCCCAAGGCTTCCACCTGTTCCCATCAGCCACACCTGACTCTCATCTTCCTACAGTCACATGTCCTAGGGCCCAACCAAGATTGGCGGTGAGAAATGGGGAGCGGCTGGGAAGAAAGGTGGCCTGGGGCTGCGGCCCTCACCCTGAAACCCTGATCACAGGGCCTCCTGCCCCCGAGGTAACAAGCCCTTTATCTCACCCAAGTGTGCTGATGCAGCCCATGGACTTTTATCAGCACAGCCGCGTTCCCCGACTCACTGCCAGTCAGCCAGCAAAGGAATATTCTCAACACCCTTGAGAACAGGCAGGGGAGACCCTGCTCTGCCCTTTTTTTTTTTTAATTACCTTTTTTTTGTTGTTGCTTTTTCTTAGTGTTTTTGTTTTTTGTTTTTTTTAACTAGAGAAGAGACAGGACATCTGTCTGAAGGAAGATGATGGGCCCTGATGCTATGTGTGTAGAAGAGCCGTGTATGTCTGTGCCTGTCCTGGTCACGTGTTAGAACCATGCTATCTTTCTGGTCCTGAGGCTAATTGTTGGGCTGGCCAGCTGCTTTTCCTTCTTTCACTTCCTTTCATTCAGCAAATATTTTGGAGTCTCTACTGTGTGGTTTCCACCAGGTAGACAATGGGAGAAAAAAACCAAATGATACAGTATCTTCCCTAAAATCAGCCTTGCTTGGGGGAGATCCTCAGTGTGGCCTAGTCAAGTGGCCAACAGTGAGTTCAAGAACACCCTGACATGTATCAGAGCAGGCAGGGGAGGGGTCAGCTCACCCTGGGGAGGCGGCCAGCCTTGCACTGGGAAAGCAGATCGGCATGTGGGGTTCAGAGCACAAAGTCCGTGGGTCTCACCAGCCCTCCACTTCCCACCTAAGCATCCGTTTGCTCATCTGTACATTGAGAAATGGAACCTCCATTGTCTTCAAAGCGCTTCACGGTGTTGGCCTCCATGCTGAGGCCTTAAGCACAGTGGCTGCTGCCATTCACGATGTTACCCACGTCCAGAAAGGCCACTGACCCCACAGAGCGCCTTGAGCCCACTGCCGATAACCGAATCTCCCAGTCAGCAGCTGCACCACACGGCGGACCCCAAAATAAGAGAACTTCTTTCCTAGACTTCTCTCCCGAATTTCACCCGGGCCTTTAACTGAACCCAACTGAAATGGCTACACAAATTGAACCAACCGCCTGGCATGACTAAATCCCAGACTGAATCCAGATATTCTGGAGATTAAACTATGAGCTGGAGCTCAAAGATCTTTCAAGAAAAGCCATCGTCACGAACCACTTAAGATGGAAGGCAGCCACCAGCTAAACGCTTTCAAAAACCAAGCCCGGGCAGCAGCACAGCCCACAGACTGCAGTACAAGAGGTGGCATTACCTTGACGGACAGGGAGCCTGTTTCTCTGTTTAGGGACAGGTCAGCTGAGAGGGAGGTGCTGTAGTCCCCACTCTGGTTGGTGGACAGGCTGCCACAGTCCGAGTCCCTCTTGGAAGGGCCCGGAGCTGCCTGGATGGGGAGCTCCAGGCTGCCGTTGGCCAGCTTCTCGGCAACCAAGGTCTCCAGGGCGCTGCTGTTGGGACGGCTCTGGCTGGCTTTTTGGGACCTGTTGGCCGCTGGACTGAGGTCCCCGCCCTGGTCAGCGACTTGCTTCTCCCCGGAAACCTGAATTCTGGCATCCATGGACACTGGCCGGGACTTCCGGAGAGGTGCTGGCACTGCCAGGCCATTCTCGTCTCCAGGAGCCACGTCCGGGGGGCTGGCGCTTTGGGGGGATCTGTCCCCAGAGGGCTGGCTGGGCCCGTTCACGTTGTCCTGGGGCTGGCTGGGCGGCAGTGAGGTGAAAGATGATTCTTTGAGAAGCTTGTCGGTATTGAGACTCAGCTGACTCACCTCAGAAGAGTCTCGAGTATGGTTCCCCAGAGGCTAGGGAAGAAAAATAAAAACAAGTCAAGACCATGCGATGTCATGTCCCAGGCCAGAGTCCAAGATGCAGTAGGGCTGGAGAGGCAGACACCCACGAGGTCAAGTAGGCCAGGACCCAGGAAGCAGAGGAGGTATCCCTCTCCAGTGAGCCACAGTCTTCACCACTCCCTACCGGCCAACCAACAATAAAATTACTACTTATTGTGAGTTAGTTTGGTGCCCGCTTCTCCTCCTAGGACTGGAGGCAACTGTGGCCAGCTGGACAGCTGATGCCCTGTCTAAAGGTGCCAGTGGCTACTCTGCTGCAGCTAATTGTGACAATATAAGAAAAATGGCTCCCCTGTGGACAGACCTTCCAACTGTTTTAAAACAAGCTGGAATCCGGATTTTTACCTGACACCTTCTGACTTTCCGACAGCAACTAATTCCAGTTTTTTGTTTTTTTGTCTTTTTTAGCTGCGTAAAAACTAAACCCAAACTATCCAGGGGCTGGACTCAGCCTATCAGCCACTGAGTTTTTAAAGTTTTGTTTTGTTTTTTCTTTAGAGCTTTTTCTTTGGGGAGAGGGGTGCAAAGTACTGGAAATGTTGCTATTGTTAAATACAACACCCAGTTCTGTGAATAAAACATAAATGTCTGATGAATGAACAAAGTGAGCACCCACTTAGCCGCCTTCCACATTAGGAATGGAACACTGCCCACCAGAGAGACCCCCTTCCATGTCTGTCCCTCCCCTTAACATAATAGTTGTCCTGACATTGATCTCTAAGTGTTACAAGTGAGTTTGCTGGGTTTTAGATATTAACGGAATCACACCATTAGCACTCCCTTGGGTCCCAGTGGCCGCTAGTTTTTAACCTTGGATATGGAAGCTTCCAGAAGCAACTCTAATCCACCTCCTATTCAACACCCCTAGGGTGATGGTTCAGAAATTCAGATCTGATCCTATCATCCCCACACCAATGTCCTTGCCTGAAACCCTCATTAGCCCCACCGCCCTCATGACAAGGAGCAGCCTCCTACCTGCAGAGAACCCGCCAGCGTAACTGCTTGCTGCTTCCCTCCCCAACCTCGCTGCCTGCTGCCACCTCCTGGAGCCAGGCCCCAGACCCACCACCTCCCTCTCCCACCATGGTTCTCCTACACCTGGCTGTGCCTCCTATCAGCTCAACCAGCCACTTCATTGCTCGGACCTCAGTCTTCCTATCTATTAAATGGAGCCCTGGTCCTCCTATCAGAGTTGCAGAGTGCCCAGCACGCAGCAAGGGCTCAGTAAAAGGCTGTGGCTACTGTGCTGGTTCTGCTCGTCCTCCTCGGTCTTCCCTTCTTCACCCTAGTAAGGATTCACACTAGCCTCTGGCTCCTCCCGGGATCCCGTTAACCTCCAGACAGCACCGTACTGCCCATTCCCTCTAGACAAGGCCAGCCCCTGCCTCACTCGGTCCACAACACCACCTGCACCTCAAGTTTCCCTCTTGGAAGAGGCCCTTCCCAAACAGCTTAGACCAGGGATGTAAGCGGCAGCTCAGGACAGAATCCAGCCCACGGACGTGTTTTGCTTGGCTCAGATGTTTTTAAATTTTTAAATTAGCTTTAATTTAAACTTAAATTCAGCCAAGTGCTGAAGCTACAGATGGGTTGCAAATGTGCCAAGACATGGGTCCCCTGGGCACGTGAGAAGCCAAACAGGGTCTGTCTGGGGCACCCGGAGCCCCTCGGCTTGTTGCCTCCGGTCACGTGCAGCCTTTATCTGCATTTACCCCACAGTGTGCTAAAACATTTTCATTTTGTATGTGAGCCACAACAGGAAAAAGGCTGGGAAGTAATGACTCAGCTACCAACTTTTGAAAATTGGAAGGTCCCAAGTGAAAATCCAGATTACTGCTCTTTCCTGAAAACTTACAGAATCTGGCCAATACACTCTGCTGCCTCACCCCGGCCCGTGAGCCGACTCACGTAACCTGCGATACGGGAGCCTGTAGCCTCTAAGCCGTGGGAGAACAGGAATCCTTCCTGCACCCCAGCACGTTCCCTCTCATACCAGCCAAGGCCTGCTGGGATCCCATCCTTCCCCAGCGCCCGTTCTTCCAGGCCTTACAGACGCGGCATCAATGGAGTCCTCCTCTTCCCCCTCCTCACGGCCATCTTCGATCTCCTCCATCACTTCGGCCTTGGCCTCAGCCACCAGCTCCCGCAGAGCCTTGTTACTGGTGACACTGCTGACGAAGGGATGCTGAGGGGGTAAGACACACCTGGATTAGAACTACTTTGGGCTGGAGGGTACAGGAGGAGGAGGCAGAGGCGGAGGGGAGACGATCTCCCAGGCAGAGAAGGCCAACGGCATCTCTGAGAGAAATGTGAACATACACTTGGTACAGGTGGGCCAGGGGCAGCTCACAAAGTCCTGTGGGTGGTAGGAGAGTGGCTCTGCCACTCACCGGCTATGTGACACTGGGCAAGTCACTTTCCCTCTCTGAGTTGCAGGCTCATCTCCAAAGTGGAGATAATAATGCCAAACCTACAGGGAGATCGTAAGGATTAAACGAAATAAGGTACAAGGAAGTGTTTTAGCCCAAACAGGCGCCCCATGTATTTGCAAATTCTTAAGGCAAAGCTGTATATGTTCTATTCCTAGGCATTTACAGAAACACTGCATCTTTAAAAAAGGAAGGTTCTGGGCCCCTGGGTGGATCAGTCAGTTAAGCATCTGACTCTTGGTTTTGGCTCAGGTGATGATCTTATGGTTTGCAAATTCAAGCCCTGTGTCAGTGCAGAGCCTGCTTGAGATTCTCTCTCTCTCTACCCCTGTCTCTTTCTGCCCCCTCTCTCTGGCTCACTCGAAGGAAGGAAGGAAGGAAGGAAGGAAGGAAGGAAGGAAGGAAGGAAGGAAGGAAGGAAGGAATAGAGAGAGAAAGAGAGAGGAAGGAAGGGAGAGGGAAGGAAGGAAGGAAGGAAGGAAGGAAGGAAGGAAGGAAGGAAGGAAGGAAGGGAGGGAGGGAGGGAGGGAGGGAGGGAGGGAGGGGAAAGAAAGAAGGTTCTTTTACACACCTTGCAAAACACCAAAGTTTTCAAGGCCTCAGCAGATGTTACATCGGCACAAGCATCTCCCTGGTAGAAATCTGTCCTTGGGCACCCAACCCCCAGCACCAGGAGTGTGTATGGCGGGGCGGGGGGGGGGGGGGCAGTCATTAAATTGGAGTTTGTTCATTTGAAATGTAGAGGAAGGCTCTGATGACATCTGCCACCTTTACGGTCAGAAAATTTATCAGCGGAGGAACAGTGTCAACGAGATTGCAGGAAGTATGTAAATGACGAAGAATAAATTTTCTAGCACCCTGTAAACACATTCACAACTGATAGGTCCATTACAAATCATTTTTATCTGCTTGTTCGTTTACAACAGTTCATTTGTGGAGGCTCACGAGGCACCACCCCATTCCACTTGGTCACCTAACTCTGCACATGTGAAAAGCACCAAACCTCACTCCTTTTAAAGAGCCCTACACCAGCCGGGCTTTCTCTAGTCCAAAGTAGTAAAGATTTTAAGTATTTCATCTCTTTCCTTTCTCTCCCATGCTCCCATTGACTATCTGATTCCTGCCACAGCCACATGCTGTGCCACGTGCTGAGATCTGAGATAAGGCTCAACAACAGGATAGGCAAGGTCCTTGCCCCTACGGGCTTGCAGCTGAGGGGGAGAGACAACAGACGCGTGGCCAACCCACAAACAGATCAAGTCAGATCAGGTAATGGGACAGCAAGAGGCTGGAACCGCGTGGGCCTGGGCTGGGCGGTGGAGGCTACTTAGTCTGCGGTCAGCGGGGCCTCCAAGAGGAGGTGATATTTGAGCTGAGACCTGAGGGAGGTGAAGGGGCTGGCCAAGGAAAGATCTGGGCACGGAGAATTCCAGGCAGGGGGAGCAGCAGAGCGCGAGGGCCCTGGGGCAGGACTGAGCTTGTGTGCTGGAGGCACGGCTGGAAGTCCGAGGAGGCAGGGCTTTGGGGAGAGGAGAGAGGAGGGGCCAGAGGAGGAAGGGCAGGGTGGTGCATGCAGGGTCCCCCCAGCCTGTAGTGAGAAACTGAGACTTTCTTCTCGGAAGCTGCTGGAGGGCGCAGCAGAGCAGTGGCATTAACACTCACCCCTCACCCCTTAAAGGGAGCAGTCTGGCTGCTGTGTGGTTCCAAAAGGTCTTGAGTGTGGTTCCAAAAGGGCTTACTAATCATGCGAGGCAGGAGAGTGTAGTGGTTAGAGTACTGGCTTTACATTCTGCAGCCAGGGTGCCTGGGATGAAATCCTGCCTCCACCACCACCTTGGGCAAGTCGCTTAACCTCTCTAAGCCTCAGCGTGCTCATCTGTATACTGGGAATAACAGTATGGTTGTGAGAAGCATTACAAGAAGTGCTCCAAGTATGGCAGCTATCATCCACATCGTTGTTATCGCCTCCAACACCATTTGCCGCCACCATCGCTGCCACTGTCACCACCACGACCACCGTCACCACCAGCAGCAGCATAGCTGGAGAGGCCTTCATGGCTCACTTTGCACCCCCCGCCAACCCTATTCCCTCCTGCATCCCCACAGGGCACAGCTTTTGGGACGGAGGGTGAGAATCAGTTCCCAAAGGTTCCCGAGCCTCACACTGCACAACTTCACGCATGAATTTGAGCAGGAAGCCACAGGACACTTCCCTGCAGTTGCTGAAGCAGATGTGGCAGAGGCAAAGAATGCAGGCACAGGCTTCTGGGAATACCAGGTTTTCATCAGGGCACACTACATACTGACCAAATCAGTGGCTTTTCAGCATGGCCAGGAGTCTTTCTTGAGGCAGGACAATCTGCCCCACTGCCTCCCACGAGCACCCCAGGGTCCTTAGGAAGCAGAGGCGGAAGCCATGGGGAAGAAAGCCCTCTGACAGAGGTGCGGGTGAGCTGGGCAGTTGCCCTGGATGCCAACCCCGGAATCCCCAGGCAAGTGGGGCTGACAGGGCAGACCCTCCCGTGGCTGATTAGGCCCAGAACACTGCTGTGTAAACAGCCCCGGCAGAGAAAAAGCAGAGACAACCTCCCGCACTGCCTCAGCTCGGCTACCTCCAGGGATGTGTCTAAAAAGGACAACACCCAAACCCAAACTGTCGAGGCCCAGCAGAGAGACAGAAGCCCTGCAAGGAGGGCTGGGGCCTTCCCAGGCGGGAAGCACGGTGTGTGCCAGCATGGGGACAGGCCAGTCCGGGTACACGGGTCACCGGAAAGGTGCTCAGGCACCCCTGCAGGAGGCCCACGTCGGAGGGGAGCTCGGCCGTCTGCTCCTTGGGGAAGAGGCACAGCTGTTCAGTGCCATTTCTGCAGGGTGCCCCACGATGCCACACAGCTGGCCAACCGGCACCTTCCCCCCCCTGGCCAGGAGCCCTCCCGCCACCTACACAGACATTCTTTCCAAGAGCAGGAGCCTAGCTTTCCTCTGTGTACTGAGAAACCACCTACCAGGGGTCCTACACGCTGAGGCTGGCTTTAGACAACACCAGATACCCCTCTCCAGGTTTCAGTTGTCAGCATCTGTTCAACTCACCCCGGCTAACCTTTTCTCTCGTTCTTGTTCTCTTTGTTCCTTCTTTCTCTCCTTTGTTCATTCGGAGAGGCGGCTTACCAGAGTGGTCAAGAGAACAGGCTTTGGAAGGAGACAACCAGGATCGATATCCCAGCTCTGTCTTTTATAAGCTGTGTGACTTTGTGCCGGCTAACCTAACCTCTCTGTGCTTCAGTTTTATCATCTGTTTGATGGAAATCGGAACAGTTCCTACTTCATAGGGTTGTCACAAGGATTAAATTGGTTAACATTTGCTAAACATTTAGAATAGTACCTGGCATGGACAAAGGGTTACACAACAGTTTGTTAAGTAAAAATAAGTAACTGTACTTAATGAATACTTGCTGAGGGCCCTCCATATATCAGACACCGTCCTGGATGCTTGGGACAGACCAGTGAACAAAACAGACTGCTGTCCTCCGAGAGCTGACATGCTGGTCAGGGAGATTAACAATACACTTAATAACAAGTAAGCCATGGAAAAAAATCAAAAGTAGGGCAGGGAAAGGAGAATTAGGAATATGTAGGGGGTGGGGTGGCAGGTTTGTAGTCTAAAATAGGATAGTTGGTGGAAGCCTCACTGAGAAGCTAACATCTGAGACAATACCTTAAAAAGGAGAGTCATCCCTGGAAGTGTCAGGAAAACACATCACAGGCAGTGTGAAGAGCTGTGCAAAGGCCCTGAGGTAGTTGTATGCCTGGAGTGTCTGAAATACAGCAAGAAGGCCAGAGAGGCTGGCAGTGAGTGAGGGGGCCAGAAGAAGGCAGAAGGTCTAGGGGGTCAGGATGGGGCGGGTAGATCATGCAGGTCCCTGCAGGACACCGAGACTCTGGGTGATAGCCTGAGCAAGAGGGGAGCCAACGAGGGAGGGACGGGAGGTTTCCCTCTGGCTGCTGCGCTGAGAACAGACTGAAGGAGGGCAGAGAGACCGGTGAGGAAGCAATCATCCAAGCAAGAGACACTGATGGCAGCTCAGACCCGTGGCTGCAATGGAAGACGTGAGAAGTGATCAGATTCTGGACATGTTTTGAAGGCAGGGACCACAGGACTCCCTGACCGAACGGACATGGAGCATGCAAGAAAGAAAGGTACAGTCTGGGGCCCGACGGCTGAGGGGACGGGTTGCCACGGACTGAGACAGGACGGCCACTGGTAGAAGCGGAGGGCACGCGGGTGTGGACGTCTGCGTGGCGGTGGAGCGTAAACGGCTGGGCGCAGACGTGGGGCAGGTGGGGCTGCGTGGGCTACAGGGGAAAACATGGCCGTCGCTGTAACTGGGGTGGGACCCTCGAGGTGAGTGGAGGCGGGGGACGAGGCCCTGATGCGCTTCCACGGTGAGCAGTCACAGGGAAGAGGAGCCGGTGAAGGGCATGGAGGAGGAGTGACGGGCGAGAAGGTGTGGGGACCCGGAAGCCAAGCGCTAGCAGGGGTGAGGACGAGCATCGGCTGTGGCCATGGTGGCCGGGTCCCCAGGGGCGAGCACTGAGGCCGGAGTCCACCACTGCATCCGACAACGTAAACGTCACTGATGCTGCTGACGAGAGCGACAACAAACTCAACGAGTATACACTGAGCACCTGACGTGCCGGCCACGATGCTAAAAACAGTACGTAAAGAATCTCATTCACTCACACGATTCCGTTAAGTGAGCGCTATCCACATCTCACAGACGAGGAAACTGAGGCACAGAGCGAGCACCACTCACGTGCCGGGTGGTCAGAGCCTGGGTTACTAATCACCACGGGACACGGTCCCCAAGAATCTCTGTGCAAGCGAGCAAGTGAATCGGAAACCAACGTGAGCTCAAGGCAGAACAGGGGGTCGGGTGGGGAGGCTGAGGGGCCGGGAGGAACCTCCCAGAAGCAGGCAGATACAAGGGGCATGAGCGGCTCTGCAGGGGGGGCACTGGGAAGCCGAGACCTGAGGTCTACCTGTCACTCAAAGCCGGGTGACCTCAGCAAGTCACGGTCTACCCTCCCACACCCAGAGATAAAGCGGCACGCGGAAAAGGCTGACGGCGGCCTAAGCCAGGTTTTATTGAGCTCAAGGGATCTCTCCTTTCTTCTGCAACCCTTTCTGTCTCATGCTGAAGATCCCCTGGCAGGACATTTTTTCCAACTACGGAGTAAAAATTCCTGGCTCAGGCTGAGGCTTTAGGGCTGCCATGTGGGAACGGAGGACAGCTGGTCTCTTCTCCGTGGAATGTCCTGACTGTCCTAGAGGCCGGATGTTATCAGGCCAGGAGGCTCTGCTTACAGGAAACAATCGGCCCCAACGGTGACGCCCCCGCCCCCCTCCCCCCACCTCTGGCTTCCCCACCAACCAGCACACAATACCCAGAAAATGAGGCCTCGGGATACTCCAGACATTGGAATTCAATGCATCACTCAGCGAGCTGGCCCTTAGCTAAGCACTTGACCGTATCTTCATACTTAACCCTCACAGCTACCTGGTTAAGGGGGACACTGCTATTATCCCATTTCAGAGCAAGAACAGGGTCACAGATAAGTGAAGCCAATT
Source organism: Felis catus (assembly GCF_018350175.1). NCBI lineage: Eukaryota > Metazoa > Chordata > Mammalia > Carnivora > Felidae > Felis > Felis catus. Next base: position 177,071,056 of record NC_058368.1, on the reverse strand, counting down.
TCCTAGGGTCTTACCGCCAGTAAGTGGCAGAGCTGGGATTTGAACCCAGGACCTTACAACCACAGTCCACACACTTAATCGCTGTGCTGCACACCCCAGAGGGATGCGCTGTAGCCCAGCATGTCGACCGGGGGCCCAGTGTCTGTCACACGGCAGGCACGCAGGGGGAGTGGCCGATCGTGAACAAAGCCTCAGTGCTTGGTGTGGCCTCTTGGTCCCTCCCCCCCAGCACACATCAGAGGCTGGGTCACACACGCGGAAGAACCAGAGGGGGCAGGGTGTGGAGGAGCGGCCCCTCCCCAGCACCCAGGCCACTGTCTCTCCATCTCCCATCAGCGTTGATGGCATGGGGACAGCAACTGGCCCACCTGAGGATGGCTGGGCAGGTGATATGTGCCACTGTCAAAACACAAGGCACTAGCCCAGGCAAAGAGCAGCTCCCAGCTGCCCCCAATATTTCGAAAAGCTTCTAGGAAACCACCGTCACCTTCCCCATGCTAAGGCCGGAGGTTCCTCACATGGCAGCCAGAGGGGCCCTTGTAAGTATAAGTCAGACGCCATCTCCCCAGTCCAAATCCTCAGGGGCGCCCCACTGCACACAGGGTAAAGCTCAAGTCCTGGACCCCGCGTGACCCTGTGCGACATGGCCCTTCGTGCAGAAAAGAGCGAGCGCGGCAGCCTGCCTGCCCCCCTTTGAAGGGCCTGCTTCCGCCACCGGCCCTTAGCAAGCCGCTGGAAACTTGGGTTTGGGGAGGGGTCCACCGTGAAGGGACAGGAGTGGCTCGCTCTGCCTAAACTGTTTGCACAGACGGTATGGTTCACGCTGAGCACCTGCCTTCCTTCTGGGGTCTGTGTCCTGCTGCAAAGCATCAGAGTAGTGAGCGCGCCGTGGCGGTACGGGTACCCTCCCGGCAAACCATCCAAACTTCAGGTGGACAGACCACACGCCTCTCTGATCTCTGCCCTCACCCCTGGCTCGGTGCCTTGGCCTCCTAGCCCTTCCCAGCCATGCTCACAGGCCAGGCCTTTGCCTCCACTCCCCAGGACCACTTACCTAGTCCCCTCCCCGACTCTGGGTGTCTGTTCACACAGAGCCCCTCCATGCCCTCCTTTTATCGGGGAGCAAACCCTCCCAGGCCCCCCTCTTCCTGAGCTGTTTTATTTTTCTCCCCCTCTTCATGTGCACCTACCCGCTGTCTGCGGCCTGTCTCCCCCAGTAGAACATAAGCTGTTTGAGGACAGGCTCTGGGGGAGCCTCCACAAGACAGCCCTCCCAGGACAAGAGCAGGCACTCAGGAGGCGCCCAGCGAGAATCAGCTGATGAATAAATGGTTGCTCCTGTGGTCACCCGAGCTGAGGAGAAACACACCCAGCTTCCAGGCCATCTCCTGCCTCCAAAGCAAGGGCAGGGCAGAGGGGGCAGGCCGCCACCCCCGGGAGAGGGGCACCGCTTACCTCCAGAAGCTGCGCAGCATTGGGCCGGGTCTCTGGGTTCTTATCTAGGGCCACCTTCAGGAAGTCTCGGAACTCCACAGACCTGGGGGGGTGGGGGTGGGGGGCGCCCACCGGTGGCAGCAGTCAGCTCCAAGTAGGGCAGAAACTGAGAAAATTCTCCCCGTCGCACACTCTACTCTCCTGGGAGTTGTGTGCTTCCCAAACACAGCCCTCAAAGACAAAGGCGCCTTTATGAGCTAAAGCGGTGAAGGCTACGGGGTTTTCACGATGACCTTTTCATTGTGAACATCACCGTACAGACGGGATGTGGAAATCAGAGAGCAGGGACTTGCCCAAGGCCACACGGTAATACACAGAAGTGCAGGGACTTATGCCCGAGCCTCGGTTCCCAGCCCAGGGTCGTGCCATGTGGCTGCTGGGGCTCATTTAGGCACTTACTCCCACAGCGGGATCCGGCTTATGGGATCACCCAGTCTGCTTTGATGGACAACCCATGTCCAGAGCACATGGAGGGCCTGGGTAGCTCAGAAAGGCCCAGAGACCTCCAGGCCCCAACTGCTCCCCCACTCTGGGCACTCCACCCACCCAATCCCACCTGCCCTGTGACCCAGGCCTGTTGGCCATGCAACAAACACCCTCAGGCAGACAGGCCTTGCTCCTTACCACTTAGAAGGCGTGAGCAGAGTGGGGGGATCCGACTTGGCAATCTTGAGCAGGACCCGCATGGGGTTGAGCTCATGGTGCGGGGGCTCGATCTGGGCCATCTCAATCAGAGTGATGCCCAGGGACCAGATGTCAGCTTTGTAGTCATACGGGGTGTCCTTCATGGTCTCACACATCACCACCTCGGGGGCCATCCTGAACCAACCAAGGGATAACACAGGGCTAAGAACCTGGCCTTCATAGGCCCTTCTCAGAGACTCGGGGTCAGGACCACCACAAGCCAGTGTCAGAGAGCTGGCAGCACTCCTGAATCACGATTTGCATTGCTGTCCATCCCACTGTCTTCCTTACGATGGTCTTCACTCAGTAAGATGCCTTCAAGGAGCTCCAATGCCATGTCCCGCTGCAGTTCCCGAAGCCTACCACAAGATGGCAGCAACAATCCAGAACACAGAGTCCTGGGGAAGGGGTGGGTAGAGGCAGAGGGGAAGGTGCCCAGAAAAAACTGGGGGCACAAGGTGGAGGGTGTGGAGAGAATACACCAGCACAGACAGAACGGATGGGAGAGAACAGGAGAAAGAGGAATGAAAGGGCAGAGAGAGAGAAAGAAAGGGTGAGTAATAAGCAAGCAAGAAAGGAGCCTAACTCCACATTGAGAAGTAATGCACATGAAAAACAGAAAGCAGTTAGGTGTGAAACTGAGAGAGGTTTTTTGTTTGGTTTGGTTTTTTTTATTTTGTTGCCTTTTTTGTTTGTTTGTTTAAGTAATAGTTTGGGGAAAGAAGGAAACACAATGGCCTAGAGAAGCCCAGAGAAACTTCACGGGAGGGTAGGAATTGAACTTGTTCATCCTCACAGTCCCAGCCCAGGGCCTCACATTCAATCTGTACTTGTTGAATTAATTAAGAATTAAACCATTTTCAGGGCATCTGGGTGGCTCAGTCAGTTAAGCACCCCACTCTTGATTTCAACTCAGGTCATGATCTCACAGTTCATGGGTTCGAGCCCCACATCGAGCTTTGTGCTGACAGCACGCAGAGCCTGCTTGAATTCTCTCTCTCTCCTCTTTCTCTGCCACTCCCCCACTCGCACATGCACTTTCTCTCTCTCTCAAAATAAATAAACTTTAAAAAAAAAAAGAATTAAACCATTTTCGAGGGGTTCCCGTTGAGGTGTCCCTAATGGAGTATTTTCTATACACATCATCGCATTTCATCCTCTCAACAACCTGTGCAGTAGGTGCTGTTCTATCCCTGATTTCGTAGGGGAGGAAACGGAGGGACAAGGAAGCTAAGCAACTTGGCCAAGGTCACAGCACTCGTGAGTGGTGGAGACCAGGCTCAGACCCAGCAGGCTGACTCAGGAGCCCTTGACGCGGCCAGAGGTCACCTTGGGGAGTCTGAGGTTGAGCCTTCAGTCCACCATTCCCTTTCCAGAAACTGCACAACTCACCAGTAAGGCGTTCCTATGAAGGAATCTCGTTTCTGCAGAGTTTTCAGATTCTTGGCAGACACACCAAAGTCAGCTGCAAGACAAAAATCAGATACAGTATTTGATGGACATTCCTCCACCCACAGTGCTGGGGTGTGAACTCAAGAGACAGACGTTCCAAGTCAATTAACAGATGCCATTTCCTATCTAGCAAATTTTTGATCATTAAAAATATATCTACTGCTGGAAGGATATATTGAGACATGCAATTTCCTTCTTGCTAATAACGGTATAAATTGAAGAGCCTTTCGGAAAAGTAGTGGGGCAATAAATTGCAAGAACCTTTAAAATATCTATACACTCTTCCGACGCAGTAATCCCAAACCTAGATATTTACCCTAATGAAATCTCAAATAAAAAAAAATTATGCAGAACGATGTTCATCCAAGTGCTATTGTAATAGTGACAAATTAAAAAGAACCATAATTATTTAGCTTTCAGAGAGTGATTTTAGCCAGAAATAATTGTGCCTTGGTTAAAGCTCACTGGCTATGATACTGTCTCTGCACAAAGCTGAAGGAGTGACTTTAAAACTTCTTATGTAAGAAATAAAGAAAATAAAACTTCTCATATACTATATTGTCTTCTCCAAAAAGGGCTTATGATGGCATATCTCTCTCTCTCACACACACACACACACACACACACACACACACACACACACACACATTGAGAGAGAGGTAAGAAAGATAAGGTAAAGGGTAAACAACTGAGCAGATTAAGGAAAGTGTGATGGGGCATCTGGGTGGCTCAGTCAGTTAAGCATCGACTCTTGATTTCAGCTCAGGTCATGATTTCACGTTCATGAAACGGAGCCCCGCATCAGGCTCTGTGCCGACAGCACTGCGGACCCTGCTTAAGACTCTCTCTCCCTCTGCCTCTGTCCCTCCTCTGCTCGCTCGCTCTCTCTCTCTCAAAAAAGAAAAAAAGAAAAAACAAAAAGTAAAGTGTGATGTACTGGCATATGACGGAGTATCTTATAGGTATTAAAATTAGTTTTGAAGTATTTTTATTCAATATTTTAACACTGAATTACACGTACGAATACATATCAATATTAAATGTTTAGTATGTATTTAACATTTGATATTATTTAACATGTATTTAAATATGTCAATATTTAACACCATATTAAGATATTGTATTTATAGGGGCGCCTGGGTGGCGCAGTCGGTTAAGCGTCCAACTTCAGCCAGGTCACGATCTCGCGGTCCGTGAGTTCGAGCCCTGCGTCAGGCTCTGGGCTGATGGCTCGGAGCCTGGAGCCTGTTTCCGATTCTGTGTCTCCCTCTCTCTCTGCCCTTCCCCCGTTCATGCTCTGTCTCTCTCTGTCCCAAAAATAAATAAACGTTGAAAAAAAAAATTTTTTTTTAAAGATATTGTATTTATAGACTTAGAAGGTGCAGCAGGAAAGGGGAGGACACACAGTTGAACAGTGTGTGGTCGGCTCAATGCTCCCTTCCCCCACAAAAAAGGGCAAAATATACATGAACTGACTTGGAGGAAATACACCAACTGGCTAAAACGGTTGTGTGTGGATCATGAGACCAGGCTAGGTTTCTTCTACTTTTCTGAATTCTTCAGGTTTCCCATGATGAACATACAAGACTTTCAAGACTAACAAAAATTAAATGTATCTTTAAGCCATCCAACAGCACCAGCCAGTCTTCCTTCACAAGCCCAATACTAAGAGAAGAGTCCAATGCCACATGCTCAGTTGGAGCACGTGACTCTTGATCTCGGGGTTGGGAGTTCAAGCCCCATGTTGGGCATAGGGACTACATCAAAATAAAATCTTTTTGGGGGCGCCTGGGTGGCTCAGTCGGTTTAAACGTCCAACTTCGGCACAGGTCATGATCTCACGGTTGGTGGGTTGGAGCCCCACGTCAGGCTCTGTGCTGACAGTTCAGAACCTGGAGCCTGCTTCGGATTCTATGTCTCTCTCTCTCTCTCTGCCCCTCCCCGCTTGCACTCTGCACGTGTGCACGCTCTCTCCCTCTCTCTCAAAAATAAAAATTAAACAAAATTTTTTAATAAAATAAAATCTTAAAAAAAAAAACTTTTTTTAAAGCATTCCAACTAGTAAGTTAACATAAACTTTTGTATGACAGAAAAAACAGGTAAGTTTCATCTTGATTAAAAAATAAATTCAAAAGGAAGCAACACCTTGAGCAGACTGCTGCTGCTTAATTCAAAGCAAGACAAGTTGCAAAGCTGTTACAACTGCCAGCCGCCCCAGAAGCCTGTCTAGGTCTTGAAATGAGCTGGCCCGAACCACAGTCACATAACAACTGCTGTCCTGGAGAGCTTGAATCAGACCCACAATTTCAAACCAGGAAGGAGCATAATGCTAAGAGCATAGGCCTGAATACCAGAGAGCTGGTTCCAGTCTCAGCTCTTTTTTTTTTTTTTTAAACATTTATTTATTGTTGAGAGAGAGAGAGACAGAGCATGAGCAGGGGAGGGGCAGAGAGAGAGGCAGACACAGAATCTGAAGCAAGTTCCAGGCTCTGGGCTGTCAGCACAGAGCCCAACGCAGGGCTCGAACTCACCAACTGCGAGATCATGACCTAAGCTGAAGTCAGATGCTTAACCGACTGAGCCACCCAGGTGCCCCCGGGCTCTTCTTTTTCACTGGTTCATTCACCTATTCATCAGGGTGCCATCTGGAGGCAGACATCAGCCAGGAGCAAATTAAGTCCTTGCCCTCAGCAGCTCAAAGTTCAGTGGTGGAAGGAGAGGACAACCGGACAAACGCCAGTAAGTACATATTCCTAACTGTGTAAAGGGTGGAAAGATGGGATAGGCAGTCTACGGTCAGAGAAGTATGTGTGAGAGAGAGAGAGAGAGAGGGAGGGAGAGAGAGAGACAGTGAGCAGGAGAGAGCACAAACAGGGAAGGAAGGAGTGAATATTAACTGAACATCTATTATGTGCCAGGCATCCATTCATTCAACACATATTAATTGAACATCTATTATGTTCTAGGTGCAGGAGTGAACCAAAATCTTCACCCTAGTGTGGCTTGTTACTCTAGCAGTAAAAACAGGCCCTCCACAAGCCCCACGGCAGGTGAGAGGCGGACGGGCGGTTCTTTTAGACAGGAGGTCAAGATCTGGGGGAAGAGATTTACAGACAGGGATGACAAATGGGCTGAAGGGCCTGGAAGGGGCAAGGCAGAGTGGCTAGAGGGAGAGGAGGTGGCAGCAGATAAGGCAGGAGACAGGCAGGGGTCAGGACAGTTAGTACACCTCTGACCCTCAGTCTCCCTGTGATACAGGGGTGGTGATTCCGTAGAACTACTCTGTAGGGTTGCCACGAGGATTCAATGACACACACGAGGCACTCAGCTCCAAGCCCAGCGCTGTGTAAATGCCCTGTCCATGGGGCACGTGAGCCAGCAGACTCAAGAATCTTAGACTGGAGCCTGGCCGAGGGTCCTGGGAATGGTCAGGAAAGCTGGTCTCTGAGCCCGGTCAAGGCTAAGTAGATGGTAGGTGCTCCGTCAGCGGATGACAGGCCCGGAGGGACCAACGGCTGTGGCAGAGTGAAGTTCAAAACCAGGAAACCCACAGGAGAACCTGGCTCTGCTGAGGACTACCTGGGAGGCCAGGACAAGTTGCCACGTTTCCGGGCTCCTGGGTAAGAACGGGGGGGGCCTGCCTTACCTCCTCCCTACGCGGCCCCTGCAAACACCAACAATGGCCAGCACAGATTTCCTAGGAAATCTTTTGGGAACAACAGTGACTGCCTCTCAGACCCAGCGTGAGGCTCCCTGGAGGGAGGCAGGAGGCACTCCCCCACCAGGGTCTCCATTCCCCGCCTGAGAAGAAAGAGGAAAAGCAGAAACCACCACAGTTTTGCAACGACACACAGCTGGTCTCCAAGACCCTCCCTTAGGCATGAGCCAGCCAGCCTCTTGGATGGCGGCTACTTCCCCTTCTGCCCCACGTCTGCCCCCCAAGACGGGGCCCACCCAGGAGGGTGGGGCGGCCCCTCCCGGCAGCCCTGGGACTTCAGGCTGCCTGAATGGTGTTTACAGGAGGCGTCCCCTGACAGGTGGGGGGCTGCCTCCGACAGCTCAAAGGGGCTTTTCCCCATGCAGTCTCTTCTAATGCAAACATTCCTCTGTCCTTCTCCCGTTTCACAAGGATCAGAAGCAAGGGCAGCAGGTAGGAAGGTGGGGCCTGTTTCATAAGTTATCATCTCCATAAGGAAAGAGGTCATTTCTGCTGTATCCAGAGCTGCACTGCGGGCACAGCTGACACAGGAAGTACAGCTGAATCAATGAATGGACGGACTTTGCTAGACCGCGTCTTATGTTTGGGAAAAAAATAACTGGTTTGGGGTGCCTGGGTGGCTCAGACAGTTAAGTGTCCGACTCTTGATTTCACCTCAGGTCATGATCTCGGGGTCGCAGCATCGAGCCCCGCATCAGGCTCCATGCTAAGGGTGGAGCCTGCTTAAGATTCTCTCTCTCTTCCTCTGCCCCATTCCCCTACTCGCTCGCTCTCTCAATCTCTAAAACAAACAAACAAATAAATAAATAAAACTGGGTTTTAAGAAATATATTTGTTGCTTCTCCAAAGAGATTGTTAAAAAAAAAAAAAGAAATATATTTGACACAGCGATTCTCTTTCTAGAAATAGATTCCCCCAAATCATGTTTATAATATATATGGAAGCTTACAGAAGCATTATTGGAAAGAGTAAGAAATTGGAAAGCACCCAGTTGTTGCCAAAGCTGAGCTGGCAAAGGAGTTAGAAAAACTGTGGTGCAGCCCAGCCGTGAACTAGTATGCAGCCCTTTTTTTTTTTTTTTTTTTTTTAATTTTTTTTTTCAACGTTTATTTATTTTTGGGACAGAGAGAGACAGAGCATGAACGGGGGAGGGGCAGAGAGAGAGGGAGACACAGAACCGGAAACAGGCTCCAGGCTCTGAGCCATCAGCCCAGAGCCTGACGCGGGGCTCGAACTCACGGACCGCGAGATCGTGACCTGGCTGAAGTCGGACGCTTAACCGACTGCGCCACCCAGGCGCCCCTAGTATGCAGCCCTTAAAGAGAATGAGATTGCAGGGGCACCTGGGTGGCTCAGTCAAGCATCCAACTCGTGCTTTCAGCTCAGGTCAGCAACCCAGGGTCATGAGATCGAGCCCCACGTGGGGCTCCACGCTGAGTGTAGAGCCAGCTTGATAGTCTCTCCACACCCCCCGGCCCTCTCCCCCACCTAAAAAAATACATATATCAAAAAAAAAAGGAGATTGCATTTGTATGTACTAACTTGGGACTTCATCCATAACATGTTGCCCTGAACATGATGGTGACTGATGCATATGATAGAATGTACAGAATTCCAGTTGTATTTTAAAAGAAAGACATACACCTACTGTGTGCACACATACACCCACAAACACAGAACAGCGTCTGTGAGGTTATACATCAAACCTAATGGTAACCACCTCCCCAGAAGCAGGATTTGGGGAGAGCACACAAGGGGGTCTTACATTTTGCTTTTAAACATTTTTCTAACGTTTATTTATTTTGAGAGAAAGAGACAGAGAACGCATGTGCTCCCAAGCCGAAGAGGAGCAGAGAAAGCGAGGGAGATAAAGGATCCCATGGGGCGCCTGGGTGGCGCAGTCGGTTAAGCGTCCGACTTCAGCCGGGTCACGGTCTCACGGTCCGTGAATTCGAGCCCCGCGTCGGGCTCTGGGCTGATGGCTCAGAGCCTGGAGCCTGTTTCCGATTCTGTGTCTCCCTCTCTCTCTGCCCCTCCCCCGTTCATGCTCTGTCTCTCTCTGTCCCAAAAATGAATAAACGTTGAAAAAAAAAAAAAAAAAAAGAATCCCAAGCAGGCTCCGCATTGTTACAGTTCGTGAGACCATGACCTGAGATGAAATCAAGAGTTGGATCCCTAAGGGGCGCCTGGGTGGCGCAGTCGGTTAAGCGTCCGACTTCAGCCAGGTCACGATCTCACGGTCTGTGAGTTCGAGCCCCGCGTCGGGCTCTGGGCTGATGGCTCAGAGCCTGGAGCCTGTTTCCGATTCTGTGTCTCCCTCTCTCTCTGCCCCTCACCCGTTCATGCTCTCTCTCTGTCCCAAAAATAAATAAACGTTGAAAAAAAATTAAAAAAAAAAAAAAAAAGAGTTGGATCCCTTAACCAATTGAGCCACCCAGGTGCCCCAGGTCTTACATTTTTTAACTTTAGATGCTTTTATTCTTTAAAATGTTTCTGATAAAGAGGACACCGCTTTTCTGGCTTAAAAAGCTGAAATGCACGTAGCAGAAGTCTTTTAGGCTTGTGGGTTCTTGTTTTTGCTTTTTGAGTAAAACCCAGTGGGAGCCAGGATGTGGTGAGAGAACTTCACACTCGCCGGGGGTGAGCTGCGCACCCTGGACGGAGGGCACACTGACTGCAGGGATTAGCAAAAAACTGACACACTGCACACGCCCAACAGTCGTAACAAACGCTAATATTTACTGAGAACTTGCCAGGTGCACAGCACTGTGCAGACTTCTGCACATCACTTACATCTTCCTCTGCAAATCATTTTGCATATCATGTGCATATATATATATATCCCTGTGCAGATCATTTATAGCCAGGACCCTCGGAGCAGGGAAAATTATTATCCCCCTTCTCTACAGATGAGAAAACTGAGGAGCTTGCAGATGGTTACCCAGCTCTAAGGACAGACATATGCTAAGTCTGTGCTTTTTTTTTTTTTTTTTAATGTTTATTTTTGAGAGACAGAGACAGAGTGCAAGTGGGGAAGGGGCAGGGAGAGGGAGACACAGAATCCAAAGCAGGCTCCGGGCTCCGAGCTGGCAGCCAGAGCCTGATGCGGGGCTCGAACCCACGAACCGTGAGATCGTGACCTGAGCTGAAGTCGGATGCTTAACCGACTGGGCCACCCAGGCATCCCGAAGTCTGTGCTCTTTACCACTACCAGGTTCTACCATTCTGTGCGCAGAAAAAATACTGAAAGGAAGACTAGGGTGGTGCATTGTGGCAACATCAGGAATGACTTTCACGTCCTTCTTTGTGGGTCTTATTCCAGACTGTCTGGAATTCTAGACTGTCCAGACTGTATCAATCTATATACTCGTTTATAAATATGTTTTTCTTATGACCAAAGCAATGCTGCTTATCAAAAATCCAAACATTTACAGATTCGAAAGTCTCCATAATCCTGGCAGAGATAAACACTTTAAGTGTTTGCTGCACACAGCTCCATGTTTATTTACATAAATAAGAAGTATATGCGTAAATAAAAATACTTTTGAAAAATAAAACCAGATGAAGCCTACTATCTTGCAGCTTGTGTTTTGTCCCTTCACGGTGTGTACATACATTTTTACAAGAGATTACACATTTCCTACAATCTTCAGTAGCTGAAGAAGACTTCATTGTAGGCTAGTACCATAACTCTACAGGAATTAGCTGGATCATTTCTCATTTCTTGCTGTTACAAATATTGTTGCAATGGGTATCATTGTACGTATCTTCCTATACGTAAATCCCACATATTACTTTTATAAACAAAAAAAAATCACACAATGTAAGAAGTTATAGATTACACACACACACACACACACACACAGAGCCGTGAACTTAGACCGTATGGAGATACCTAACAGAAACTCTCATCTGTCCCCTTAACTGCAGAGGACCAAAAGAATCCAAGGTAAGAGGAGCCTATTCCCAGATAATGTCAGGCCAGTTAAAGGCAAACCGCCTTCCCTCCTGGACCCTCTACCCCAGGCCAGTGAGTCTGTAGGCCAGCATGGTCAGGGCTTACCCTGGGATTTAGGTCTGAGAACCTTCTAGGTGGTCCTCAACCATGGGGTGCTGTGTGTTCCAGGATGATTGAAAGTGGGTGGGGGTGGTCTGGCTGTCACATGAAGGCGAGTGTTCCTGCCATTTCACGGGGGAGAACCTCCTAAGGTAAAAATGGTCTCATCTAAAATGCCAGCAGTGGTCCCGTGGACAAACCCCAGCCAGGGTCCTCATGGTGCCGACAGGGAAGCGAAACCTGGAGAGGGTGAGGGACCCGCTGAAAGTGAGCTGGGGACAGGAGAAAACAAAGGCTTTGCCCCCAGCCCTGGAATCCCACGGGCCTTCCTCCTCAGGATTACAGCACCAGCTCATTAACAGGGAGGCCCCACCACGGCACCCAAGTGACTTCTCTGAATTGGCAGCACGGTCTGCCTCTCCAGAAGGCAGCTTTCCTGCCTCTGCTGTCACGGAGGCAGCACCTGGCAGGAAAGCGAGAAGATTCTGTGATCTGAGACAAACTGCTTCATGTTTCTGAGCCTCAGTTTCCTCATCTAGGAAACAGGCATCATACTAGGTAGCCAAATGTGAGGCTGACCGAACTGCTCTATTTTTCTGTTTCCATGTTTATTTTCTTTTGTTTATTAGATACACGTGACCACTATAGAAGCCTTTGTTTTCCCATTCATTCTGGTCCACCTTCAGCCTCCCAGCCCCGCGGCCTTCGCTGACTCTCTCTCTCCTCCCCTACATAACCCTGTCTTTTTCTGGTATTTTCTCCCTCAACCTCAATTACACATTCAGAACTCTGTTCTTGCTTCCAACAGGCTGTGCCAGTCTACGGGGGACAACAATTTGGTTTTCTGGTCAGTGCAAATCTACTTTCCTTCTGGCAAACCATCCAACCCACCCCAACCACACTCTTCCATGGAGAGGACGAGGGAATGGGGTGGGTTAATATTTCCATATTGCTACCTGACCCCTCTTCCTTCTCAGAGAAGCCCTCCTTACTGGACCTTGTCGATTGATCCAGAGGGTCTATGCCCACACCAACGTAGGCCAATCAGAATCCTTCACTGGGATTTTTTTTTTAATATTTATTTTTGGGAGAGAAAGAAACAGAATGTGACCAGAGGAGGGGCAGAGAGAAAGGGAAACACAGAGTTCAAAGCAGGCTCCAGGCTCTGAGCTGTCAGCACAGAGCCCAACGCAGGACTCGGACTCCTGAACCCTGAGATCACAACTGAGCCAAAGTCAGACGCTTAGCTCACGGAGCCACCCACACACCCCTCACTGGGATTATTAACCGGAGACCTGAAATGGTGAGGTTCCGATGATCAACCTTCAGAAGATGATGCTGGGAAAATTAAAACTAGCCCTAGCCAGAGGCTTTGTGGAGGGGGCTGGTCAGAGCCTAACCAACGTGCACAGAAAGGCAGACCAGAGAGAGTCTCAGGAGCGTTTGTGTTCCAGGGTTCAACTGCCCTGGATGCCCAGCTGATCTCTTCCCCAACACAGAGGCACTTTCTCCTGTCTGCCTTCGATCACAGGAGAACGGTTCTCATCATTTATTGCTACAATAAGGTAATGGTTAAGCACGTGGGCTCTGAAGCCAGATGCGCTGGTCTGAACCCCAGTTGTGCCTCTTACTGGCTGTACGATCTGGGGTTAAGTTAACCTCTTTAGACGCCAGGTATCTCCATCTCCTCTGTACAATGTTAGCAGTGGTCTTTAAGGACTGAATGAATTACTACACATCAAACACCGGCTCAGTACATGATAGTCATACTGAAAGAATCAGGTCACCAGCCCGCTGGCTGCAGCAAGCAGGAATTCTGGGTTGGGGGTCAAGGTGGGGGTGAGGGGCAGGTAATGGGCTCCCGCCAGGCCCACTCGCCTGGCCTCCTATGCATCAAGGGGACTTTGGGAATTAGGAATCCTGCAGTAATCATAACGTGGTAAAGTGACGACAATGCTACAGAAACTACCACTGACTGGTACCCAGGTTCTGGGCTGAGCATTTTGACTTTTAGGCCAGTCTGGACTCCTGCTTAGAATGTGAAAGACTCCAAAAGTAAAATTCTCCTCCCATTTTCAGAGATGCACCACTGGGGAGAGGAACACAGACTCTCCGGAGAAGAGGGAACACTGTCTCTCATAGCAGCGTCTCTGAAATGTCCCTAGGCCCAAGAAAGAAACCTAACGTTTGCTGGCCCCTCTCTGTGTAGATGCTTTTAAAAAAATGTTTATTTTAGGGGCGCCTGGGTGGCGCAGTCGGTTAAGCGTCCGACTTCAGCCAGGTCACGATCTCGCGGTCCGTGAGTTCGAGCCCCGCGTCGGGCTCTGTGCTGATGATGGCTCAGAGCCTGGAGCCTGTTTCCGATTCTGTGTCTCCCTCTCTCTCTGCCCCTCCCCCGTTCATGCTCTGTCTCTCTCTGTCCCAAAAATAAATAAACGTTGAAAAAAAAAATTAAAAAAAAATGTTTATTTTTGAGAGGGGGGCGAGGGGGAGGGGCAAAGAGAGACAGGAAGAGAGAGACAGAACCCCAAGCAGGCTCCACACTGTCAGCGCGGAGCCCGACACGGGGCGCAAAACCACGAACCTGCGAGATCATGACCTGAGCTGAAATCAAGTGTCGGACACTCAACCACCTGAGCCAGCCAGGCGCCCCACCTGCAGATCCACGCTCTGTGCGCACGGTCTCACTACACTGTCATACGAATCCCGTGAGATGGGAACTGTTACCACACTCTTGACTTTGAGAAACTGATGCCCAAAAGGGTGAGGTGACTCACCCAAGGTCACCCAAGGTGACATGGCAGATCCGGGGCCAGAACACGGTTCTTCAGACCGCAGCGTCCACCCCCCACCAAATATCCCAATGGTCTCTGGGCGGCAGGCGTGCTTCCTCTCTCTCTCTCTCTCTCTGCGCCTATGGGTTCCCACTGGTCATCAGAAATCGCTTCCCCCCACTCAGAGCGGGAGCTCGTGCCTTCCTTGGCAATGACCAAATGAGCCTCAGGGAAGTCTGGTATGAACAAGGAAGAAGGCAAAGTGTCTAGCAGCAGAGAAGGACACAGCCCTGAGCCTCCCTGTGACAGTACTTTGCATACTTCACCCGACTGGTCCCAACTAACCCTGAGAGGCGATCTACTGTTACACCCATTGCACAGATCGAAGAACTGAGGTTTGGATAGTTACGTACGGTTCTCCGGCTCGAGGTGGCAGAGCCAGGACTTGAACCGTGCCTGTCTGTCTAGAGCCCACGCTCTGCTCAGCTCTCCCTGCTGCTTTTCACTCTATTCCCACTCCACTGAGAAGCCTGGGTGTGGCCCTTGCTTGGGAGAGAGATCTGCTAAGCAACTGTCTTATGCATCCCTGAGTTATATAAGGACATGGGGGAGAGGGGGCCTCAGGGCCCGAGGCAGTCTCAAGAAGCCAGCAAGAGTCAGTCGAGCTGCCACTGTGTCTCCCAGGCCTCCTCCGCTGCTCTGCCAGGCTGCAGATTCCAGGCCCAAGGGGGATGGAGAATTTTCCAAAACAGAACAACAGGCCCCGGCAGGCGTGCACATCACGGCTCCCAGGGCTCCGTGAAATCGTGTAAATACTCACACTCAACTCTCCCTGCACTTTTTGCCTTTTTCATTGGCTTCCTGGTGTTCTCAACTGCATATGCCAAGTCATTTGGAAACCTGATGCACCCGTCTGCTTCCATCCGGCCCCCTGCTAGGCTCTGAGTGAGATTCTGGAGTCCGCTCGGCGTGTCAGTTCAGTGCCCTCCAGATTTAGGGGGTGTGCAGGGGGAGATGGCAACGGGAGATGGGAACCCCATGGGGACACCTCAGCCCAAGGCTGCTGGGACCCTCCCTCCCTCCCTGCCCCCACCAGGGCCTCTCTGCTCTGACTGGCTGGTCCTGACCAGGTTTGCTGTGTGCTGCCTCCTCCAAGTGAGAAGTTCTTGAAGGATGGAGCTGAAGGTTTCCCTTGAATCCCTCGGAGCACAAGAGGCTCTCTTCTGTCCCCCACCCCATACTCCCTGAGCCTGAAGGCAAAGACACTCCCCAACCTGGCCCCTCCCTGACCACCCATGCTCCACCCCTGAATGACCCCAACCACTGGCAGCTGTGAAGTCCGAAAGACCCAAGTCCCAACCCTGCTACTTCTCCTCCCTCATGGTCTGAACTCAGTGTCCTCATCTATGTTGGGTACAGTCCCTCCCCTCCCCACACTCCTGCCCAGTACCCCCTGGAGTGCAGATTAAATGACCCATCTAGAAAGTGCCTCCTCTGATGGCTGGCATCTAGCGGGTGCTTCATAAACCCAGTTAAGTGTGCATTATCTTTTTTTAATGTTTATTTTTTATTTTTCAGAGAGCATGGGGAGAGGGGCAGAGAGATGGGGGGGGGGGTGGGGGACAGGATCTGAAGGGGGCTCTGTGCTGACAGCAGAGAGCCCTGACACGGGGCTCGAACTCACGAATCATGAGATCATGACCTGAGCCGAAGTCAGATGCTTAACTGATTGAGCCAACCAGGTGCCCCAATGTGTATTATTTTTATTATCAGTCCCCCCAAAACATTCTGCTGTTCTTTACTTCCATGCCCCTGCCTGCTAGGCTCCCTCTTCCTGGCTTGCCCTGCCCAACCTGGTTTACTTGGTAAATACCTATCCGCCTTTCACAACTCAGCTCAAACTATCCTCCTACCAAAGCCTCTTCTAAACCCACACCTCCAGGCTCAGGTGGAAGAACCGAGCCCCCCCCCCCAACCACCACCATAAACTCCCCACTCCAGCCCTGATGCTCTCAAGTGTCTCCCCACTGCCTGGGAACTCTGCAGGAGCAGGAAGGAGACCAGAATCTCACTCCCTTCCAGTTCCCAGAGCCCAGCACAGGGCCTGGCACACAGCAGACACTTAAGGAAACAACGGTAATGACAGCCGGCCTTTACAGAGAGCTTGTTACACATACACCTGCTTGTAACTGGTATCACAACCTTCCAACAGATGTTTTATTATCATTCGCATTTTACAGATGCGGAAATGGAAAAGCAGCGAGGTTAGGGGGCTTTACCAAGGTCACAGACCTAGAGGCAGACTTGGGATTTGAACTCAGGACTCTCTGACTAGAGTGCATGCCCTTAACCATTCCAGGTACAAGAAGGAATACGGAGGAAGAAGAGCCACAGGGATGTGAGCTGACCCCCGGAAGGTACCAGGACATAGCACAGAGTGTGGCCCTCCCTGCTCACGCCTGGTCTGAGAAACTTCTTCATACTGCTGGTTTCAAGACAGAACCAACCCGACCCTCTGGACAACAGAGCATTTCTAACAAGCTGCCAGGTCAGGCTGCTGCTACCACCAACCATACTTTGGATAGCGAGGGTCAAAAGTGGTGGTTGTCACAGTGGTCCCATCACTACTGCTGCACGTGGGAGCTTATTAGAAATGCAAGTTCTGGGGCCCCTGAGAAACTCAGTTGGCTAAACTTCCGACTCCTGACTTCGGCTCAGGTCAGGATCTCACGGTTTGTGGGTTTGAGCTCTGCGTCAGGCTCTGTGCTCACCGTGTGGAGCCTGCTTGGGATTCTCTCTCTCCTCTCTGCTCCTCTCCCATTTGTGCTCTCTCTCTCTCTCAAAATAAATGAATAAACTTTAAAAAAGGAAGGAAGGAGGGAAGGAGGGAGGGAGGCAGGAAGGAAAAGAAAGAAAGAAAAAGAAAGAAAGAAAGAAAGAAAGAAAGAAAGAAAGAAAGAAAGAAAGAAAGAAAGACAGACAGACAAGGAGGGAGGGAGGGAGGGAGGAAAGAATAGAAAGAAAGAAGGAAAGAAGGAAAGAAGGAAAGGAAAGAAGGAAAGAAGGAAAGAAGGAAAGAAGGAAAGAAAGAAAGAAAGAAAGAAAGAAAGAAAGAAAGAAAGAAAGAAAGAAAGAAAGAAAGAAAGAGAGAAGGAGGGAGGGAGGGAGGGAGGAAGGAATAGAAAGAAAGAAAGAAAGAAAGAAAGAAAGAAAGAAAGAAAGAAAGAAAGAAAGAAAGAGAGAGAGAGAGGGAGGGAGGGAGGGAGGGAGGGAGGGAGGGAGGGAGGAAGGAAGGAAGGAAGGAAGGAAGGAAGGAAGGAAGGAAGGAAGGAAGGAAGGAAGGAAAGTTCTTGGGCCCCACCCAAGACAGAAACGCTGGCGTTAACACCCAGCAATCTTGAGTGTTGGGAGCCCTCCAGAGGACTAAAATGCACTAAGTCTGAGAACCCACTAGAACTGCATCCATTTTGTAAGGCCCAGCCCCACCCTAAGGATCGAAGCGCTCATGGAGGGGAGTGCGGTGATGTGGGCGAGCCCTGGGAAGCAAGCCAGCGGGCCCTGGGGTCAGCCCTGGCTCTGTCCTTACTAGCTCTGACCCAGGGCAGGTCCCCACCCTCTGAGCTTCAGAGCCCTCAAAGCAAGGATGCTGGGAGCTGCTCTCCTGTGGCAGAAGATGTACTAGATGATTGCACTGCACCATTTCTGTTCCAACCCTCATGATGATCTCTGCAGTTCTCCATCACAGGGACACAACGCTGGTGCAGTTTCTTGTGGCCATGATGCAAATTGTTCCTTACAGCTACGCAGGTTACCACTAGAGAAAGTACAATAGTGACGTTCCTATGCTGGAAGGACACGGTCGAGGGAGGGGGAGAGGTGCGGACGAATGAGTGATTTAGCCACCAGGAAGGTGTTACTAGAAAAGAGTGGAATGAAGTCAAACTGTCTCTCTGTCACTGACAGACAAAACATCTCTCTGTCCGGACACCCTTCCACTGGCAGAGACGTATGCACACGTGATCTGGGAGGACAACCAGTGCCAACTTCTGGAGAATGAGATTGGAGGGACTTCCAGGCTCTCCCCTCCCAACGTTCCTGTACTGTGTAAGTTGTGGATAATAAACATGTATGATTTTCCATCAAACAATAAAAGCCATTAGTTAAGAAACAGCATTACAGGGGCGCCTGGGTGGCTCAGTCGATTAAGTGCGTCAGACTTGATTTCGGCCCGGGGGGTGAGCTCACGGTGGTGAGATTGAGCCCCACATCAGGCTCTGTGCCAGCAGCACGGAGCCTGGCTGGGATTCTCTCTCTCCCCCTCTGCCCCTTCCCTCTCGTGTTTACACTCTCTCTCTCAAAATAAATAAATAAACAAACATTTTTTAAAAAAGGAAATAGCATTATAAGCATATGATTGATCAATGCAGGAGTAAATAGGACAAGAGTTCAGTGTCATTGGTGGAAATGGATGGGGAAAGAAGGTGGTGGTAGCAGATGAGGTGTGCCTGTGTTATTTTGGTTAAAAAAAAAAAGGTATTAAAAACACAAAGAAATTCTGACACCTGCTACAACACGGATGAACCTCAAGGACATTATGCTGAGTGAAACAAGCCAGAAACGAAAGCACAAATGATTGCACTTATAGGGGGTCCCTAGAACAGTCAAAATCGTAGACAAAATGTAGAATGGAGGTGACCAGGGCCTGGGGGTGGGGGTTAGTGTTTACTGGGGACTGTGTTTCAGTCTGGGATTTCGGAAATGTCCTGGAGACAGATGGTCGTGATGGCTGCACGACAACGTGAACGTACTTCATGCCACTGACCTGGACACTTAAAAACTACACTTCAAAGTTAAGGTGATCAATTTTATGTCACATGCATTTTACCACAATCTGAAAAAAAAAAGAAAAGAAAAGAAAGAAAACCCAAGGAGAGAAGAGACGAAAACAAAAAAAAGTTTGTTTCCACACATACGCCTGACGTCCTATTTTCTACCTGCGAACGGAGGCGGACTCGTCCCTCTGTCCGCCACTCTCACTCAAATTCTCTAGATTAGAAGCAGGAGCAAAAGGGTCAGACCAGCGCCTCCCACAGGACACCACCAGCCTCATGGGCAGATCCCTGGCGAGGGGCCGTCCTGGGCGCTGGAGGATGGTGAGCCACAGATGCCAGGGGTCTCCTTTGTCCCTAGTTGTGACAACCAAATGTTCCTGGGGGACAAAAATCACCCTCAGTTAAGAACCAGTGGGTGAGACCGAGCCAATGGGAACCATCCTGTGGCCCGGGGCAGGTGGCGGAAAGACCAGCGACATCTCGGGCCGCCGTGGGAGTGAGGATCCCACACGCACTCCCTCCTGCCCACAGAGGCCAGGCTGACAACCCCCAGGCGGGCCCCGTGGGGCTCTGCCTTCCTGTCCTCACCCACAGACACCCCGTACCCAGCCTGATGTCTCCCTCGAGGGTCATCAGCACATTGCCAGCTTTCAGATCCCGGTGGATGATCCTCTTGCCGTGCAGAAAGTTGAGGGCTTCCAGCATCTGGCGGCAAACCACCTGAATCTGGGGCTCGGTGAGGCCTCTGTCCAGCTCTGGAAACAGACAGGGGAACCACTGTCAATGCAGCGCCCACTACAGGCAGCTGAATGTCAAGTTCATGCCAGGTACAAGAAATACAAAAGCCCCCACCATTACTGAGCACTTGACCACGTACCGAGTTCATTTCTAAACACTCCACATGTTACCTGTTTTGTCCTCAGAGTAACACTATGGAGCAGACACAATTATTACCTCATTTTACAGAGGAAGAAGCCAAGGCTCAGAAAGGTCAACATACTTGCTCACGGTCACACAGGAAGAAATTCACCGATCTTAGATTCAAGCCAGCCAGTCTGGCTTTAGAACTCAGGTTCATATCAAGAGGCAAAGATCCATTCTGCAAGCAGACAGTCAGTGACACTTACACCATGTCAGGCTCCGTGCCTGGTGCAGGGACACGGAGAGGCACGTGGAAACGGTGAGCAATGCTTGGAACAGAGTGGGATTTGGATGAGGGTTGGGGGCAGACAGGATGGGCAGCAACCCCTTCTGCCTGGGAATTAGGAGGCTCCCCAGGAGAAAGGGGACACATTCAAGCTGTGTCTTGTACGAAGAACAGGTGTTCGAGAGGCGAAAAGGCGAGGCCAGGGCATTCCAGGTCAAGGAAGCAGCAGAAGCAGAGGCCCGGAGGCTGACACGAGCTGGCGTTAAAGAAACGTCCGCTGGCTGGTGGTGGTGTTGGAGGAGCGAAGGTGCTGGAAGGTGAAGGGCTAGTGGGAAGGCCGTCATCAAGAGCCTCTTGTGCGCGAGTCAGGGAGACACACACACACACACACACACACACACACACACACACAATATACAACCCTGTGTCTGCTTTTTAGAGATGGCAGGACCCTTCTCTGAGCAGGTGGGGAGCACTAAGAAGGGCATTCCACACAGGGAGCAGAGCACGTGCAAAGGGCCCTTGTTGACTAAAGGGGAAGGATGAGGGGAAAGCGAATCAAGGTCAGAGGTCAGAAGGGCCTGATTTTGCAGGACCTTGCAGGCCATCTATGAGGGTTGCACTTTATTTGAAATGCGATGGGCAGTCCAGGAGAGGCTCGAAGCAAGGCAGAGACCGTCTGATTTTTGCATTTAAAAAAGTCTCCCTCGTGGGGTGAGTGAGGAGCTTGCAGGCAGCTCGGTGGCGGGCCATCGTGGCGGTGCAGGACAAGAAGGCGGCCAAGGCTTCGAAGAGGAAGCATTCTCGACTCAACGGGTCAGGGAGGTGGGAACGACAGAAAGTGGGACTGAGTGGGTGTAGGGGGGGAAGGGCGTGAGAAGATTCAAGGTCAACGTCCTGTGCTCACTGCCCCACTGGCCAGCGGGATTATTTAGTTCTTGTGGCCACCAGGCCACCTGTGCTGCAGGGAGCTCCCACCGCCCTGCCTGCTGGGTCCTCCGGCTGCAGGTTCCAGGGCTGGCCGGCCAGGGCACTGCTCCCAGGCCTCCCTCCAATCAGGGCAGTCCTCTCCCATCTGTTTTCCCTGGCCGCGCGTGGCCAGAAATCCTGAAGGACAGATCCCACAGGCTTGGTAAAAAAAAAAAAAAATAACAAAAAAAATAACAAAAGAAAAAAAACACATGCCAGAGCCAGCAGCAATGCCCTGGGAAGCCTGGCCCCAGACCAGGGGTCCTTCTCCGGGATCCACAACCACTATCCCTCCCTGTGGCCTCAGCCTTAACTCCCATGTCCTGCCATCCACGGACAGGGTTAGAGCCTGGGGGAACACCAGGACCACGCAGACTGAGCCTGAACCCAGGTGCTGCCCCTTGCTAGCTATGTGGTTTCTCAAAGGCGCTCCATCCGTCTGAGCCTTCATCTCCCAATCTGTAAAATGGGATGATGGGAATGGACGTAGGCGGGGCCCCGGCGATAAAGCACGTTCACTTCTCAGCACAAAGGACGGCCAATAAAAGGCGATTACTGTTAGGCTGGTCCTGAGATTATGCTGGATTATCTGTGGCCATTTTTTTTAAAGGTCAAACTGTGACCTCTTGTGCCTGATTTATTTACATAAATGAAATCAGAACAAGCAAAGTGATGATGATGATGATGATGATGATGTTGATGATGGTGGTGGAGATCTCACGGCCATCATTTTCTGAGGTTTTACCAACATATGAGGCCCAGTGTTAGGGACTTGGATGCATTCTTTCAGTTAATCTTCACAATGACCCAACCAGGTAGATATGCCTTATGTAGATAAAATTTATCAACGGTAAAATTCATTTTTGTTTAGGTGTACAATTCTATGAGTTTTGGCAAACGTATATAGTCACGTGACCACCACCACGAATTAGATGCAGAATGTTTCGATCACTCCCCCGAACCCGTGTGTGATCAACATTTCAGCCCCACGTCTCCAGCCCATGAGCTGGAGAAATCATTACTTTGATTTCTGTCCCCAGTCTTGCCTTTTTTAGAACGTCATGTAATTGGAATCATACAGTATGATAAATTCTTGAGATTAATTTTTGATTACACAGCAATACATGAATATTTTCTTCAGATTAAAAAAATCTGCAACACTGCAGATGAGTCCTACGTCTGTTTGAAACCACAGCTAGTCCCACTCCACCCCCTCTCCTCCGCAGGAGGGCTGAGAGCCAAACGTTGAAGAGCCGACAAGGCAAGGCCAACTGGATCAGAGCAAACACTGGGTGTTAAGTAACCAGCCTGGCCATACAGTGACACGCTCTGCATATTCCCCCCATCTCGCAAAGGGGCCAGCCGAGCACCCCACAGCTACCCCACAGAGGAACCTAGAAACAGACCTCAGGTCCCTTGGACCCCAGGTCCAGGCTCGTCACTCTATGCAACTCTGCAGGGCGATGGGGAGATGCCGAGGACGGAAAGTGCCTCTAAGCAGGGTCGGCGTCTGTGGGAGAGCCCACCCCTCGTCACACAGCTGCAACCAGTTCTCACCTGGTCAGCTCTCCCCATCCCACCTTCTCTTCTCTCACCCTAATTTCTTGAATGCTGATGGTGAGGCGCCTGGGTGACTCAGCCGGTTCAGCATCTGACTTTGGCTTAGGTCATGATCTCACAATTCACGGGTTTGAGCCCCACGTTGGGTTCTCTGCTATTAACGCAAAGCCTGCTTGGGATTCTCTCCCTCCCTCTCTCTCTCTGCCCCTCCTACACACATGCTCTCTCTAATTCTCCCTCTCTCTCTCAAAAACAAACAAACATTAGGGGGGTCTGGGTGGCTCAGTCATTGAGCATCCAACTTCGACTCAGGTCATGATCTCACGGTTTGTGGCTTGGAGCCCCGCGTCGGGCTGTGTGCTGACAGCTCAGAGCCTGGAGCCTGCTTCGGATTCAGTATCTCCCTCTCTCTCCGCCCCTCCCCAACTCACACTGTCTCACTCTCTCTCAAAAATAAACAAACATTAAAAACAAAAAAAAGGGGCGCCTGGGTGGTGCAGTCGGTTAAGCGTCCGACTTCAGCCAGGTCACGATCTCGCGGTCCGTGAGTTCGAGCCCCGCGTCGGGCTCTGGGCTTGATGGCTCGGAGCCTGGAGCCTGTTTCCGATTCTGTGTCTCCCTCTCTCTCTGCCCCTCCCCCGTTCATGCTCTCTCTCTGTCCCAAAAATAAATAAACGTTGAAAAAAAAACAAACAAACAAACAAAAAAGATTCTCTCTTTCCCTCTCCTTCTGCCCCTCCCCTGCTCACTCTCTCAAAAAAAACAAACAAAAAAAACACAAAACCCACTTGGGATGCCGATGGCAATGGCAATGCTCCTTTAACTGCTGCCACCAACAAGAAGAAAACCACCTGGGACTGGAGCAGGAGAACTGAGAGAGCAGCCAGAGAGTGAGTCTGCCTGCAGGCTAAGCCACAGCCTGGGGTCCTGCCCCAGCTATGAATGAGGTCAAGGACCCAGTAAGTGCAAGGTATGTGTAAATGTCTTTTCCATCTCTGACATTCTCCCCCCACAGGAGCTAAGCTGCATGCCTGGAGTAGCAGGAGCCGGTAGATGGCTCCCATTCCCCCCCTTCTTTGTGAGTATCTGAACACATGGCCACCCGTTAGAAGACCACATTTCCCAGCCTCCCTTCTAGCTGTGTGCTATTATGTTCTGGCCAATGAGATGTAAATGGAGGTATCATATGGGGCTTCTGTAATGTCTCCTTAAAAAAGTGGAAAGTGTGTTTGTGGAGTTGTCCTACCCTCCCTTCTTCTATCTTGCTGTTCGGAATACAGATATGATTGCTGGAGCTCCTACAGCCACCTTGTCACCATAAACAGAAAGCCAGTATGAGAATGGGACCAACACAGAATAAAGTGGGGCCAAGAGTTGGAGTAGGAAACCATGTTTTTTGAGAACTTGAAAACAAAACAAAACAAAGCAAAACAAAAACTCCTAGATCAAGCTGTGCCTGAAGCTGGCCACCCTTGAACTTTTTAGTTATTTGTGCCAATAAATTCTCCCTCCCATATCTCCCACCTTTTTTTCCCCCTAAACCAATTTAAAGAGTCCTCTGATCGCCTTATAACCTAGAGAGTCTCAACTCCTACAAGACCACCATTTTTATTTTGTTAAATTCTACCCAGAACGATGAAAATCTTCAAAGGCAGTCTCTGCTGAGAGAGGGAACACCCAAAGTCCGCATCATACGTACTCCCATCCATCATTTACCCATCTGACAACTCTGGGAGTGTGGTAAGGGGCTCTGCAAGGAAGGCCAGCATTTCTGTATTTCCAGAAAGGGCCGCCACAAATTCAACATTCCTGAGATAAACTCAGGGGGAAAATACCTTCCTCATAGTAAGAGAGTGGCTGAATAGTGCTACATTGTACTGAAAACCTCCCCTCTCCTGAGCCACCGCAAAATCCTAGGCCTGCCTATCAATGCTCTGGGGCCCCAGACCCTCAGCCTCTCCTTACTCACTGCCCACCAAGCCAGCAAGAGCCAGGCTCCTGTCTCAGCCCTGCTGTGGGACTCTGGGACAGCTCCTTAACCCCTCTAAGTGTCAATCTGGTCAGGAAGTCAGATGTGCAACGGACTGAGCTACCCAGGTGCCCCTCTGTAAACATTTTTTTAATGTTTATTTATCTTTGAGAGAGAGAGAGAGAGAGAGAGAGAGAGAGAGAGAGAGAGCGCGCACAAGCAGGGGAGGGGCAGAGAGAGAGGGAGACACAGAATCTGCAGCAGGCTTCAGGCTCCGAGCTGTCAGCACAGAGCCCGACGTGGAACTCGAACCCACGAACCGCGAGATCATGACCTGAGCCGAAGTCAGAGGCTTACCAGGCTGAGCCACCCAGGTGCCCCAGAATTCCCACTCTTCAAAGAATCTCCCTTAGGTGTCTCATTTTCACCTCCTCAGGGTGCTGTGGGGTGAGGCAAAGAAGGCCTCACCCATCTTACGGCCAACAAGGCTGGAGGGGATGAGTGACCAGCTCAAGGACACATGGCTTTTTGAATAGGAAGTGTTGGTTTTCTAACGAGCACCCTGCATTCCCTCCAAGAACCCAACCCCATTCCCAAAAGGGGACAGAGCATAAAAGTACTCAAACAGGCCACATGAACTGCTGGGGCAGGGGAGTGCGGAACACCAGTCCTGGACTAGAGCCCTCAAGCCCACCCCAGCACCACTGCACTGGGTCAAGGGACACTCACCCAGCATGATGGCATCCACAGCTCCCCCAGGACAGAACTCGATCATGATCTGCAGAAAACACAAGGCAAAGTAAGAGTTAGCAGGGGTGCACAGCCCATGGGATGGGGAGCACCTCGGGACCCGGCCCCAGCAGGATCAGCCGGCACCCACTGCCCCCGCTCCCTGGCCTCTCCTCATCCTGCCCCAGGGCCTGTCCAGTCTGCACCACCCCCTCTGATCTGACCCCAACCCTCACAGGAGGCTCTGAAACCCAGAGGGGTCCCTGGCCAGTTCATTTTTCAGGGGGGAAAAAAAAAAGTTGCCACGGAAACCCACAACGGTAGCCAATGGCCTTTTGCCCCCCGCCTGCACCCTCCCTTCTCCTCCAGCCTGCCCTCCTCCCTTGTCCCCACCTGCCAGCTGCTCTACTTCCTAGGCCCCACAGCCAGGAAGCTCAAAGGACACCATCGCCCACATACAAGCCGGCCAAGTCCTCACGGAATCCTGGCACCTATCTCGCGCCTCTCTCCATCTCTCAGAGGCCAGGGCCCTCGCTGGCTTGCAACAGAACGTCAGGGCCTTGAAGACCAGCCCAGGTGTAGAAACCCAGGCCCGGGAAGGGGATGGGACTGAGCGAGGCCAGATTCTTAAGTGGCAGGTCCTGCACCAGAAAGGTTTTCTAACGCCCCAGGTCATTCTTGCATGCATGCATTCATGCGTTCATCACACACCCAGCAGGGACGGGGCCCAGGAGAACAACCAGACCCAGGCCTTCCAGGGCTGGCTCCCAGCTCAGCGCAGGGGCTGGAGAAGGACAACGAGCGTGCAGACTGCCACTGATGCTGACCCAGGCCCTCCCTCTCTAGCCCTCCCATCTTTGTTCTTTCTCACCCACACTGGGCTCCTATCACATGTGCAAAGATGCTGTTTTTCTCTGAAATTACAGATACAGGTAGGTGGGGAAGGGGGAAGCGTCACAAACTCGAGCAGCCGTTCCCGGAATCTCCTCACCGCTTCCAGCTCCTGGCCCAGCGTGTGTCGTAAAGTCCCTCCAACCTAGCTGGGCAGAGGCAGGCGCCGTGCCCTGGGGCCAGTCATTCCCCCCGAGGGGAAAGAAAACCTCCGCCATAATCCTCTGGGCCAGAGCAGCTCTCCAGTCAGAGGAGGGAGGAGTGGCCTCACTGTTTCCATGAGTCTCCAGCTTGTGGCAGACCTTCCAGAGGCTTCCTGGCCATGTAAATGTAAGGATGCGGTGATCCGTGGCTGGACCCAGGTCCCAGGCCCGCCGTTCACTAGCTGCAGCCGTGGGCAGGTCACTTCAACAGAGCACATTTTCTCAGCTGGAAGATGGGGCTTGTTGATGCCACTGCACTTAACTGCCCCCCCCCCCCCACTGGGCTATATTTTCGGGGGACAAGCCACACCTGGATGCAAGAAACCAGAGCAGGCAGGGGGCCAGAGGTCCCAGATGCTGGGGGTAGCAAGACAGTGCTGGCCCTCCTAGCTTGGCCCTGAGCAGGAGACAGGCCTGCTCCATGCTGTGGGAGGCTCCGTGCTGGGGGAGAGAGCCTTGTAAGGGGACACCGCCAGCTTGCACACCACCTCCCGCCAGGGAGGAAGGACATGGCCCCTGAAGCCCCTAGGGTCACTCCGATGGTGCTTGGCCTGCACCGCCCCAGGACTTCCAACACTACAGTGACCCTGAATAACAGCCATCAGAGATGAATTAATGTCTTGCAACCCAGAACAGTGAGAAAGAGGTACTTCTTTCTTCCACTCGTTCCTTCATTCACTGCTTCATTTCACCAACCGCTCCCCAACCAGACTTGTTCCCCTGGGGCCGGGGAACAAAGGTGGCCTGGACACAGGCACTGACCTCTTGCACAGCAGCAGATCGTTCTGGCTTTTAATAATTCTCAGCTCCACAGAAGGACAAAAAATCCTACTAATTGCTAGGAAAAGCCCAGCCACGAGAAGCAAACCTTGTCATCGTGCAAAACCGCTTACTATCTGAGCAGCCCGGTTGCTGCTCACCCGACCGCCGCAGGAATGACAGGTCACCAGGCCTTGCCGGGTGGCAGGCACCGGGCTGGGGCTCAGTCAGTATGAACTGTTACTATGGCTCCTTCCTTGAGCTCAAAGGTCTGAGATTTTTTCTCTTGAGACTCCATGAAAGGTATCCTCTCCTCTCATTCAGAAAAATGCAAACAGGAACAGGGGACTGCATGCAATTCTACTGAATTTTTGCACACCCTGAAGTCCCCCCACCAAACCCAGGTTAGGAGCCGCAGCTCTGCCTCTGCACCCCTTACTATCTGTGTGGCTCGGGTAATACTAAGGACCACCCAGAGCTACCCTAAGGATTGGATGAGGTGGTGTTTACAAAACAACAGGCCCATGGCTCAGCCGGTTAAGCGGCCGACTTCGGCTCAGGTCATGATCTCGCGGTCCGTGAGTTCGAGCCCCGCGTCAGGCTCTGTGCTGACAGCTCAGAGCCTGGAGCCTGTTTCAGATTCCGTGTCTCCCTCTCTCTCTGACCCTCCCCGGTTCATGCTCTGTCTCTCTCTGTCTCAAAAATAAGTAAACGTTAAAAAAAAAATTTAAAACAAAACAAAACAACAGGCCCAGCCTCCCACACAGTGCATGCAGGACAGGCTCAGGCACTGCCCCCTTCTCTAAGGGTGCAGCTGAAAGGTGGTGAACTTGAGTTCCGGTACTGATGGTGCAGCTTAACTGGCTATGTGACCTTGAGTAAGTCACTTCATCTCCCCGAGCCTCAATTTCATCTATAAAATGGCACTAACCACCTCCACCTCCAAAGTCAAGGCAGTTAAAGGAGATTCTCAACGCGAAAGCCCAGTAGCAAAGCCACACCGATTAACATGTTCTCGTTGAACCTCTAGCAAACAAAACCCGCCAGCAAGTATCACACCTACACCACCTTATTCAGGCTCCCTACAAATCTGTGCCTTCCTAGAACTAAGTCTATCAGCACACCCTCTGTTATTACCAACAGTCAGTATGAGAAGTGGCCAAACCCAGGCAGTTCCTGCATCTGTCAGTGAACTTGTCCCTTACACAATCCCCTTACACAAGACCCCCCCATCCTCTCCAGAGCTCGGCACTAGGAAAGCTTGACCATTCCGCCGATCCGGTTTGCTTCCTCTTCTGCAATTCAAGAGCTCCGTGACCCCATGCACTTCCCTTTTGTAATTTTTTAAAATGTACTGATTGATTGATTGATTGCTCTAGCTGCTGGAAAGTTCTGAGCTTAGCTTTGGTTCTATTCCCGGGAAAAAAAATGTACCGACTTTTTTGGTTCTATACCGAGATTAAACCCGCAACATTCCACAGTTTGTATATGGACCCCAATGAAATGTTTTTAAAAGATAATCATCCTGCAGAAGTCTGAAGAAACAACGCTCCTTGGTATTAATCACACATGTGTTAGAGTGATATTCCATTAACCTTTGTGTAAATACCACCTGACTATACCCTCACATGTGGCAAAATAGGGTTTGGTTTTTCTTCCTTTTTCTTTTTTTTTTTGAAAGTGTTTTTACCCCCAATTGGTTTTAAAAATTTCACATCTTAGGGAGCCCGGGTCACTCAGTTGGTTAAGCGTCTGACTTTGGCTCAAGTCATGATCTCACAGTTCATCGGTTTGAGCCCCACGTTGGGCTCTGTGCCGACAGCTCAGAGCCTGGAGCCTGCTTCGGATTCTGTCTCCCTCTCTCTCTGCCCCTCCCCTGCTCAAGCTCTGCCTCTCTCTGTCTCAAAAATAAATAAACATTTTAAAAAATTGTTTTAATAAATAAATAAATAAAAATTTCACATCTTAGTGCCCTGATGGGATGGGGGAAAGAAAAAAAGTCCCTTTCATGATAGTTCTTACTAGGTTCCATTCCATGTGTCTTAACGTTCTACCTTTCACCTTGTCACTGGCAGGGCTGTAGGGGACTTCTACTGAAATGCGTGGGGTTTAGTTAACAAAATAATCTCAATTAATAAAAATAACAGAGCAAAAATAAAATAATTATCTTAATACCTTTCGAAGTTACGAAATATGCATGCTTAGAAGATAGAATGGAGGTACATACATCAATGCTCAGGGAAGGATTACAGGTGGTCTATACTTAAATATTTTCCAAATTTTATTCAACAAATATGTATAAAAATATTAGAAATACTTTGTTTTTAATGGGAAGAACAGGCCTAAAATAACCCCTGGCTGTAGATGCATCGATTCCTCTGAAGGAGGAGGAAGTTATCTGTGGCTGTCCACAATTAAAGCAGGCCTGTGTCCACGGTGTCCTGGGATGAAAGAAGGCTCCTTAGGATCAAGGATTCTGCGGTGCAGAACTGAAGGCCTCTAAGCCCTTACCAAGCCCCAAATCCAGCTCTAAGTACCAAGGACCAACAACTTGAACCCATCAGAGGCTCATCCTTCACACTCCCTTGAGAGCAGCAAGCCACTTGTGGCTCTAGGATTTCTCAGGACCAGGAGAAGTGAGGTTTGTGATCAGTTTAATCCATCCACAACTCTACCAAGGGCTCCACATTGCAAGGGCTCCACATTGCTAGGCGCAGCAGGGCCATAAATGTAGTATTTAATCAACAAACACTATCTGAGCTCCTAGTCTATAACAAGCCTGGGGACCAGGGAACCAGGAGGAACCAGACACATCCCTGCCCCAAGGCAGAGGCCAGTACAGGCACATGGTGACTGTGTTACCTAGAAGCCTGTAACTATGGAGGGCTTCCCAGAGAAGAGCTGGGTTTTGAAGGGCAATTTTGCCTAATGAGGAAGGACAAAGACATTCCAGGTAAAATACAGCAACTGCAGAGGCAGAACAGCAAGGAAGAGTAGGAAGGGGAGAAGGGAGGAATGTTCCAAGGGGTTCAAAAGGGTGAGAAGAGAGCGGGCCACAAAGGCCAACTGGAACTAGAATTCAAACATCTCCAAGTATGAACTTTACCCTGAGAGCTGTGTATATCTGTCTGGAGAAAGGCACCAGAGGGTTTTAATAAGGGGTGTTATAGACAGTTTCTGCTTTAGAGGATCCCTCTGGACATGGTATCTCTAAAGGGTAGGAAAGCAGAGGAACAGTGGATTTGGCTGGCGCAAATAGTAAAAAGGCCATTTTATGGGTCCCGGTGCCCAGGGCATCATGGATGTCTTCCCCCTGCACACAGAGCATTCTTTCCTTCCCCTTTGTGAAACAGCCACGAAAACTGGGTGGGACTCATCTCATCCCCAGTGGGGAGAGGAGGCCTAAGCCAATCAGGGAAATTCTCTGCCTCTTGCCCTGTGGGCTGATTCAGGGCTGGTCTAATCACAACCAAGCCCTGAGCTCTGCTTGATGGTGTGGGAAGCCATGATATCTCCTCTGGAGCCATAAGGAAACACAAAGCCCTGATGGTTGCAAGCAGCCATCTTGCAACCATGAGGGAAGCCAATGTGAAGACAAACCTATTACAAAGAGGAGGACAAAGAGAATCTAAGTCCTGCTCAAAATCCCCCTTAAACCTGACCTTCCTCCAGACTTTTCTTTTCTTTTTTTTTTTTTTTCAACATTTATTTATTTTTGGGACAGAGAGAGACAGAGCATGAACAGGGGAGGAGCAGAGAGAGAGGGAGACACAGAATCGGAAACAGGCTCCAGGCTCTGAGCCATCAGCCCAGAGCCCGACGCGGGGCTCGAACTCACGGACCGCGAGATTGTGACCTGGCTGAAGTCGGACGCTTAACTGACTGCGCCACCCAGGCGCCCCTCCTCCAGACTTTTCAAATAAAATATGCATTAATTTCTTTTGTCGTTTAGGCTAGTTTGAGATTCTCTGTTACTTGTTACCAAAAGCATCTGATCTCACATTTGGCAAGAGATGATGAGGATGAATTAGAACAGTGAGAGAGGAGGACAAGGATGCCATCTCATGGGGCAAATAAGATTTCCCCAGTAATCTCTAGGTGGTACCAGCTAGAAACACTATGCCAGTAGTCTTTAAACTTTAGCGTGCAACAGAATCACCTGGAGAGGTTATTAAAAACAAGGTCACTGGGCCCTAACCCAGAGTTTCTGATTCAGTAGGGCTGGGGTGGGTCCAAGAATCCGCATTTCCAACAAATGCCTGAGGGTTGCTGCCCCCAGTCCCCTGACCATCCTTTGAGAACCACTGCTCTACAGAAATTTGCAAAAGAGCAAGAGGCCTGGACCTTGGGGCCACACCCCTCCTCCCTCTAGCAAACACATAGTGCAAGATGGCAGTAGAGAAATCTTAGGAGCAAACTGGAAGAATTATGATTTCTTTTATCCTCTTTATGGTGCCATGCTTTGAGGACCTTTGAACGCATGTCAAGGAGACAGGGATTAGTCCAGATGGGGTGTTTGGAAATGACACCAAAATCACAAGCAACAAAAACCAAACACAATGGACTTCATCAACAATAAAAGCTTTTGCACATCCAAGGGCATGATCAGGAAAGTGAAAAGACAACCCACAGAATGGGGAAAACCGTGAGAATCATGTATTTTGATAAAAGACTAGTGTTCAGACTATATAAAGAACTCTTACAACTCAACAATAAAAGGACAAATATGGGGCACCTGGGTGGCTCTGTCAGTTAAGCGTCTGACTTCAGCTCTGGTCATGATCTCACTGTTTGGGGTTCAAACCCTGCGTCGGGTTCTGTGCGGGCAGTGCGGAGCCTGCTTGGGATTCTCTCTCTTTCCGTCCCTCCCTCACTCTCTCTAGCTCTCAAAATAAATAAACTTAAAAAAAATTTTAAAGGACAAATAACCCAATTTAAAAATGGACAAAGGGGGCGCCTGGGTGGCTCAGTGGGTTGAGAGTCCAACTCCTTGATCTCGGCTCAGGTCATGATCCCAGAGATCATGGGATCCAGCCTTGTGTTGGGCTCTGTGCTGACAGTGTGGGGCCTGCTTGGGATTCTCTCTCTCCCCAACCCCACCACTCACACAGGCACACTCACAATCTCTCTCTCTCTGTCTGTCTCTCTCAAAATAAATAAATAAACTTAAAAAGATGGACAAAGGATTTGAATAAATGTTTCTCCCAAAAAAGGGAAACATATGGCCAAATACATATATGAAAAGGTGCTGACTGTCATTGGTCTTTAGCGAAATGTCCGTCAAAACTACAATAAAATACCACTTCATAGAGGCTAGGATGCCTAGAATCAAAAAGATGCTGGGGCGCCTGGGTGGCGCAGTCGGTTAAGCGTCCAACTTCAGCCAGGTCACGATCTCGCGGTCCGTGAGTTCGAGCCCCGCGTCGGGCTCTGGGCTAATGGTTCAGAGCCTGGAGCCTGTTTCGGTTTCTGTGTCTCCCTCTCTCTCTGCCCCTCGCCCGTTCATGCTCTGTCTCTCTCTGTCCCAAAAATAAATAAACGTTGAAAAAAAAAATTTAAAAAAAAAAAAAAAGATGCACAATAATCAGTGTTGGCAAGGATACTGACAAACTGAAACCCTCGTACAATGATAGTGGGAATGTAAAATTTCGCAGGCACTTTAGAAAACAGTGTGGCAATTCCTCAAAATGTTAAACATAGCATTACCATATGATCCAGCAATTCCACTCCAAGGTGTGTGTGTGTGTGTGTGTGTGTGTGTGTGTGTGTATCACCACATGTCCACTGATTAAAAACATATGTCCATTAGCCAGATTGACTAAGAAAAAAAAGAGGACTCAAATTACTAATATGAGAAATCAGAGTGGAGACATTACTACTGATTTTACAGAAATAAAAAAGATCGTAAGAGAGTACCATGAACACGTATATGCCAACAAACTGGAAAACCTAGACAAATTCCTGGAAGCAGACAACCTACCTAGATTGAATCATGAAAAAATGGAAAATCTTAACGGACACTACCTAACTCATCCTATGAGGTCAGCATGACCCTAATATCAAAGCCAGGCAAACACTGCAAGAAAATAAAACTACAGATCAATATCCCTGATGAATACTGATGCAAAAATCCTCAACAAAATACTAGCAAATCAAATTCAGCAACATATTAAGAGGATTATACACCACGACCCAGTGGGATTTACTTCTGGAAGCAAGGATGGTTTAACATACAAAGATCAGTCAATGGAACTGACCACATTAATGGAATGAAGGAGGGAAAAAACACCATCACTTGAATTGATGCAATCTAACAAAATTCAACACTCTTTCCCAGGAAAACCACCAACAAACTAGGAATAGGATAAAACCACCTCAACATATCAAAGGCCATATATGAAAACCCATAGTGGGCTTTATACTCGAAGTGAAAGACTGAAAGCTTCTTGTCTAGGATTAGGAACAAGACAAGGATGCCCACTTCCTTCACTCCTATTCGACACAATACTGGAAGTCCTAGCCAGCATAATTAAGTAAGAAAAATAAGAGGCCAGCACATTGCAAAGGAGGGGTAAAATTATCTCTGCAAACGACATGACCCAACATGTAGAAAGCCCTAAAGATTATAAACACCCAGAAAACTGTTACAACCAATAAACAATTTTTAGCAAAGTTGCAGGACATAAAGCAACACACAAAAATCAGTTGAGATTCTATATTCTGACAATGAATAATCCAAAAGGAAATTAAGAAAACAATTCCATTTACAATAGCATCAAAAAGAAGAAAATAACTCAGGAATAGCTAGGAAGAAAAAAAAAAAACCCAAGAAGGCAAAATATGTGTACCCTGAAAAGTATAAAACATTGCTAAAAGAAGTTAAAGACGGACAAGTAAATAGAAAGACATCCCATGTTCGTGGGTGGAAAGACTCCATATTGTTAAGATGTCAATGTTACCCCATCTACAGAGTCCCTATCAAATCCTGATGGCATCTTTTACAAAAATTAAAAAATCCATTGTGAAATTCATATGGAATATCAAAGGACCCCAAATAGCCAAGACAATCGTTCTTAAAAAAGAAGAAAGTTAGAAATCTCACACTTCTTAATTTAAAACTTGCTACAGGGGTGCCTGGGTGGCTCAGTCGGTTGGGCTTCCGACTTCAGCTCAAGTCATGATCTCGCGGTTCATGAGTTCGAGCCCCGCGTCGGGCTCTGTGCTGACAGCTCAGAGCCTGGAGCTGCTACGGATTCTGTGTCTCCCTCTCTCCCTGCCCCTCCCCTGCTCACACTCTGTCTCTCTCAAAAATAAATAATAAATAATAATTTAAAAAAAAACTTGCTACAAAGCTAGAGTAATCAAAACACTTTGGTACTGAAGAAAGGCTGACATATACATCAGTGGAAAGGCAGCCCAGAAATAAACTCTTACATATGTGGTATATAAAACTCACCGTTTGTGAGTTCAAGCACAGAGCCTGCTTGGGATTCTCTCTCTCCACCCCTCCCCAGCTTGTGCTCTGTTGATCTCTCTCAAAACAAATAAATAGACTTAAAAAAAATTCACTCAAGGCGCTGGGGAGACTCAGTCGGTTAAGTGTCCAACTTCAGCTCCGGTCACGATCTCACAGTTCACAAGTTTAAGCCCCGCATCAGGCTCTCTGCTGTCAGCGCAGAGCTCATTTCGGCTGCTCTGTCTCCCTCTCTCCCTGCCCCTCCCCTGCTTGTGCAATCTCTCCCCAAAACAAATAGATGTTAAAAATAAAATCATAGGGGCGCCTGGGTGGCTCAGTCGGTTAAGCCACCGACTTCGGCTCAGGTCATGATCTCGCGGTCCGTGAGTTCGAGCCCCGCGTCGGGCTCTGTGCTGACAGCTCAGAGCCTGGAGCCTGTTTCAGATTCTGTGTCTCCCTCTCTCTGACCCTCCCCCGTTCATGCTCTGTCTCTCTCTGTCTCAAAAATAAATAAACGTTAAAAAATATATATAAAAATAATAAAATAAAATAAATAAAATAAAATTATAAAAATTCCAAAAAAGCAAAGTCTAACACAAGTTACGGCACGGGTGAACCTCAAAGACAATATGCTAAGTGAAATGCCAGCCGCAATAGCACAAATATGAGCTCTCTTACATGAGGTACCTCTACTAGTCAAATTCATAGAAACAGAAAGTATTAAGAGGATTGTCAGTGGGTGGTGGGGGGAGGAGAACGGGAAGTTAGTGCTTAACGGGACCCAGTTTCAGTTCGGGAAGATGAAAAATTTCTGGACATGATGGTGGTGACGGTTGCACAACACTGAGGAAGTACTTGATGCCAATGGCCTGTGCACTTAAAAACGATTAAAATGGCTGATGTTGTTTATGCGTGTTTTGCCCCAATTAAAAAAAACACACACACATGGGGCGCCTGGGTGGCTCAGTCGGTTAAGCGGCTGACTTCGGCTCAGGTCATGATCTCACGGTCTGTGAGTTTGAGCCCCGCGTCGGGCTCTGTGCTGACAGCTCAGAGCCTGGAGCCTGTTTCAGATTCTGTGTCTCCCTCATTCTGACCCTCCCCTGTTCATGCTCTGTCTCTCCCTGTTTTAAAAATAAATAAAACGTTAAAAAAAAAAATTAAAAAAAAAAAAACACACAAATCCACACCAAAGCTTGTACACAAATGTTCACAGAAGCATGATTCACAATAGGCAAAAAGCGGAAATAAATGTCTATCAGCTAATGAATGCAGAAACAAAATGTGGCATTAGCTTTATCCGGTGGAAGGTCATGAAAAGGAATGAGGCACTGACACCATCCTGCAGTGTGGATGCACCTTGAAAACTTCATACCGAGTAAAAGAAGTCAGATGGCAAAAGGCCACGTATGATAGGATTCCATTTACGTAAAACATCCAGAGCAGGCAAATCCATAGAAACAGAGATTGGTGGTTACAAGGGACTAGGGGGAGGGAGCACTGGAGGGGCGGGGTACGGAGCAGGGGAGGGCGGGCTCCCGGAGCAATACACTGCACGGCTCTCAAAATGCGACCCAGCGCTCTCCGGATCAGAAGGCTGTTGACACCGTGTGCCAAGCCCCGTCCCAGGCCCTCTCTGGCCCTTTATTCACAGTCTCTCATTTAATCCTCATTCTATAGATCAAGGGCTGCCAAACTTGTTCTGCGAAGGGCCAGATAGTAAATGCTTTCAGGTCTGCAGCCATAAGGTGTCTGTCGCATGCAAATCACTCTTATAGCCAGAAAGCAGCCAGAGATGGTACCTGAACAAATGGGCACAGCTCTGTGCCCACAAACCTTCATCTACGAACACGGGGGACAGGCCAGATTTGGTGCTCAGGCGCTTGTCCGTCATCCCCGATTCCAGATGAGAAAACTGAAGCATAGAGAGAGTCAGTAACTTGTCAAGGTCCCCAACTAATAAGAGGTGAGGCCAGGACATGACCCAGGTGCTTGACTAAAGAGCTCCTATTCCATTCCCTGGGCTCAACTTCCCCAACCAGTGGGGAGGGCCTACAACGCATCAGACATCTTCCCTACTGGTACCTGAATATCTTTCTTTTTTTTTTTTTTTTTTTTAACGTTTATTTATTTTTGAGAGAGAGAACACAAGCAGGGGAGGGGAAGAGACGGGGAGACAGAGGATCCGAAGCGGGCTCTGCACTGACGGCAGCCAGTCTGACGAGGGGCTCAAACTCACAAACCGCGAGATCATGACCCGAGCCGAAGTCAGATGCTCAGTTGACTGAGCCCCCCCAGGCAGCTCCTTGGTACCTGAGTACCTTTATTTTAAGGTTTCACCTCAACCTGTAAGGTGGGCATTCCCCTCCCGCCCTACCCTCGAACCCACAGCTGGCAGAGGTGGGATCTGAACCCTGGCCATGGGAGCCGGGCTGCTCGCAGCAGCTGCCCTGCATTAAGAAGGCGGGGTTGGGGCGCCTGGGTGGCTCAGTCGGTTAAGCATCCGACTTCGGCTCAGGTCATGATCTCACAGTCCATGAGTTCGAGCCCCGCGTCAGGCTCTGCGCTGACAGCTCGGAGCCTGGAGCCTGTCTCAGATTCTGTGACTCCCTCTCTCTCTGACCCTCCCCGCTTCATGCTCTGTCTCCCTCTGTCTCAAAAGTAATTAAAAAAAAAAAAAAAAAGAAGGCGGGGCTGCCTGAGCCTGGACACAAGTCGCACATTCTGCTAAGGGAGGCGCCTGCTTTTTCCAGGCCCTCTCGTCAGAGTGCCCTCACCGCGACTGGTCTCCCTCCTCAGCACTCTGGAGCTTTGTTTCCCTGGAGACGCCAGCCCATACACACAGCTGGGGGTGCCGGATGGGGGACAGCCCATAGCTGCCGGCTTCTTCTCTGGCTGCAGGCCAAAGGAAACTGGAAACCTGTGTTTACCTCCCCATCAGTTTAGATTAAGCAGCTGTCACAGCACGGCACAGGGGTCACGGCCTTGTTACGTGATCTTGGCAGGCCAGGTCACCTCTCCAGTCACTCATTCATTCGTTGATTCATTCATCCACGGATTTCTCAGGCACCTACCCTGTACCTATACTATTTTAGCCCCTGGGATTACAGCAGTGAGAAACAGTCCTCGTGCACCTGGAGTTTCATTCAGAAAACCAATCTACGTGTCTGGGTGGGTGATGAGCCCACCTGGCAGGGTGTCGGGGCGGTCGTGTACCCAGCCCCGCACCTGCACAGCTCAATTAAAGAAGTAACGTCTCCCTTTTCCGGCCTGGGAATGGCTACCGTACAACCTTCTTTGGAGCGGTGCAAAGGATCGACTCAATAGTCCATAAGACTGATACGGCCAGAATTAAAAATGTCTCCTCTCTACCAGATCCACCTTTCGGGGCTAAACATCAATACCAAGGTGATTTCCGCCTTTCTAAGTAACACACACAAAGAAACCCCCACGAACACAGCTGTTTTACCTACGTCTCACTCCGTGCCCTCAACCTCCTCGAGAGGTGAGTGGTTGCCAGGTCTGTGACCTGGCGTCAAGCCTCAGTTTCCCCATCCATGACATTTAATTGGAATCAAGAGCTTACTCTGTGCCAGGCCCTATGCCGAGTCCTTTGCACAGATTATCTTCCACTCACTAATCGAGGTAGGCATCCTAAAAAATACCTATACCTCGTGGGGCTTATTGTGAGGATTAAATAAGATAATGTATGCCGGGCACTTAAAACATTATCTAGCACACAGTAAGTAAATGCTCAATAAATGTTACCAATTGTTATTAGCAGTTAGTGATATTTTATTCCCGTTTTACATATGGGGAAACTGAGGCTCGGAAAGATTAGTCTGTGATTAAGGGTTTTTTTTTTTTTCTTTTTAAATATTTTAAATGTTTATTTACTTTTGAGAGAGAGAGACAGACAGGGCACGAGCGGGGCAGAGGCAGAGAGCAAAGGAGACACAGACTCCAAAGCAGGCTCCAGGCCCCAAGCTATCGTCACAGAGCCCCACGCAGGGCTTGAACTCACGAACTGTGAGATCATGACCTGAGCTGAAGTCAGACACTTAACCCACTGAGCCACCCAGGCGCCCCCAAGGTTTTTTTTCTTTTCTTTTTTGATAAAAGCAAACTAAAACCAGAATAAGAAAAAAACCCACAGAAGATTTCTGGTTGGGCTTAATTCCATTCACAGAGAAAGAGAGGGAGGCTGCACAAGAGGCCATCACAATCCATGCAGGAAAGGGACGGTTGGGTGCGTGGAAGCATCTGTGATGACACAGCTGGTCCCTCCCCAGCCAAGGAGGACACACAGCACATCTCTCAAGACCGTGAATGTATGAAGTAAGTAGTGGCACAGCCAGGACCTGAACTGGGACCCTATCTGGGTGACAATCGGCTCTGTTCATCTCCCTGGTGGAAGAGAGCTGGTGACCCCACCCCACCCCTCCTTCCTCAGGCCTCAAGGGGGAAGCAGCAAAAAGCGTTGAGTCACAGCCTCTGGGTGGGTCGGAGAAAGGCCCCCTCTCTCTCCTTGCTCAGCTCTCCCTGGGCCCCACCGGTCAGCTCACACATACCAAGTTAGCTTGCTCACCCAGAGATAAGGGAGCTAGGATGTCCCGGCCCCAATAAGAGCAAGCATGGACCACCCACAGGGTTTAGAAATTAACTTTTACAGCCCACAGGCAGCAGGGCCAACCAGCAGGATCTGGCCCGTACTGCCACAGCCTGGCAGTCCCAGAGAGACAACTGAGGCACGCTCAAGCCAGAGAGGAGACGTCAACACTCTGCTCTGGGCCTGGGTCCCCTCACCTCTCTGGCCTCCCCTGTAGCCAACAGGGGCACCGAGTACGCAAAAGGCAGTCAATAAATAAACATTGGCAACATTCCTGGCAACATTCCTGGGACTAAAATTAACGAAGCCATATATCTGTCCAGCCGGGAGGTCTGGACACAGTCCCCGATCTGCCACTGTCCTTCGTGGAGCTATCATAACCCCTTTCCTGCTCTGATCCTCAGCTGCCACATCTGGAAAATGAAGCTTCTAATAGCCATAAGGTTATGTGCAACACTGACCTTTCAGAGTTCAAGGGGAGTGACTAAAGTCACTTTGTCATTAAATAAATAGTAGTTTGTACTTATAAAAGTCCATTCATATCATCCATTAGCAGAGCCTGAACCTAGCACGTGATCATAGATGAATCACGTGCTAGGTTGTATACACAGATCATGTATCAAGGGATCCGTCAATGAATGAATACATATCAGTGAAATGTTTCAGTGGCGTTAAGATGCCCAAAGATCAGGCAGAACAGCCAAAGGGTGACTAACGCTGCTGACAGCCAGATTCTGCAAAGAAAGCCAGACAGAAGCCAGCCCTACCCCCGCCATCCGGCCACCCAAGACAGTAGAGATGAGGGCTGCCATTAGTGAGCACCTAATGCATACAGGCACTGTACTAAGCACTCCTCTACTGGGAGCAGTAATACTTATCCCTAGTACACAGACGGGGAAACTGAGGTTTGGTGGGGAAAGGGCTTCCCCAAAGCCACTCGGCACATAAGGGACAGAACCAGGACACAAACCCAGGTCTGTCTGACTCTAAGACAGAGCTGAGGCCTATAGCCTCAAGCAAGCCCTTTGTCCCTCTGGGCTGTTTCGTCCCAGGGAAGTGGAGATAGGTACTACAGTCATCCAGGCCTCCCTGCTCTGAGAGGCACCGTGCCCTGGGCAGGGGGACACCCCATCAGCACAGATGGTTACTCAACAGAGGCCTGTGGAAAGAGGTCCGTGGGGCAGCCACGAGAAAACAAAACAGTCAACACAAAAATGTCTCCTCCAGCTTCTGGGCCGCCTGTCCCTGTAGGTGGAGCCCCAGAACCTCAGCACCTCTGAGCTCTGGGCCAAACAATGTGGCCATTGAGTGGGGCAGCCCACACCCACAAGGCCTCCCTGGAACGCAGTGCCTCCTTCCTCCGCCCCCAGCCCCACCCGCCACATTCACAGAAAGCCAAGGGAAGGAATTCGGGCTCCCCTTGAGCCCATGTGAACTAGAGCACAGGGGATGACCTTGGGGTTCCTGGGGGTAGAGGTGCAATTCTGCCAAGGCAAAGGGGAGGAGTGAAGACTGGCGAGCTTCCAAGCCTGTCTAGCACATTCTATGGCCCCTCTGCCACAATCGCTAGGGTGGGATCACCAGATGAGGAGACAGAGGTGGTTCCACATCCTCATGTGCTGGCCCAAGTGCGCACAGCTGTGGGGTGCTATGGAGGGGATTCAAATCCGGGAATTCCTAACTCCTGGCACCATCTGGCCCGGAGGTCAGCAGCGTTGGCTTCAGGACCAGAGTCCCCGAGCCTGAGTCCACAGGCCGCTACGGGAGGACTACAGGCCTTCATTCTCGGAGCCTCCATTTGCACATCTGCAAAATGAGGCAACACATTCCTGCCCTGAAGCAATCTTGGGAGATTAAATGAGATCAGAGGTGTAAAATTAACAAACAGTGCCTGGCACCTAGCCAGAACGTGACAAACAAGAGCCACTGTCATCATTATGATGGCCACCAACATCACCACCGCCCTCCTCACACACCACTCAGGAAAGGCCAAGTTCAGGGTTGGAACCAGGCTCCTGGGCAGGTGCAAACTGGACCTCCAGCCCCTGGGGAGAGACACAGGCTCTAGTGTGTCTGCAAAGACATTTCTGATCCCTCTGACCATCTGTCGGCCCAGCCACCATTCCCTAAAGCCAGCTGTGACCAGGGTTCCTGCAGATAGAGAGGAACAAGGCAGGGCCATAGCCCTGCCCTGGGGGAAGTGACTAGAAGGGAGGGGTCAGGAGTTGGCCTCCCAAATCCATGAGACATGGAGTGAGTAGGGTCATAGGAAACGCCTGCCTGGTAGGAGACCCCATTTTCAACTAAATTTGTTAAACACTGTGGCATCTGAGATGGTCCTTAAGGGACAAGCATGATTTGAAACAAAGGGGTCGGGGCGGTGGAGGGGGGGGATGAAGTACAACAGGCAGAGCCAGGAAAGTGGTGCAGGGTGGGCATTCAGGTCTTACTACCTAAGACAACCGCTGGCCTTCCCTGACTCGTTGCTTGAGGGACACAAGCCTCCAAGGAACCAATACTCCTACGTAAACTAAGGTGAACACGGGATTTCAGGACTGGAGTCACACACAGCTGGGTTCTAGTTCGGGCTCTGACACTAACAGAACAACCCCGGGGGCACGTCCAGAGCTCCGAGCCTGGTTTGCTCATCTGTCAAGTGGGGGGAACTGTAGGACCTGCCTCCCAGGTAGTGATCAAACAGGGTGACGTGAGGAAGGCCGAGGGCGCGTTCGGCAAGTGCACTAACTGTCCGTGACACCAGCTGTATGCACTTGGGGAGCGTGCGCCCCACCAGCGCGTGCCCCGCGAGAGGGTGAAGGAGCAGTTATTCCAGAGCAGCAGGGAGCTGGGGAAAAACACTGGGTGTCCCAGGCAAGTCCAAGCGCCCATCTGTTCACAGCACACACCATCACCTGACACCCGATGCGTGGTCCATGCTCATTTTATCTATTGTCCCCTCCCCAAGCCACCCCCAGAGTGGAGTTTCCCTGAAGGCAGGGCTTTGTGTCCGTGCCCTCACCAGAAACAGTGCCCAGCACACAGCTGGTGCTCTGTGAACATCTGTTGGTGAAGGAAGGGAGGGAGGAAGCCACAAGCCAGTGAGTGAATGAATGAATGAGTGAATGAATGAATGAATGAATGAATACATGAATGAAGTGTGGCCGCCCCGTCTGCTCCAGGGAGGTCTCGGTCCCAACACGTGAGGCTGTGGATGTGGAACAGCAGACACAGACAGGAGTGACCATGACAGGGACTCACAGACCGTGTGACAGCTGTAGGGGTTAAAGGTCCCCTCAGTGACAATGCAAGCCGGAAGCGCTCTGACAGAACCCAGTAGGGACACCACCAGGAAGGCAGCAATCCACACAGAAGAGAGCCCCACAGCCCCCCATATGCCCGTTTCCCCACTCCCCACCGAGGACCGGAATCATTTGTCCCCTCGGGGCCCGGCAGAGCATAAATGCTGCCTGGGCAGGGGCAGCGGCAGGCAGGAGGGCAGGTGCCCAACTATGGGGCAGCTATACTCAGCCAGCTCACAGGGCCATGCAGAAATACGGGCCCGTGTGGCCGGAGCTGCTGATCCTTCAAGCCAAGCCAGGTGCCTGGATTCTTGTGTGAAAGATGTCAATTTATGAAGGTTCACGCTATTTCAAAAAACTGAAAAGGCCTGACCTCGATGCAGCCTGTGGGCCTGGTTGACACATCTATCTGCCCACCTAGACCCGTTAGCTAAGTGCCTGACACTGAGCTCCTACTATCCGCCAGCTGGGACATGATGGGTTTCTGACCCCGGACAAAGGGCTGTGAAGTCAGTGTCATCACCGTCAACGTCCAGATGAGGAAACTGAGTCTCCGAAGCATGAAGAGATACGTCTAGGGTCACACGGCAGCACAGGGGGCGGACTGCAGCCCAGGTCTGGGTGACTCCAAGGCCCATGCCTGGTGGGCTGAAGGACTGTGAGGAGGACCTAGGAGGGGACAACAGCTGCCCGACAGGGTCACAGAGCAAACAAAACCCACGTGGACGTGCTTGAGAATGTGGTGGGCAAATCCCCAGACTACAGAGTCACCCTTGCTCCTGAGACTGTGATACACAGAGCCCAGCCTGGCCATCCCAACAGCAAGATTCCAGGTGGCCCCAGGTTACTCCAGCCTGTCCATCCACGTCTGCATGACCCCACCTGCTCCCAGCCAGGGGACCCCAGCAACACCAGGGGGGTCTACTGTGCCTGAGGTAGAAGCCTGGCCACAGGCCCTTTCCCACCAGACACTGCCAAACATGTTCTGTTGGACAAGGGGCTCCTCGGGTGGACAGCAGGGGGGGTCACACACTGTATCCTTTGAACTGTTCCCAGTGGTACCCAGGGCTGGCACCAGGAGGGGCACTGTTTTGAAGCCCAACT
Organism: Felis catus; assembly: GCF_018350175.1. Classification (NCBI taxonomy): domain Eukaryota; kingdom Metazoa; phylum Chordata; class Mammalia; order Carnivora; family Felidae; genus Felis; species Felis catus. The sequence goes on along the minus strand of NC_058368.1, from coordinate 177,027,350 downwards.
GATCTGGGCTGGAAACTGGCTGAGTCAAGACAAGTCTCTCGCTCTCTCTCTCTCTCTGACCCTGTCTTCCCATCTGTAAAATGGAGGTAACAGCATCTGTATCCCATGGATTTGGGACAATCCGGCGAGATAATCATGAAAGAGCCCAGCAAAGGGCAGGTATTTTGCTGACTCTTCCTTCTCGTCCCCCCTGCCTGATTCATCCTCTACTCCAAGAAGCTACAAGCCTCCCCCCGCTGCTTTCCCTCCCCAAGTTTCAGGGCACTCTAGCTGTACAAGGGGAATGGCAAGAAAGTAATAACACATCTGCCTCAAAGGACTGAGAAGCCTGTGCAGAGACTTTCAGGTACTACTGCGTGTGTGTGTGTGTGTGTGTGTGTGTGTGTGTGTGTGTGTGTGTGTGTGAGACAAGTGGGTGCCGCACAGACCCCACCCAGAGGGAAAGAAGAGGTTAGTGAATGCCAGGCTGCTCCAGGGGGGCCAGGACCCTAGAGCCCGTGGAAAGGGGTCCTGGCCCACAACACTGATGCCCGCGAATGCAGAATTCAAGATTTCAGGGAACCACGGGTCAGGACAAAATGAGCTGACGTACGTGAAAAGACCTCCTTGGGAGCAACCCTTCCAAGCCCCTGGCACTGTGGGCCGGGGGGCAGAGGCACAGATAAGGGGACAGTGCTTGGCTACGGTCACACAGCAAGTTGGTCTCGGATCAGGGGAGATCTCAGGTCTCCTGATACCAGCCCAGCACTCCTGCCACACCCAGCGACTTTCTAGACGTACACAGAGCTGCTAAGTACTTTCTAACATCACCTTCTCTTTATAGCTCTGGCTTGTTTAAGGCCAGATATGCAATCTCTGTCAGCAACCAACAGCTGGCCTCCTAGCCCAAGGCGACAAGCCACAGAAACCTTGGCCGATGAAATGTGGTCATATGAACATGTGTGGACAGTGGGCCCCTCCCACCCACACCCTGCTCTGTGACCCTGGGACCTGTACTTCCTCTCTGCAGAATGTTTACTTTCAGACAAGAAGTCACTCTCTGAAAAGCCCCTAGTCATTCCTTCTGGGTACCACACACACACACACACACACACACACAAAGTTGGCATACGTGTTCAGGAAGTTCACAGATCCCCCACAAGCCTATTTTTGGACTCCCTAGGCCAGAAGGCCTGACTTCAGAGCTCACCAGGTCTGGTGACTTCAGGGGCAAACGAGGCTGCATATATAAAAAGATATACATATGCTCTCAACATTTTTCTAGGAACACAATCTTCTTGTTTGTCCTTACTTTCCTCAGTTTTGACAGAGATGCGAGATGAGAAACATTTCCTCTCAATTCTACTTGAAGTGACAGCAGTACCCCCCAATGACAAACAGACCTCAGTATCGGGAATGCGTCAGGGAGCAGTGAGGTCTGAGGCTAATCGGAGAGCACATCCCTGTCTGTGGGGGCCCCAGGCAATCGCCACCACGCAGAAAGGTAGCCTATACAACCACATCTCCAGAATGGTCTGACAAAATGCTAGCAGCAAATTTCTAAAAGCATCTCGCATGCCAAACAAAAGCATCCGCAGGCCCAATCCGGCCTGAGGTCATCAGTCTGCAATTTTCTCCAAGGCTTCACATGCAGGTGAGGGGCCCTGGCTCGTGGCCCGTCTGGCATGGTAGATACCCTTCCACCCCAACAGCAAAAGACTGAATGGCAAAGACCTGTAGCTCTCAAGGTGGGGGCGATTTTGCCTCCCACCCCCGCACCACGGGACATTTGGCAATATCTGGAGACATTTTGGTTGTCAAACTGAGCCGGGAGGTGGGAGGTGGGAGGTTCTATTAGAATCCACTGGGTAGAGGCAGGGACATTGCTGAACATTCTACAATGTACAGGACAACTACACACACACACACACACACACACACACACACACACACACGACCCAAACCCCAGTGTAGACCAGAGTCCATGGGGCTACTCTGGGGGCCACCTTAGGAGTGGGAAGTCAGTACTAATGTGCTCAAGAGGCCCATTGTGACAACTTCCTTTTAACAGGGAGTGCAGTACCCAGGCTGAGGCTTTGGCAGGCAAAGGGATAGGGTTAGAATTCAACACAATTGGTTTCTTTTCTTTTATTTCTGTTTATGACAAGTGGGTCCTAGTTTCCCATGTAGGGTAGTAAGATGAAAGTTTCTTTTTATTTTTTTTTTAATTTTTTAAAAATGTTTTTATTTATTTTTGAAGGAGAGAGAGACAGAGCATGAGCAGGGGAAGAGCAGGGAGAGAGGGAGACACAGAATCCAAAACAGGCTCCAGGCTCTGAGCTGTCAGCCCAGAGCCCGATGTGGAGCTCGAAGTCACGAACTGTGAGATCATGACCTGAGCCGAAGTCGGACGCTTAATTGACTGAGCCACCCAGGCGCCCCTGAAAGTTTCTTTTTAAATACATGTATTTAATTTCTAGAAAGTGCGTCACTTTAAGTTCGAGCCCCACCTTGGGCTCCACACTGACAGCACAGAACCTGCTTGGGATTCTCTCTGTCTGTCTCTCTCTCTCTCTCTCTCTCTCTCTCTCTCTCTCTCTCTCTCTCTCCCCCCCCCCCCACTCTCTCTCTCTTTGAAATTAAATAAACTTAAAAAAAAAAAAAAAAAGAGTGAGGGGCACCTGGGTGGCTCAGTCACAGTTAAGCATCTGACTCTTGATTTCAGCTCAGGTCATGATCTCATGATTTGTGAGTTCAGGCCCCATGTCGGGCTCTGTGCTGCTTGGAAATCCATGTCTCTGGCCCTCCCTCCCTCACGCTCATGCTCTATCTCTCCCTCAAAATAAATAGAAGGTTAACGATTATAGCAGTAGCCGAACAGATGAGCTGTGGAAGCAGCAGCCCTATCGAGAATACCCTATAAATACCATAGATATTCAGCACTGAGAATAGTCTGTTCACACCCAGGGAAAACCCAGGAAGACTCCATGATGGTACAGACCCCCCGTGCAAGCAGAAGAGTCACTGCTCTATTTGATGCTCAGCAAGGACACTGCTGGGCCAATAAACTCGCTGCAAAGCCTTCTGACCAGGTGAAACCTGGGGACACAGGGACTTCTGAACTTGACCTGTGCCGAGTCTCCAGGGCAGGCCAGGGTGGCAGGGCCTGCTGTGTGCACACGAAAGGCCTTTCCTCCCTCTGTCGGTGTCGTCCTCGAACCCTAACGTTACCTTTCTTATTGTTCTGGGAGGACAAAATCACAGCGAAGCCTCAGGAAGGTTCGCCAGGCAAAAGGCAGAGAAGCCAGGAGAGAGGGAGCTGCAGGAAACTAGGGGTAGGAGGCATCCGGGGAATGGGGCCAAAAGGGTTGGGAGGAGAGGGGAGAGAGGGACAAGGGCATTAACTAAGCACACACTCTGTGCCAGGCACTGCTGCCCACACCTGACCTGCAGGCCTCACTTCATCCTTACAACAGGATAAGCTTTGTGATCATCCTCTCCATCTGTGCTGAACAGATGGAGACTCGAAGGTTAGCTGAGATCCACACTGGCACCAAGAGACAGGACCGGACCTGGCTCCTACACCGCAGGGCCGGGAAGGGAGCAAATGCATGTGACCAGCACGGAGGAGGTACAAAGGGACTCAGACCGGCTAAGAAGCGGGCAGGCACTGCCCTGCTTGAAACACCCCAGGGGTTTCCCAACACCTACAATAAGATCGCAACTCCTACCTTCCTGACCCCCATCTCCTCCCACCCAGCCCAGACACTGCCCCTCGCTGTCTTTAAACGCAGTGAACACACTCCCACTTGATGTAACCTCTGTCCTCCCTCCACTGGCTCCTTCTCAGCTATCACCTCGAGGCTTCCCAGACCACACACTGAAGGTGGTTTGCCCCGTCCTTAGGCCTCACCTCCTGCTGGCTTGAATTTGATTTCCATCCTGCACCAAGCCAAGGACCCTCTTGGCTAGTCCTGTGGGACCCCCTCTGGGTCCTCGGACCCAACCTGTCTGCATCACTTTCTGTATCCAAAGGGCCCGGGACATGGCTCGGCACAAGGAAGGAACCCGACAGAGACTTGGTTAAGTGACTAAATGGAGAATGCGGCAGTCCTCCAGGGCTGCAGGCTCAACTGCCCCGGCATCACCCACGCTCGTAGAGGCCAAGGCTGGAGGTCCTGGGGTGAACAGGTAACACATCAAAACTCAGGGTTTGTGTCCGTCAAAAAGGCCAAGCAAGATCTGTGCTCAGGAACTGATCAGAAGGGGCTTGAAAATGCTCACCAGGTGCAAAAGCAGGATTCCAGCCACCTTCACCTTCTTCCACTCAACACAAGGAAAAGCTTTAGAGGAATGCAGATTCCTTCCCTCCTCCCTACCAGCTGTCACTAGCTAGAGAACAAAGCCCAAAGTCAACCTTAGGACATTGAACAAAGCCCAAAGTCAACCTTAGGACATCGGCTTTGTGGGACTTCACTCCCCCAGGGCAGGGCTGGCCCCAAGCACCTCAGCTGTCTTTTTTTTTTTAATGTTTATTTATTTATTTTTGAGAGAAGAGAGAGAGAGAGAGAGAGCGAGCGAGCAGCAGCAGGGAAAGGGAGAGAATGGGAGACAGAAAATCCCAAGCAGGCTCCACACTGACAGCACAGGGCTCGATCTCACGAACCATGAGATCATGACCTAAACCGAAATCAAGAATCGGACCCCTGCCTCAGCTGTCTTGAGGGGACCGGCCTGGACCTCCACTCCCTCCCTTATGCTGGACCAGAATGAAGGTAGGACCCAGTCTCCCGAAGGCGACACCAAGACTGGTAACTGTGCTAAAACATGCCTGGTAAAAGGAGAGAAAAGAAATGGAGCAGAGAGGAGAGGAAGAGGAGATACATTCCACCTAGAGGTACAGGGAAGTGAAAATGCCTCATGGAGGCAGTGATGCTCTCGCTGACCACAGATGACGATGGGCACGCCTGGAAGAGGGTACCAGATGAGCAAAGGTCTGGGGGTGTCGCCTGCAAGGGGCTTAGAATAGGTCTGGGAAAGCATCTGCTGATGGGAGGCCACAGCCTGTGTACCGGGTAATGGATTTGGAATATATTCTGGGCAGCCGTGGAAGGGCTTTCCATAGAGCAGCGTTAACACGACTAGGTTCTCTCATCCCTGGTCTTTGAAGACTTCCGTGTGTCTGGCCTTGTGACTAATTTGCTGTGTGACCTCAGGTAAATCCCGGACCCTGTCCGGCCTGCAGTTGTCTCATCTTTCAAATGAGAGGATGGCTGTGTGATACCCGGCGGCAGTGTCCCGTGGCCTAGTCAACACTCCTCTGGTCTGGCTCCAGTGGTAGGCCAGAGCAAGCATTCACTGGCTTGGGAAACTGATTGTGAAATTTTCAGGAATTGTCGTCAGCCTGCTGTTAAACACAACCACTATTAAAAATGAAGTTATATGACGTTATCATTTTTGGACTTACGTTGAAAACAAAGATTATAAACACTCAAGACCTAGCCTTTCCCTAATGACTGTACTACATTCTACTATCACCTATGCACTTGAGATTATTTACATCTACTAAATCTGTGCGGCAGAAATACTTTATCATGGAATACCACTGCAAACCTCTTTCCAACTCTGTTAGCGACATGGTGTTTATAGCCAGAAATTAACCAAAGCGGGAATGTTCATACCACAGAAAATGGCAGACGGTACACGCCGGGGCTGCTCTCCTCGGGAGGTGACTGTTACAAATTTCCCATCGTCCTACTCTTCCACTCCCAAACACCTATAGGAAAACACACCCAACCCTTGAAAGACTTTGCCAGAGGCCAAAATCTGGCTCAGGGCAGGGGTTGGGGACCGGAGGGATGCTAGTGAGGAGGGGCCGTTATAAACCCAAGGAAAGGGGCGCCTGGGTGGCTCAGTCGGTTAAGCGTCCGACTTCAGCTCAGGTCACGATCTCGCAGTCCGTGAGTTCGAGCCCCGCGTCGGGCTCTGGGCTGATGGCTCAGAGCCTGGAGCCTGCTTCCGATTCTGTGTCTCCCTCTCTCTCTGCCCCTCCCCCGTTCATGCTCTGTCTCTGTCTCAAAAATAAATAAAACGTTAAAAAAAAAAAATTAAAACCCAAGGAAAGTCATGAGGGCAGCCAGCATTTCCTGCACTCCCTCATTTCTGGGCCCTGGGTCTACCTCCAGAGTTGCACTGTCGACAGCGTCCAAGCCAGTACCATTAACCACACGTGGCTATCAAGCACTTGAAATGCGGCTAATGTAGAACTTTACTCACTTGTAATCAATTTAAATTTAAAATCTGACACTCAATTCTGTTACTAGGAAACGTTTAAGAATGTGGAGACAACACTGAATCTACTTTGTCAACAGTAAATTTTACGACATCTAAATATAGATTTCTGATGAAAATGTAGCTCCTGAATTGAGACGTCTATAAGTGTAAAACACACACTGGATTTGAAGCCTTAGAATGAAAAATAAAGTGAAATGTCTCATAATTTTTCTATTGATTCCTTGTCAAAATAATATTTTTGATATACCAGCTTAAATAAATGATATTATTTAAATTAACTTCATCTGTTTCTTTCTTTTTTAAATATAGCTATTAGAGGGGCGCCTGGGTGGCTCAGTCGGTTAAGCGTCCAACTTCAGCTCAGGTCACGATCTCACAGCTTGTGAGTTCAAGCCCCATGTCAGGCTCTGTGCTGAGCGCTCAGAGCCTGGAGGCTGCTGGGGATTCTGTGTCTCCCTGTCCCTGTCTGTCTGTCTCTGTCTCTGTCTCTGTCTCTGTCTCTGTCTCTCTCTCTCCCTCTGACCCTCCCCACTCGCGTGCTGTTTTTCTCTCTCAAAAATAAAACATTAAAAAAAAAAAGCTTAAAAATTCTCCCAAAGAGGCACAGACAAGCATACAAAAAGTCAAAGAGGGGGCGCCTGGGTGGCTCAGTCGGTTAAGCGTCCGACTTCAGCTCAGGTCACGATCTCGCGGTCCGTGAGTTCGAGCCCTGCGTCAGGCTATGGGCTGATGGCTCAGAGCCTGGAGCCTGCTTCCAATTCTGTGTCTCCCTCTCTCTCTGCCCCTCCCCTGTTCATGCTCTGTCTCTCTCTGTCTCAAAAATAAACATTAAATTTTTTTTTTTTTTAAAGTCAGAGGTCCATCACAAAGTTGTTTATAACAGAAAAAAAAAAAAAAAAAAGGCAACCTAAATGCCCAACAATAGAGAATGGCACAGCCAGGAGATGGAATTCTACAGAAAAACCAAATATGAAGATGCGGTGTCCCCCCACTGACATGAAAAGTTGTTCTTAATAGACCTTAAATAAAAAGACTAAAAGGCAAAGTAATAAGTATGATACCAATTTTTCTTTTTTTAAAAGAAACCTGTGGGCATGGGTACGTATACGTATATATTTTAGAAACTTAGAAAAATATATTCTACATTTATCAGCAGTTATCTCTGGTACAAAATTTTGAATGGTTTTAATCATTTTTTTTCTTTTGTTTTTCTGTAGCCTCTCATTTTTCTCCAGGGATCATAGATACAGTATTTGTTTAATTTCTTAAAAGAAAGAACTTTCTGAGAAGCAGCTCCATGAACAGGACAGAGGAAACAAGCAGGTTCAGGTACGTGGCCATGAGCAAGAGGCCCCGCCCTCTCTGGACCTGTGTCCCCACCCCACTCACCTCCCAAGGTGCCTGGAGACAGGGGATGAGGAAAGACTTTGGAATCTGCATCTAGCAGTCAGTGGTGGTGGTTTCATCCCCCCAGTGACATCCAAGGGGCTCCCCAAAGAGACTCTCAGGCAAACGAAAGTTGGCTTCCATCCAGGATTGGAAGGGGAGGCGTTTCAGTGGACAGAGCTCTGGGCAGGGCCAGGGGGCCACATTCTCACTCCCCTCAGACACTGGCTTCCTTCACTTCTGTGAAATGACAGGGAGAAACTCCGACAGTGGTTTCCCTAAACTCTCCTTTGGTTTTTCTTAAACAGCAGGATCCTTTTCTCAAATGAAACACAGATTTCCCCATCAAGCATCAGTAGTCTGTACCTAAAATCAGGTATCTTGTACAGAAAGAAAAAACCTAGGGTCTATTTCCCCTTATTTTATTTTATTACTTTTTTTTTTTTTAATTTTTTTTTTCAACGTTTATTTATTTTTGGGACAGAGAGAGACAGAGCATGATCGGGGGAGGAGCAGAGAGAAAGGGAGACACAGAATCGGAAACAGGCTCCAGGCTCTGAGCCATCAGCCCAGAGCCCGACGCGGGGCTCGAACTCCCGGACCGCGAGATCGTGACCTGGCTGAAGTCGGACGCTTAACCAACTGCGCCACCCAGGCGCCCCAATTTTATTACTTTTTTTAACATTTATTTTTGAAAGAGATGACGCATGAGTGGGGGAAGGGCAGAAGAGAGAGAGGGAGACACAGAATCCGAAGCAGGCTCCAGGCTCTGAGCTGTCAGCACAGAGCCCACCGTGGGGCTTGATCTCGGGAATGGCGAGATCATGACCTGAGCCAAAGTCAGATGCCCAACTGACTGAGCCACGTAGGCGCCTCTATTTCCCCTTATTTTAAATGGGAAAAATTAAAAAGCACATCAACTCCAAACTCTCCATTAATTTCCTAAAATATAACTAAAACATAGTAACTCTCTCTACACATAATAACCTATCACGATAGGAGGTTGAACACTGAGAACATCCCCCTCGTAACCACTAAATCATCATTAACCTTGCTGTGCGCAGCAACACGGACCTGGGCCAGCTCTCTCAGCTCCAGCACCTCTGCAGGTGCCCGGTCCTGCCAACCCCTGGGATGTCTTTGCAAAACATCTACGTGTGATTCTGACAGTCTTCCAATTGCATCTAGAATTCACGGGAGACTTTTCCTGCACGTGATTTTGTTGAACGGAGTTTTGGGAACATAAACATGTTGCTCTACATATAAAACGCTTGCTGAAAAATAGTTTGAAGAGACATGTATGTTCTAGGGAGTCCGGGTTTCATAAACGAGAGAGGCATTCATCCCAGAAGAGCGTCCATGGGACAAGCATTCTTCAGGACAGACATGTCCTATGAAAAGCAGGGAGCCTGCAAAATTTCTCTAGAGAGGCTAGGGAGTGAGGCTGGGTTTGGAAGGCGGGGCTTGAAGCTACGCCCGCACTGCGCACATCCAGCCATGAGGCTCCTGGGTGGAGAATGAGGGGTGTTAAGGGGACCCCTCCTCTGATGCTGCCATTGCAGAGAATCCCCACACAGCAGCCACAGGAATGACACCGCTATTGCAAATGACATAACATATACGAACAGTCCGTCAGTCGACAGTCACCAGGCTCTTGCACCTGCCAGGTACACTTGTAAACACCGATCGTGAGTTAATTTATTTGGTCCCTGTAATAACCAAATGAGCCAGGTACTATTATTACTCCCATCTTACAGTTGGGAAAACTGAGGCACAGAGAAGTTAAGAGCTTGCCTAGGATTCTCTAACTCGTAAGTGGCAGAGCCTTAGAATTCCGTGGGGCGCCTGGGTGGCTTACTCGGCTAAGCGTCCAACTCTCAACTTTGGCTCATGGCATGACTTCAGGGTCATGGGATCGAGCCCTGCGTCAGGCTCTACTCTGGGCATGGAGGCTACTTGGGATTCTGTCTCTCTCTCTCTCTGCCCCTCTCCCATCCAAAAAGAATTCCTTCCTGCTCAAACCACTGCCCCCACCCCCAAAAGTGGGGAGGCTCTGTAGAAAGGGAAGGAGAGGGGATCTAGAGCCGCCCTACTTCACCTTCTTCTCACCCGGGCCCCGGCCCTCAAAGCAGACACTAAGAAAGAGCAGAGCACCTGTGAACCTGGCTAGCTCCGGCCTACCGGGCCACAAGGACCAGGAGGGGGCAGGCAGGCGGCCCTTACCCACAGCTTCCTGTCATAGTAGTAGGCTCCCAGGAGCTTCACGATGTAGGGGTGGTCGCAGGTGGCGAGGATGTCGATCTCCACCGTGTAGTCCTCAAGCTCCTCCTCACTCTTGGTCTCAATTACCTTGGCAGCAGCCAAGGCACCCGTCTCCTTGTTCTTGGCCTGTGAAGCGGAGGCAAAGAAGGTCAACGAGGCACATCCGACAGGAAAGCCGGAAGCCGCTCGGACAGCCCTGCGTGAAAACCGGTGTTCGGCGATTCATGCTAATGTGGTTTAAAGTACCCACACTATGCGATAAATAAAAATACAAAAATCGCGTATCCCTACAAACACCAACAGGGAAAGATTGCTAAGTTGTGTTCAGTAAGAGATCCAAGTCACTGAACAATCAAGTGGTAGGACACTTTTTCTGTAACAATGGAAAAGTGGGGCCCCTGGGTGGCTCAGTCGGTCAAGCATCTGACTCTTGGTTTCGGCTCAGGTCACGATCTCACAGTTCGTGGGTTCAAGCCCTACATAGGGCTCTGTGCTGATGGTGTGGAGCCTGCTTGGGATTCTCTCCCTCTCTCTCTCTCTCTCTGTCCCTCTCCTGCTTGTGCGGTCTCTCTCTCTCTCTCTCAAATAAATAAACTTTAAAAAATTTAATGGAAAACTGCATAAATGCATGGAAAACTCTGGAAACATGCTGCCTGACAGCAGGCTAGGAAGCTGCCTAAAATGGGGAGAATTAAAGGGCACCTTCACTCTCTGCGTGTTGTTTAAAACATTAACAGACACATTTCATATGTGTATTTGCATATTTCCCACACGTTAAAAGTAAAATGAAAAGAGGTTTTAAGTCCCCACCAAGTGCAGTGCAAGTGCTTCCCAGATGCATCTCCCTGGTATGACAACGGTTTATTTGATGAAAAAGAAGGAGGGAATTTCACACCTACAAGGATGGCTAAAAAAATTTTTTTTCTGAGAGAGAGACGGAGAGCATGAGTGGGGGGGGGGGAGGGAGAGGGAGAGAGAGAGAGAGAATGAACCCCAAGCAGGCTCCATGCTCAGTGTGGAGCCCAAAGCAGGGCTTGACCCCATGACCCTGAGACTACGACCTGCGCCTAAATCAAGAGTCAGACACTCAACCAACTGAGCTATCCAGGTGCCCCTCTAATTTTCTGAAAAACGAAAAATAGGGGCACCTGGCTGGCTCAGTAGGTAGAGCATGCGACTCTTGATCTCAGGGTTGTGAGTTCGAGCCCCACATGAGGTACAGAGATTACTTAAAAATCAAATCTAAAAGAAAAAGAAAGCAAGAAAAGTAGCGTTGGTGAGACTGTGGAAACATTGGAACCTCTGAGCATTGCTCGTGGGAAGGTAAAATGGTGCACCTACCATGGAAAACCGTTTGGGGGTTTCTCAAAAGGTTAAACACAGAACCACCGTGGCCCGGCAGTTCCACTCCTGGGGAGAGATACAAAAGAACTCACAGCAGGGATCCGAGCAGGTATCTGTCCACCCATGTTCACGGCAGCACTACCCACTGACGTCAAAAGGTGCAAATGAGCCACATGTCCATCAGCAGATGAATGGACAAACAAAAAAGTGGAATATACACTCAGTGGAATGTTATTTGGCCTTAAAAAGGAAGGAAATCCTTCTTTTCTTTCTTTTTTTCTTTTGTCTAGGAAACTGTATTGCTCCTATCCTGAATGAAAGCCTCGCTGGATAGAAAAAGGAAGGAAATTCTGATGCATGCTAGAACAGGACGAACTTCATGCTCGATGAAAAAAGCCAAGTCACAAAAGAACAAATATCGTATGATCCCACTTATGTGAGATACCTACACGAGTGAAATTCAGAGACAGGACGTATAATCGAGGCCACCAGGGCAAATGGAGAGTTGGTGTTAAACGGGCACCGAGTTTCTGTTTGGGATGACGAAGAGGTTCTGGAAACGGACAAGGGGGGGAACGTTGTACAACACTGTGAACGTACGTAATGCCAATGAATTGTGCACTTAGGGCTAAAAATGGTCAGTTTTAGGTTATACATATTTTACCGCAATTTTAAGAACTGAGAGCAAGAGAGAAAGAACCAGGCAAACAGTGCAAGCTACCGCACCCACGGGGAGCTGGTATCCAGGAAAAGGGAACAGAACCCACACGCCCTCAAGTGGCCCCGTGACCCTCAAGGGCCGCTGGGAGCATTCACCCACTGTGCTGCATGGGCTTGGGTGTTTTAAGAGAACACACTTGGGGCGCCTGGGTGGCTCAGTCGGTGAAGCGTCCGACTTCGGCTCAGGTCATGATCTCGCGGCCTGTGAGTTCGAGCCCCGCGTCGGGCTCTGTGCTGACAGCTCAGAGCCTGATGGCTGTTTCAGATTCTGTGTCTCCCTCTCTCTGACCCTCCCCTGTTCATGCTCTGTCTCTCCCTGTCTCAAAAATAAATTAAAAAAAAAAAAAAAGTTAAAAAAAAAATTAAAAAAAAAAAAAGAGAGAGAGAGCACACTTTCCAACAACACGGGCCCAGGAAGCAGGCCACTCGTCTGGAGCCCTTGAATAGCCATCTGTGGGGAAGCACACGGGAAACGGGCTCTTCTGGACTCCATGAGCAGCCCTGGTGGTCTCCACTGTGGTGGCTTCCTGAGGACAGTATCACACACAACCCTCACCTCCTAGGACAACTCTGACCGGCCCCACGACGTGGTGATTGATGGCCCAGATGCTCCTGCATGCCTAGCACCCCCAAGGATGACAATGAGCATTAGCATCACCTCACACGACACCGCAGTACCCAGCACCTCAGTGTCCCCATTCTAGAGGCTTGGAGAGGGGACATGGCTGGAACTAGGATAGTGGCACCAGAATTTGAACCTGGGTCCTCTAACTTCCAAGACCCTGTGCACTTTCCACTGCTGTACAAGGTCTCTGATCGTCTCCAGAACTCAGAAGCCCTAAGACTAGATGCCCACAGACACCTACGAGAGAGCTCCCAGGCCAGCCCCGCACAGGGCACCCTCCCCGCAGAGACAGAGTGGCCCATCCCGTGGCCTCAAGGTCCAGCCAGAGACCCACCCCTCTACTGCCAGTGACTAGAGGGCATGCTCATAGAGGGTGGGGTAACTGCGAGGGGGTGGCAAACCCCGCCAGGGAACCTTGTGGAAGGGAGTGATGCCAATAGGCAATCTTTGAGCTCATTTGCAAATTTATTCTCTGTGTAACTGTTTCTGTTAACAGAGCTGCAAAATCCCCAGGGCCCCACGCAGTGATGACAATGGTCTCCCACTGATCAAGGTCACTAGTCTACACTCCAACATGTGCTAACTCATTTATCTCTTCAAGCACCCCCGAATGCTGGTGCTCCTACTATCTCATGCACAGACGAGGAGACTGAGCAGAGTCCCCAACACAGGTGAGGTGACAGGGCCGGTCTGGACGCCTGCTCCCAGGTCTGCGCTTCGGCAGGGACACCCTTCCTCCACACAGTCCCTTCCTCATGAGGCCCAGGAGCCAAGTGTGGGGGAAAGGGCGGGGAGACAGAATTTCCCAGGGGGCCATAACCCAGTGTCAGTCCTTGTGCTAGAACCCACCTGCTCACTCGCCCCACCTGAGTGGGGGCCGCCCCTATAAACTCAGTCGTGAAAGCTTGTTGAGAACACCCGAGAAACTCATGACTTCAGCCATTGGGCGCTTGTGCTCTGGTGCTCACTCACGCGGGCACACACTCACTCCCTTTCTCACACCTGACTGTGTACCTGCCCTTTCATTTCCGGTAAGGCTGATTTTTAAGTGCCCGCAAGAGGACCATCAAAGCACCCTTTCACATTGTACACCACTCTCGCTCCCCCTCCTCTCCAGACCCAGAAGAGGAGGTAAGGCCCGCTCTGCTCCTTTACCAGAAGGAAGGTCGGAAAGCTCAGCGGGGTGGCCAGAGGTGGGGCCCGGGTGAGCACGGCAACCACCTTGACCATGCTCTCCCAGCCCCCCAGCCAGAGCAGCACAGGGGAGAACTGAGCGGGGCAAAAGCCACTCCCTCAGTCACTCACCCTGCACTCCTGAGAGACGGTCAAGGAGGCTGCATGGCACCTCTTCCCGGGTTTCCTTACCAGTATTTTCTCCCAGGAGTGAGGGAGGCCCAGGCAGGGACCGTTTTCCGTGAGCGCACAAAACCTGCCTTGCCCGTCACCCTGAAAGGCAGCACTGACCACAGGGCTGGGCCTCCAGCCGGGTGCCAGGGTCAACACCGAGGAACACCCGCTGCCCAGCACCTCGCTCGGATCACAGAGACCAGAGCCTGCCAGAAAGGGGTTAGCTGGCAGCAGTCGTGGTGCATAAAGTGACTTCGCCAAAATTAAATTCTTTACAAGTCTGGTTGAGGCAGCAATCGACTCACCTCTGTGCCAGAAGACGTAATAATGGCTGATGATAAAAACAGCTAACACTGCCTGTGCGCTCACCGTGTGCCAGGACGGGCCTTAAATGGAATCTCTCGTTTCATAAGTATTAGTAACCCCAACTTACAGATGAGAAAACAGAGATTGAGAGAGGCATGGTGATTTGCCTCAGGTCACACAGCAAGCGGGGAGTGGAAGCAGATCCAAATGCAGGCCCACCTTGCTCAAAGAGCCTACACTCCAAGTCTCTTCCCAGCCAGCCCTCCCTGGGGGGCACCCTGCTCCGCCTGCCATCGCTGAAGATAAACGACTATAGACCACAACTGATAACATGTTGGCAGCTAAGTACTAAAAATACCAAACTTTAATCCGCCCACATGCCATTAAGGCATGCCCATTTCCCAGATTAGCAGACTAAGGCTCAAAGGCGTACCAGGACCCGTCCAGTGTTCTCTTGACTGCACTAGGCTGCCAGAAATCAGCTTGTTCCCTGTTCCTTCATTCAACCATTATTTACTGAGCTCATGTTCTAGAGGAGGTCCTTTTCTAGTGAACAAGACAGTTTCTGCTAGAAGGAGCACTGGTAATAAAAATCACGGCCCTCTCATGACATAACTCACCCTACCTGATTTTTCTTCGGGGGAGCTAACCCGCCCTCATTCCCAGTCCCTAAAATGCACTGGAGCAGAATCCGCCTCCAACTCTAGAAGTGGGTGGGTGACTCATACTGGTCGATCAGAACATGAATGGCTCAGGCAGAAGAATGTGATCACGTCAGCCAATGAGATGCAACCTCGGAACAATAGCAGAGATGGCTGAGATAACCCCAAACCCCACTTTAAGCTAGCCTCCAGCATAAACATTTCATGAAAATGAAACTGGCTGAAGCAATAGAGCCTAGAGAGGGCACAAGAGGACACTGCTTGATCCCCTCAATTAATTTTTATACCCGGGAGGTACTATGAAGAGCCTCATTTTATGTGTAAGAAAACTCATGCTCAGAGAGGCAAAGCCACTTGCTCAAGAACACACAGCAGATAAACAACGGGGCTGAGAGTTGAATTCAGGTCTATGTGGCTTCAGTGTCCACGCTCTTGACCTCTTTACCAGTGGTCAAATTCTGCAAAGGTCCTGTCCGGGCCCCAGTTTCCTCCCTGTACAGTAGCAGGGTGGGGAAATGATGCCCAAGCTCTCTTCATGGTCTGATGCGTAGAGCATCTTGTGAGAGTGGGTAGGTCCTGGAAAGCTATGGGTGGTCCGAGCGGATGGGGCACCTGTGGGAGTTGACAGTCAAGGAGTCGCATAAAGAACAAGTGGCTGTCTGTGGCCTCTGACGTCCATCTCTCCCACTGGCTGAGGCAAGGCTGGGGTCCAGCAAAGGGTGGGGGAGCCCCCGCCCAGCCCTCCGCTGCTGGCTGGCAGTGACTAACGCCTCAGCCCACACCCTTGAGAGCAGACACACAGTGGCCACTTGTGTTTACTGGCCCAGGCACCTTGGCGGGAACAATCTTCCCCCTTGTGCGGCTCAGGCGCCCAGCCTGGAGGAGGTGGGGACAACCCTCCCAGCAGGGAGCCCTGCCCCACCCAAGGGGCCCAGCCAGGCCAGGCCAGGCCAGTCCAGTTCGGTCCACTCAGGGGCCGGGGGCTTCCTGAAAGTCCATCACAAAGCAGCAGCTGAGGGGGACAACCCCCAGCCCACCCCGTCCCTCCCAGCTGCGGGCTGATCACGGTGTCCCTCCCTCCTCCCCCAGGGAAAGAGCTGATATCACAGAACTCAGAGACCAGAATGTTAGCCCCCACTCCTAAATCCCAACTCCCCCGTGCCCTCTGCAGATGAGGAAACAAAAGTGAATGCAGTGACCTGGGTCCAGTCTGGGACAGTTGCAGATTCACAACCCTCCTTTCCCTTGGCAACTGCCCCTCCCTCTTGGTGCAAGGGACTCACGAGGGGCTGAGCCCACCTGGCCCCAGTGCTCAGCGCAGGCCCAGCCACGCATTCCTGGCCCTCTCGGTCACCGCCAGTGCTTCAGACTTGCACAAGTGACCCAAGGCAGGCCAACAGGGTTGTACCTGGGTGGTTTGGGGGTTGTTTTGGGGTTTTCGGTAAAGTTCTTCAGTAAAGAAGCTCTTTCTTTCTCTGGGGTTGCTAAACGGGTAGAATGGAAGAGTCTGGAGGGTTTTATAGCCCACATGGCCATTCCTCCAGAGACCCTGCCTGAGGATGAAGCCATGACAAAGGAAGCAGGGCCCACAAATGGAGGAGGGCAGATGCTGAGGTCCACGGACACCTGGAGACAGCTGTTCCTGAAGACAGGGTCTGCCTTTAGACTTTTCAGTCCCTTCTGGACTTCTGTCATCTGCCACCAAAAAATAAGTAGGTTTGCCATCTCTGGGGGTATTCCAGCAGAGAACAGGTATCTGTGAAGGTACTTCACCACATACCACACGTGTAACAAGAGCCACCTTCAAAAGGGCCACCAAGACCTACAAAGTGATCTTCACTGAGGCCCCTCCGAGGACCTAACTGATAACCCAGGACACAAAGCCCCAAGTGGAAAACACGGTTACTAACAGGCCACAGACAACAGAAACCAGGGGATACTTCCACCCCCAAAACCCTCCTCCAAAAAAGCAGAGATTTATAATTATTAAATTAACAAAAACAAGGAATGACCACTTCCAGGACTGGTGACAAAGAGGGTGGTAAAATGGGTATACTCATTACTGACAAAAATACAGATTCATGGGGCGCCTGGGTGGCTCAGTCGGTTGAGCGTCCGACTTCAGCTCAGGTCACGATCTCGCGGTTCGTGAGTTCGAGCCCTGTGTCGGGCTCTGGGCTGATGGCTCGGAGCTTGGAGCCTGCTTCCGATTCTGTGTCTCCCTCTCTCTCTGCCCCTCCCCCGTTCATGCTCTGTCTCTGTCCCAAAAATAAATAAATGTTAAAAAAAAAAAATTAAAAAAAAATACAGATTCATTTTCTTTTTAATGTTTATTTTTGAGACAATGTGAGCAGGGGAGGGGCAGAGAGAGAGAATGGGACAGAAGATCTGAAGCGGGCTCCGTGCGGCCAGCAGCAAGCCCGACGCAGGGCTGGAACTCACAAACTGCACGATCGTGACCTGAGCCGAAGTCGGATAACCGACTGGCGCCCAGATCCAATCCTCCAAAGACAAAAGCCAGCAATAGGTTTTAAAATCCTTAACGATATCTTTTAAGCCTATCAGTCCTCATTCCTAAGAAAGTAAGGCCAGGAAATTATTCAAATAAAGACAACAAAAGAAATGTACTAGGAGCATGGTCACCATAGTCCATAACAATGGCAAAAAAAAAAAAAAAACCCAGAAAGAACCTAAATGTTCAACAGTAAGACAGTGGTCAAATTAACTCAGTGGGATATTAAGCAACCCTTTAAGATGATAAATAGAAAAACAATATAGTAATGAGAAAAAATAATTAAGCCATAATAGTATGTCAACAAAGCAGGCTAATAAAATGGGGCTAAGCTAGAACTTTGGGGAGATCGTTGCACCTACGAATCAGGAGAACCTGAAAACACAGCATAAGGAATACAAGCGGCTTGTAAAAGTTAATTTCCCTCAATGGCATCTGACAATTATCCACAGGGGTCCCAGCAAGGACAGTGGAGGATGGTGCCCTACAAGTAACCACTTTATCTTGACCTTGTCTTGAATGTATCCAGGCATGGTCACCCTCGTCCTCTCAGGAACCCACTTGAGCTGCGCTGTGCAATATGGCAGCTACCAGCCACACTGAAGAGAGGAGAAACAATGTTCCTATCACTGCAAAAAGTTCTAGGAAGCAGCTTTGAACATAAGGCTGAACCTGGCAGAAGATACTTTCTCATAAAGGTGAGGGAGCATCTGAAACTCACTCCCATGTTCCAGACCCAGCCTCAGAAACGTGTATTTCTTTGTCGAGGAAGAAACAAAGGTCTCAAGTGCAAAGAGTGGGTAGAACCTCAGGTGGTGATCGTTAGGGAGTCCGGTCTCCTAGCAACCTGGCCGGAAGGCAGGCGTGAAGGAAGGCTCCCAGCTGACCTGTCAGATGAACAGCCTAGGCATGTGGGTCAGAGCCAAAGAATGGAGTAGACAAGGCTAAAGGTTTCTATTTTCCCCGCCCTCTGGATTCTGGATGGCTGTGCCAGGCATGTGTCAAATATGGGTCAGGCCGCTGGAACCAAGAAGGAGCCTGGTCTGCGTCCTACAATACACAGCTGTGGTGTCCCTGCCCGAAAACATTTTATCTTTGTGTGGTGAGGTCTGTTACCAATCACGGGAAAGGCTTCCACTCTATTATGGAGGGAAGAAATCTGGCCCCACAAGGTCACAGCAGGACGGGCCACGTGCAGGGGAAGGGGCCCAACATAAATCCAAGCAGGGTGGCCTGAGGGCACCAGACACAGAGCCAATGTGGCCTTGGGTTCAGATTCCACTAACACCCCTGGGTGGCAGGCATGAGTCAGTCGAGGAGGGGAGTCTGTGTTCCACAGCCCAGCCTTCCGGACACTTGGGTCTTGTGGGCCTCAGGAAGAAGGCCGGCCAAGACCTCCTGAGATCTCTTGAGGCGGGATAAGCATCCCCTCACCAGTGTCCGGCATAGGTCCACGAGGTAGGCAGCTGTTCTGTCTGCCCCTGTTAAGAAAAAATGAAGGCCCTGTCCCAGGTCATGCAGCTAGGAAGTGCGATCAGGACTCGACGCAGGCCCAGCCTTCTGCCCAGTGCTTTTTCCCTTCAGGAGCCCGCCAGAGGAAGTATCTCCAGGGGTTCCCACCCAGTTTCTACGTTTGCCCGTCCTCCTTCCCCTTCTCTTCCTTTACTCCCTTGAGCCAGAAACCCGTTGGGGGCAAACTTCAATGGCTCCCTGCTGCTGATGCAAAGCTCAAACTCCCCGGCCTGGGACACGGAGCCCGGGTGATTTACCCCTTCTACTTTTCTGGGAGTCCAGTACTCCTCCACATGCACCCCGTTATGGCCAGTGCCCTCCTGCTTCCTACTTCCACGCGTTTCTTCCCCCCGCCGGAATGCCTTCCCCATACATGTGTTTATCCCACAAAGTCTAACTCCACAGCCTGTTCCCTGAAGTGCTCTCAGAACCCCAACTCCCCTACTACCATTTCACACCTTATTAGGGCTTTCTTCACAGACCTCCTGGTACCCCAGGCATTGGTGTTCCAAGATTCTCTCTCTGACTTCGTTGTGAGCTCTGAAAGGCTAAGCCCATGTCTAATTCATTCTAGTCCACCCCACAGAGCCTGGCACAGAATATCTAGTGGATAGGAGTCTGGGAGGGTGAGTAAATGGGAAGATGAGAGAATGATAGGCAGGTGGGTAGTGGACGGGGAGCTGGATGGACAGGTGCATGAAAAGGAGGGTGGGTGGATGGGTTAGTGGAAGAGAGGGAGGGAGAGAGGGCTACATGGAAGGATGGGCGTGTGGCAGGATGCACGGACAGGAGAGTGAGTAAGCAGGACTATGAATGGGTGGATGGGAGAGCAGGTGTGTGTG
Source organism: Felis catus (assembly GCF_018350175.1). Taxonomy (NCBI): domain Eukaryota; kingdom Metazoa; phylum Chordata; class Mammalia; order Carnivora; family Felidae; genus Felis; species Felis catus. Next base: position 177,007,559 of record NC_058368.1, on the reverse strand, counting down.
AGACAGGAAGAAAGGAATGAAAAGTATGACTAGACAGTAAACAATCATCAAATCTTTTTTTCCAAAAGGCACTAGAGCCTGTTTTTTTTTTTTTTTAAGTTTATTTGACAGAGAGAGAGAGAGCGAGCTTGCACGCGTGCATACGCACGCATGAGCAAGCAGGGGAGGGGCAGAGAGAGAGGGAGAGAAAATCCCAAGCAGACTCTGTGCTGTCAGTGCAGAGCCTGATGCGGGGCTCAAACTCACAAACCCTGAGATCATGACCTGGGCCGAAATCAAGAGTCAGATGCTTGACTGAGCCACCCAGGCACCCTGAGCTACACTGTTGGCTTCTGTGAACACCAGACTCTCTCCTTCCCTTCATCTTGTAGCCAAGAAAGTTTTTTCTACAGGCACCTACCCTACTCCATTCCACCCATGTCCCCATCTTGGCAAACTTAGAAGCGGGCAAATTTCCATCAAATGATTTGTGGAATGGAAAAAGCACAGGAGGTGGGTTCAAATCCCGACTCTACTACTTACCAGCTAAGCGCCCTTCAGGAAGGCAAGGAACCAGACTTCAGTTTCCCGGCAGAGATGTGGACAATTCCAGAGACACACGAGAAAGTTTATAAACCACCATGGGTTAATGGGTTAACTACTGACTGTTACGTTCCTCGCTTAGGACCGTGTATGTTTCACTTTCAAAAGCCTAAAAGCATGTTTAGCTTGTTCACCAATATATCTGCCACCATGTTCAGCCATAGTACACACTACGTATTTTTAAGTTATGGGTGGATGGCTGAATTGGCATTGGTATCTCCGTGCAAAAAAAGAAACGATGTGTCCTCCACCTAAGGATGGAAAGGAAGTGATGAGAAGTCCCTTTTCTCCTCAACGTATTTATATTCCTGAATCTCTAGCTGTTCTCTGGTTTTGAAAGCTGTCTCCTCTCTACCTTGGGGAAGCCCAAGCCTCTGACTGAGCAGGATATACACACTTAACTGAGTCCTGCCAAGTGGAGAGAAACCACTTCCCTATCAATAATCGCTGGGCCAAGTTTCAGCTCAGGACGAACGAGAGTGCCAAGTTTCAGAACAAGTGACACTTAAGGATGGCAAAGATTGTGAAGCACAAAGCAGAGGAGTGGTATGGCTTCCAAAGACGGCCATTTAATACTCTCTCCCAGGGGGTGGGGGGGTGGGGGGGTGGGAAGAGATGTCTGGCGAGCTATCCTGACACAGCAGGGAATGCCTGAGCCTCCAAATCCTTCTGGGCTAGCAAATAAAAAACCAAAACCCAACAGGATTAGCCTAAAAGATATCGCACCGTGGCCTTGACAGAAAACCCGGGCAAGCTGTCCAACTAGGCCAGGGATGTGGGAGCCTTCAGATCTCAGCTCTTCAGAAGCGATGGGGATCCAACCTCACCTCGTGCTGATAAAGGGGGTGAGAAAGGTGATGTAGAGACGCTGCTCCCACCTCTCCCAAGCCCCCTGGAGCCAGCGGAGGGCCCGCAGAGGAATGGGTGCTGAGTCACAGCAGGAGGGCAGCCCAGGGTCAAGAGCAGAGAGGAGGGAGGGAAGAAAGAAGGAAGCACCTTTCTCCAGGGCTGCCTTAGTCGGTTGAGCATCCAACTCTTGATTTCAGCCCAGGTCATGATCTCACAGTTTGTGAGTTTGAGCCCCTGCTTGGGATTCTCAATCTCTCTCAATCTCTCTCTCTCTCTCTCTCTCTCTCTCTCTCTCTCTCTCTGCCCCCCCCCCAAAAATAAACATTAAAAAACAAAAGAGTCTTCAAAATGTATTATTACAAAGAAGACAATCAAACCACCCATAATCCCTTGAGCAGACCTAGAGGGTATCACGCTAAGCGAAACAAAATGAGATGGAAAGACAAACACCTTATGATTTCACTTTTATAAGGAATCTAAAAAACACACAAATGAACCAACAGATAGACTCTTAAATACAGAGAACTGGTTGTTGCCAGAGGGGAGGTGGGTGGGGGATGGTGAAATAAAGGGGATTAAGAGGTACAAACGTCCAGTTATAAAATAAGTCATGGAGATAAAAATTACAGTATAGGGGATGTAGTCAATGATACTGTGATAATGTTGTTTGGGGACAGATGGCAACCGCTGACCGTGGTGAGCACGGAGTTTGACACTGAACTACTGAATCGTTACATGCTCCACGTAATAGAACACTGTGCATTACTTATACTTCAGTTAAAGAAAAACACCCATAATCCCAGAGAAAACTGCCTGCAGCACTTTGTAGCACCTCTTGCCTGTGCCTGCTGTGGCTGAACCCACCCTAACATTTCCCAGCTGTGTGACCCCAGGGGACTTATGTGGCCTCTCTGTCCCTCACTCTCCTCCTTTTGCTAAGCAGTTCCTGCCTCGCGGCTGTTGTGGGCATTCATTGAGCTAATTAATTATGTGACCGACGCTCGGGGCAGGGCTGGCCCGAAGTGAGCACCCCACAAGTGTTTGTTCACTATTCTCTCTCTCCACGGATATGTTCTCCCATACCTTATAAAAGTGGGGTTAAACTGTACACACTGATTTGTCATTTTCACTTCACTGACCAGTATGCTCGTGTATTGTACGCGGTGACGGTCATGCCATTTAACAAGGCGTCACGATCGGCCCTGTGGATCACAGGACACTCTGCCGCGGCATCAGCTCCAATAGCTGCAGACTGCTCCGCTAAAGGGCAAGGCCATGACGGGTCGGACATATGGTCAGGCCACTCCACGCCGTCACATGGTGCTGCATCCAGGGGCCCGAGACTCCATCACGAGATGCCAGACAGCTCTCCAAATGGCTGGGCCGCTTCATGCCTCACGGTCGTGCAGGCTGACAGCCCTCCCCACGCCCTGGCTGACACGAGATGTAATAAATATGTGAAGCGAGGCGCAGGCCAGTCCTGCTGTATCCTGGCTGCGTGTCCTTGGGTACTGGCCTCATAAGACTGCAGGTGGTAAAGACACAGACCTGTCGGAATCACCACGAGATGAAACTAGTAACATTAATTATACATTACATCACATGTACGTGAATTATACTTCAGTTAAAAAAAAAAAAAAAAAAACACACCGATACTCCCAGAAAAACTGCCGTGAGCATTTGGGAATACCTCCTGCCGGTATTCCATGGTGCGGGACAAGAATTACGTCCCACTTGTGAGAGGAACGGTATTATCCCCATTTTGCAGAAAAGGACACCGAGGCTCAGAGGGGTAACGTCACTCGCCTAAAGTCACACAGCAAAAAGACGACAATGGCCGAGCCGGGACTCCTGCACCACCAAGTAGGAGCCTCGGAGGCGGGGCTCCCGTGGGAGGTGGGAGGTGCTCCACAGGCCTTCTGAGGTTCACCTTGTCGGCCTCAGACGGTCTACAGACAGAGCAGAGCCTCGGCCAGAGCCGGCACCGGTTCCTCATTACTGTAGGCACCAGTCCCCCGCTCCCTCCTTGGCCAACAGAAGCAGCAGTGGGTTTCCTGTCACCTCAAAGCGGGGTGGGGGTGGAGGGCACTCGAGGGAGGAGGAGGCTTGAATAAGAGCCAGGGGACCAGAGCCCACGAAGCGAAGCGGCAAAACAAAGGTAGAAAGAATCTCCAGGCCAAACAGGGAAGCAGGCCAGCTCCGAGGGGGTCATTGCCTCAGGGTGACAAAGCCAGCTTTGATGGTGGCAACAGCCTCAGGGGCCAAGAATTGGGCCTGGGCTCCCAGACAGAACAGGCCGGAGCTTTCCAGGAAGGAGGGCAAAGGCAGGCGTGCCCTCTGGGGCATGAATGTTGCTCTTTCACCACCCAGAGCGGCCACCCTGGACCCAACGGAGCAGGCAGGGAGCGAGCTTCCCAAAGGCTGGGTGGAGCCTCTTTATCACGTTCTTGGGCAGGAGAGCAAGAAGCTTCCGGCTGACCCCTGGGAACCCGAAACACCAGCTTCTATGTAAGAAGCAGCCTCCTGCATGACCAGAAAGGGGAGGCGGACCAGGGGCCTCCAGGGACTCTGCCTGCCAACCCTCAGGAGCCAGGTGTGCTGGTCAACCAGCAGGAATAATCATCAGCACCACGACGGCATTTACCTCTCCCTCCATTCTGAGCACTATGGGTGGTAAGGACTGGCCAGGTCTCCATCTTCTATTAAGTTTTCTAAAGGAAGCGCTATCTCGATCCTCATTTTACAGCTCAAGATGCCGAGGCTCAGAGAGGTGAGGCGACTTTCCCAAAGTCACACAGCAAGGAGGCAGGGAAACTAGGAGAAAGCTCAGCAGGGATCCCTGTGCCTACACTCATTAGCACAGTGCTGGGCCTGCCTACAGAGAAGAAGCTAGGGCTAGCATTTACTCATTCGTTGTTCATTCACACAGGAGAAATTAACTAAGCATCTGCTATGAGCATCTACTATGTTGGCCACAAAAAAAATGGAGAACTCCCTGCCTGCGGGGACCTTACATCTTCCAGAGAGGAAAGAAAAATAAACAAGACAACACGCAAAAGAAACCCAGTCTGTGGCTGGAGCTCCGAAAGAAATCAGCAGGGAACTGGCACCATGGCCAGGGAGGGGTAGTCAGAGCAGGCCTGAGAAGGGACATGTCAGTCGAGACCCAGAGGATGAGAAGGGGCCCTGGTTGCACAGAGTAGTGGGAAGAGAGTGGGAGGCAGAGAGAGCAGCAAGTGCAAAGGTCCTGAGACAGAAAAGGGATGTCCTTCCTTCAACTCCTCTCAGTGGCCCCTCCCCCACCGGACAGAGGCTGGCTACAGTTAATGCTTTAGTCGCTAGCACAGTGGTTAATCCTCTGGAGTCTCAGGGCCTCAATTCTGGTTCTGGTATTGCCTGTTAGTGAGAAAACAAAATAAGCAAGCTATGGGGAAAGGAAGGAAAAAAAAAAAAAGTGTAGCAAAGGGGAAAGCAGAGAGAAAGGGGAAGAGAGAAAAGAGTGAGTGAAGAGGAAGGGGAGTGCAGGGGAGGAGGGAGAAGGGGGGTGGGGAGAAAGGGGAAGGGAGGAAGAAGCTCTTCGAGTAACAAGCCTCCCTACCCTGCTGGCAGCACTCAGGGGCACCCAGAACCTTAGGATGCTGTGGCACCAGCACGCCCACACCCACCAGAGCCCCAGGAGGAGGCCAGGAGCACCCAGCTTCCCCCGCCACTTCCTCTGTGAGCCTGAGCCCTGCCTACACTAGTCACCACTTCCTCTGCATGTGAGAGGCCGCCGCCCCCATCTCGGGGCCCAGACCCAGCTAAGGTTGAGCCAGGCCTAGGGAGGAGGGTCACGTCGCTGGGCACAGAAACGCCAAGGCCACAAGGAGACACCACACTGAGGTGGCCCGGGAATCTCTCCTCACACTAAGCCCCCTCATCTTTCCCTCCATAGTGTACAGTAGAAAAGGCTTAGGCTCCTAGCCAGAGACATCTAGGTTCAAGTCCCAGCCTTGCCACGGAGAAGCGGTGTGAGCCGAAGCAAGTCCATCCAGGTACCTCTCTGGGCCTCTGCTTCGTCAGGTGCAGAGAGAGGATGCTAACTAACCCTTGCCCTTCCCGAGGTTGGCAGAAGCATCAACGATGAACGGATAAGAAGAGCAACTCCCCACTCATTTATCTTGTTCACCTTGGAACCCACAGTGCCTGGCACACGGGAAGTGCTCAATTAATAATTCCAATGGCTAACCTGGATTTGAGCTTTTCCAAGGTCCTGGGCCAAGTGGTTTACCACTTGGGTTATTTCATTCTCCATCCACCCTGCAGCAGTACTACTCCCACCGCCGTCTTGCAGCTAAAGACACAGAGGCACGCGGGTAAGTACTTCTCTCAGGATCACCGCAAGAGGCAGCGAGCCAGGCTGTAACTCCAGAAACTCATCCAAGTTCCTACGCCATCTCTGATCCCGGGCAAATGTGAGTTTCCCTTCCCACCTCATCCTCTCTAACTTCTTGCCTCTTCCTAACTACCATCCCTTGCTCTCTAGAATCTTCCACGCCTCCCGCCCATGGTACAACATCTCATTCTTGGACTGGATGCCTTCCGTCAGTGCTTCTCCCTGGGCTCTGACTTGGGCCCCAACCACAGCTCTGGCCTTTCCTCTTACCCCCACCTGCTCCAGCCAGCAGGGTGTGGCCACTCTGTCCCAGCCTTCACTCATTAATGGCTACCCCGGCCTTGGGCAGCCAGGAACCCTGGCTCTGACATCCCCCAACTCCCCTCCTCTGGTGACCATCCAAAATTAGCTCCACTCTAACACTGCGGGAGGCTGGTCTGGTCAGGCCCTGGACACAGGGCAGGCAGGACATTAGCTGAGCTCAAAACCAACACAACCAAATTCCTCAGCTTGGCATTCGAGGCCTTCTTGACTGGGCCCCCAAATAGTATTCTTGATCTGGCCCTGCCCTAGCCAGCCCCTCCGGCCATGCCCAGCTCCCAAACCCACTGACCGCTGGTCTTGAGGCAGCAACAGAAATGTGTAGAGGGGCCCAGGAGGAAGGCACAAGGTGTTGGTAAACGTCAGAGGCCAGATCTGCACTGTACCGAACAGCGGTCACACGTCACCACTGAGCCCCTGAAATGTGGCTAGCCCAGATTGAGAGGTGCTGGAAACACAAAACACAAACCAATTGTAAAGACTTAATATGGAATAAGAATATTAAATATCTCTTTTATTCTATATTGATTATATCCTGAAATGATACTTTGGATATATTGGGTTAAATAGAATATACTATTAAACTGGTGGCCACCAGCAAAATAACATAAAAACAGGAAGGGGGACAAAACATAAGAGGCTCCTAAATACAAAGAACAAACTGAGGGTTACTGGAGGGCTTGTGGGTGGGGGGAAGGGCTAAATGGGTGATGGGCATTGAGGAGGACACTTGTTGGGACGAACACTGGGAGTTCTACGTAGGGGATGAATCGCTAGAGTCTACTCCTGAAATCAACATTGCACTGTATGCTAACTAACTTGGATGTGAATTGAAAAATAAGAACCAACAAACAAAAAATTGCTGGCCAATAGACACATGAAAAGACGCTCACCGTCACTGATCATCAGGAAAATGCAAATCAAAACCACAATGATACCACCTCACACTCAGAATGACTAGTATCAAAAACAAGAAACAGGGGCGCCTGGGTGGCACAGTCGGTTAAGCGTCCGACTTCAGCCAGGTCACGATCTCGCGGTCCGGGAGTTCGAGCCCCGCGTCGGGCTCTGTGCTGATGATGGCTCAGAGCCTGGAGCCTGTTTCCGATTCTGTGTCTCCCTCTCTCTCTGCCCCTCCCCCGTTCATGCTCTGTCTCTCTCTGTCCCAAAAATAAATAAACGTTGAAAAAAATATATATAAAAAAAAAAAAAACAAGAAACAAGTGTTGGTGAGGATGTGCAGAAAAAGGGACCCTCATGCACTGCCGGCGGGAAGGCAAACGGCTGAAGCTACTGTGGAAAACAGGACAGAGGTTCCTCAAAAACGTAAAAATAGAAATACCGCACAATCCAGTATTTCTACTACGGGTATTTACCCAAAGAAAGTGAAAACACGAATTCAAAAAGACATATGCACCTCGATGTCTGCTGCAGCATTATTTACAATAGCCAAGATATGGAAGCAACTCATGTGTCCAGTGGTAAATAGATGGATAAAGAAGACTTTATATGTTACTATTAATCAGCCATAAAAAGAAATGAGATCTTGCCATCTGGGACAACATGGATGGACCCAGAGGGTATAATGCTAAGTGAAGTAAGTCAGAGAAAGACCAGTGCCATATGATTTCACTTATATGTGGAATCTAGGGGAAAAAAGCAAACAAAGCAACCAAAAACAGACTCCTAAATACAGAGAACAGACTGGTGGTAGCCAGAGGGAAGGGGGGCTTTTATGTGACACATGATTTCAAAATGCTGGCAATCGCTTCAAATTTGGTTCAGCCACCGTGGGAGCCACACAAATCAGTGTGCAGGCCGGCAACCTCAGGCCTCACTCTCTGACCTCTCTCCTGGCCCAGGCTTCCTTCTCTCCAGCTTGCTATCACCACCCCACCTGCCCTGCCTGGTGGAAGCCTTCCCCTTTCTCCACTTTCCCCAGCAGAACCCCCTGTGTCCTCCCCCCACCAAGCAGCAGAGGAGGCTGCTGGCACCACGGAGCACCTCCTCTGAGCCAACTGCTGTGCCCTTCGTGGGGGGTGAGTCCTAGTCTCAGCCCCACTGTACACATGAGAAAACTGAGGCTCAGATCGCACAGCTGCTAAGTGGGACAGCCAGGATTCGAACGCTGGTCCCCCTGGCTGCAAGGCCTGAGTCTCCCATCCTACACTCAGGGACCTGACCCGCAGACACGAACAAATACTGTTTGCCATAGTGAATCGAGCCAGTTCACTCCAATGAGGCAGTGGTGCCCAACTAGAGCAATTCTGCCCCCCAGAGAGCAGGCGGCAATGTCTGGAGACACTTCGGGCCGTCACAAGTAGGGGGGCCGAGGGGAGGGTGGTGCTGGCCCTGGTGGCACTTCTAACGAGTGGAAGCGAAGGATGCTGCTAACACCCGATAATGCACGGACAGCCCCTTCAACAAAGGATTCCTGCCCAAAATGTCAACAGTGCCGAGGTGGCGAGCCCTGGCATAAGAGCCAAGCTACTGTCACCAGCTAGACCCCCAAGACCTGTCCTGTACTGCTCACCCGCTTGTTCCCACAGACCTTTGTCCCACCTATTTCCTCAGGCTCTTCTTTCCAACTATCTCTTAACTCGGGCAAAAGGCGCGATGGACACAGCATCCTCGAAGGAAATCGAAACTACCCCTCAAGCAAGAAGGACGGCCAGGACAAACTCCGCCGGCCCAGACCCCCCCGGACCATTTTGAGCTCAACCCCCAACCCACACCTGCACAGATGGACCACGGAGGGACCTGTGGAATGACTGACAGTTACCGTTCCCTCATCAGAAAGCTAAAATCTCCGCCCAAGGAGCACAAGCCTCATTTACGTGACTCAGAATATACTTATCGGTATGTTTCCTCCAGGTACATGCCCGACTTTATGCCGGCTTCTACCTGGGGCCGAGGCTCCCCTTTCTAATTATTCATCCCAACCCTAAATAAAAGGAGCCCATTCACCCTTGCTCCGGGAGTCACGGCTTTGGAAGTTATTCCCCGCGATGTGCTTATTTGCCACAAGTTTTTGCGGGACAACTCCACCTGTACCTGTGACTCACCAAGGAGCGAACTCACGCTGGTTCTCTGTCACAACAAACACGAACGTATTTCTTCCTGGTCCCCAGTTAAACAGCAGTAACTGGCCAGGACCTTCTCTTTGTGATACCAAGAGCATCAACAATAACAAAGTATCTTCCTTTCCTGCCCACTTCCTGGGTGGGGATCAGGAGCTACAAGCACCTTGGCCCTCCTATCCTCTGACTTATCACCTTCATTTACAGACAAGAGCCTGAGGCTCAGAGTGGGACGTCACTGGCTCAGGTGGAAACCCAGATCTTGCTGACCCTCAAACTTCTTCCCTTAATCACCCTGCTGTACTGCCCTAAGCGGCAGCTGGCACAGGGCTATTTTCTGGGGGCTTTGGGGTGGCAGTCCCTGCGGTTGTCCCCTGGTCTGGGTAACCTCCAGAGGTCAGGGGACCCAGATGGAAGTGGGGGTGGGGATCTGGTTAGCTGTTTAGCTCACATCGCCAGGGCCTGCTCTGGAGCCAGCCAGAAAAGGTCTCAGTGCTAAATCAGCTGCTCAAGAGACACCCCCACCCCCGCCACCCTACCCCGCAAGGTGGGCAACACCCCAGGAAGCTAGGGCCACTTGAGTTTAGGATCGAGCCAGGAACACACTCACAATAGCATGGACTTCTATTTAGAAACACTAGGCTGAGCGGAAATAAGGTTACTGCCTGGGGGCAGATCTCTTTCCGGAGGAGGAGGAGGAGGAGGGGAGGCGCACAGGCCAAGCCCTCAGCAGCCCCAGAGGAAGCGGAAACCGGGCCTTAAAACTAAGGGCAGGAGAGGAGGTGAAAGCATGACTCTGGCCGGGAGGGGCGGAAGGCCCGACAGCTGGCTCCCACCTCACCAAACGTCCCCTTTGTCGGCTTTGTCATCTGAAATCGCAGGGCAGGATATGGCACTTGAAGGGTGAGGGTTAACAATGGCTCTCTGGGTCCAAGGGCACCTGAGGTCCCCAAGGAGGGCAGGCCTTTCCAAGGCCCCAGAGAACTCAGAGGATTGGCCCTTGGCGAGAGCAAGGGGCAAAAGGAAGCCTCTACTAACTTCTCTCATTTTCTTTTAAAAATCATCCTCAAATAGGCATACCCTTCAACCCAGTAAAGCCCTTCTGGGAGTCTAGCCTGAAAAAGGATTTAAAACACAAAAAGAACTTTACCAGCAAAACTCATCATCAACGTACAGCTCAGCCATAATGCTCACTTTGGACACGCCAACTCGGTCCCAAGACTACTGATATATTACGGAACAATTTCATCAAGACGCTTAAATGTGAATTTGCTCACGGGCAGTTTTGCCTGCCAGAAACACTAGGTGAACACGGAAAACTGCATCCACCCAAATCAAGCTGCAAAGAAACGCCCACAACACACAGGCATGGACCTCAAACATCTGTCAGCGGCCTCTGGGCCACAGCCCTCCGCATCTGGGGTCCCACCTAGTGCCGGATTTCAGATAACCCTCCTCCCACGGCTTCACCTGCCCTAACGCACCCACAGCCACAGCACCCGGCAGCTCTTTTTCACCATACAGTGCTATATTTATTGTAGTATGTTTGTATTTCTTATCTGCAAAACTTGTGTACAACTGTACCACGGGGTTCTTAGCTTCCTTTTTTTTTTTTTTTTTTAATGGGCTCCTGCTGCCGTTTTTTAAGCACTGCCCTTAGCAGCATGTCTTATAAGGCGTCCATTCTTTACTGATTTTGCACAGCTCCAAAATTTTTAGGAACACTTAGTTACATTACAGCAGAACTGACTATATTATGTACAGTGCTTAACACAGCACACAGCACTTAATAAGCATTTAATCGTTTTTTTAAAAATCATTTAATTTAAAAAAAAATTAAATATCCAGTAAGATTAAGAGCAAGGCGGTACTGAGCCATCACAGAAAGTATGTAGGAAGCATTTAGAATAATACGGAAAGATGTTTTAGGAACGAAAGACAGTATACAACACTGTAGGTATGTCTGATTGTATGATTCCAACCCTGCATTAAAACATTTTTCTCACCATAAAAGCTGATAAAGTCTGTAAGGAAATGTATCAAAATGTCAAAAGCAATGGATGGGACTTATTAGGATGGTGTTTTTCTTTTTACCTAAAGAAAAAAAAAAAACGTTCTTTGCAAAATCATAAGGCTTTTAACAGCTCACAAGCAGCATAAGATCAGAACCAAAATAGTTTTTTTTTTTTTTAATTTTTTTTTTTCAACGTTTATTTATTTTTGGGACAGAGAGAGACAGAGCATGAACGGGGGAGGGGCAGAGAGAGAGGGAGACACAGAATCGGAAACAGGCTCCAGGCTCTGAGCCATCAGCCCAGAGCCTGACGTGGGGCTCGAACTCACAGACCGTGAGATCGTGACCTGGCTGAAGTCGGACGCTTAACCGACTGCGCCACCCAGGCGCCCCCCAAAATAGTTTTTTTTAAGAAGCAGAAAAATGGGGCGCCTGGCTGGTACAGTCAGTGGAGCATGTGACTCCTGGTGTCAGGACTGTGAGTTTGAGTCCCACATTGGGGGTAGAGGTTACTTAAAAATAAAATCTTTAAAAAGAAAAAAAAAAGGCAGAAAAATAATCTCAGACTGCTAAGTCAACTCTTAAAGTTTATTTTTATTTTGAGGGGCGCCTGGGTGGCTGGGTCAGTTGAGCCTCTGACTTCGGCTCAGGTCATAATCTCGAGGTTCATGAGTTTGAGCCCCGTGTCAGGCTCTATGCTGACAGCTCAGAGCCTGGAACCTGCTTCAGATTCTGTGTCTCCCTCTCTCTCTCTGGACCTCCCCCGCTCACACACACACACACACACACACACTCTCTCTTACTCTCTCTCAAAAATAAACAATTAAAAAAAGAAAAGTTTATTTTTATTTTAAGAGAGAGCATGCACAGGAGAGGGGCAGAGAGAAAAGGAGACAGAGAGAATCTCAAGCAGGCTCTGGTGTTGTCAGTGGGGAGTCCAACATGAGGCTTGAACTCACAAACCCATAAACTGTGAGATCATGATCTGAGCCAAAACCAAGAGTCTGCCGCTCAACCAACTGAGCCACCCAGGCACCCCCAACCCAACTCTTGATGTTTGCTCACTCTGTGCTCAGCACACGAGTACCATCCTGCCGCTATAACAGCAACCACAACCTGCTTAAAGGCAGCTTCGTTCTACTCAATAGGATATCAAACACTCCCTCCCCTTTCTACCTTGTCTTCAGAATAAAGATGATTTTTTTAAGAAGAATTTTGAAATGGGGACGCCTGGGTGGCTCAGTTGGCTGGGCAGCCGATTTCAGCTCAGGTCATGATCTCACGGTTCATGGGTTCGAGCCCCACATCAGGCTCTGTGCTGACAGCTCAGAGCCTGGAGCCTGCTTCGGATTCTGTGTCTCCCTCTCTCTGTCTGCCCCTCCCCGGCTCATGTCTCTCAAAACTGAATAAACATTTAAAAAATAAATTAAGAAAAAAAAAAGAATTTTGAAATGATATAAGAAATTTGAAACCATAGATATGGTAACATTTGCTTTGTACCTAGTAATAAGCTAGAAATGATTTTCTTTTGAAATCCATTTGCATCCCACAAGGATTAGGTGAGAAGGACCCTGACTCCGCCCAAAATTAATCCAACCCTCCTCTTTGAGGCCAAATGTTGGTTTATCAGGAAGAAGGGGAGCAAAGGGGCTCCCTATCTGGAGACTGCTAATGTTTAGGCTTTGAGCTTCTGCAAGACTCATCAGGAAACCTGTAATCAGTCTTGTCCTGACACGAATCTGACAAATTGGGATCCCTAAGGCGTCATAGGCCAGGGAAGTCCTCGGGAAGGTCTTCACCACGTGGGGAGCCAGGAGAACCTGTTCCTTCTAAGATAGAAAGATGAGACGGTGCCATTACTTCCCCAGTTCACAGCCAGCTAGTTCCCCAGGCACTGTGTCAAAACGTTAAGTCCTGTCCCAGCCATAAAACCTAGATGGACCTTCCGGCCTTTGCTGCCATGGCGGCCACGCCAGGGAACAATGAAGTGGGAAAGAGTTATGGTCCCTGATTAGAGTCTTTTGTAAAGCAATACCTGCTTCAACGTCAATGTGAAGGGACCGAGCAAGCAGTACTTCAGAATAGGAAGCCTGGGTGACAGGGATCTCCCATCCAGGATGGGTCTTCCTTAGCTGGTAACTAAGGCAAGTGTTAAACTGAAGCTCAGAGCCCTGGGTTCTAGTCCCTTCTTCTCCCAGAGCCCCAGTATCAGTATCCCCACACACAACATGAGGTCGGGTTAGATCAGCGGGTCACACCCTAAGCTCAAGCAGGTGACCTAATAAATTGTCCACGAGTATCAGCCATCACACAGCTCTCTTGGCCTAGCTCTCCCTTGTCTTAATTATGAGAAAATCAGGGGTTCTGAGATGGTGTGAGGCAGCTCACAGCTTGGGGAACTAGATTCACTTAAAAAGGGTCCCCTCACTCTGGAGATACCAGGAGACAAAGCAACTTGTGAATCAGATGCACTCCTCTGCATGAAACTTCCAGAGTAGCGAGGGCGTTTTACAGGGCTAAAGCAGGCGGAAATGACAAGTGAAACTGACAAGGGGGAAATCTTAACCAGTATAAAAGCAAAGTTCTGCATTTAGGTTTGAAAGAAAATGATCCATATGGAGCCAGGTACACTGGGAGAGGGGGACAAGACTGCGATTGAAAGCCAGCCCCTAACAGACAAGAAACATCAGTGAGAGCCAACAGTGTGAGCTAAAAACACCAACTGCATCTTCTGGACAAAAAGGATGTGGTAAGCTGACCAAGGGTCCAGCTGCCCTCGTGGTGGTCAGGGCACATCTGGAAGAGCAGGCTCCCACTGGAGAAGGCAGCATGTCCAGGAAGATTGCTGCAAGGCTGAGGGCAGTTTCCTGGGGCCACCAGGAGGAAGACGCAGCTGTGAGAAGGGTAAAGAAGAGATGTGCCAAGTTAAGAATGTGCTGGCTGTCCTCAAAGACAGCAGAGCCCTCAAGCAGAGAAGGGCAGCAAATCAAGGCAGCCAGAAAGCCACGGGTGTGAGTGACACAGAGGCCTGCTTCTCCAACCACAGGACCTCTGCTCCAGTGGGGGTTCCACCCTGTAACAGGAAGTGCGGGCTCTGAGGAGAGGTGGTGAGGTAACAACACAGGCACCCAGTGGGCCTGAATGGCCTCAAAACTGCCCCTAGGCGCAGTGCGCTTAGCAATCACCTGAGCATCTTGTTAAAATGCAGGCTCTAATTGAGCAGGGTTGGGGCCAGACCTGCAAGTCTGCATTTCTAACAAGCTCCCAGGTGATGCTAATGCCAGGGACTACACTTTGGTAACTAGGCTCTAGACCACTTGCAGGGCAGAGAGCAAGTCCTGAGCAGGTGGGTCTGGAGAAGCCCCCTCTGTGGGCCAGCCTCCTGAAAGGGCAATCCTGGGGTCAGAGTGGGGTACAAGCTAACTGGAACCCCAAGAACGGTGATGGTGCCTTAGGAAGGAAGACCTCTCCTGGAGTTACACAGCAACTGGGGGATTCTCTCAGTGAAGCTTCAGGGAAAGGAGATGGGGGGGGGGGGAGGGAAGGGTGGAGTCAAGCCCCATGTGTTTGGGTCTCCAATACAACTCAGCAACTCAGACTTGGTTCACAGGAGCAGGAACCAGACAATGACCTGCTGCAAACGTGTCTAGAATTAATCAGCTCTGCCCCACCCATCCCTCCACAAAAGCTCTCTGCCCCCTTATTCCTCTAGGGGAAAGGTGACTGACTGCAAACTGGAAGGCTCCCCGGCTGTGACTCACACACACAGTCAAATCCAATCCCTGCAGCCTAATATTCACAGAGCCCTGACCTCCCCTTCTTTCCAAGCCTAACGCCTCACTCTAGGGCCACCTCCTTTCCTGGCTCTGGCTCAAGTTCAGGTGTGTCCCCAGCTCCACCGATCCCAACTCTTCCAGACACGGCAGAAGTTTCTCGGTCTCCACGCCTCGGCATTCTCACAGCATCTGTGTGGCCTTACAAAGTATGCCTAGAATCCGTTTTACGGCGGATGTCTCGTCTCGGATGCCAAGGTCCTATAAGCGCCCCTTTGTCTCCCCCTGCGGCGCCCAGCGCGGTGCCGGACGCACAGGAAGTACTCAGAAACGAGCTGGGGGCAGCGGCCGTGACCAGAGGGGGCGCCCAGCACGGAGGGACCAGCCGGGCTGAGGGAGGGTCTCCCCAAAGAACAAGGGTCACCAGGACCGAAGCGCGGAACCCCGAGTTCAGGGCCGGCAGCCCCTCTGCGCCCTTCTGAGCCGGGGCCAGGACTGATCCGGGCCCGCGCCCCTTCCTTCCGGACCCGGTCCACGCGCCCGGGGCCACCCATCCCCAGCGCCCTCACCTTGTAAACCTTTCCGAAGGCGCCGTCGCCCAGCTCGCCCACGATCTCCCACACTTCGTTGGGGTCCACGTCCCGGCGGACGTGCTCATATTCGCGGGACTTTCTCTTCTCGAAGGTAGACAGGCGCAGGATGCGACGAAAATTGGCGAAAGCCATGGCTGAGGGCGCGCGAGCCGGGGGGCGAGGTGGCGCCGGCTCCGGCTCGGGCTCAGGCTGTGGCTCCGGCGGCCGCGAGGAGGAGGGGCTGGAGGACGCCGCGGCGCTCGGGGGTTCTCCCCAGACCCGCCCTTCCCCGCAGCCCGTCCCCGGTCAAGTGCGCCCCGGGCTGCGCGCGGCGGGAGCACCCGGAACCGCGCAGGCGGCCGCGGTCCCCGCCCCCGCTCGGTCCCGTCCCGGGGGCCGCCTCCCGACTGCCCGCCCAGTTCGCGCCGCGCCCCCACCGGGGCTCGGGACGCGTTCTGGGGACCTGGCCCCGCGCCCACCCACGGCCCGGCTCCACCTGCCGCTCCCCGGCAACGCCCGAAGACCCCTTAATTGGCTGCGGGCGCTCCCCGGCTCCGCCCGTCGCCGCAGGGCACTCTGGAAACTGTAGTCCCCTGCGCGCCGCCCGCCCGCGAGCTACGGGCTGGGCTTTAACACAGCTTAGGGCATCCTTCCGCGGGACCGGCCCGGGTCTGCGAGGCCAGCCACGCCGCGTGGCTCTCAAAATGTCTGTGGGGGCGAGAGGGGAAGCAAATTGGCTTTCGCGAACGCCCACTGATTTGTTGTCCAAAGCCAAGAAGGTGAAAGGCATCATTAATCACTTAATCTGCCCCGCAACTACTCCGCAAGCCTGCTCTGCTCGCGCCCACTTTTCAAGTGAGGACTCCCGGCGAGCAAAGGCACCAGCCCCAGGCTGCACATCCCGTTGGCGGATCCAGTGCGGTTTCCTCGGCGTGGTGCTGCCTCCTAGTGCACGAAATGCTGCGCCCCTTGCGGCCGCCGTCAGGCCCTGGAGGCCTGGGCTTCCTCGCTCGTTTCCTGCTTCCCAGGGGCTCTTCCCGACCAGGATCCACAAACCGGTCAGCATTAGAGGGCTGGAGGAAAAAACTTAGTTATCACATGCTTTATGATGGATCTTAAGGTATATACACATATTAAGTAAAAACTTTCTTAGTCTTAATTTCCCAATTTTAAAAAATGAGCTCATTACAGATAGAACTGAAGTTTTCTTTGACCACCATCATCTTTCATCCTGCCTGTTTGACACGCTCCACTGCCACTGTACCAGCTACTGTTCGCTGTCACTGGGGCAATGATACTTTTATCTAATCTACAAAGTGATTCTGTGAAAACTGATAAAAAGAAACCTCACTAGAGCGGAGTCCTGAGGCTAGAAGGGGGATCTGGCAGCACTTGATGTCAATTACAGAAAAATTGTCAGTTGCAAACCCCAACATAAGAATATTTAGCAGGAGGGACGCCTGGGTGGCTCAGTCGGTTGGGCGGCCGACTTCGGCTCAGGTCATGGTCTCGCGGTCCGTGAGTTCGAGTCCTGCGTCGGGCTCTGTGCTGACAACTCAGAGCCTGGAGCCTGCTTCACATTCTGTGTCTCCCTCTCTCTCTCTGCCCCTTCCCTGCTCATGCTGTCTCTCTCTGTCTCAAAAATAAATAAACGTTAAAAAAATTTTTTTAAAAAAAATAAAAAAAAAGAATATTCAACAGGAAAACCATCAATTACAGGGCCCAACAGGGAAAGATGCATATTGCATCTTGGGGAAGAAATTGACTACCCTGGTAACTCAGTCAATGGAAAACCATTATCACCCCAAACTCTTGCTTTTCTCTAATAGGATTTCCTTCCAAACAATTCTCTCCAACTTTCTCCTTCTCCATAAAATACAGTTATTTTCCTTCGTCTGTTGTATTTGCCTATGGTTTTGCCTTAGCATGCATGTCCTGAATTGTGATTTTCTTATATTCTTGTATAAACCCATTTTGCTGGTAAAAACAAAAACAAAAACAAAAAACCTGGCCACTTTTTATATTACATTTCCAAATAAAGTATGCTGAAGGGTAGGAAGACTGGATTATAAATCTACCTCATAATCAAATAGCATTTCAGGGAATGTCACTCTCCGGGAATCCCCACCCCTACAGAGCATGCCAATATTGAGATGTTTTCACCCCTTCTTGAGCAGGGTGCAAATATAAAGTGTAGTTCTTAGTTTGGAAAACTAACTAAAGAAGCCTGGGATGCTGGTTGGTGGTGGTCTGCACAACACGTTCCCCGAGTAAAGGTTGCCAAGAGGTTTGAAAGGTTCCAACACCTTCCCGAGCAGTTAGAACTGTAGAGGGTCTTTGCCACTAAAAGAAGGAAAATTCTCACTGAGAAAGCCAATGTTTCAACCTCCCCAAACAAGCTGAAAGGCGGGTCTTTCATTAGTTTCTGTCCATTTGACCAACTCCACGAAGAGGGTGAGGGGACAAAGGGGAAGTCTTTCCCCCTGGAAAGTGGAGATTGTGACTTTGCAGAAGCTGTAGGTCTGAGGGGATGAGAGGTCCAAGCCTTAGCTCATCCCCAGGCCTGCACCAACCCAGGTGCACCAACCCAGGGCTCTGTGACTGGCTCTGTGATCGCTCCAGAAAGAAATGAAATGAGAAACAAAAATGGAGAGGTTCATCCAAATGCATTAAGTGAAAGAAGCCCAACCCAAAAGAACACATATGATTTCGCTGATACGAAATGTCTGGAAGAGGCAAAAGACCACATATTTTAAGGTTCTATTTTCATGAAACATCTAGAAAAGGCAAACTCACAGAGACAGAAAATAGATTAATGTTGCTACGAAATGGGGATTAACTGTAAATAGACATGAAGAACCTTACTAGGGTGATGAAAATATTCTAAAGTTGGAGTATATGGGCATGTGGGTGGGTCAGTTGAGAGTCGGACTCGACTTCAGCTCAGGTCGTGATACGAAGGTCATGGGATCAAGCCCGGAATTAGGCTCCAGGCTGAGTGTGGAGCCTGCTCAAAATTCTCTCTCTCTCTCCCTCCCTCTCTCTCTCTCTCTCTCTCTCTCTCTCTCTCTCTCTCTCCCACTCTCCCTCTCCCACATTCATGCACTCTCTCTCTAGGAATAAATAAATAAGATTATGGTGATGATGTCACAACTCAGTAGATTTTCTAAAAATCACTGAACTGAGGGGCACCTGGGTGGCTCAGTCGGTTAAATGTCTGACTCCTGGTTTGTGCTCAGGTCGTGATCTCACAGTTTCTGAGATCAAGCCCCGTGTCAGGCTCTGCACTGACAGCACAGAGCCTGCCTAGGATTCACTCCCTCTCCCTCTCCCTCTGCCCCTCTCTCTTTCTCTCTCTCTCAAAATAAATTAAATAAATAAATATCACTGAATTGTACACTTGAAATGGGTGAATATTACGACACGTAAACTGTACTTCAATCAGGTTGTAAGAAATCAAACAGGTTCAACAAAACTAGAGGAACATTTCAGAAGTAACTAGTAGACTAGTCAAAAAAAATTTTTAAAGAGAGGAAAAATATTCACCGGAGACAATGAAAAAAGAGATATAATATCAGGTACTGTGAAGGTTTTTAAATCACAAAATGATATTTTAAACAAATTTATGTGAATAAATTTTAAAAAAATTAAGTGGTCTCCTCACCCAACATGGGGCTCAAACTCACGACCTCGAAATGGAGTCGCATGCTCCTTGACTGAGCCAACCAGGCGCTCCAACATAAAAAATTGTAATCTACATGAAATTAGTAATCATGTGCAAGAAAATAGAAATGATATAAATAATATATATAAATGATGTATAAAGATACATAATTTCTTGTTTTAATGTTTATTTTTTTAATTTTTTTTAACGCTTTTATTTATTTTTGAGACAGGGAGAGACAGAGCATGAACAGGGGAGGGTCAGAGAGAGAGGGAGACACAGAATCCAAAACAGGCTCCAGGCTCCGAGCTGTCAGCACAGAGCCCGACGCGGGGCTCGAACTCACGGACCGCGAGATCATGACCTGAGCCGAAGTCAGCCGCCCAACCGACTGAGCCACCTGGGTGCCCCTATGTTTATTTTTGAGAAAGAGAGTGCAGGGGAGAGGCAGAGAGAGAGGGAGAGAGAGAATCCCAAGCAGACTCTGAGCTGTCCGTGCAGGGCCCAACCCAGGGCTCTGTCTCACAAACTGTGAGATCAGGACCTGAGTGGAAATCAAGAGTCGGACACTTAACTGACTGAGCCACCCGGGTGCCCTATAAATATACATAATTTGAATTAGAAACAAAAGCCTAAATAAACTAATAACCAATAAAGAAAATAAAAAATCAAAAGTCTATACCTACCAAAAGACATCAGGTTATGTAGCACTACAAATAATTTCCCCCTATACGTATTCTTTTTGCTTTGTTTTGTTTTGTTTTTCTCTCTTTATATACATTTTTTTATATTTATTTTTGAGAGAGAGAGAGAAAGAGAGAGAAAGACAGAGTGCAAGCAGAGAGAGATGGAGACACAGAATCCAAAGCAGGCTCCAGGCTCTGAGCTGTCAGCACAGAGCCCAGCACGGGGCTTGAACTCACAGACCGTGAGATCATGACCAGAGCCAAAGTCCAACACTTCACCCACTGAGCCACCCAGGCGTCTCTTCATATACATTTTTTAAGAAGATAGGAAAAAAAGGAATTCTACTCATTTTATGAAATAAGATTGACCACAACTAGATAAGGACAGTAAAAGAAAATTATAGGCTATTTTCACTTATGAATTAAATGAGAGAAAAATAAATTACTAGCCAGATGAAACCAGAGGTGAATAAAAACATCATGACCAAGAAAGGTTTATCCAGGAGTACAAGAACGGTCTTACATCAGACCGTTATCAATGTAAGACATTGCACTGACAAAGGAAAAAAGAAAATCACAGTCACAACATAGAAAAAGCATTTGACACCATTCTTAGGTCGGATTCCCCCAGACGGAAGGATCAGGATTTGGGTACAAGTAGTTTATTTGGGAGGTGATGCCAGGAGGCACCAGTAGGGAATGGGAGGCATGAAGCCAGTAAAAGATGGACTTTGGGGCGCCTGGGTGGCTCTGTCAGTTAAGCACTCGACTTCAGCTCAGGCCATGGTCTCACAGTTCATGAGTTCAAGCCCTGCATCGAGCTTCAAGCTAATAGCACAGAGCCTGCTTGCGATTCTCTCTCTCTCTCTCTCTCTCTCTCTCTCTCTCTCTCCCTCTCTGCTCCTCCCCCACTCTCTCTCAAAATGAACTTGTAAAAAAAAAAAAAAGAAAGAAAGAAAAAAGATGCACTTTGGAGCTGATTACTACTGCAGCCACCTGGGGCTAAATCCCACTGGGGAATTCTGGAACTCAAGACACAACACACTTCAGAGTCAACTCACCCCAGAGGCAAGGAAATGGGAAGTTTTTCCCCAAGCCCCATCTGTCCTTGGCCAAGAGCTGCTCCCTTGGGCAGCACTTCCAGCATGCCCTGCTTGAGGGACAAGAAAACACCCCTAAGTTGAGAGATGTCACGGGGCTTTGTAGAGCTTCTACTACAAGTCTTTACATTTCCTATTTCTTGTCCTTTCCTATAGCATTTGCTAGGGGCTCTAGCCATATGTTAGTTACACAGTAACGGTGAAGATGGGAATTTTTGTCTTGGTCCAACATTTAATGGAAAAGGGTTTAAAGTGTCTCCACCAGGTATGATATTTGTGAAAGCATGGTGGCAAACGATTTTTACACAAAAAGAAGCTTCCTGCTATTCCTAATTTGCTAAAAATTTTTTTATCATAGCATATCGTTTTTATATCATCTATAAAGTAGAACGTTAGCAAATATTTTTATGCATTTATTATATGTCAATCATATAATTAATCATATGATTTTTCTCCCCTAGCCTATAAACATGGTGAATTTCACTGGGGCGCCTGGTTGGCTCAGTCGGTTGGGCGTCGACTTCGGCTCAGGTCATGATCTCGCGGTCCGTGAGTTCGAGCCCCGCGTCGGGCTCTGGGCTGACAGCTCAGAGCCTGGAGCCTGTTTCGGATTCTGTGTCTCCCTCTCTCTCTGCCCCTCCCCTGCTCATGCTCTGTCTCTCTCTGTCTCAAAAATAAATAAATGTTAAAAAAAAATTTAAAAAAATGGTGAATTTCATTGATTAAAATATTCTTGCATTCCCGGAAAGTAAGTATTTTGCCTGGCAAATCTTATATTTAGGATTTTTGTATCTATGCTCACAAGTCAAATGGGTCTATACTTTTCTTGTGCTGCCTTTATCTGGTTTTAAAATCAAGATAATGTTAAAATAAAAAACAAATGGAGACCAGGCTTGCTTGAAAATTCTTCAGCAGACAAAACCATTTTAGTCATACAAACAAAGCTTAATTTAGCTTATTTTGCAAGACTAACTTGACCTGGGTCATTTCTTGCATATGCCTCTGGAAATCACAAGCAAAAGTTGAACTGGTTCCCAAGGTTGATAGGTGGTAACCACTGACAATTTCCTTATCATTTAAGAATATTCTAATAACAAATCACTGTGAGAAATAGTCACTACTTTCTCACTATATAAACTGCTTTTTAACAATATACTCCTGAGCCTCATTCCATGTTTTGGTTTGAGTGTTCCTGGTCTGAGAACTGTATTTTTGGTGTTTGCACAATATATTTTACTAATTACTACTTAAGTGATTTGTCAGTTTCACTGCTATTGTTCCTGAATTTTTTGTAAGATTTTATTTTATTTTTTAAATTTTTAAATATTTATTTATCTTTGAGAGAGAGACAGAGCGAACATGAGCAGGGGAGGGGAAGAGAGAGAGGGGAATAGAGGATCTGAAGCAGGCTCTGTGCTGACAGCTCGAACTCACCGACTGTGAGATCATGACCTGAGCCGAAGTTGGATGCTTAACCAACTGAGCCACCCAGGTGCCCTTAAGATTTTATTTTTAAGTAATCTCTACACCTGCCATGGAGCTCGAACTTACAACTCCAAGATCAAGAATTGCACGCTCTACCAGTAGCCAGGTGCCCCTCTTGTCTCACTTTTTGATGGCAGTTTATTATTTGGTTTAGACATTGCAAATCTCTCTCTGATTTATCATCCATTAACTTTGTAAACAGTGTCTTCTATGGAGCAAATATGCTTAATACTGATGTGATTGAATTATTTGTGTCTAATTTTTGTAATTTTTAAAAATCAACTTTATTGAGGTTTAATTTACATTCAAGAAAAATGCACCCATTGTGAACACACAGTTCTAGGAGTTCTGACAAATGTATATGCCCATGTAACTGTCACCAGAGTCAAGGTACAGAACTTGTCCTTCATCTGAGAAAATTCCTTCTGCTTCTTCACCAGGCAATCCCCATTCACACTCCTGGCCCCAGCAACAGCTGATGTTTTCTGCCACCATATATTGGAACTGCCTTTCCTAATTTATCATCTAAGTGGAATCATATTCTTTTTAAAATTAATTTGTTTATTTTGAGAGAGAGAGAGACAGACGGTGCATGAGCAAGAGAAGGCAGAGAAAGGGAGAGAGAGAATCCCAAGCAGGCTCCGTGCTGTCAGCATGGAGCCCCGTGCAGGGCTCCGTATCACGAACCGTGAGATCGTGACCTGGGCTGAAACCAAGAGTCGAACGCTTAACCTACTGAGCCACCCAGGCGCCCCCAGTATGTGCTCTTTTAAGTCTGGCTTCTTTTCACTCATGTTGTTGCAATATTTAATGGTGGCTGCCAGGAGAGGAGTATAAGGCCTCCACTACTTCCCCAGAAGTGCAAAAGCAACCGCCTTCAAAGCAAAAGCTTTGTGCTATTGGGAGAGGAGAACAAAACCCCTCCCTCCCAGTGCCCAGGTAAAGACCTCTGGCTCTTACCTTGGGCAAAGGGAAGGGTCCTTTGTCTTTTTGTGCGGTCACTCAGGAACTCCGCTGACCTGACGGAGCACCAGGTCTTGAATGCTACCAATTACCATGGCATTGGCAAAGAGTTCTGATATTCCAAGAGTCGTTACAGCAGCTAGCAGCACTCACTCTGACTACAACGCTGGAAAAATGCGGTTAAATATGACACGGTTTCTTCTCCCTCCTCCCAGCGGCAGCAGATCTTTCCCTTGGTAGCTCCTGGTGAGTTCTGAGGGCACCTGCAGCTAGAGTCCTCATATGACATTATTTTTAGTGTCGTATACGGTAAATACTCATTTAGATTTACTCACTCATTTTCAATTTCTGGTGCTCTTGTTCCCTTCTTAAATTTCTGTGTTTCCACATGGGATTATTTTTCTGTGCTGGAAGAATTCACTTGTGGGTGTTATTTTTCTCAGTGTTTATGTGTATGGGTTTAGTTTGCTAATGTTTTCTTTAGAATTATTGCATTTATGTTCATGAGTGAGATTTATAACTTTCCTTTCTTATACTGATTTGC
The DNA here is from genome assembly GCF_018350175.1 of Felis catus. Classification (NCBI taxonomy): domain Eukaryota; kingdom Metazoa; phylum Chordata; class Mammalia; order Carnivora; family Felidae; genus Felis; species Felis catus. The sequence continues at coordinate 176,983,551 of NC_058368.1, read as the reverse complement.
CATGTGTTGGCATGCAGATAATATTAGACACATAAAATGAGTTGGAGAGTTTCCTCTCTTCCTGATTCTTCAGAAGACTAGTAAAGCTGTCGTACCCCCATTTTTTTTAGAGTAAACTCTATGCCCAAGGTGGGGCTGGAACTCACAACCCCAAAATCAAGAGTCATGCGCTCTGGGTGCCTGGGTGGCTCAGTCGGTTGAGCATCTAACTTCAGCTCAGGTCATGATCACATGGCTCATGGGTTTGAGCCCTGCATTGGGCTCTGTGCTGACAGCTCAGAGCCTGGAGCCTGCTTCGGATTCCGTGTCTTCTTCTCTGCCCTTCTCCTGCTTGTGCTCTGTCTCTGTCTCTTTCTCAAAAATTAATAAACATTAAAAAAAAAAAGTCATGTTTTACTAACTGAGCCAGCCAGGTGCCCCGCATGTTGTACAGTTTAAACTCACATAATGTTGGGGCACTTGGGTGGCTCAGTCGGTTGAGCATCGCACTTCCACTCAGGTCATGATCTCACAGTCGTGAGTTTGAGCCCCGCATAGGGCTTGTGGCTGTCAGTGCAAAGCCTGCTTCAGATCCTCTGTCTCCCTCTCCTGCCCCTCCCCGACTCGTGCTGTCTCAAAAATAAATAAACATTAAAAAATTTTTTTCACTCAGTGTCGTATGTCAATTGAATCTCAAGAGTTCGAAAAAAGAATTGTAAAATAGCTAATTAAAAAGTATATTGATTACAAATTGAAATAACATTTCAGACACACTGGGTTAAATGTTATCAAAATTAATTTCTTCTTTTTACTTTTTAAAAAAATGTGGCTACTAGAAAATTTCAAATTATGTACGTGACTCATATTTGTGGTTCACGGTGTATATTTATTGGACGTAGATATTTTAGCTTTTGAAGATTTTAAGTAATCTCTACACCCAACATAGGGCTTCAAACCTACAACCCCAAGATCCAGAGTCACAAGCCCCACCCACTGAGCCAGCCAGGCGCCCCTAATGTAGCTTTTTAGAGCTGTGTATAGTATTCTTATATGTATTTTGAACTCTTCCACATCAATAATTGTTCCCTTCCTCGTTCTCAGTTTTAGAAATCTTTTTATCACACTTGCCAAAAGTTTATCTGTGTTTATTGGTCTTTCCCTAAAACCAGCTTTCATGCTAGACCTAACCACGAGTTTATAGAAAATACAGGAGACAGAGGAATGTGTTAACACATTGGAGAGAAAATCTGCAAAAACCAGAATGTTTTCTTCTACACAACAGTCTGGATTCTTCAACAAATAAATTTCAAGAAAAAGAAAAGAGGAGCCTAAAGATATTAAGAAACAGACTAAAGTAATACTTAGATCTGTTTGGCTTCCTGACTTAAATAAATCATCTATTAAAAATCTAAAAGGGGGCGCCTGGGTGATTCAGTTGGTTGAGTGTCTAACTCTTGATTTCAGCTCAAGTCCTGATCCCAGGGTTGTGGGATCAAGCCCTGGGTCGGGCTCCCTGCTCAGCATGGAGCCTGCTTGGGATTCTCTCTCTCTTTCTCTCTCTCTCTTTCTCTCTCTCTCTCTCTCTCTCAAATGAATTAAGATTTGTTTAAAAAAATTTTTAAATACAGAAAAATTTAAAAAATTAAAGAAAATTAGGAAAACTTGAATGCCGAGTGAATATTTGATGACACTAAGGAATGCTGTTTGGTTTTAGGTATAGAAGTGATAGGTGGTTATGTTAAAAATAAAAGAGTCACTTTTTTTTTTTTGAAATATATATTCAAATCTTCACAGATGAGAAGTTATGTCTGGGATTTGCTTCAAAATAATCCAGTTGGCGGTGGTGGTGGATGGGGAATAGAGATGAAACAAGATGGGCCCTGAGTTGGTAATTGTTGAGGCTGGATGCTGATTGCATGTACGTTTTTACACCAATCTCTTTACTTTGTGATATACAGTATTTGCAAATTCCATAATAAATTCTGTGAAAGAAAAAAACAGGCCTTGGGGCACCTGGCTGGCTCAGTCAGTGGAGCACGTGACTCTTCTAAAAAAATTTTTTCTGTCTCAAAAATAAATAAAAACCTTAAAAAATAAAAATAAAAATTAGGGGAGGGGAGGCGCCTGGGTGGCTCAGTCGGTTGAGCGTCTGACTTCGGCTCAGGTCATGATCTCGCAGTGCGTGAGTTAGAGCCCCGCAGCGTCGGGCTCTGTGCTGATGGCTCGGAGCCTGGAGCTTGCTTCGGATTCTGTGTCTCCCTCTCTCTCTGCCCCTCCCCTGCTCATATTCTGTCTCTCTCTGTCTCAAAAATAAATAAAAACATTTAAAAAAATTTTTTAAATAAATAAATAAAAAATGTGTGTGGGGGGGTCTTTATTTTGAGAGAGACAGAGTGTAAGCAGAGAGTGTTCTCGCATTCATTTCTAAACAGTCTGTGATTTTCGGTTACAACTGGTGATGTGGTGGCAGAGGAAAACCAAGGTAGCGAGAGATTTAAGACCACAGATACTACCAGCCAGGCCAGAGGACTGGGAGGAAGCAATTTTAATTTTTTTACTGACCGCTTCCTGTGAGGTCTCTGCCTACTCCCAGAGCCTCTCTGGAGCCAGCATTCCAGTTCCAGAACCCTCCTCTGTTCCAGGTCGCCCGCGCCGTCGGCCTCCGGAGCGCCACGATGAAACTGAAGCAGGGCTCGTTTCTGTGGTACCTCTATCTGGACAAGCTATACTGCCTGTTATCCGTGAGGAACGTGAGGGTCTTGGTGGAGTACTTTCACCTTCTCGACGTGCACCACAACAACACCTTGAACGGTCAGTGCTTTCAGCCACGTCTGCTCTGAGATGTCACCTGGTTTTTAACTAACGTGCAGGGGCACTTGCGGGGCTGGGAACGGCCTGATTAACAGAGATGCATTTTATCCTCTCAGCGAAGCAGGGAGAAATGGCCAACTGAGACTTGACACTGGGGGCGGTTGCGGGAGGGGGAGAAGGTTGCGGGCTCTGGGGTGAAATTCTGGCGCTCCTTGGTGGTTTGGAGAAGGTATCATCACCTTCTTTGAGTATCATTTTCCTCGTCCATACAGGAGGCTCCTAGTAAAAAAAAAAAAAGATAATGAGATAACGTATGGAAAACGTTTAGCACAGTGCCTGGCACATGGTAAGAACTTAGTGTTTGTTATTATTATAATTATTCCTGGGGGCTGAGTCCCATTCAGACATTAACCCTTAAGACCCCCTAACAGGATCTCTCATCTGTCAAATGGAAGGTTTGAGTCAGTAATCTGCAGGATCCCTTCTAATTCTTGGTACTTGTGACCAAGTATTGACAATCTCAACCCTGCCTTTGAATGCATAAACTAATAGACCAGTTAAAATACTTTAAGCTTGTTTCATTTTGTTTTGTTCTTAAGGACCAGCTATAAGCAAAGTATCCTAACCATTCCTCGTGACCTGAAGGAAATAAATGCCATTTGTGAATAAGGTGTTTCTTCCGTAAAGATTTGTTAAGAGTTTACACAATCTTTAAAAAATGCTTAAAAGACACCTTCATTTTCTCATAATTTCATGTCTCAGTTTTTCTCTTTACATACAGATGTACACATAGTATGCCACCAAATCTCCGCACTAACCCCGACCTAGATAAGGCAAGTGTAGGGCATCTTGCTGTAAACAGAAAAGCTGGGACTGAAACCCAGGGCTTTCTGATCACAAAGCCTACGCTCATAATCTCACTGGAATATTTGCTGAGAAGTCTGATCTCCCTAGTAACTAAATCACTCCCTGATGATGCAGTGCCTGAGAGATAAAGTCACACTCCTGTCTTCTGGTCACCAAGGGATTGGATAGTGACCTGACGGAGTGAAGGCAACAGCCTTAAGTTTTGCCTTCCAGGGAGGCAGTGACATAAGGCTTTGGACACTTGAGTGGGCCAGAGCCAGATGCTTTTTTTTTTTTCATGTTTTTTATTTTTGAGAGAGCACACGTGAGGGAGAGTCAGAGAGAGAGAGAGAGAGAGAGAGAGAGAGAGAGAGAGAAAGGAGACACAGAATCCAAAGCAGACTCCAGACTCCCAGCTGTCAGCACAGAGCCCAACGCGGGGCTTGAACTCGTGAACTATGAGATCATGACCTGAGCTGAAGTTGGACGCTTAACCGACCAAGCCACCCAGGCGCCCCAAGCCAACTGCTTTAAAAACAGTATTTGTTAAGTAGCTACTATATCCCACACTAAAACATTTCTCCAGGAGCAACTACACAAAAAACACTGTGTATATACATAATGTGCTATTCCCACGTGTTCGTACCTGGTGGGGTGTGGGGAAGGAACATCAAGAGACCATCAGATTCTTCTCAAATCATGACACTGTGGGGACACCTGGGTGGCTCAGTCAGTTAAGCGTCCAACTCTTGGTTTTGGTTCAGGTCATGATCTTGCAATTTGTGAGTTTGAGCCTCACATTGGGCTCCATGCTGATGGTGCAGAGCCTGCCGGGAATTCTCTCTCTCTCCCTGTCCTGTGCACTCTCTCAAAATAAATAAACTATTAAAAAATTGTTTAAAAAATCATGACATTGTGATGACTGGTTCACTATGCTCTTCAGCTGGGACTCCAAATACATACATGTTTTATGTATTTATTAGAGCCACATTTTACGCAAGAGATAGTTTCTGGAATCAGCGGGTAAAGGGATATCACATATTCACAAAGTTACACTTCAAAATCCCTGGTTACCATGAGTGATTTGCATACACAATCTGTAAGCCACATGCTGTTATATAAATGTGTCACCATGTTGGTTTCTTCCATCTTGTACTCCCTGAGACAGATGATTAGTGAGTAGAATTTCTGGCAAAAACCTTCCTTGTTTTTTTTTAAATTACAGTATTTTTTCTCTGTATATGATTGAATACATATGTATTAATTAATCTGCAACAGATATGGCATCACTATGGAAAGAACAAGGCAGAGTCAGACAGACTCTGAATCCCAGCTCTGTCACTCCAAGTAGGGTCCACGGACCAGCAGCAGCCATATCACCTGGGAGCTTGCGAGAAGTGTAGACTCAGGGGGCGCCTGGGTGGTTCAGTTGGTTAAATGTCTGACCCTGATCTCGGCTCAGGTCATGATCTCACAGTTATGAGATCGAGCCTCACATCAGGCTCTGCACCGACAGCTCGGAGCCTGCTTGGATTCTCTCTCTCCCTCTCCCTCTCCCCCTCCCCCACTCGTGTGTACACGCTCTCTCTCTCTCAAAATAAACTTTAAAAAAAAGAAAGAAATGTAGACTCAGTCCAACACCAGATTTCTTGAATCAGAATCTGTATTTTTACAAGATTCTCAAGTGAACAGTATGCTCATTACAGTTACACAAGTACTGAAATAGACTAGTTACTATCTGAGGCTTATTTTAAACGAGTATCATACCACTTTCCCTGTAGGGTTGTCAGGCTTCAATGAAATGTGGCATTTAAAGCACCTAGAACCTAACGTGTTCAGTGATTGCTCTTTCCCCCATAGCCAAATCCATTTGCTTTATAGAAGCATGAGGAACACTGATACTTTTTTTTTTTGATACAGAGTGTATGCATGAGCGGGGGAGGGATAGAGGGGGAGAGAGAGAGAGAGAGAGAGAGAGAGAGAGACAGAGACAGAGAGAGAGAGAGAGAGAGAGAGAGAGAATCTTAAGCAGGCTCCACACTCAGTGCGGAGCCCCATGCAGGGCTCAATCCCACTACCCTGAGATCATGACCTGAGCTGAAATCAAAAGTCGGACACTTAACTGACTGGGCTATCCATGCTCCCCGGTACTTTTCTAAACATGATTTTTAAATTTCTCATTTTGATGACCTCAAGTGAAAGACCCTTGCAAAATGTCAGTTTCTCCAAGAAAGCGTCCTGGGCTCCCAGTGAGAATTAACCTCTTCCATGTAGGATAGAGCACTCCATGCCCTTTACTGGTTACGGACACACATCTGTCTGCTCAGTCGAGCGCAGGAGCCGGGGTGGAGAATCAAGCCCAATCTACTATCTCCTTCCCCACAAATCTGGGCACAGTGCTTTGTCACACAGCTCAAGGGCAATTACGACTGGAGGCGTTGTGGAAGGAACAGTGACAAAGCCAGAAACAGTGTTACCATGACTATTCCCAGGCGGGCAAGCTTCCAACAGCTGCTACCGTTTCTGTGGCTCCCGCTTGTTTAGCATTTGGAACAGTTTCGGAACAATCCAGCTCTGCATCTCCCCACCTTAACAGATGTGCTGTTTTACCACTTCCTTCATAATGTGACTAACTGGAAACGGAGGCAGATCATGATTGTGTTTAACATGCTGGACTGGAATGCTACGGGCGAGATTGGTTTTGACCAGTTCTACATGTTGGTCTGCATACTGCTGGCACAACAGGTGAGTAACAAGTCAGGATCTGGGGCAGAGGATGCAGAGCGTGGCTGCTGCCGCCATCTTGCTGAAGGTGAACTTGCAGTGAACTAAGACTGCATCAGACTTTGCCTTCCTTCCACTCGAAACAGGAAGAACAAAATGTGGAGAGAACTAGCTTTGGTTCCTAAACTGTCCATTTATAACCTAGAAATTCCCAAGTTAGCCAGCCTCCCTCGCCTGCTGCCCCGTCCATCTTTAGCCCTCCTGCACCCTCTTCCGGAAGATAGATCTCACTCTATCACTTCCCTCCTTGGCATGTCCATCCTTGCCCTTCATAGAGAGTCACCAGTGATCCCAAGTGTCTCACTCTCTCAATGATCCCTTCTCTCAGAGAATTTTCTGAAGGGGATGAAAGATGGAAATGAGACACGTTCTTCTTTGGGTTCCCACCTTACCTTATATATACTTTCTCGGTGTGTATTTATCTACTTCCCCCTTGGGAAGGAAACTTTTGTGTTCATCATCTTAACATCTTGTGATGTCTCACGGGCAGATTTTCACTCGAAATGCGTTCTAGTGACAAGGGTTCTGTCTAGCAGAATTGATCACAGCAGGTGGCTTAAGTTCCCCTTGAATGCAGATGCTGAAGCAGGACTTGCCACATTGACCATAGAAAGCTTTCAACCCTGAGCTCCTAGGATTTTGCCTTTTGGTTTTTTGTGTTTTAAGTAGGTTCACACCCAGCACTGAGCCCAATGCGGGCTTGAACTCATGACCCTGAGATCAAGACCTGAGCTGAGATTCAGAGTCAGACGCTTAACTGATGGAGTCGCCCAGGCACCCCTCTGCCTTTTGCTTTTAGTTCTCTGGGAAATGGATAAGTGAATATACTACTCTTGATGCAGCCCAAGTTTTGAAAGTAGCACCAACAACACTGTTCATCTTATTACGTATTTCTTCTCTCAATAGAATCACTTAGAAGAGCAGTTTATGTTCCGCCACTCCCGGCCTGTTTTTGAGCTGCTTGACCTGGAGGGGGAGCTGAGAATTGGTGCAGACAACTTCCACATGTACAACTTTCTCTTCAATATTAAAAAACAGGAACTCAAAGAGCTCTACCACGACTTTGACGTCACAGGTGACCGTGTAAGCGCAGATCCCCTAAGTGTGATTCCCTGGAAGCCTCTCTGTCCAAAGGCAGAGACAATGTCCTACTGCCTATGATAGACGCAGTGGGGAGGAAGATGGGGAAATCCTGTTTGAGCGTGTCATGGCACTGGGAGCAGGAAAAAAAAACCCAGAGATTTATAGGCCCATGAAGAGAGAGGACCGAATACGTGTTATAGCATATAGATGCAAAATTACAGAAGGTTAGAGACGAAAATTTTGTTTAGAAGTTCAGAGAAGTGACTAGATCAATATGGCAGGAGGTGGCATTGGGGAAAGAGTGTATAGAGTTAACTAAGTAGAAAGGAAGAAAGTCTCTGGTGGTAACGCAGGAGCAAACTCCTAAGAGGACACAAGTATGGTAAAGACCCTGAATCCTGCCTATTTAAAGAGGGAGACTATGGCAGGGAAGAGAGTGGGAGCTAAGGTTGAAAAAGATGGATGATACTGTGTAGAACCTTGGATGCCAGCCCGAAGCGTCTGGACTGGACGCAGAAGTAAGAAAGTGACCCATGGCTCCTTTGGAGTCTACAATACACTCTCTGTTCCTGGCTCCTAGACGACAATCAGACTATAATTATGTCCTAATTATTGAGCCTCTTCAAGTTTCCAAGTTTTTAAATGAGAAATGATTACAATCCTGTAGTCATCTGAAACAAAGTATCAAATCCTTCCTGAAATAATTTTTCTTTCTTTCCCTCAACAAAAGCGTCTTAATTACAAGGAATTTAAGCTGTTTACTATCTTCACCATGGACAAATACCAGGAGAGGCAGAAAGCAGAGAAAGAGAACGAGAAAAAGAGAAAGAAAGAGAAAAAGGCTCTGCTCAAAAAGAAAACGCAGCATCAGGTTAACGTGAGCTCCAAACAGTCTTCTTTTACAAATAGATCTGAAAGTAGAATGTAAGTAATTACAGCTGTTAACATGCCTAAAAATACATTTAGAAGATCGAAGTGGGTATCTTTACATTGACTTCTACACTTGAAAGGTTCAAATACGTGTTCTTCGATCAGCAAGTTAATCCTTTAATAACTTCTTGACCCCACAATAATGTAACATGAAGTGCACGTCTCAGTTCTGTTGCCGCTTTTCAGATCAACACTGCTCCTAAGGTCCCTGCATATCCAAATACTTACAAACACTGGCTGGAGCTAAGCAGCTGAAAGACAATGATACTTTTCCAATGTTTGTTCACTAGTTGTCCAATACTCTCAGAATCCTTTCGATTCTCTCAAGCCTTAAGCTAAAACCACCTGGATGCAAGACACTTCAAATTGGTGAAGTGCCTCTACCTGTAAGGGAAAGACATTTTTTCCTCTTTAAAAAAACAACAACAACAAAAAAAGTTTATTTATTTTGAGAGCGAGTGAGCAGGGGAAGGGCAGAGAGAGAGGGAGGAAGAGAGAAAATCTCAAGCAGACTCTGCACTGTCAGCGCAGAGACCGACATGGGGCTCAATCTCACGAACGCTGAGACGATCTGAGCTGAAATCACGAGTTGGACGCTTAACCGACTGAGCCACCCAGGGGCCCTAAGACTTTTAAGGATATAGGGGGCTTGTTCTTCCTAGGACCTAAATTACTAAGTTAGGTGCTTAAGCAACTGTACAAATCTACTACGGTAAAATAATTATTACATGTCCTTGTATAATTTTATTTTTTTGTATAAGTAATGCCTTGAATAATTTTTAAATGATTTTAGTATGGGACTTGTGAATTCGCCCACCTGAATGTACTGTGATATATATATTTTTTTAATGTTTATTTACTTATTTTTGAGAGACAGACAGACACACACACAGAGAGAGAGAGAGAGAGAGAGAGAGAGAGAGAGAGAGAGAGAGAGAACAAGCAGGGGAGGGAACAGAAAGAGGGAAACAGAATCCCAAACAGGCTCCTAGCTGTCAGGACAGAGCCTGAAGTGGGGCTAAAACTCACAGAATTGTGAGACCATGACCTGAGCCAAAATCAAGAGTTGGACACTTAACTGACTGAGCCCCAGGCGCCCCTGACTGCACTGTGATATTAATGGTGATAATTACCATTTAGTAAGTAGTTGCTATGGGTTAGGCAGGTGCTTTAGACGCATGAAGTTATTTATACTCATAACCCTGTGAATCAGGTGTTATCCAGAATTTACAGGTGAGGAAATTGAGGCCTAGAGAAATTAACAACCTTTCCCCAAAACACATAGTGTGCTAGTGGTAGGACCATGATTCAAATTGAAGGTCAGTTAGATGCCCGTGCTCAGAGCAAATGATCGGAGTAACTGACTTCAGTTCTAGCAGATTCTGTTTAAATTTCAAGCCAGGATTTCACTGGCTCTGAATCCCCTTCTGCACAATGCTAATTACCACCTCTCCTTCTACCATAAACTTTAGAGGAACAAGTTGGGCAATTAAAGAAATACAGCTCATTTACTATAAACCAGGAATTTCTTAAGGATCGGTTATACATTATAACCAACCATAAGGCATCCAGACTTCATTACCTAATAACCATCAGAAATCACCTTCAACGTGCAACAGAAAAGAATACTGCTTATCTAAGATTGTGGCTGGTAAGTCAAACTTGCAAGAACACAAATCAAGTTCTTTACCGTGAACACACTGTGTATTTAACATACAAAGCACCTCAGAACAATGCTCCTCTCTTCCTCTGATTTGGTGAAAAGTTTGCAGGTATTCCCCAAGGAGAATACCCTCTGGCAAACAGTTTAGACACTACTGAACAGACACAGAGTATTGAACTGAGAGACTGGTATTTAGCTGCAAAATGACAGCTGGAAATCCATCATCATTTCAAAGGGTCTTGCCAATAAGCTTATCTTGGGATAGGTTTCTGCCTCTTTTCTGGAAGCCTAGATAGCTTTTGTTACCAGACAGCCTTAAGATCTACAGAGTTCTGGGAGGAGAAACTATAATGAGGTCTTAGAAAGGTTTCTCTTTCCTATTTTCCAAGGGCAACAGTCCTGAGATATATAAAAAGGAACCATGGCATATGTGATTTTTACAGACACAGTCTCTAAAACAATGAAGATACTATACCTTTAACTATTTCAGAATGGGGGTAGGAAGGAAGAAGGGAAAGTTGAAGATAAGTTCATTGGTTTGAATTTTAACTAAATTTTAAACTAAAATTTAAAATAACTTACTCATTTATTTCAGTTAATTTAAAATGAGTATCAAATGACTAAAGTTTCAGGAATGAGTTTTCCCTCCTCCCTGGATATCATTAGGTGACAATAAAAGGTACATGATCCAACTATCAGATGTTTTTAAATCCTTAAAAAAAAAATGTTTGTTTATTTCTTTTGAGAGAGAGAGAGAGTGAGAGCCCGAGCGGGAGAGAGAGAATCTCAAGCAGGCTCCACACCCCGTGCAGAGACCAACCTGACTGTGAGATCATGACCTGAGCCGAAATCAAGAGTCCAACACTTAACCAATTGAGCCACCCAGGCGCCCCTAAGAAATCCTAAGAGCATTTTCATAAATTGGGCAGTTTAAGAATGGAATCAGGAAACTGAGCATTCAGCTCTGATGGGCCCCAACTGAAACTCTGTGTAAAAACTAAAATTCAATAGCAGGGGTAAAGTGACACTTTGGAGACTAGGGGTACAACAAAGAAAACAATCTGTCAAGGTCTACTTTGGAACTTTTTTTCTCAATTACATTACAGGACTTCAAGTTTTTAAACTTTTTTCTTTTTTAATGTTTATTATTTCTGAGAGAGAGCAAGCACAAGTGGGGGAAGGGCAGAGAGAGAGGGAGACACAGAATCTGAAGCAGGCTTCAGCTGTCAGCACCGAGCCTGATGTGGGGCTTGAACTCCTGACCTATGAGACTGAAGCCAGTCACTAACCGACAGAGGCACCAAGGCACACCGGGACTTAAAGTTTTTAAAAATGTCTGTGTATGGGGCACCTGGGTGGCTACATCGGTTAAGCGTCTGCCTCCTGATTCCAGCTCAGGTCATGATCTCACAGTTTGTGAGTTCGAGCCCTGCATCGGGGGTGGGGAGGCCTCTGCACTGACAGTTCGAAGCCTGCTTGGGATTCTCCTTCTCTCCCTCTCTCTCAAAATAAATAAATGTAAAATAATAATAATAATAATAATAATAATAATAACAGAATACAAATGTGTATGTAGATGCTTCAATTAAGTTTATTTCCACAGTGAGTTAATCCACTGTGTCCGGTTGGACCAAGTACATTTACGTATTTTTTGGGTGGTGGTTAACACACTATATTCTATGTCATAGTTAGATTAGAATTCCTTGGTCAGCAAAACACGTGTTGTTCAGGGAGCCTAAGCAATGGGCAGAGCGGCCGCACTTGCAGTGCAGGAGAACGGCAGGCTGGGCTGGGGAGAGGACTACAGTGTCAGCCCCGGAACCCAGCACCACAGGACGGGTTCCTCCACAAACTGTATCAGCTATACAGAGGAAATCATCTTATGTTTAATTTTCATTTATTTTTGAGAAAAAGTGTGAGTGGGGAAGGGGCAGAGAGAAAGGGAAACAGAGAATCCAAAGTGGGCTCCACGCTGACAGGAGAAAGTCCGATGCGGGGCTCAAGCTCACGAACCGTGAGATCACCACCTGAGCCTAAGTCAGACGCTTAACCAACTGAGCCACCCAGGCGCCGCGAGAGGAAAGAATTTTAGAGGAAGCTAAGCAAAGTGAAATCATTTCTCTTCCACTAGTCCTTAGCCCTCTTGTATTATCACTTGCCTCATGCCAAAGACAGAGACTAGAAAAGGCCAAATCAACTCTGCCGACACCCGCCAAAATGGGGCTACCTTCATGAACACCCTTCACAGAGCCAGAGAACAGAAATCACAGGAGGCCAGTTACTGCAAGGGAGGTTATCAGCCACACTCTTCTTTCTTTTCTGTAAATAAAAATGTTAAATCATAACATTTGAAAGTTGGAGGCAGACACAGATATATTTGCTAATTATATAGTTCAATTAGACCATTAAAAAAAGTATAGTCTTAAAAACCGTGAAAAGGGGCACCTGAGTGGCTCAGTCAGTTAAGTGTCGGACTCTTGATTCCCGCTCAAGTCATGATTTCAGTCGTGTGGGGCTCTTGCATTGGGTATGGAGACTGCTTGAGATTCTCTCTCTCCCTCTGCCCCTGCCCAGCTTGTGCTCTCTGTAATTAATAAACAAACAAATAAGCAAGCAAATAAATAAATAAATAGGTGCCTGGGTGGCCAGTTAAGCAACTTTTTTTTTTTTAATTTTTTTTTTTCAACGTTTATTTATTTTTGGGACAGAGACAGAGCATGAACGGGGGAGGGGCAGAGAGAGAGGGAGACACAGAATCAGAAACAGGCTCCAGGCTCCGAGCCATCAGACCAGAGCCTGACGCGGGGCTTGAACTCACGGACCGCGAGATCGTGACCTGGCCGAAGTCGGACGCTTAACCGACTGCGCCACCCAGGCGCCCCAAGCAACTTTTTTTTTAACGTTTATTTATTTTTGAGAGAGAGAGGATGAGCAGGGGAGGGGCAGAGAGAGAAGGAGACAGAGGATCTGAAGTAGGCTCCTCACCAAGAGGGGAGAGCCCAATGTGGGGCTTAAACTCACAAACCACAAGGTCATGACTTGAGTTTAAGTCAGATGCTTAAATGACCGAGCCACCCAGGCACCCCAAGCAACTGACTTTTGATATCAGCTCTGGTCATGATTTCATGGTTCGTGGGATCGAGCCTGGCGTCAGGTTCTGCACTGTGTGTGGAGCTGGCTTAGGATTCTCCCTCCCTCTCTCTCTGCCCCCCGCCCCCCGCTCATGCACATACACACTCTAACAAACTTAAAAAGCCATAAAATAAGAGTGATTTTTCCCACATCAATGGGAAAAAAGAACAATGAAAATTATTCAGTAAGTAGTATCAGGAAAAGTGGGATTAACTAGCTACCTACAAAAACAAAGAAATAAATCTGGGCAGCTACTATATTCCTTGCACCAAAATAATTCCAGATAATGAAACCATAAAACATATTAAAAACATGAGAAAAAAACTTCTATAATCCAGGTGAGTAAGACCTTTTGAAGTAAAGAAGAAAACCCAGAAGCCATAAAACACAAGACTGATAGATCCAACCAAGGAAAACTTCAAATTTGTGCATGGTAAATTACCCAAACCAAAAACAAATGGTAATACAGGATAGAAAATGACTAATTCCCTTAAATATTTACAAATCAAGAGGATAAGGACCAAAATGCACTAGAAATATGAGCAAACAGACAATTTGCAGGGGGAAAAAAAAAAGGCCTAAAGTAAAATGCTAAACTTCAAAGAAAATATACAAAGTAGGACCACAGGACACAGATTTTCACTTAGATTGTCAAAGATCAAAATGTTGGTTAGGGTATATAGGAAAACCAAAGCAGTCATATTGCTCTAGTGTTAAACTGGTAAAATCTACTTGGAGGGCAATTGTGCTTCTACTCTCTAAATGTACAGACTCTTCGATCTAGCAATTCTCTCTTCAGGAGTGCATTCTATAGACATACATAGACACCAAGACATAACTATAGAGAAGGACATTTCACGGCAGCATGGTTTACAGCAGCAAGATTGCAAATAGCCAATCTGACCAAATTTAGTCTGAAATAACTGGTACCCCAGACAGTAGAATAAGAAGGATGATGCAGATCCAAGATTTATCACTTTAACGAGTAATCAAGGTGCAGAATAGTATATGTATTTATGCATATTTACAGAAAAAACAGGGTAGGGTGGGTGAATGTATTCAAGGTACACCAGAACAGTGGTTCTAATGGTGTGAATCTCAACCAGCAACAATAGCACCTGGGAATGTTCAGAAAACCAAATTACTGTGGCCCCACTCAGACCTAATGTGGAACTCGCAAGAGAAAAGTCCGGCAATGTGTGTTTTAATATGCCTTCTAGATAATTCTAAATTTTTTTTTAATGTTTTTATTTTTGAGACAGAGAGAGACAGAGCATGAGCAGGGGAGGGGCAGAGAGAGAGGGAGACACAGAATCTGAAACAGGCTCCAGGCTCCAAGCTGTCAGCACAGAGCCTGACGCGGGGCTCAAACTCACGGACCGTAAGATCATGACCTGAGCCGAAGTCGGAAGCCCAACCGACCGAGCCACCCAGGCACCCTGCCTTCTAGGTAATTCTGATGCATGCTCAAGTTGAGGAACTGCTGTGATAGAGCATCTTTAAAGATACCCAGAAGAGTGGTAAGAGTTGTTATATCTAGGGAGTGGATAGATTACTTTGGTATGTTTGGATTTCCTCTCCATGTGTATTTATCACCTATTTTGAATAAAGGATTAATTGGGGTGCCTGGTATTAGGGGCACCTGGGTGGCCTGGTTGGTTAAGCGTAGGACTTTAGCTCAGGTCATGATCTTATGGTTCATGGGTTTGAGCCCCGTGTCGGGTTCTGTGCTGACAGCTCAGAGCCTGGAGCCTGCTTCAGATTCTGTGTCTCCCTCTCTCTCTGCTCCTCCCATGGTTGTGCTCTGTCTCTCTCAAAACTAAATAAACATTAAAAAATTTAAAAATAAAATAATTATCAAAACCTGCCACTTTGATGCAAACGGGTAAGAAAGTTCAGTTTCTAGAAAACGGAATTATGAGTTCTGAATTATGACTCAAAAAAACAAAACCAAACAAAAAAACAAAACAAAAAAACAGCAGCAGCAGCTGGGGCGCCTGGGTGGCTCAGTCAGTTGAGTATCTGACTCTTGATTTTGGCTCAGGTCACAATCCCAGGGTCATGGAAATGAGCCACGTGTCAGGCTCTGCTACTCTGCCCTGAGCATGGAGGCTGCTTAAGATTCTCTTTCTTTGCCCTTCTCCCCTACTCACACTCTAGCTCTAAAAGAGAGGAAAAAAAAAAAAAAAAAAAAGAAAAAAACACAATAGCCTACTTTAGACCAAGATTTCAACGTGAAAGATAAAGCATATCTATAAATGACCATGTATGGTTTGGCACAGCAGAGCCAAAGCCTGGTGATAATGAACTTGTTATTTATTGAGGTAAGGTTTTTTCAAAAGAAGAAAAACCTTCTTAGAGGTTTCATTAGAATGAGGCAGATTACCCTTCTGTAGAGAATAACAAAAACCCAGAATAAAAGCCAAGACAAAGAGAAAAATTGAACTTTTTTTTTTTTAAAAAAAGCACAAAAACCCTACATACTAAAATTGTACACATCAAGTATTGGTCCAATCTTGTATCAATCTATTTACATTAAACAGCACCATGGTTTTCTCATCCAGGTTAGTTAAACATGCCCAGAAAATTGTTATGCAAAGTATATTTTCCTTTAAAACAAAATAAATTCTTGAGAGCTCAAATTCTAAACAAACAAGAAAACTTCTTACCAACCATAGATTATTGATGATATCACCCAATGTAACTTAAGAAAAATAGGTTTGAACACTTTTCCAGTTGTCTGACTTTGAGAGATGTTGCTATTAGTCAATGTGGCACACAAATGACAACGAAACTCTTCGATGACAGGGCATTACAGTCAAATACCCTCAAACCTCTACCTTCAAATATCAAAATACTCCTTCGGAATGAACGCTGCTATCGTCTCTTGAATTTAGATTCAATTATTAGCAATCCTAAATTAAATGTAGCCACAATCTTTAAGATGATTGCATAAAGAAAGGGAAGTAAAGCTCTCAGAAACACAAGTTACAATTACAGATATTATATCTAATCAGGCTATAGGAAATTTAATGCCATTTTAAACTTTACATTAGCAGTTTCATTTTGCCATTAAAATTAATAATAATAATGCTTCTCATCCAAATAGGTGTGGAGGTCTGATCATTTTCCAGGGAGAGCAGTATAAGCACCTTCCTGCCTCTACCTTGCCATCTCACCGAGGCTTGGGGCTACAGTGATTATGGGATAGCCCCCTTCTCATTTGTGGAACTTCGAAAAGGCTCCAAATTAAATATAACCCTTGGCAGCTTTATTCCAGTCATAGTATGAGAGAATCAGGCGCTCTCATCAGATTTTTTTGTCTTCTCATCTAATCTGCACATGGTTCTTAACTGGACTCTTTGCTAGGAAAGATGAGAGAGGAAAATTGTCATCCACCACAAGTAGAGGTAACAGTGAACTGGAAAGCACTAACATATAAAGCAATATTTCATCATTTGGTCTCACTGCTGATGTTTAAGCGATGTCCGTAAACATACTAGTAAATTAGGAGTTGAAATTTTCTCTTAAAGACTGAAAATAGGCACAATTCTCCCAGGCACAGATACAATGGGTTTTCCTTACACCCTTCCTGCAGAGTGGGGGAGAAGAGAGAATTTACCTTATTATCTTACAGTGGGAACACTTGCCCTTGATTCCTTGCATTCCCTGGCCCAGTGCATTTGGGGGAACATGCTGAAAAGTCCCAAGCACAGTAGGTAGATGAATTGAAGGTATTACATTGTAGTGACCTTCTAAGCCTGGATATAAAAACAGCTTCATCATAGAGACATTTCAAAATATCTATGCAGCAAATGGACAAGTGACTTTTCAAGTGAGTATCAGCTGAAAATCAGAGATCTGACCGCACTAAATTATTGCCTAGTGTTCCAGAAGGGTGCCTGCCACCAATGTGTTGGAAGGCACCAAAATTTAGTGTGAATGTAAATAAGGAGCTCAAGATATGGGGATGGGGAAAGCAATACTAAAACACAATTTGCCAGTCTCTACTCCTTTATGGCTAAATACTATTGAGCAAAGAATCAAGACCAGAATAGAAGTGAACCTTGAATACTGCTCTTTTCAGTTTCCATTTTAAAAAGCTCAAGTTTTATAACTGTTATTGATGATTTCTTGAATCTATTTTTTTTTTTTTTGATTCTGTATTCACAAGGTGCTTGGTGCTGTTCTTCATGGACATAACATTCTATTTACAGTCCAAATTGTTTAAATACAGTCATTACATTGTTGTTGGCTATTTTAAAATAAATGGTTATCTATTTTTTAACTGCCTTACAAATTAGAAACTGTAATTACATGAGTCTCAAAGGCTGGCTCTTTGTGTTTTATTAATTATTTTTGTTGGTCTCCATCACAGATGGAATTTTTCACTGGTAATTCCTCAGAACTAAATCCATTCATACGGAATTCAGAGCAGTGAAAATAAATTTCACGCCATAGAGTAGGAAATGACAACAACAATAAAAAGGGGCGGGAGGGATCTGGGGACCAGCCAATAGGACCAATCAGTTCTCCACTGGTGTTGGGTTTTGCAAAGGCTGGCTCATTATAACCTGTACAACATAGTCCTTTGGGATCTTCAGCTCTTCCAACTTCATTTTGTCGGTGAGAGGTCTGCCAGAAAAGAACCATCGCTGACTACTCGGTTCCACTCCTTCTGCTGCATGTAGCCTCCTCTTCATGTGGTATACCGTGTCTGTGCTGCGGACCACAAGTTTGAGGTCTTTGCCTGTGGAAAGGCGCAAACGGAGCTGACATTCGTATCCAGAATTAGGTGGTGGCTCAGGAATATCCAGAGTCTCTATGTCGCTCTTTTCCTCGATCATGTTGATTGGTGGTGCCAAGCAATAGACTGGAAGCTGGTATCTGTTTCCCAGTTCATCATAGCACTCTGTAAGTGCACCTTCAAAAAGAGAAGATATGAGTAAGAGTTTCAGCTCAATGAATGCATTTTTATTTATACCCTGCAAAATGCTCAAGCCTCTTGCTAGCTTGCCACTGTAGAGGAGAAAAAATATATAAGGCCAATCACTGCCAGCTGCTCATCAAAGATCATCATGAAGGCCCATGGCCAATGATTTGGTCTTAACCTTACCTTAACCAGGACCCTAGCCCCTTACCCTCACGTTTTCTAAGCCATTTCGTACCTGATTCACACTTTCATTAAAAGAGGATAAAGGAAAAGAGGGGCACCTGGGTTGCTCAGTCGGTTAAGCATCCAACTCTTGATTTCAGCTCAGGTCATGATCTCACCATTTGTAAGATCGAGCCCTGCATCAAGCTCCTTGCTGACAGCATGGAACCTGCTTGGGGTTCTCCCTCTCCGTCTCTCTCTTTGCCCCTCCTCCACTGGTGCTTGCTTTCTCGCTCTCAAAATAAATAAACTTAAAAAAAAAAGGTAAAGGAAAAAAAAAAGCACACAGAATCCAAATTTACTAATATTATTAGTGTTTGGATCAAGCTAAGGGGATATTCAAATTGTGCTGGGATATCTTGTAAAGAAATAAATCAGCGACCTTAACAACCAAAAAGGCAAAAAACAGATCTCTAAACCCAATTCACCCCAACACAGTGTTCCAGAGCAGTTCCCTCAGTGCCTCAACTTCCTAAATACTTAGCCAAAAGTCCTTCGTCAAAGACACCACAAACTGGAGATGATGAGCTTACCAGCTGCTCTGGCTCCTGGCTTATAGATGAACCTCATTTGCACAATCACCACAAAAATGACTGAGGGGTTTTATTTAACCCCAATTAGTTAATCTGTTACAGAGAAGTTATGGGTTGAAAAGGAAGAACAAAAGGGGTAAGAAGTTTATAACCAGATAGCTCAGGGGAGAGAAAAAAAATCATTTATGGTTTAGAAGGAGGTATTAATGGCTGATTTCTTTATAAAGCATAAATTGCATTATAATTACCAGGACTTCCCCTGGGAAGCTTGAAAGAATACATAATGAATGTTTTCTTACAAGGTTATTCATATCACGTCCTTTGTTCAAACTGGAACATTAATGTCAGCTGATTATCAATTTGGATAAAAAATAAAAACATCTACCATATTCAAAACACTCACACAGGCTAATGAGAATGGGGTTGGGACACTGAGAAATACTTATTAATGAACAAATAAGTCAATGAACTGAACTTTGTGGCCACTACCAATAGGCTGAAAATATAAGGCATCCAAAATGAGACTGGAACAGTCACCAGCCCACCATGGCTTCTGTCTTCTAAATTACATGAAAACGGGCTGGGGTGAGAATTCAGTCACCAAGCGTAACACACGTGAATCTCCCCTTTCCTCTGTGTTTAAATTTTTTTTTTAATGTTTATTTATTTTTGACAGAAAGAGAGAGAGAGAGACAGAGCATGAGTGGGGGAGGGGCAGAGAGAGAGGGAGACACAGAATCCGAAGCAGGCTCCAGGCTCTGAGCTGTCAGCACAGAGCCTGACGCGGGGCTCGAACTCATCAACCGCGAGATCATGACGTGAGCCGAAGTCGGATGCTCAAGTGACTGAGCCACCCAAGTGCCCCTGTGTTTAAAGATATCATTCAGCCTCTGTGTTGTTCACTAATTAATGCGAATGCTAGGACATTGCAGAAATGGATACACTTCAAGCACAGTTGCAGTACCAACGCTATTTATGAATAATGGTAGAGTCAGTTGTGCAAACTTCACTATTTATATAGCCTAGTCCTGAGGCAAAGAAATCTACTAGTGTCTTCCAGCTGGGCTGGCCACCAGGAGAACTAGGAGAGAGAACATGGAGAGTTCACTAAAGACCCATCACCTCTATTAAGGAAACACCTCAGATATATATCCCACTGATATTGCTGGGGCGGGGGGAGGGGGGGTCAGTATGGTCAGCCTAAGTACCAGAGCATATCTACATAATTGTTCTGCTAGAAAAACATTCTTTTAGAGAAGTACCATTCCAAATTATTACCTTCGAAATCTAGAGACCAAGATGAAACTCCCAGCCTTGCTATTAACTAGCTGTGCAACCTTAAGCAATATTCTTTAACCTGAAATACGCTTCTCACTCAGCAAAATGAGGCAGGAGAAAAACTCTAAAGTGGTTTCCAGGTTTGCATGTGCTGCTTTGTCGTCAGTGCCATGACAGATATAAAATAGCAGGTCTGCAAACAAAAGCAGTCAAATGGCAAGCAGAACCATGTCCAGACTGAAAGACAGCTCTTTAGAAAAGGACTAGAGATGTCATAGCAGCTTTTGTACATTGCTACAACAGGAGTGCATGCCAATCTCAAAACAAACATACAATCAAATAGGTACTTTGGCTCTTTTTACATCTGAATGCCCCTATGCCATAGATAGCAGGCTTCTCTCTCTCTTTTTTTAAACGTTTATTTATTTTTGAGAGAGAGAGAGAGAGACAGAGCATGAGTGGGGGAGGGGCAGAGAGAGGGGGAGACACAGAATCCGAAGCAGGTTCCAGGCTCCGAGCTGTCAGTACAGAGTCTGATGTGGGGCTTGAACTCACTCACGGACAGCGAGATCATGACCTGAGCCGAAGTCGGATGCTCAACCAACTGGGCCACCCAGGCGCCCCTTCTCTCTTTTTCTTAAAACTAATTTCAGGGGCACTTGGGTGGCACAGTCAGTTGAGCGTCCGACTCTTGGTCTCAGCTCAGGTCGTGATCTCATGGTTTGTGGGTTCAAGTCCCAAATTGGGCTCTGCACTGATGGCATGGAGCCTGCTTGGGATTCTGTCTCTCCTTCTCTCTGCCCCTTCTCTGCTTGTGTCAGTTTGGTCAAAGTAAATAAATGAACTTAAAAAAACAAAATTAAAAAACAAAATGCTAATTTCAGGCATCTTCTGCCAATTCATTCACTCATTTCTCTCCCTCCCCCACCTTTTTAAGATAATATCATAAAGGAAGAGATTTTATTTATTCATTTATTTTTAAAGTATACTCTACCCCCAATGTGGGGCTCAGATTCACAGTCCTAAGATCAAGAGCTGCATGCTTTATTGATTGAGCCAGCCAGGTGCCCCTGGAATGCAGTCTTCCCTTCTGCCCTTCAGCCCAACAAGTCAGAAATTCAGTTTTCAGACTTAAATCAGTGAGAATAAAAATTCCATGGAAGTGATGCCAGTAGATGGCATATCTTCTTATTCTAGCTCAGGCAGCACTCATGTCTATGATGCTGGAAATAAGCTATCCAGACTTCGTATTGCTTAGCTTCCATATTTTAATATTTTGGGAAAGGTAACTTGCATTTCGTTAACATGAAGTTTTCTGATTTACTCTTTTCCTCACTTTTGTCAAATTATAATCTGAGTTACAAACATGCTGTAAATAACTAAATAGGGGAAGTCAGATATGATTTTGTTACACTTTAAGCTATAGTTTTATTGGTTATTTTCTCCCAATATCTGGGATCATAAGTTATCATTAAAAACAATCATTGCTGACAATATATATAGCCCACAGCTGAATATTACCCCAGAATTACCTGCTCAGAGCAGAATGCCTTCTCTGTAGGCCCAGAGTTTTGAACAATACACTCCCAATCCTCCATTGTTTATTAGCCCTAAATCTCTACACTAAAGACACAATGCTCTAATAGTGATCTCTAACACACCTTTGTAGGACTTCACAAGGACTACTAGAAAAGAATCTTCACAGTCCACACAGTTGTTGCAGGTACATTTACTAAACACATGGAAGAGTGTAAGACCCTAGGGAGAAAAGGTTACAAGAGAGCCAACATTGTCCTAGATCCCCAGAAACTTCTAATTGAGGTAAGCAGATACAGCAAACCCACCAGAGATTTTAAGTATAAGTTGACACATTGAAAATCAAACAAAAGCTGAGACATCACACAACAGAAGAGTGACTAAAGTTAACAGAGCAAAGGAGGAGAAATTCTGAAGAAAGAGTGTGTTCTGGGCAGGACACGGAAAGGGCATCTCAAGAAATAGGAACAATAAGAAAACAAGAATTAGTACAAGGTAAGCAGGAAATAGCAAGTGATTTTGCTAAGGTAGAACAGAGAATCGATGATGTGAAATGACTAGATAGACAGAAACAGTGGCAACCTGATAGAAAGATTTGGGACTTTAGACTTCGTAATGTAGGAAGTAACCGGAGGTGGCTGATACAGTACATGAGTTACTCATCCAGCAGATACTGAGTGGCTGTTACATGCCAAGCAATGTTCCAGGTGCTAGGGTTAGGCTAGTGAACAACAAAAGGCTGAAGGCTATTTTATCATTTGTATAAAGAGACAATGCCTGGTATCGGGGACGTGCTGAAATGACTGCCTGACTACAGCAATGGAAAGAATTGGATCTGAGAGAATATGGTCACTGGCCAGACCTATCGAGTGGTTATGGATGATGGAAAAGAAAAAGGAAAGAATCACCTAAATAGGAAATGAGAGTGACAGAGAATTTAGGGTTACAAGATTTTTTGCTTAGTTTCTTAACTGCTTCAGGTTTAGCGAGATACTTCAACTGAATTATGTGCAGGTAACTGAAAAGGCATACTGGGAAAAGGGTTAAGAGCAGCTTGTAGAGTAATAATCTCAGATGTACAGGTTTGAACATAAAAGCAGACATTCGCTCTAGCTCTAAGCACTTCTCACACATTAACATTTAATCCTCACAATAGCCCTCTATGGCCAGTCTATTCCACTCATTCTACAAATGAGAAAATTGAAGCAGAGAGAAAGAACTTGTCCAGGGTCAGACACAATAAGTGATAGACTGAAATAATCTGATTCCTGAAGAAGTAAATGTGTAACATAGGGGTAAAACTACAGGGCTGGGTTCCCAAGTGATATGGCTAATGGAAAGAAAGAAATGGACATGGGGCGGGGGGGGAGGGGGGAGAAGGCAGAGGAAAATTAAAAATTTTTTTTTAATGTTTATTTTTGAGAGAGAGTGAGAGAGGGAGACAGAGTGTGAATAGGAGAGGGGCAGAAAGAGAAGGAGACACAGAATTCGAAGTAGGCTCCAGGCTCTGAGCTGTTAGCACAGAGCTCGAACTCATGGACCACGAGATCATGACCTGAGCTGAAGTCAAACGCTCAACCGACTGAGCCACTCAGGTGCTCCATGAAGAGGAAACTTTTAGAGGGATGAAAAGTCAAACATGAATCACAAGGAGCAAGAAGCCAACAGTCCAAATGCAGCCCACCAACACAACTGCCAATGATATGAACAATATAAGATCCAAGAAGGAACTGGAAGATGAGGCAAAAGAAAACGGTGACTAAATTTCAGTGCTGTGAGGCCACCAAACGTAGTGACAAAATGGACCTATTACTGTCACTGTCTCACCTACCATATGTGAGGAATGTATGAACAACAGGGCAAAGTTGTAAGATGGAGAGTTTTCCTTAAAGAAAGCCTGTACGTTTAAACACAAGAAGGAAATAACCACTTTGAATGTCAATAATGTAGGCATTTTTCTACCTTTCTAAAATCACTTTTAGCTATGTTTACATTTGCAATTTCTAGGTTTTTACTCACTGCCCACTGGACCCTGAGGGTATGGTTCATTTAGCAAATTCACTAGTTCTAAAGAAGTTCTGGTCAGGCTTGCTTACACTGCTCACCAAGCAGTCTCAGTGCAAGGATGCTCCTGTCTTTTTTCCCTTCTCCTCACAAACCTATCACAGGCTTCAAGTCCTAGGAGGGACAGATGGCCACCAGGATAGACAACTGCCAGGGTATCACCTCCCCAGGTCAGGAAGCCCTGAAATCTCCCCATGATAGAAAGAAAGCTGCCAAGGCTCCACCTTGTGTCCTAATTTCATACATATTTTCTCAAGTTTTTATTTACCTTCTGTCTAGATGACTTGTGCAGATATTCTCTTTTCCTCGGTCAACTGTTTTCTATGGTTATTTTATGAAGTATTTTAAAATACTTCACAAGAAAATTAAAAAGATAAAACTAGATTATATGCCAAATAATAAGAATAGCTTTACTAAATGCCAGAACTCTTTCTCAAGCAATGTTTCAGGTTAAAAAAAAGAGGCCTTTTTCAGCCTTTCATTCAAAGGCCTCACTGCTTATCCCTCTATGCTCACTCCTATAAGACTGCATGCAGTCAGTCTTAATGTTTTTACTACCTGAGACTCACATAGCAACATGAACAAATTTTTGTTTTTTGGATTTTTTTAATGTTTGAGAGAGAGAGAGTGAGAGTGAGAGAGCGTGCGTGCAGGGAAGAGGCAGACAGAGAGGGGGATGAAGGATCCAAAGCAGGCTCTGAGCTGTCACCATAGAGCCCGATGCAGGGCTTGAACTTACGAACTGTGAGATCATGACCTAAGCTGAAGTCAGACACACTTAACTGACTGAGCCACCCAGGTGCCCCTACATGAACAAACTTGTAAAAGTTAAAAATAAATTTTTACATTAGGCAACTTCTGGAGATACGAAAGGTTATCTTGTGATGATGGTTTCATGGTGTATACATGCCAAAGCTGATCAAGTTGTACACTTGGGGCGCCTGGGTGGCTCGGTCGGTTAAGCATCCGACTTCGGCTCAGGTCATGATCTTACAGTCTGTGAGTTCGAGCTCTGCATCGGGCTCTGTGCTGACAGCTCAGAGCCTGGAGTCTGCTTCGGATTCTGTGTCTCCCTCTCTCTCTGTCCCTCCCCCGCTCATGCTGCCTGTCTCTCAAAAATAAACATTAAAAAATTTTTAAAAATATGTGCTGTTAGTATACTTCAATATACCTCAATACAGTTGAAATTTTAATATTCAAAATACACTGACAATCTGATATAGAAAACTGTCCTCCCAAAATTAACTAAGTGGGCAATGTCCTGGAACTACAAGGCTTTTGTCACATTGGGGGTCTCTTCCAAAGCTTGTAGAAATACTGTCTTTATTCTGAACTTCTCTTTTCTTTCTTTCTTTCTTTCTTTCTTTCTTTCTTTCTTTCTTTCTTTCTTTCTTTCTTTCTTTCTTTCTTTCTTTCTCTTTCTTTCCTTCCTTCCTTCCTTCCTTCCTTCCTTCCTTCCTTTCCTTCCTTCCTTCCTTCCTTCCTTCCTTTCCTTCCTTCCTTCCTTCCCTTCCTTCCTTCCCTTCCTTCCCTTCCTTTTTTTCCCCTGATTTCTCTTTTCTAACTGACCCAAAAGGCACAAACTCTTTTTCAACAAATGTGACTTCTTATGGCAAAGGAAGGCCTAATGAAGTTGGATAGAAGCACGGAAATAACAGAAAGACTGTACAGGAACAAAACAGTAGGTTCATCCTATGATTTGGGAAGCCTACTGTCAAGTCTAATGGAGGACCAGAAGACTGGAGGAGAAGTAGTGAATCTGATGCAAGAGTAGCAGCTTTGGAGTTGATCATACTCAAATTTTAATTTAGACACTAATTTTGGATATATTCAATCTGTTTCCCCAAGGACTATAGTATCTATCTCAGAACTGTCGTAAGGATTAAATAATAAAACTCATGCAAAATTGCCTAATACATATAATAAACCCATTGAAAACAATAATGTTGGTTCCCTTCTCACACAGGTTTTAAATCTCAGAACCAGATTTACAGGGGAGAGCTCACTCACAGCAGCATCACAAAGCATCAAACCTTCACAGAGTTCGAGTCCAATGCGTTATGCCTCATGGGGTCCTCTACAAACCTGAATCGCAATGTCAAAAGGACCATCAAAATTACCCTTCATTCAAATATGAGTGGTCTTTTAGGACTAACTAATGTCAAGCTCTCATGCAAACAACACTTTCCTGGGAATTATATTAAGCTTATATCTGGCAGTCAAACACTAGGAGATGCTACCAAGTTAGCTATTAAGACGGTAGCATTCAGAAGCACCAAGTCTAATATGGAACCTGCTTGGGATTCGGTCTCTCCCTCTCTCTCTGTCTTCTAGCAAGCATGTGAAAGGTGGCTTAGCTTGTGTACATTGCTCAAGCCATCTGATAGCTACACCATGATTAAGAGCTTGTGCAACATTTTGTCACATATTTAAGGGGACAATGATCTTCAGAGAAGCCTACTGACACAGGGACAATCTTTTACCTCCGCTATTTCAAGGCCTTTGTCACTCTAATTGAAAAAAAAAGGGGGGGGGGGTGACAGAAACAGAAGAATGGTTAAGTTTACATTTTATTTTATTTTTTAAATTTATTTTTATTTATCTTGAGAGAGATAGAGAGCAAGCAGGGGAGGGGCAGAGAGAGAGGGAGAGGCAGAATCCCAAGCAGTCTCCGAGCCACAAACCGTGAGATCATGACCTGAGCTGAAATCAAGTCGGATGCTTAACCAACTGAGCCACCCATAATGCCCCGGGGAAGTTTACATTTTATAACTCCAAATCATTTTTGTTTCTTCGAGGATAGAGTGGAAATCATTAATTAATATATTAATATACTATTAACTTATGGTTAGTCATTCAACAGATCCTATATTAATTTCCTGTTTCATTTCTAAACACAATAGTCTGGAGAAAATCCTCTGTCTCCATGTGTGTGTAATGTCTTCATGCTTTCATTCTTAAGCTTTATGTTGATGACAAATTTATCAGTTAAGCTTATTAAAAGACAAATTCTGGGACACCTGGGTGGCTCAATTGGTTAAGCATCTGACTTTGGCTCAGGTCATGATCTCACTGTTTGTGAGTTCGAGCCCCACATCAGGCTCTCTGCTGTCAGCACAGAGCCTCCTTCAAGCTCCTCTGTCCCCCTCTCTTTCTGTCCCTCCCCTGCTTGCAGTGCCTCTCTCTCAAAATAAACATTAAAAAAAAAAAAAAAAAAAGGCAGAGGGAGAGAGTGAGCGAATCTCAAGCAGGCTCCATGCTCATCGTGGAGCCCAGCACAGGGCTCAACCCCATGACCTGAGCTGTAATCAAGAGTCAGACACAATCAACTGAGCCACCTAGGCACCTCTATAGGGACCTTTAAATAACCCAGAATTCATGCACTGCTTCTTTTTTTATTTAAGTTTAATTTTAAGCCAATTTTAAAAATCGTTTTAATCTTCTATATAATAATTCTAAAAAGCATTAAATGCTCATCTTTATAAAACAGATACTGTTTCTGAAACAAACTATGAGCCAGATTCTGTGAAAAATAAGAATTAACAACCACCTTTTAAAAAATATGTTATTTTTTGGGTGCCTGGATGGCTCAGTTAAGCAAGTGACTCCTGATTTCAGCTCAGGTGATGATCTCATGGTTCATGGGTTCAAGCCCCACTTTGGTCTCTGTGCTGACAGCACAAGCCTGCTTAGGATTCATTCATATTCATTCTCTCTCTCTCCTCCTCCTCCTCCTCCTCCTCCTCCTCCTCCTCCTCCTCCCTCCCTCCCTCTCTCTCTCTCTCTCTCTCCCCTGCTTGCGCCCTGCTCTCTTTCTCTCTAAATAGATAAACTTTAAAAAATAATAAAATAAAGGGCGCCTGAGTGGCTCAGTTGGTTAAGTGTCCGACTTTGACTCAGGTCATGATCTCACAGCTCGTTGAGTTCAAGCCCCATGTCGGACTCTGCACTGACAGGTTGGAGCCTGGAGCCTGCTTTATTCAGATTTGCTGACTCCCTCTCTCTCTGCCCCTCCCCAGCTTGTGCTCTCTCAAAAATAAATAAATAAACATAATAATAATAATACATAATTTTACTTTTAATTAATCTCTACACCCAATGTGGGGCTCAACTCACAACCCCAAGATCAAGAGTCACACATTCCACCAACTGAGCCCGGCAGGCATCTCACACCTTAAAAAAACAAAAACAAAAGGAAAAAACTGTTTATGCTAATTTGGGTAAGCCATTTAATCTGTAACCTAGTTTTAGTGGCAAAATACTGTGTTAGGAATGTTTTTATGATTTTTAGGTAATGCCAAAATAGCAATCAGTTAGAAAAAGGAGATATTCTTTAAGAAATTTAGGACCATAAGTAAAAAATGTTGTGTAAATCATGAAAAATAAAGCTCTGGGGTGCCTGGGTGGCTCAGTCAGTTCAGCATCCAACTTCGGCTCAGGTAATGATTTCGTGGCTCGTGGTTTGAGCCCCGCGTTAGGTTCTGTGCTGACAGCTCAGAGCCTGGAGCCTGCTTGGGATTCTAGGTCTCCTCTCTCTGCCTCTCCTCACTCGTGCTCCGTCTCTCTCTCAAGAATAAATACACATTAAAAAAAAAATTAAAAATTAATAAATAAATAAAGCTCTTAAAGGATAGAAGGCTACAGAAAAGAGATGCCAGATACGAGAATCACTAGGAAGATTTTTCCACAATATACATGTCCATATCATCCTCAATCTGAGTCACAATTTGCAGAGTGAAAATATATGCATACATATAATATTCCCAGGTAGTTATGACACCAGCCGCCCTCTTAACTCTCCCTACTGCCATTTGAGAGTAATGAACTAAAGACACCACTGATATTAATAAAGGGAGATCATTAGGAAGCACGGAATTATTTTGCACTTGGACAAGGCAAAAATATAATGAATATGACCTGCAGACTGGAACTGAGACAAGGACAGAATCATTCAAGGAACCACTGTAAGAAAATAAGGGAGGAAACATGGGGTAGAGGCAATGGGTGGTGGGATGTGTTTTGGTTGTTTCTTTCAAAAACAACTCAGGAAAAAAGATAGTTATTTTATAGGAACAAAAGCCATTGAGAAATACATAATTTTTGTGCACATAACACTGATATTAAATACAATTTAAACAAAAAAGTGTATAATCCTTGCTTATTTTGTACACACAAAACCTAAAATAACAGACAAGATAGCAAGACCTATACAAATAACATTTACAAAGACATTTCCATATAGTTTTCAAACGTTGAAGAATTTTTTATAATATTTATATTGGGAAGATAATATGAATAGGTTGAGATAATAAGATTATGGAAAGAGAAGACAGAGAGGATGAGATGAAAACAAGATAGGAGAGAGATTTGACTGAAAGAATCTTAGAAAGGAATGTATGGCCTAAGATCTCTTCAGATTGTCAATCTAATATCTAAGTATTGTTCAATACTCTTATGGTAATACTAACAGATGCAGATGAAAGGGATAGGGATGGCCCAGATATGGGATGATACTAACTATGTCCTCAATGTTTAGGTGTCTAATAAACCTGTAGCTATTGAGTTAACACAACCTCCAAATTCGATTAGGCATATGCCCATGGGCAATCTCCTAAAAGCCAGAAAAAGATGTTATCAGTAGATAATATATCCAGAAAAATGGACAAACTCTATAATTAAAGATTTGGTACAACAAATTTACTTGTTAATGTCAGAGTTCAAGAAATACAACCGTTACCTTCCTAAAGAAGGAAGAAAGGTGGTCAGCGATACACAACCTAACCTTACACCTTAAGGACTGGAAAAAGAACAGCAAATAAAACCCCAAACCAACAGAACACAGGAAGCAAAAAAGATTAGAGCAGAAACCAAAAAAACAACAGAACAGATCAACGAAACCAGAAGCTGGTTCTTTGAAAGAATTAACAAAATTGATAAACCCTAGCCAGTTTGATCAAAAAGAAAAAGGAAAGGACCCAAATAAATAAAATCAAGAATGAAAGAGGACAGATCACAACACAACAGAAATACAAACAATAATAAGAGAATATTATGAGCAATTATATGCCAATAAAATGGGCAATCTGGAAGAAATGGACAAATTCCTAGTAACATATAAACTACCAAAACTGAAACAGGAAGAAATAGAACATTTGAACAGACCCATAACTGGTAAAGAAATCGAATTAGTAATCAAAAATCTCCCAAAAAACAAGAGTTCAGGGCCAGATGGCTTTCCAGGGGAATTCTACCAAACATTTAAGGAAGAGTTAACACCTAATCTCTTGAAGCTGTTCCAAGAAATAGAAATGGAAGGAAGACTTCCAAACTCTTTCTATGAAGCCAGCATTACCTTGATTCCAAAACCAGACAAAGACCCCACTAAAAAGGAGAACTATAGAACAATTTCCCTGATGAACATGGGCGCAAAAATCCTCAACAAGATACTGGCCAATCGGATCCAAAAATACCTTAAAAAAATTATTTACCACTACCAAATGGGATTTATGTGGGATGCAGGGCTGGTTCAATATCTGGAAAACAACCAATGTGATTCATAACATCAATAAAAGAAAGGACAAGAACCACATGATCCTCTCAATAGATGCAGAGAAAGCATTTGACAAAATATAGCATCCTTTCTTAATAAAAACCCTCAAGAAAGTAGGGACAGTAGGATCATACCTCAAGATCATAAAGACCATATATGAAAGACCCACCACTACTATCATTCTCAGTGGGGAAAAACTGAGAGCTTTCCCCCTAAGGTCAGGAATAAGACAGGGATGCCCACTCTCACCACTGTTATTTAACACAGTATTGGAAGTCTTAGCCTCAGCAATCAGACAACACAAAGAAATAAAAGACATCCAAACTGACCAGGAGGAGGTCAAACTTTCACTCTTCGCAGATGACATGATACTCTATATGAAAACCCAAAAGGTTCTACCAAAAAATTGCTAGAACTGATCCATGAATTCAGCCAAGTTGCAGGATATAAAATCAATGCACAGAAACCGGTTGCCTTCCTATACACCAATAATGAAGCAACAGAAAGAGAAACCAAGGAATTGATCCCATTTACAATTGCACCAAAACCATAAAATACCTAGGAATAAATCTAACCAAAGAGGTAAAAAATCTATACACTGAAAACTATAGAAAGCTTATGAAAGAAATTGAAGAAGACACAAAAAAATGGAAAAGTATTATTTCATGCTCCTGGATAGGAAGAACAAATGTTGCTAAAATGTCAATACTACCCAAAGCAATCTACATATTCAATGCAATACCTATATCAAAATAACACCAGCATTCTTCACAGAGCTAGAACAAACAATCCTAAAATTTGTATGGAACCTGAAACGACCCTGAATAGCCAAAGCAATCTTGAAAAAGAAAACCAAAGCAGGAGGCACCACGATCCTGGACTTCAAGCTGTATTACAAAGCTGTAATCATCAAGACAGTATGGTACTGGTACAAAAAGACACTCACATCAATGGAACAGAACAGAGAACCCAGAAACCCACAAACGTATGGCCAACTTATCTTTGATAAAGCAGGAAAGAATATCCAATGGAATAAAGACAATCTCTTCAGCAAATGGTGCTGGGAAAACTGGACAGCAACATGCAGACGAATGAACCTAGACCACTTTATGACACCATACACAAAAATAAACTCAAATGGATGAAAGACCTAAACTTAAGACAGGAAGTCATCAAAAGCCTAGAGGAGAAAGCAGGCAAAACCTCTTTGTCTTGGCTGCAGTAACTTCTTACTCAACACATCTCCAGAGGCAAGAGAAACCAAAGCAAAAATGAACTACTGGGGCCTCATCAAAATAAAAAGCAAAGGAAACAATCAGCAAAGCTAAAAGGCAACCGACGGAATGGGACAAGATATTTGCAAACGACATATCAGATAAAGGGTTAGTATCCAAAATCTCTAGAGAACTTACCAAACTCAACATTCAAAAATAAATAACCCAGTGAAGAAATGGGCAAAACACATGAATAGACACTTCTCCAAAGAAGACATCCAGATGGTCAACTGGCACATGAAAAAATGCTCAACATCACTCATCATCTGGGAAATACAAATTAAAACCACACTGAGATACCACCTCATACCTATCAGAATGGCTAACATTAACAACTCAGTCAACAATAGATGATTTTAGGATGCGGAGAAAGAGGATCTCTTTTGCACTGCTGGTAGGAATGCAAACTGGTGCAGCCATTCTGAAAAACAGTATGGAGGTTCCTCAAAAAATTAAAATGTAGAACTACCCTATGACCCAGCAATTGCACTATGAAATATTTATCCAAGGGATACAGGTATGCCGTTTTGAAGGGACACATGCACCCCAATGTTTATAGCAGCACTATCAACAATAGCCAAAGTATGGAAAGATCCCAAATATCCATTGATGGATGAATGGATAAAGATGTGGTATATACATACAATGGAGTATTACTCAGGAATCATAATGAAATCTTGCCATTTGCAACTATGTGGATGGAACTAGAGGGTATTATGCTAAGCGAGATTAGTCAGAGAAAGACAAATATCTGACTTCACTCATATGAGGACTTTACGATACAAAACAGATGAACTTAAGGGAAGGGAAGCAAATATAATATAAAAACGGGGAGGGGGACAAAACATAAGAAACTCTTAAATATAGAGAACAGAGAGTTGCTGGAGGGGTTGTTGGAGGGAGAATGGGCTAAATGGGTAAGGGGCTTAACGAATGAATCTACTCCTGAAATCATTGTTGCACCATGTGCTAACTAACTTGGTTATAAATTATAAAAAATAAATTTAAAAAATTTAAAAAAAAAGAAGTACAACCATTAGCACTACTATTTATCAAATGTTTTCTGGACTATGGTAAGTAATTTATATGTGTTATTATCACATTTAATCAACACAACCACCCTATGAGGTAGGTAGTTATAATCCATATTTTACAAATGAGAACACTTAAACTTAAATTTTAGCAACACCACTGAGTACTTCTAGGTAAAATCATGTAGCTAAATAGCTAAGTTATAAACTAATGGTGAGTTAGAGCACACGACAGAACACAATTCAAAAGTCCACCCAAGAAACACCGTTAAGTTTCAGATATGAACAAGGAAATTCAGTCAAGGGTACCAATGTCAGTAATACCCAGAAAGTTATTTTAGACATTTGAACAAGGAAAGATCAAACATCAGTTTGATTCCTTCATACTAAAGCAGAGAATAAGCAAAGAGATCTGAGCCCATATCCAATAAAATAATGCATAGGCTCTTGCCTTACATAAAACAGAGCTACTTTGTCTCCATGAACCTGTAAACAGGCTATAATTTATAGAACACAATCAGATATTCCTATAGATAACTATGATAAGTACAAAGTAAGGGAAGTCAAAGTTCTAAGATTCTGGGTCTCAGGCTTATTCTACATTAAGGCAATCACAGATAAACAATTATTCTTTCCCACCCCGAATCCCCTACTCCCAACTTGCAAACCTATGCAAACAATAAATAAATACTGCTCTAAAAATATAGGCTATAAGTATTAAAAACAGAAGGAATGTAAAAAGTAATTATAAAGGAAGACTCTTTCCTTTATATAAAGCTAGCTTGCTTTTTTTTTTTTTTTTAAGTAGGCTTCACGCCCAGCACAGAGCCCAACACAGGACTTCAACTCACAAACTGTACATTAAGACCTAAGCTGAGTTCAAGAGTCAGATGCTTACCCAACTGAGCCACCCAGGTGCCCATAAAGTTAGTATCTGAAGACAAGACATAGAACTGAAAGAGGTAACAGAGCAAGATGATGTCCACCACCCCAATTATTATAAGAGGTAAAGAATTTAGAGGGTATTCATGAAAATCAGGACTAAAGAGTCACACTGAAATGACATTCAATTAAACATTTTTTAAATGTAGGAAGGATAATTTTTCCATCTGTGCAGAAAAAGTGATCTATATATAGTAGGTGCTCAATAAATGTTATTAACACAAGCCTATGCTAATAAGCTTTCATAATGAAGAACAGGACAGCTATGGAATATGTATTTAAAATTTTTTTTAATTTATTAAAAAATTTTTTTTAATTTATTAAAAAAAAATTTTTTTAATGTTTATTTTTTAGAGAGACAGAGAGTGTGAGCAGCAGTGGGGCAGAGAGAGAGGGAGACACAGAATCTGAAGTAGGCTCCAGGCTCTGAGCTGCCAGCACACAGCCCGATATGGGGCTCGAACTCACCAACCACGAGATCATGACCTGAGCTGAAGTTGGATGCTTAACCTACCAAGCCACCCAGGCGCCCCTAAATTTATTATTTTTGAGAGAGAGAGAGAGAGAGAGAGAGAGAGAGGGAGGGAGGGAGAGAGAGAGAGGGAGAGAGAATATGCACACATGAGTGGGGAAGGGGTAGAGAGAGAGGCAGGGGGCAGGGATAGAGGATCCGAAGCAGGCTCTGTGGTGACAGCAGAGCCCAATGTGGGGCTCGAATTCACAAACCGTGAGATCATGACCTGGGCCAAAGTCGGGCACTTAACAGACTGAGGCATCCAGGTGCCCCTGGAATATGTATTTTTAAAAGTTTTTGGGGCGCCTGGGTGGTGCATTCGGTTAAGCGTCCGACTTCAGCCAGGTCATGATCTCGCGGTCGGTGAGTTCGAGCCCCGCGTCGGGCTCTGGGCTGATGGCTCGGAGCCTGGAGCCTGTTTCCGATTCTGTGTCTCCCTCTCTCTCTGCCCCTCCCCCGTTCATGCTCTGTCTCTCTCTGTCCCAAAAAATAAATAAAAAAACGTTGAAAAAAAAATTAAAAAAAAAAAAAGTTTCTTGGAAGCACAGTTAGTTCAGAAAATTAACAGAGATTTGGAAAACTGGGAAGGATACTATCTTTATTAAAGTTAAAATATCTTTATTTGAAAAGGAGTCAAAGGACATAAAGCAGATGATTAAACAGTGA
Source organism: Felis catus (assembly GCF_018350175.1). Taxonomy (NCBI): domain Eukaryota; kingdom Metazoa; phylum Chordata; class Mammalia; order Carnivora; family Felidae; genus Felis; species Felis catus. The sequence continues at coordinate 176,948,780 of NC_058368.1, read as the reverse complement.
AAAGCATGTGTTCTGAAAATGTAGACAAAAAGGGAGATATTGAAAAAGAAACAATGAAGATATAAATGAACAGAAAAGGATACAGAAGAACGCAGGTGATTATATACAGGACTAACTTGGAAAAATATTAATTTGAAAAACTAAAGAGAAAAATTTATAAATACAGTATAAAATTAACACTTAAAGCTCAGCATACCATGAAAAATTTTGAAGTGTTTCTAATCAAAGAGACCAAGCAAGAGGATGTGCATGGGTCCAGCAGATATGTGTTCCTGGAAATACTCAAAGCTAATGGTGGTCCCTAGAGTCACATTCCTAAGCAAAAGAAAAAGGTTCTTCATAATGCTCAGGCCTGCAACCATAGAAACCTGTCCTTCAAAATATGTGACTTCTATGTTTAGTTTTTTTCATTTTGCTAAAAATAGGCTTGATGAGAAAGTATAAAGACTAAAGAAGCATCCACTGAGTCTCTAAGGCTTCTGAGATCTAAATTTGAGACTACTTCTCTAGTGCTCATAGGAAAGGAATAAAGTAGAAGCTCTAAAAGATTGGGGTAGGGGGTGGAGGGTCCTTGATGAAGAGCAAGGAAGTTTCTGAGGACGTAAGTTAGAAAATACAGGTTATTAAGCATTCTCTTTCATGAGATTAAAAATATTAAATCTTTCATTTTTATTTATTTGCAAGAGAAAGCACACAAGTGGGGGAGAGGGGCAAAGGGAGAGAGGGAGAGAGAATCCCAAGCAGGCTCCGTGCTCAGTGCAGAGCCCCATGCAGGGCTTGATCCCGCAACCCTGGGACCATGACCTGAGCCAAAATAGAGTTGGATGCTCAACCAACTAAGCCACCCAGGCATACCCAAGATATTTAGATATTAAAAAATACATATATTGGGGCACCTAGCTGGCTCAGTCAGTGGACCATGCGACTCTTGATGTCAGGGTCATGGGTTCAAGGCCTTATGTTGGGCACAGCTTACTTAAAAAAAAAATACACACACACACACACACACACACACACACACACACACAAAGTAAATCCACAAAGAAGCAAAGACAAATGTTCCTCTTTGATGGTGGGGGGGGGGGGTGTGCAGGGAGGAGAATCATGCACAGCAAGTAAAATGAACACTTCCCATTTGGTTTCTTGTTATTAGAAAGGAGATGATTATGTTCCCCTTTGTCCCTGAGGACCACCAAACCTACCATGTGGTAATGTTATGTTTGCACCATCAATGATTGCTTGTGCCAGTTCATGATCATTGCTCTCAAAAGCATGTGCTGCAGCCTTCAAGGCATCCCAAATCTCTTTACGGCCTTCAAAAGCTGGTGCAGTATCCCAAAATTCATCCCTCTTGCTGCGCAGTTGTCCATCTGTCATGGGATAATCACTTTTCCATTTGGGTTTCTCCTTTTTCAAAGGCTGGTTACGACCTAAAGCGACTGAGAAGAAAAATAAAAAGCTGAAATGAAAACCAAAATTTATAAACAGTGTATTAAAAGTGATCTGGTCAGTTCTCTTTGATTCATCAAAATTATAGCTACAAGTTTGCCTACTAGTCATTCTTTTTTTTTTAGTTTATTCATTTATTTTGAGAAAAACAGAGCGTGAGTGGGGACGGGCAGAGAGTGAGAGAATCTCAAGCAGGTTCTGAGCAGTCAGGGCAGAGCCTGACACAGACTGAACTCCTGAAACCATGAGATCAAGACCTGAGCTGCTATCAATAACCAAATGAGCCACCCAGGTGCCCCGCCTACTAGTTAATTCTTGCATTCTGAAATCTCCCTATTTAAAAATTTTTAAATGTTTTTTATTTATTTTTGAGAGACAGAGACAGGCGGAGCTTGAGTGGGGGAGGGGCAGAGAGCAAACGGGAGACACGGAATCCGAAGCAGGCTCTAGGCTCTGAGCTGTCAGCATACAGCCCGACACAGGGCTCAAACTCGTGAACCGCAAGATCAGGACCTGAGCCGAAGTTGGACGCCTAACCGACTGAGCCACCCAGGGGCCCCTGAAATTTCCCTATTTTAGAACTCCAAGAGCAAATGAGGACATTAGAAGGTTCTATCCAAAATGTCCATTGACAAGTTAGTAATTCTTTTCAACTCAGTTATGCCTTCTCCCCAGGATGACTTTAAAAATTACCCAGAAAAATAGCAATAAGGGTTTCATCAAACAGTAACGGCAGTATTTTAAAAAGTCAAAGGATGGGGCGCCTGGGTGGCGCAGTCGGTTAAGCGTCCGACTTCAGCCAGGTCACGATCTCGCGGTCCGGGAGTTTGAGCCCCGCGTCGGGCTCTGGGCTGATGGCTCAGAGCCTGGAGCCTGTTTCCGATTCTGTGTCTCCCTCTCTCTCTGCCCCTGCCCCGTTCATGCTCTGTCTCTCTCTGTCCCAAATAAATAAATAAACGTTAAAAAAAAATTTTTTTTAAAGTCAAAGGATGACATAAAGAGAGGTAAGATATTAGGAAAAATGAAGTAGCAACATTAGCTGGACTCTCAGGACTCTGGACATATGAAGCCAGAAAGTAGGAACTGAGAAATCCCCAAGAAGGGAAAGACTGTTTTGTGGTGTCCAAAGAACAGTCAAACCACCGGCTCCATATGAAGAAACCTAATCATAGGAGCATCCCCTGCACTTCAGTCAAGAAAGTGTAAATACTTTTCTCTGAAACCTATACAGGAGCTTATTTTGAAAGTAGTGAGGGAGAAGGTCAGAAATCAGGGCTTCACTCTTTGGAGAAAATAGGACTGAACAGGTGATCCTTGATAATGAACCAAGGGAGAAACTCCTGACTACAAGGAGCAGAAAAAAGAGGGCAAGAGTCCACTCCTCTGTTGCTGTAAAAGGCATCATAGCTCCTTAGAGAACGTCACATAGTAGTAGAGCTAGAACAAGTGTGATGTAAGTTTTTTGCACCCAGACACTTACCTGGCCTAGGATCACTGATCTCACACTGACATACAGAGCCATTCTTAATCTTATATGGAGCCATAGGTAAGAAATAGTTTGACAGATGGAAAAATAAGTAAAAAGAAAACTGAAGCTTGATGGAGTCTTGGGTAAGAGTGGGTGGAAAGTAAATGACACAGTGGTGGGAAGGAGAGGGTGTACATCAAAATTCAATGTTCTATATTTAAGAGCAGAAAGAATACTAATTTAAAAGAAATGATTCTCAAAATGGTTCTAAAGAGGCCATGAAATTAACCACTCCCTTACTGGCCCAGAGCCAAATAAATCTGAGCTATTCATAACTCCAGTCCCTGGGCAATCTCTATACCCTATACCAAGCTATGTTCCTGATGACAGAACTAATACTGCCAAATGTGTCTGGTTTGACACTTGGATTAAACCATGCTCTCTCCCCCCAAACTGGCCATTTTGTCTCAAGGCAGCAAACACGAGATCTCATCTTCTACCTTCAGAACAGCACATCATGTCACTGCCAGCTGTTTTCTCTTAAAACATTCAGTGTTTTGACTCCTTGTACTTTTTGGCTCTGTAACTTATCCTAGTAAAATGCCAACCAGTTGAGTTCTAAAAGGGTATGAACAGCAGAGTAGGAAAACTGTCTATTTAGTAGCAAAGCTAGAAATAGAATCCAAGTCTCTTTATTTAACAGGTATTTACTGAACGTCCACTAAGGGTAACACTATAGGTGTGTGTATCTGGTTTAATTCAAATGTGAGAAACACAATCTATACTAAAGATTTTCCCTTGCATCTTCCAAATAATAAATGTATACAGAGCATTATTCTCTAAAAGGTGTTCACAATATGTCAGATAATCGCAATCTACTGGTTCTACCAAAAGGTAAAATGAAAGGCAAAATTTATTTTCTGCTGTATTAGCCTTTAAAGTCAGAAATAACTTAGGGACAACACTCAGTATTAGTTTACTGAACAGACAGTAGAGGGCAGGATACAATAGGTAAATACCGCCCACCCCCCCTTTTTTGTAAGTAGTCTTCATTCCCAGCATGGAGCCCAAAGTAGGGCTTGAACTCAGGACCCTGAGATCAAGACCTGAGCTGAGATCAAGAGTCAGATGCTTGGGCACCTGGGTGGCTGAATCAGTTAAGTGTCCAACTCTTGATTTCAGCTGGGCTCTGATTGTGATCTCATGGTTCATGAGTTCAAGCCTCATATTGGACTCTGTGTTGAGAGCATGGAGCCTGTTTGGGTTTCTCTCTCTGTCCCTCCCTGCTCATGTGCTCTCTCAAAATAAATAAATAAAACTAACAACAACAACAAAAAGAGAAACTCAGTGGATGAGCCACCCAGGCACCCTGGTAAATGCTTATTTGAATAGGTATTCAACCTTCAAATTAGTATCTATTATTCAAAGTTATCTATTCAATAATCAAATAAGATACCCATTTGAATAAAGTTTTGAGTCTTCCTGAGTAGTTCCAGAGAACTGTCTAGCCTCACATATATCAAACATATCAGAGAGATAACTAGTTGTAATTCTGTTATTGTGAGAGAATTGCAAAGCAAAGGCAGAAACAACAAAACCTGAACAATCTCAGTACCTACACCCAAGAAACCTAAAGAGGCCCTCAGAGGGACCAAAAAGAAAAACAATAAAGGTAGAAAATACTTTGGAAAAAGTAAAAGCCCCTCCCCTACAAACATGAGGTAGATTTTACCTCCCTCCACATAGAGAAGTTTTAAGAACTCCCATAAAAAAAACGTGATGCATTATGCTTCTTAAGGATAATCATTCCAAATCCATGTCAAATCTATATGCTGTAAAGTTCCAAAGTAATTGCTTTATGTAAAAGCAAGTAAGACAAAATAAATGCTTGTGACATCAAGTAAGCCTCCTTTTCTCTGTCTAGGTCTCTGTTTTTCTCCGTATCACAAACATACGTAATAAAGAATGTCTTTCTATTAAATGTCCATTATTAAAATACTTAAGCCTTTACAACATATTATTTTAGTGCAACCATCGAGCAGTGATTTTTCACTAAAAAATATGAGGTTAAAAGCTTCATCATTTTAAACTAAATGCAGTTTGTTGCCTAACTTACCTTTGTTAAATAAACTGGAGAAAAAATGGATATTTAGCAATTAATATTTAGCATAATTTAGCATTTAAACTATGCTCTTATGAAAACATGAAAATATTTAGGGTTTTATGAGGATTTTAATATCTGTAAAGCACTAATAAAAATCATTAGTATATAATAAACTACAAATAAGTATTTGCTAAGTAAAAATAAATTTGGGACGGCTATATAAAATAAAAAACCTTAAGACATTTTTGCAAAAATACACAGGCTAAGTCTTTTTTCTCTTCATACCTTCTGAATAGAACCTGACATTCTGAGAATTTGACATCAAATACCTCCCTTAATTTTGAAAAGAAATGTTCTATGACTGTCATGCTCTTCCTATGTGTTCATCGGAGTGTTTTTTTTAGGAATTGGTCATCAAATGTGCTATGATTTTAGCCAATACTATAAACCTTTATTTCTGAAAATACCTGGACACAGAAATGAGTCTCGCAGCTAAGAAGCTACGTTTTTTTTTTGAACCAAGTCAACCATTTTCAATTATGAAGGAAAAGATGTAAACTATGTATACTTAATTAGATTACATCTTATGCTCTGAAACTTTCAGATTTACCTGTTTCACACATCAGTCTGACTCCTGATACCGAGAGAGATGCTCATTATCATTCATGTATCTGGGACTAAGTACAGTATTATGCTCTAACAATGAATTTAAAGACAGGACACAGTTCTTATTCCCTAAATTTCTGATTTAAATTGCAGGCAATCAACCACATTAAGTTTATTCCATGGTTTAACATACAACAAAAGATTAATGAAGAAATCTAATTTTATTATTTCAGAAAATACACTTCTTTCCCTCATCAATCCACAGTTACTTTTTAAAACTTCGCCAAAAACTCACCTTCTGAGAAGCCTCTTTAAAAAAAAATGTTTTTAATGTTTATTTTGAGAGAGATAGAGAGAGAGAAAGAGAGAGAGAGAGAGAGAGAGAGGGAGGGAGGGAGGGAGACACATAATCCAAAGCAGGCTCCAGGCTCTAAGCTGTCAGCACAGAGCCTGAACCAGGGCTCAAACCCATGAACAGTGAGATCGTGACCTGAGCAGAAATCAGACGCCCGGGGGAAGCCTCTTAATCACACTCATCTACTTATCTTATCTTTCCTTATAACTATTCAACACTTCTTCCCACTCTGACAAATAGATCTAACATGCAGAAAACCCAAGAAAGGTCTGCTTCTCAGATCCAAATAGCAACATAATCTTAAATATTTAGTTTTACACAATTGAATGAATTTTGCACAAAATTCACTTTGACATTTTGATAAAAAACAATGATCTCCAAAATGAAGTATGTTGATAGTTATTTTCCTGCTTTTGGTTCCTCTCTTTTGGTTTTCCTCCCTCTTGGTTTCCTGATTTAATACTGAGACTCTTCAAATGAATAAAGGAGAAGCCATAATGTATAAGGTAAACATCAAGATATGACTCAAGTAATAATAGCTTTAACAGACTGAAAACTAGAGCATCAGTTTTGCTAACACAACAGCCCAAGGGAAAAGACTGAATATTTAAAGAGATCACCATCAAAGGACAAAATGTTGTTTAACAGAATTCTAAAAACTTGAAAGCAGCAAGGAATAGGATTGGGATAATGTTCCTATATTTAGATTGAGTCTGAAGATCATGAAAACTAAAGGGAAATTTTTGTTACTCCCAAGAGTTAAGAATAGATCCTACAGAACTCTTCCACAACAGATGGTGCTAGCCTAAAAGGATACTCGTATTTTATTCTCATGTAAATTTAGAACACACTACACAAACACACACACACACACACACACACACACACACACACACCCCCAACATACATTCCCTTTACCTAAAGCAACTGTCAAAATAAAAATAAGGATATGGGGATTAAAATGCTTAAACTAAGAGCATCAACATGGCCAACTGTCAAAACCATACTCATAAGTTCTCTAATATCTGAGAATCTAGATGTGGAAGAGACCTTAGATGGTACCAGCCAACCTTACTATTTGACAGGAAGGGAAATAAGACCTAAGGAGGTTAAACAACTTGCTCAAGATCAAAAAGAGCCAGAACTAGAACCCAGATGACTAGATTCAAAGTCCAGAGCTCTCTTTCCATTATAGCACTCCATGTCTCACTTGGGCTGAGAAATGTATTTTGTTTTACATACCAAATCAATTACAAGCTTCATTTAAAATAAAGCATGTGTTGAGTCGTTTTTCTAGTGATCCATCTTTCACAGACTTATTTTAGGACCATGGAATATCTCTGGAGAAAGAAAAAGTTAACTGAGCAGCACCAAATCCCCAACCTAATTCATTTCTTTGGAGATAACACGCTCACCAAAGAGGAATTCTATAATAAAGGAGAAGCTAATGCAGTTTTCTGGTCTGTCAGCTTCAACTTATAAGTACTCAGCGTCTATAGCTGATTAGGCACTAAAGATCACATGTATACGTACTTATCTACGTAAGTTAAATATACCATTTTTAATGCTATTTTATAAAAAATAGAAACAAGAACTTTGACCATGCTTCCATCCTACAGTTTATAGAAATTAAGCAGTTAATTTTATAGATACAATATAAGATATAATTTTAAAGACATACATATAATTTCTAATGTTGTCTGAGCTAGCTTTATTGATGGGGAGGGGGGGAAAGTAAATATAATGACTTCCTGGCCTGTTTTTCAGAGTATAAATCCACTTACCAATGGCCTGAGCATACAAACAGGCAACAGGAATGCCAACTTAGAACAAAGTATGCCAAAGGACTTTTCTTAATGGGCGAGTCTTAATAAAAATGTTACAAAAGCATACATTAAATCCCACAAATGTACACGGAAAGCCCCAACTTTATTTGGAAAGCTAAAATTACATAAAATTGGAACTAAGAAAATGGTCGCTTAACAGAAGCCCACTGTACCTTCTAAAGTAATAAGTGCAATTTTCAGAGGAGTCTACTGGGTAGGGGGGAATAGCTTTATCTAGAATTACAGTCTTTGGAATCCAGGGACTTTTACTTCTATTAATTTATGGGTAATCCAAGGGAGGGGAAGCACACATAAGTCAAGGATGCCCATCATCTCCACAACTATTTAACATTGTTTTGAAAGTGTTAGCGCAATCAGAACAAAGCAATCAAAAGCATAATAACCAGAAGGGAAGAAGTAAAACCATCTCTAATTGCAGTATGATTGGAAAATACAAGAAAATCAGTGCTAAAATTAAATAAGAAAAAATCAATATGATAATGGGATATAAAATATAAGCCTTATATACATAAAATACCCAGCTAGAAGAGATAATGGAAGAAATGGTCCCATTTATAACAGTAATAGAAAAGACAAAATATTTTGAATGCAACACCTGTTATCGGGATGCATTTTTTAAACTCCTGAAAGACCCCTAAGTAGACTAGACTTGAACAAAATGAAGACATCTCTTATACTTGGATGTTAACATTATGAAGATGTCAATTCTTCCCAAGTTATCTACATTTAACATGTCTCCAATGAAAATAATTTAAAAAAAAAAAACCTTCCTGAAGCTAGATGAGATTTTTTTTTTTAATTTTTTTTTTAACATTTATTTATTTTTGAGACAGAGAGAGAGAGAACATGAATAGGGGAGGGTCAGAGAAAGAGGGAGACACAGAATCCAAAACAGGCTCCAGGCTCTGAGCTGTCAGCCCAGAGCCCGACACGGGGCTCGAACCCATGGACCGTGAGATCATGACCTGAGCAAAGTTGGACGCCCAACCGACTGAGCCACCCAGGCGCCCCGAGTAGATTTTTTTTTAAAGTTTATTTATTTTGAGAGAGAGAGAGAGAGAGAGAGAGGAGAGGGGCAGAGAGAGAAGGGAAGAGAGAATCCCAAGCAGGCTCCATGCTCAGTGCAGAGCCCAACATGGGGCTCCATCCCATGACCACAGGATCATGACCTGCAGAAATCAATAGTTGGATTCTCAACCAACTGAGCCACCCAGGTGCCCCAAAGTTGTGACAATTCTTTCAAATGATTCAGCTGTTAAAAGGGGGAGTGTGTGTGACTGTATAAACACATACACATATATACACAAAAGAGAAAAATGTAAATACAGCAAAATGTTAACTACTAAATTTACATGGGAAGTACACGGATATTCATCGTACTATTTTTTCATGCTTGAAGATTTTCACAGTAAAACCTTTTTGGTAAAAACTCAAACGGTGAGAAGCAGTTAAGACCTGAATTCAATATTTAAGGTACTTCAGTTCTGATCAGTTCTTGATACTCAATGTTATGTTTACATAACTGTTTAAGTTCCCCATGTTTGATTATAATAAAGAATCAGAGAACTCTAAGTTTATACTACACCAAGCACATAATTCAGAAGCTAAATCTGTGCTACTCAAACTTCCAGTTTCAGAGTTCTATTTATATGTGTACGGCTTTTTGGCATATGCCTAATCCACTCTTATATATTCCCATGTCCAGGTTCCTGTGCCTATCCTTGAGAAAGAAAATAATAAAAAGCAGAAACCAAAGAAATTGAAAACAGAAAAAAAGAGAAAAATCATGAAGGCAAAACCTGACTTAAAAAAAAAAAAATCAATAAATTGATAAACCTCTAGCCAGAATGGCCAAGGTGGGGGAGGTGGTGACAAAAATTACAACATAAGAATGAAAGAGGTGGTATCATTAGAGATCCAGCAGATATTTAAGGGATAATGAAGGTGTATTTACTCAGGAAAAAAGGGATAACTAAAGACATATATATATATATATATATATAAAAGGGTAAATATATATATATATATATATATATATATATATATATATATATATATATATATATATAAATAAAAGGGTACTAAAGATATTTTGTTTTTAAAAACTTCCTGACAAAGGAAACTCCAGGGCCAGATGGGATTACTGAATTCTACCAACACAAAGAAGAAATAATATGGAGCTCCTGGTGGCTCAGTCAGTTAAGCCTCCGACTTTGGCTCAGGTCATGATCTCATGTTTGTGGGTTTGGCCCCACATCGGGCTTTGCGCTGTCAGCATGGAACCTGCTTTGGATTCTCTATCTCCCTCTCTCTCTCTGTACCTCCCCTGTTCATGCTCTCTCTCTCTCTCAAAAATTAAACATTAAAAAAATAATAATAAAATAAAAAAAGAAATGATACTAATTACTCACACTTTCATAGAACAAAAGAGAAAGGAATACTCCCTAATTCAATTTATGGGGCCACAACTGCAAAAAATAAAATATAAAAAAACTATAAACAAGTATTCCTCATAAACACAGATGCAAAGATGAAATAAAGACCTTATCAGCCATATAAAGACTGAAAGATCTCGGGGTGCCTGGGTGGCTCAGTCAGTTAAGTGTCTGACTTTGGCTCAGGTCATGATCTCTCGGTTTGAGGGTTCGAGTCCCACGTCAGGCTTTGTGTTGACAGCTCAGAGCCTGGAGCTTGCTTCAGATTCTGTGTCTCCCCCTCTCTCTGCCCCTCTCCTGCTCACACTCTGTCTCTTTCTCAAATATAAACAAACATTTAAAAAAAAAAAAGACTAAAAGAATTTATCACCTACATACCTGTACCCAAATATTACAAAGTACTTTGGGCAGAAAGAAAATGGTAACAGATGGAAACCTAAATCTACACAAAGGAATGGGGACCATTACAAATGGTTAACTACATGGACAAATATAAAAGACATTTTAAGTTATTATTCAAACCTCCTTACAAAATAATTGAGTGATGGGGTGCCAGGGTGGCTCAGTAGGTTGAGTGTCCCAACTCTTGATTTCAGCTCAAGTTATTATCTCAAAGTTTGTGGGATCAAGCCCAGTGTCAGTGGGGAGCCTATTTGGGATCCTCTCTCTCCCTCTCTCTGCTCTTCCTCTGCTCATGCTCTCTCTCAAAATAAATACATAAGCTTAAAAAAAATTGAGTGCTATCACCAGAAAAGATAAAGAACTTTTTTTTTTTTTTTTTAATATTTATTTTGTGTGTGTGCGAGAGTGAGACAGACAGACAGAATCCAAAGCAAGGCTCCAGGCTCTGAGTTGTCAGTACAGAGCCCAACACGGGGCTCCAAACCCACAGACTGTGAGATTATGATCTGAGCCAAAGTTGGACAGTTAACCAACTGAGCCACCCAGGTGCCCCAAGGACTTCTGAAAATCTTCTCTATAAATGCAATGAGAACATTGGCAAAAATTGTCAAAATAAACTTCAGAAATCTGGAAATTAACCAAAGACTTCTTACAATCCAGGGAGGATTTACTCCTTCTTATTCAAGAAAAAGTGCTGAATTTTGGTAAAAACCATGAGTATTGTGGTATTTTAACATGCCTTGACCAATTCCCCTCTCCCCAGCTCCAAGGCAGACTTGAGAACCAACAGACAGCAATCACAGTGAAAGTCCCCAGCCCCACAGCCACGGGAGGGGTCTAATGGGGTTGGAGCTCTTTAAAAGCCCCAATCCCAAACAAACAAACAAACAAACAAACAGTCGTTTTTGGCCTATGTGGAAGTTCTCTGGGAAATATTACTCATAGGGCTTATATTTATTTGACCTAACTTACAGCTCTCCCAGGATGAACAGCCTTTTCCTGGGGCATTTGTCAAAAACTATAAGCAGAAATTGTTTAACACTGCACCTGCAAGAGGCAGTGAAACATTTGGGGCAAGCAAGAAGGTAATCAAAGCTGGGGAATGAGATGTCCAGAAAAACTGACGTATTTCTGGGAATCTAAAAGGCTGTTCATGCATAGAACTGTGCATATTCAGGGACTGTGTACATGTTTAGGAAAGACAAGAGAATATCCTAAGGTCTTATTTCTGACTGATACTGAGGCTCTGTACAAGTAGGAAATAAAGGCTAAGGTACAGCAGTACCAATATGAGCCCCAATATGTGAGCCCCAATACAAACACAGAGCCATGTAGCAAAGAATAGGACAATTATTGATTCTGCACTTTTAAGGAAATATGTACACAGCCATTAGCTCACCACTAAACTAAGCAGAGACTTCAGTGGCCATACCTAACAAAGAATACAAACTTTACAGAATTAGTTCAGTAAAGGCAGTAAAAAAACAAAAAAACAGTAATAATAACAAACCCTGAGGGAGAGAGAATTTGAAATCAAGGGTTGTCATGTAGTATCTTAAATGTTCAGTTTTCAACCAAAAAAATTATGAGACATGCAAAGAATGTATGGCCCACACACAGGGGAGGGGGCAGCAGATAAAAGAAACTGTCACTGAGAAAGTCCAGACATTGGACTTACAAGACAAAGAATTTAAGCTATCTTAAATATGTTCAAAGAACTAAAGGAAACCATGTGTAAAGAACTAGAAGAATAAGATTAAGTCTTAATAAAGAGAAATTATTTTTCGGAGTATAGTTGACACACAATATTACATTAGTTTCAGGTGCACAATACTGATTCAACATCTCTATTCCTTATGTTATGCTCAGCACAAATGTTAGCTACATTTGTCACCACACAACACTATTACAATATCATTGACTGTATTCCCTATGCTGTGCATTTCTGTGACTTATTCATTCCATAATTGGAAGCCTGTAGCTCCCACTTGCCTTTATCCATTTTGCTTCCTCCACCCCCCAAGAGATAGAAATTATTTTTAAAATGATGAAAGTGCAATAACAGGGACACCTAGGTGGCTCAGTCAGTTAAACGTCCGACTTCAGCTCAGGTCATGATCTTGCAGTTCATGGGTTCAAGCCCCACGTCAAGCTCTGTGCTGACAGCTCAGAGCCTGCAGCCTGCTTCAGATTCTGTTTCCCTTCCCTCTCTCTCTGCCCCTTTCCTGGTCATGCTCTGTCTCTCAAAAATAAATAAAAGTTGAAAGAAAGAACAAAAGGAAGGAAGGAAGGAAGGAAGGAAGGAAGGAAGGAAGGAAGGAAGGAAGGAAGGAAGGAAGGAAGGAAGGAAGGGCAATAACAATGAAAAAGTCACTGGAGAGACTTAATAACAGATTTGAGCAGGCAGAAGAATCAGTGAACATGAAGATAGGTCCTTTAAGCTGATCTACTCTGAGGAACATTTAAAAAAAAAAAAACAAAAACAAAGAAAATGAGCAAAATCTCAAGAGATCCTGATAAAGGTGTAACCATCAAGATTACCAATACACATACACATAATATGAGTACTAGAAGGAGAGAGAAGGGGCACCTGGGTGGCTCAGCTGTTTCAGTGTCCAACTCCTGATTTCGCCTCAGGTCACAATCTTGGAGTTTGTGAGATCAAGCCTCATGTGGGGCTCTGCACTGACAGCATGGAGCCTGCTTGGGATTCTCTCTCTGCCACTCTCTTGTGCTCGCACACTATCTCTCTCTCTCTCTCAAATAAACATTAAAACAAAGAAGAGGAAGAAGAACAAGAGAGAAAAAGGTACAACGAGTATTGGAAAAATAATGGCCCCAAACTTCTTATATATGATGAAATACATTGATCTATATATGCAAGAGATCCCTACCTAGACATATAATAAAACAGTCAAAAGCCAAATACAGAGATCTTTTTAAAAAATATTTTATTTAAGTAATCTCTACACCCAAGGTGGGGTCCTAACTCATGACCCTGAAATCAAGAGTCTCATGCTTTTCCCACTGAGCCTCCCAGGTGCCCCACATATAGTAAATATTGTTGTTTTCTTTCTTTTTTTTTTTTTTAATGTTTTTATTTATTTTTGAGACAGAGAGAGACAGAGCATGAGCAGGGGAGGGGCAAAGAGAGAGGGAGACACAGAATCCGAAGCAGGCTCCAAGCTCTGAGCTGTCAGCACAGAGCCCGACACAGGGCTCAAACTCACAGACCACGAGATCATGACCTGAGCCAGTCAGAGGCTTAACCGACTAACCACCCAGGTGTCCCTGTTGTTTTCTTTTTTGTTTATTTATTTTCAGAGAGAGGAAGCATGAGTGGGGGAGTGGCAGAGAGAGGGGGAGAGAGAGAATCCCAAGCAGGCTCTACACTGTCAGTGCAGAGCCTGATATGGGGCTCAAATTCTGGAAACGTGAGGTCATGACCTGGGCTGAAAACAAGAGTTGGATGCTTAACCAACTAAGCCACCCAGGAGCCCCCAAAGAGAAGATCTTTAAAGAACAAGAAGGAATTCTCACATACAAGACATCCTCAAAAAGTTTAACAACTGATTTCTCATCAGAAGCCACAGAGGACAAAAGGCAGTGAGATGGATATTCAAAATAATGAAAAGAAGAGTGTGTTAACCAAGAATTCTATATCCACCAAAAAGTATCTTTTGAAAATTATGGAGAAAGTAAAATATGCCCAGATAAACAAAAGCTGAGAGGTTTTGTTGCTAGCAGACTAGCTCTGCAAAAAAACCCAAAAAACAAAACAAAACAAAAAAACAACTATAGGAAGTCCTTCAGGCTGGAACAAAATGATATTCAACAGTATTGTGAATATACATTTAGAAATAAAAAAAAATCAGTAAAGGTAAATTTACATATGCAAATTTACTCAGTTCAGTATAAAACCCAGCAAATATAGATTTTTCACTTGAAATTGTTTCTTCTTATTTGATCTAAAGGACATGTGTATAAAGCAATAATTATAAATCTGTGTTCATGAGCATACAATGTACAATAAAACCTTGATTTGCAAGCATAATTCATTCCAGAAACATGCTTGTAATCCAAAGCACTTGTATATCAAAGCAAATTTCCCCATAAGAAATAATGGAAACTCAGATGATTTGTTCCACAATGGAAAAATATTCATAAAAAAATGATTACAATACTGTAATATTATACCAAACAATAAAGAAAATACAAAATATAAAGAAAAATAAGTAAATTAACCTGCACTTACCTTTGAAAACCTTTGTGGCTGATGTGAGGGAAACAAGAGTAAGGAGAGTTATTGTGTAGGACAACTCTCACTATCACTAACAGAATCACTGCTATCACCTCAACAGGATCTTTTTCTGCATGCAGACCACTATATATACTCGCACAGATGTTGACTACAGTACAGTAGTAATAAATTCTTGTTATATACTGTATTTAATGTAACTGGCAATAATGCAGCAGAGGAAAAGGGCCTATATCTGCAGACAGCCTGATCTAGAATGGAGCAAAGCATTCCTAAGCTTACTCTTGCACAGAAAAGCAAAGGACTGTCCATAGGTGCTTTGAAGTGACAAAAATTACACTAATGTCAGTTGTGGGCACCTTCCAACATTCTGGAAAACCACTGATTTCTGCCAAACACCACGGCCTGAGTCCAGCAACCAAGCATGAGAGATGATCACCCTCAATCCCACACACACACACACACACACACACACAGAGAGAGAGAGAGAGAGAGAGAGAGAGAGAGAGAGAGAGAGAGAGAGGGAGGGAGGGAGGGAAAAGAACCACTGGCTCATTTGTCATCATGTGACATTTGGTGCCAGGTACTACTCGTATTGCAAGACACTGCTCGCTTATCAAGTTAAAATTTATTAGAAATGTTTGCTCATCTTGTGGAACACTTGCAGAACAAGAAGTCGCAATTCAAGGTTTTACTATATAAAGATGTAATTTGTATGTTAACAAGAGCACAAAGGAGGGAGGGGAAGGAGCTTTGTACAAGTTTTTATGTGCTACTGAAATTAGATTGCTTTCAATTAGATTGTTATAAATTGTTAATTATAATCTTCAGAGCAACCACTAGGAAAACGATGCAAAAATATATAGCAAAAGAAATGACAAAGAAATTAAAATGATACACTAGAAAAATACCTATTTAACACTAAATAAACCATTAATAGAGGGACAGAAGAAAAAAGGAATAAAACATATAGCAACCTCCCCAGAAAATGGCAAATATAAATTCTATTTTACTAGTATTAACATGAAATATAAATATTAAGCATTCTAATCAAAATGTTGAAATTTACAAAAGCGCCTGGCCGGCTCAGTCACAGAGCATGCAACTCTTGAACATGGGGTCGCAGGTTCTAGCCCCTTGTTGGGCATGGAGGTTACTTAAAAACATTTTTTTTAATCTTAAAAAAATGTTGAAATTTACAGAATTGGACCAAAAAACCATCATTCAACTATATGCTACCCACAAGATACACTTTAGAATGAAAAACACATTTAAGTTGAAAGCAAAAAATGGAAAAAGATATACCACGCAGGGAGTCACCAAAAGAGAGCTGGCATGACTAGGTTGTATCAGACAAAACAGACTTTAACACAAACATTTTTACTAAAGACAAAGAAGGACATTTTATAATAAACAGGTCAATTTATCAGGAAAATATAACAATTATAAACATGTATGTACTTAACAACAGAGTCCCAGAATATATTAAGGAAATAACCGACAGAATTGAAGGGATAAAGTTCTACAGTAATAGTTGGAAATTATAATACTCCATTTTCAATAACGAATAGAATAGCCAAACAGAAGACTTGAACAATATTATAAACCAAGTAAACCTAACAGATTGATATATAGAAGATTTCACCAACAACAGCAAAAATACATATCCGTCTTAAGTGCACATGGAAATTCTCCAGGACAGACTAATAAATTAGGCCAGAAAACCAGTCTCAATAAACTTCAGACTGAAATCATACAACATATATTCTCTGACCATAATGGAATAAAGGTGGAAACCAATAAAAAAGACAACTGGAAAAGTCACAAATATATAATATGGAAATTAAACAACACACTCATATCCAATGGATCAATTAAGAAACCACAAGGAAATGAGAAAAGACGAATGAAAACAAAAACACAAAATATAAAAACTCATAAGATACAGCAAAAGCAATATTCACAGGGGAATTCAGAACTAGAAATGTTTACATTTAAAAAGAAGAAAACTCTCAATCAATAACCTAACTACACACCTTAAGGAACCATAAACCCAAAGCTAGCAGAAGCAAGGTAATAATAAAGATTAGAGCAGAGGTAAATAAAATACAGAACAGAGAAACAACAGAGATTCAACAAAACCAAAAACTAGTCCTTTGAAAAGACCAACAAAATTGTCAAATTTGTAGCTTGACTAAGAATAAAAAAGACACAAGTAACTAAAATCAGAAACAAAAGTACAGATATTATGGCTAAAGTTACAGGAATAAAAAAAGATTATAATACTAGAATACTATGTGGTACACCAGCAAATTAAACGACTTAGATGAAATGGACAAGTTCTCAGAAATAAATTATCAAAACTGATTTAAGAAGAGAGATTGGGAATGCAAGCTGGTGCAGCTACTCTGGAAAACAGGATGGAGATTCCTCAAAAAACTAAAAACAGAACTACCCTACAACCAGCAATTGCACTACTAGGCATTTATCCATGGGATACAGGTGTGCTGTTTCGAAGGGACACATGCACCCCCATGTTTATAGCAGCACTATCAACAATAGCCAAATTATGGAAAGAGCCCCAATGTCCACCGATGGATGAATGGATAAAGAAGATGTGGTATACGTATATACAATGGAGTATTACTCGGCAATCAAAAAGAATGAAATTTTGCCATTTGCAATTACGAGGATGGAACTGGAGGTTATTATGCTAAGTGAAATTAATCAGAGAAAGACAAAACTCATCTGACTTCACTCATATGAGGACTTTAAGAGACAAAAAGGATAAACATAAGGGAAGGGAAACAAAAATGATATAAAAACAGGGAGGGGATAAAACAGAAGAGACTCATAAATAAGGAGAACAAACTGAGGGTTACTGGAGGGGTTGTGAGAGGGGGGTGGGATAAATGGGTAAGGAGCACTAAGGAATCTAACTCCTGAAATCATTGTTGTGCTATATGCTAACTAATTTGGATGTAAATTAAAAAAAAATAAAAACAAATAAATAAAATTTAAAAGAAGAATAAGTTTTTATTATGCTAGGCCATGGCTACATTTTTCTAGAGTGTCTCCTGAGGCAGAGGAAATAAAAACAAAATTAAACTATTGGGGCTACATCAAAATAAATTGCTCCTGCTCAGCGATGGAAACAATCAACAAAACTGAAAAGCAACTTACTAAATGGGAGAAGATATCTGCAAATGGCATAGCTGATAAACGGTTAGTACCCAAAATATATGAAGAAATTATACAACTCAACAGCCAGAAAACAATACAGTATACAAATGGGCCCAAGTCACAAACAGACATTTCCACGAAGAAGACATTCAGATGGCCAACAGACACATGAAAAGATGCTCAACATCACTCATGATCAGGGAAATGCAAATCAAAACTACCACGTGATATCACCTTACACCTGTCACAACGGCTAAAATCAATAAGAAAAAAACTAATGTTGGTGAGGATGTGGAGAAAAAGGAACCCTCATGCACTTTTGCTGGGAATGCAGATTGCTGCTGCCATTTTGAAAAACAGTATGGAAATTCCTCAGATAATTAAAAATAGAACTAATTTGTGATGCAGCAATTGGACTAATGGGTACTTACCCAAAGAATACAAAAGAAAAAAAAAAAACTACTTCTAAAGGATATATGCACCCCTGTGGGGGATAAGCTTAGGAATCCCCTGAGTTTACACCAATGGGTTAACAAGACACAAAGAAATACAAAGTCAATATAATGCTCACACCCGAGTTTGGGTAAACCAGATTGGCACTCCAAGAATAGGGTGGTGCAAAGACACCCCGAGAATAGGAAGGCACAAAGGTGCCAGGAATAGGGAGGTGCAAAGCACCCCAACATAGGGAGGGGTTGCTGAGCCCCCAAAAATAGAGAGAGAGGCAAAGGCCTGAAATAGAAATGGCGCACAGGAATAACAAGATTAGATATTCAAGGTGAAAGCACCCCATAGCAGAAAGCTGCTTCCATAGGAGATTGGGGCCAGGTTAGGTAAAAAAATTGGTGAATTGGACTCTGGACCACTGCGCTGCAGGCAAAGCAGCCCAGAGCAGAGATGGTTAACAAAAGAAAAGGTGGCATATTAACCCTGAGGTTATTCCCCCTGTCTGTCTCATCCCCTAGGCTGGCAAAGATAAACAGGTGAGGCGCCTCCTGTCTGCTGTTAACAACCATCTACCCATCTGCCTGGTGCCTGGATTTTGTTTTATATTGACCCAAACCCCAAACACTGTATATCTTTAAAATCCCCTTTTCCCCCTCACATCCACAAGTTAATGTTCCTAGTTTATCTCTTTATACACGCCTATCCATTTGCAAGCCTTCTGGTCTGAATAAATACAGGGCAAGGACCCTTATTTGGGGCTCTTGTCTTTTTCCTGTGGAAAAAAAAAAAAAAAGAAGAGAGGCACCTGGCTGGCTCAGTCAGCTGCATGTGACTCTTGATCTCGAGGGTTGTGAGTTTAAGCCCCACATCAAAAATTTTTCAAAAAAAAAAAAAAAAAAAAAAAAGAAGATGGCTCAACTGGTTAAGTGACTCTTGATTTCGGCTCATGTCATGATTTCACAGTTTGTGAGTTCAAGCACTGCATCAGGCTCTGTGCTGACAGCAAAAGCTGCTTGGGATTCTCTCTCTCTTTCAAAACAAATAAGTAAACTTAAAAAAAAAAAAAGAAAACTTAAAAAAAAAGTGTGCATCTAACTTAAACTTCAGAGGACAGAAATTTTGTTAGTAATATTGTTTTAAAGTTCTTTATTTTGTGAGAGAGTGAGACAGAGGAACATGCTCCCAAGTGTGAGTGGGGGAGGGGCAGAGTGAGGGAGAGAATCCTAAACAGGGAACCGACGCAGAGCTGGATCCCACAAAGGGTGAAATCATGACATGAGCCAAAATCAAGAGTTGGACGCTTACTTGGCTTAACTGATTGAGACACCCAGGCACCTCTTTTGTTAGTAATTTTACCCTTAAGCTAAAGACACACAGAACTGTAAACAATTCCAGTTGGTGGTTTTGCTTTTCACAATAAAATGAATTGGCAATTCCAAAAGTACGTATTTTAAGATTGAGTAAATAAATAAATATATTGTGGAAACTGAGAGCCAAATTTTTCACTGTGAGAAATACAATTGTAAATACAGGCAGGGGAATGCTAGATATCATTATGAACTCACTGTTTTTAATACATAAAAAGAGATGTGTGTTGGGGCACCTGGGTGGCTCAGTTGGTTGAGGGTCCGACTTTGACTCAGGTCATGATCTCACGGTTTGTGGGTTCAAGCCCCGCATCAGGTTCTGTGCTGACAGCTCAGAGCCTGGAGTCTGCTTTGGATTCTGTGTCTCCCTCTCTCCCTGTCCCTTCCCTGCTCATGCTCTCTCTCTCTCTCTCTCTCTCTCTCAAAAATAAATAAACATTTAAAAAAAAAAAAAAAGAGATGTGTGTTATACACACATATATGTCACTTATATTTAGGGATATATCTGTATCTATACCTATATATCTACATATTTATTATCTATCCTAACTCTTTTCACTGAGAGAATCTAGAAGCAATGCCACTCCAATAGTACCAAATACACCTGGAATCTAGATCCTGGCTTCCAAATATCATTCTCCACTAAAAGGAACCAGGGATCCCTGGCTGATTACAGGGCTAAAAATACAAGATGAGCCTGAAACATCTTGTTATACCAGAAAACAAATATACTAGCAAACAATACTAGAAAACAAATAGGTGCTTAACAAATAATCAAGCCATGCCAAAGGAAAAGAGGCCAGTTTGGAAGAGCTCCCACTGGCCAATATGGTACCATTTAAGCATCAAAATAAATGACAATGGTAACAGATTATACCTCATGGAATAAAATAGAAAACCATTAGTACATTACTGTACTAATACAATAAGTAAATGAATGGAGGAGATGAGGGCTCTTTTTTACATTAAATTTAATAATTAAAAGAAGTGATGAAATTAGAAAAAAATCACCATTTGACAACCACAATTGTTTGAGACAAGAATTATCAATGGATGCTAAAACTAATGCCTGTTTGATAACAAAATATTTACATATACTCAATCTTCCTACTAGATACTTTTTTTTCTCCCTACTAGATTATTATTTGTACAGGGAAAAAGTTAACTTTACAGTAAAGAAATATGGCTAGCACCAGAACGGATCAAAATCGACATCACCCATAATGGAAAAAGAGACATTATATGACTCCTGACATCATGCACTAGGAAGGACACAATCTCTGTGGTATTACCTAATCATGAGGTATCCAAGCATGAGGAAACATCAGAAAATTCAAATTGATGGAACATTCTGCCTGTACATTTGAAATGTACATAACTGGCCTGTATGTACATTTCAAAATACCAAGGTCATGAAAGATAAAGTCTCCTAAACTGCTCCAGATTAAAGTAGACTAAAGAGATATGACAACCAAAACACAATGCATGATCCTGGGTGATTTTCTTTGAATACTAGGGAAGACAATGGTGAAACTGAATAAAGTCTACAGAGCAAATATTAACATGATATCAATATTAATGTCATGATTTTGATCATTATATTGTGGTTAAATAAGAGAATGTCCTTGCTCTTAGGAAATATATATTAAAGTATTTTTGGGTAAAAAGATTTCCTGTCTCCAACTTAATCATATGGTTAAAGAAAAGTATTTACACACATGTAGGTATATACAAAGAAAGAATATTATAAACGACAAAATAACATTTAGGGAAATCTGGATGAAGGGTATACAGAATTTCTTCCTACCATTTTTGCAACTTTCTGTAAATCTGAGATTATTTTTAAAATAAAGTAAAACAAACAAAAAAAGATCTGTGACTCTGATAATCCCCTGGATACAGATTTGGATTGGGGAGAGCAACCATTGTATTAACCTAGATCTCAACAGGCCCCAAAGACCCAGGGCAATGTAAAGGTGCTGACTGTGTCTGGATGGAGTTAGACTCTTAGAGACTTTCCCTGACCAACTCAAATTCTTCAGGAATTTGCAGGAATGCTCCTGTATGCATTTGGAAGACCCTGCAGGGAATGACTCCTATCACTCTGATTGTTACATCACAGTTAAAGAAGGTAGCAGTTTGCCACATAATGCTGCCTTTCTCAGAAACAGTAAGTCAACAGAGAATGATTACCATGGCCCAGCCACTGTGTAGAGTGCTATCCATATACTGTCCTACTGAATGTTCAACTCCAGTAAAATCTCCATCTTAAAATGAGAAAACAAACTTAAAAGGTAAAACACATAGGTGGGGAGGAGGAGAAGGGAGATGACAAAAATAAAATAAGTTTAATTGGATAGTTAAAGATTTAATGAAGTAGTATTTCTCTGACACACAATTAGAACATTGCCTAGCATATTAAAAAAAAACAATGCCTAAATGTCTCTTAAATTAATAAAAATTAAAAATCTCCCAAAGATCATCAAACTAATGGTACGGCTGGGACTCAACCCCAGATTGACTGACTCCAGGGTTCATATTCTTAAGCCACTAGGACTATACTACCTCATGGCTTTAAGAGTTACTGGATTAATGTTCAACATGGTCCTAGACTTTCACCTACCCTCCCAAAGTGAACTTGGTAATCAATCCATCTATAAGGTTGCAGGGCTCCATGAGGTTAAAGGTGTATACCAGAGGGGCGCCTGGGTGGCTCAGTCGGTTGAGCGTCCGATTTTGGCTCAGGTCATGATCTCACAGCTCATGAGTTCGAGCCCCACGTCGGGCTCTGTGCTGACAGCTCAGAGCCTGGAGCCTGCTTCTGCTTCTGTGTCTCCTTCTCTCTCTGCCCTAAAACCACTCGCAGTCTGTCTCTGTCAAAAATAAATAAACATTAAAAAAATAATAATAAAAAATAAATAAAAAAAAATAAAGGTGTATACCAGAGCTTAGGATGGCATAGCAAGTTGGCATGGATTTTAAGTGCCCAAACTATACACTATTTCCCAGACAGCACATACCAATTACCCAAAGCATGTTGGTGTCTGTCCCTGCCAGTGATCCATCAGACTCTATTCAGGGGGGCGGGGAGGGTCTCCATTTTCAATCTGAAAAGTTTCCTTTGCTTGAGAAATTGTTGGGCAAAAATGTGGGTAAATGCACTTCACTTGAATTGTATTCATTTGCCAAGTCCTTTGGTTTTAAGTACAATCAAAGCCCGCTTAATTTTAAGAACAGGTAAGAATCAAAGAGTACGTTCAACAGATCCACAGAACATAATGGGATTTTGGCTTGTCCAAGATTTTGCCACAAAATCTGTAAAGCAGAACCAGGACTCAATCATCAAATTCTCTACCTCTCCACCAAGTTATAAGAAAGTGATGGGTGATGGAAACAATCAAACTAACAGGAAAACTACTAGAAACTGTATTGTCTTGGGGTCAGACTCATGGGAAGAGATAGATCTTGAATGTCACTTAATTATTTTAAATTGCATCTATAGCTATGTCCATTACAAAACTCCAAGCTTTACTTTTAGCTTATTTAACTACACTGTTCAGAAGGATGTAATGTCCTAAGAAATACTGTATTCTCACAAACTGCCCACATAAACGCCTTGGGTAACTTGCCCAATTACAGCAGGGTATTCCCTTTGCTCTAGTTTATACTGCATTTCCTCAGATTAAGTCGTGGGATGCGCATCTCGCACATCATTGTGGTGACTCTACAAAACAGACAGTGAGGTCAGGTCAATTTTAGAAAAAATACTGATAAACCCTCCCAAAATGAAAAGCTAACAATGACATTTCTGTTATATCCCAGAACATCATAAAGTCAAACTCTAGAAGTCATAACTGCTCTAGAAGCATAGCTGCAATGACTTTAAAAAGCACTTCACATTCCTCTGAATATACGACCCGATTTTTGTGCTTACTCTCCCTCTCTTTTATACATACAGCACACAACCTGAGCATGAAAGAATGTACACCAAAATATTTGTTAGGTGTTAAGATAAATGTGATTTACTTTTTCTTAAATAAACTTTTTTTTTTTTAACTTTGAGAGAGCGTGCACATGCAGGGGAGGGGAGAGAGAGAGAGAGAGAGAGAGAGAGAGGGAGGGAGGGAGGGGAGGGGAGGGGGGAGGGGGGAGGGGGAGGGGGAGGGGGAGGGAGAGAATATCCCAAGCAGGCTCCTCACTGTCAGTGCAGAGCCTGATGCAGGGCTCGAAATTACAAACCACAACACCATGACCTGAGCCGAAGTCAGATGCTTAACTGACTCAGCCACCCAGGAGCACCTTAAATACGCTTTTTGACTTAAAATTTTTTGCAAAGAGTGTTTTTTTTTAATGTTTATTTTAGAGAGGGAGGGGGAGAGAGAGCGCACGCATGTGCGTGTGTTGGGGAGGGGCAAAGAGAGAGGGACACACAGAAACCTAAGCAGGCTCCAGGCTCTGAACTGTCAGCACACAGCCTGATGCGGGGCTCGAACTCACAAACTGTGAGATCAGGACCTGAGCTGAAGTCAGACGCTTAACCGACTAAGCCACCCAGGCGCCCCACAAAGAGTTCTTAAAAAGTTTTTTAAATAACCATAAATATATACAGTAAGAAAGAATTAGTCCTAAACAAGTCCTCCTGTAAAACATGAGACTATATATAAGAATAAATATACCAAAAAAGAGTACATACATATATATTTTTTCTATGTGTATATATATTTTATGTATATTATATATAATGTGTGTGTGCGTGTGTGCACATGCGTGCAAAAGCTTCAATTACTCTTTCTTACCTAGAAAGCAAAGTGATCCAGGTTTGATTTAGTTTAGTAACGTTATAAGTAGCTTTTAGACTGTATCAGGAGTAAATGCAAAGATATCATTAGTCAATACTTTCCAACTCATTAAAATTGTATAACATTTTCCCTCAAGACTTCGGTACAAAAATAACTTGCCAATGTGTTTTATACCACCTATTATTAAATAAGAACTATTTTTCAATGGAAACTGAATTTTATTCTACATCTTAATTTTCTTTAATCTCCCTTGATGTTTCATCTGAGAACTTCTTTTTCTTCCCTCTTTAATAAATGTTGGAACTGGAGTGCCTGGGTGGCTCAGTCGGTTAAGCGTCCGACTTCAGCTCAGATCATGATCTCACAGTTTGTGAGTTCAAGCCCCACATCAGGCTCTGTGCTGACAGCTTAGAGCCTGGAGCCTGTTTCGAATTCTGTGTCTCCCTGTCTCTCTGCTCCTTCCCCGCTCATGTTCTGTCTCTCTCTCTCTCCTTCAAAAATAAATAAAAACATTAAAAAATAATAAGAAAATAATAAGAAAATAAATGGTGGAAGTTTGGGGTGCCTGGGTGACTCAGTCAGTTGAGCATCCGACTTCAGCTCAGGTCATGAATGATCTCACAGTTTGTGAGTTCAGGCCCCCCATCAGGCTCTGTGCTGACAGGTTGGAGCCTGGAGCCTGCTTCAGATTCTATGTGTGTCTCTCTCTTTCTGCTCCTCCCCCACTCACGCTCTGTCTCTATCTCAAAAATGAATAAACATTAAAAAAAATTTTTTTTAGTAAATGAACGTGGAACTTCTCACACTTTTCGTGTTTAGGCTTTTAGTATTCATCCTTATTGTAAACTGAAAAACCTACCTTTACCATTCAAATGTAGTTCTGTCCCTGTTTATTATTCCCTTCTTAAAATGCTTAAGGATCGATTGTTCCAGAAAAAAAAGTTAAATGTTTTTCAGTCATTTGTTTGCCCTAGGCAGTTACATTATAATTTCTAGTCAGTATATTTAGTGTTGGTATACAGAAAATAAAAATACAAGCCAAGAACCTATTTTCAACCCCATGACAGATCCAGTGCAAAAAGATACTCTCCTTCTTGCTTCCAAGGGTATATTACATTTCATTCAATAACAGATAAGCAACTCTCCCCATTCTCAGAGCTCTTGTTACAGGCTGAAGTGTCTTATTCAATGTTCATTCCAGAGTACTAGGTATCATTTTATTGTTTCTCAAGTTCCTTTTCATTATGTCCTATTTATATGTAGTAGCACACATCTCAATTTTTCACTTCAAAATTATGAGACTTTATAAACTACTCTGAGTCATTTAGGAAGACACAGCTACCCACAACATGATGCAACCATCACAAACTCAGAGAAGCGAAAGCCAAATTCACAGAAGGGTGTGTTCAATAGGTCCTGTGTGTTAATTTTTGGCAATACATCAATGATTAAAGGTCCAAAGGCTTTTTAATCGTCAAGTTAAAATTCTTATTTTCAGGGTAACTGAAGTTCAAGGCAGAAATGTATTGAGGACTGCCAGAAAAAGCACAAGCTACTATAATGAAACTACATTATGGGACCAACATAGTTTTCACCTCCTCCTTCAGAGCAAGACATATTCAGGAAATGGATGGTCTCTGTTCCTTTTCTCAGCTATAAAACTAGAAGATAGTTCCAATGATTCATATGCTGACATTTTAAGTACAAACACTAATTCACTTCTGGGTTCCAATCCCCATCCTTTAACTGCTGGATATACCAATTAGAAAGAACTTTCATGTAACCTCCTTCAACTCACCCCTTGGAGTGATCACCACTTTAGGATCTGAGACCGACTTTCTAATACTTCTATACTAAAGGTAATTTCAGAGGACAGGCCTAGAAAAACTTTATTAAGCTTTCTTCAGATTAGACAAATCCTTCTTTTCTTGTACTTTAAGAAACTCAAGGAAACTTGTTCCCCCACACAGTTCAACTGCGAAGTTCAAGGTCAAGTTTGAGTAAACTGAGTTTTAAGCTGAAAACATTCAATCTAGGTTAGGAGGCAGAGGTAAAAGTGCAAAAGATAAGCAAGTAAAAGGGCACAAAAGATGAACAAGACTAACACTTTTTTCCATTTACCAGTTTTAGATAACTAACATCTTAGTTCAAATTTTCTATCTTGTGAAAAGCAAGATAATTTATTGACTAAGATCAAAGGCAACTATCTACCTCATTTTTTACTGCTGTCATCTCCATTTTGAATACAAGAGTGAACATGAGAGTCCTTAAGAAACACATTCCATTAACTTCAACTATGCTTATTGCCACAAAGGAAAAACACACACACTTCTGCAGCAAGGAAAGAAAAGTCCACCCAAACCCCTCACCATCTGTGGAGAGGATATGGAGTTAGAAAACAGAAAATGGAGCTTACAGTTTGGGATACTCGTTTTATTCCTTATTCGAAACATCTCTGTGCTTCAGTTTCCTCCCCTGTGAACCAGCGATATCAACATCATCTTTCCTTAAAGTCAAAGGGTCCTTGTAAGAATCAAGAAAATGTGAAGATTTATTTTTAAACTAAAAACTACAACAAAGGAAAAGATTATGTATTGCAATTATGGCTCTTCTCACATATTAATTATACTTGTGAACCTTAAACAATCGAAAAGCCATTACTCTGAATTACTTCAAGCTCTCATTCAACAAGTATTTCTTATGTATATGTTACTTACAAGCCACTGTGCTAGGCCCTGTTGAAACAGTATGTACACTCAGTTTGTCATATTGGTATACTCAATGTGTCTGCTGTGCAAATAACAGGGAGATTTTGATATGTAAAAACAGGATGAAAAGTGCAAAATATATTTGCATTACTAAATATCTCATAACACAAGGCATGTGTTAAAGAGCTACATGTTATAATATTGTATTTGTGTAACTAATTTCCTCCCAAACACAAAGCTCCTTATACTTTTTACATGGAGGAGTGTGGGTTAGACCCCCAAAGTGAAATTTGTGTTTAGTAAAATACTTCAAAGATCAGTTTCATCCTACAACTTGTCCTCAGACTTTGCCCTCCTCTAACATCCCCTAAAATGTCTGCTGAAAAAAACCCACCGAATAAACAAAAACCCCTAAATTCAGAAAATTCATAAAGAGTGTCTTTATTATTCCCTGTTAATAGAATACTTTATAGGCTATATGTGAAAACTAGATTTCTGCTGCATTCAATGTAAACACAAATTCAGCTCAAGGGCAGCCTAACAATTCTACTGGGCTGGGTGGGCTATAAATATAATTAACTCTTTTCATATGCAAAGCAATTCAAATCATCACTAGGTTTGCTAAGGATGACAGGAGAAAATAACAAAAATACACACAAAATAAGCAGGGAGACCTTAACAAGCAAATTAGATCACTGCCTCCTTCAGTTGGGCAAATAAGTATTTATCCCAGAGTTAATTATGGTGAGGAGTCTCTATAAGACAATGGGCTTTCATACAACTAAGGAACTAGTAATAAAATAATTTCGTCCAAAAATCAAATTAAATAACTAAAGCCAAGTAGTAAACTTTTCATTCTCCAAGTGATAAAAGTCATAATTATCCATTTATTATTTCAGAGCTTATAATATTGTGAGGCAAGTAAGAAATAAACAAGTAAACAAATAATTTCTAAAAGCAATTAAAAAAATGAGGAAGGGCCATGCTATTTTTAAGAACTTAATAAAAAAGCATTTCATAGCAAATATTTACTATGTAAATAAATACTAAGTGAAAAGGTCAAAGGCCTTGAAAAGGAAAGAAAATCCAAGCCTTGCTCACTAGATGCGAAGATCTTTCTTTCATTGACATTCCTTCTTTGTTTTATCTCCATATAGTCCACTCTTTATAAGCAAAGTCTGACCAGCATATATGACAGACATCAGACCTCACCTACTAGGTCCCTCTCAGCATCATCTCATTCTGGTTCTTCCTTCATAAGCCACAGTCAAATCTTTCAAACGCAAGATCTCATTTATCAACCCCATTTCCATTAAGCACTTCCTGCCTGAACTTCCAAAGTTTTCTTTTTTTTTAATGTTTATGTATTTATTTTGAAAGGGGGGGGAGGGGCAGAGTGGGAGAGAGAGAATCCCAAGCAGGCTCTGCACTGCCAGCACAGAGCCTGACACAGGGCTTGATCCTACGGATCCATGAGATCATGACCTGAGCCAAAATCAAGTCAGACGCTTAACCGACTAATCCACCCAGACACCCCTGAAACTCCAAAGTTTAAACATAACACAAGCATGCCTGAATTGTAGCCAAAGAGTTGAAATATTTGACACCCAAGAGAGAAAGGAGAAAAGTGAAGCTGTGTCAGACAGAGAGAAGAGTAGGCCTAATAGTACCAAGCTTCAAATGGGCTGAAAGGTAAAGTTCATGTCTTAAATAATGAAACAGGTTCACTTACAGAGTACATTATGAAGCCAAAAGTTGCTCCAGAAGAAAGAGACCACCTGTGGGCTTGTTACTACCCTTTTAATTCCTGGCAAAGGCAAGTCACATGCAGGCAGTAAACAAACTTCCAGATCTAAAACCAGACTGCAATTAGTGATATAGGCACAAGTTACCACCGCATTGATTCCCTTCACTATCTCTCTTTTAAGTAAGCTCTATGCCCAACGTGGGATTTGAACTCATGACCCCAAGATCAAACGCACAACCCCAAGATCAAGAGTTGCATGCTCTACTGACTAAGCCAACCAGGCCCCCCCATCTTCGCTACTTTTAATGTGTTACCTTTCTTTTGTTTGCTCTTAAAGTTTTATACTTAATTCATATAGTACTTTTTCAGTAATTCTATGAAACCACAGATATCTAATACAATGCCCACGACAGTATGCCTATCCTGAGAATAGAGAAAAACCGACTGAAATTATGTGTTAAAGACTTTTCCTAGGATCTAATCAACTAATTTTAAAAACTGGTTCCAAAGAATTCAAGGAAACAAAACAGTTGCTTCAGAGTTCTACAAACATGATTCAAATTATATGTAAAATTTGTTACTTTTTAAGAATCATAACAAGACCCCACACATCAAATGTTAAATTTCAAACATACAGACCATCATGAAACATGTTCATCATGAAACTAATCATGGTGACATTGGAATAAAGCTTCTCTTACTTTCTCTATGCACATATGAAACTTAGGGAACTTCTTGAAATGGGTCATTGATTGGGAAATCAAGAGCTCTGCACGGTGCCTTTTGTTTAATACAGGCACACACATGTCCACACATGTAACAATGTACCAGTGAACACACTAATATGGTACTGTGCAGGTCTGGGCCCCATTAAATGTCACAGCAAGTTTAGATATACCTGCTCAGCATATTCTCATGACAAAAAGTAACTCAACAATGCTTAATGAAAATATAACATAAGTCACAATGCTGGAAGACATAATGTTGAAGTTTTGAGTACAGTTGATAGTGATTCAAACTTCAAAAAAAAAACCTATAGAACTTTATGAGACTCTAATTTTTTTTAGTGAGTGTACAATCAAAATAAAAGAAAATGAAATGCTGAGGCTGATACTTTAGTATTCAATGTAAGGTATACCTAAAAAAAGGAGATTCAACTGTTAAAAAAGTTTGAGTATACTGATCTCATCCAACAAACATGCTCATTTTATAGATAAGAAAAAAACAAGAAATGGGGAAGTCAAGTGACTTAAGGTCATATTAGATATAGAGAGACAGAGGTGGAACTGAACTTTTCATTACGCTATATGGTTCTAGTTAACAAAGAGCTCTTGTTCTAGAATTAAATAAGTCTTCTATTAGTGGAATTTTACTTTCTCCCTAACACCATTATAAAGTCAAAAATGTATGTCACGCAACAGTTAACTGAGTCTAAGGTATTATGAAACCTCAAGTATTATGAAGTCTGTACCAGGCCAATGCAGCTTACATCCCGAGAAGATAAGTAATGTCGAAAAATAACCATGATGGGGCACCTGGGTGGCTTAGTCCGTTAAGCGTCCGACCTCAGCTCAGGTCATGATCTCATGGCTTGTGAGTTTGAGCCCCGTGTCCGGCTCTGTGCTGACAGCCTGGAGCCTGCTTCACATTCTGTGTCTCCATCTCTCTCTGCCCCTCTGCCACTTGTGCTCTCTTTCTCTCTCTGATATAAACATTAAAAAAAAAATTAAAAAAAAACATGATAGAACCTTTTTATAAAAATGAGAGAAAGGAGGGGAGCCTGGGTGGCTCAGTCGGTTAACTGGCTGACTTCAGCTCAGTTCATGATCTCACAGTTTGTGAGTTTGAGCCCTGCATCAGGCTCTGTGCTGACAGCTCAGAGCCTGCAGCCTGCTTTGGATTGTCTCCCCCTCTCTCTCTGCCCTCCCCCACTCACACTCTGAAAGAAAGGAATGTAGATACAAAGGGTACAAACTTTCAGTTATAAAAAGAATAAACTCTGAGAATCTAATAATGTACAGCATAGTGACTATAGTTAATAATAGGGTACTGTAGACTTGCAGGCTGACAGTAGATCTTAAGCTTGTTTCTGGGTGGGAAAATGAAAATAAGGTTCAGATCTATTCAGTAATCAAAGAGTATCCCAGTGTTGGAAGTTAGGAGAAAAGAACTGGGAAAAGTTTGGATTTTGGATCCAGGATACCCTAGGAAATAATCACATTCTGTTAGTATTAGATCTACCAAATTTTCAGTTTAAAGAAAATACAGAGGCTAGAGAAATACACTAAATGACAATCAGACAAACCCAGAATGTGATACATTCTATAATACTCTTCAAAAAATCAATGTCATAGGGAAGAAAAGGGGAGAAGCTGTTCTAGATTTTAAAAAATTAAATACAAAAACAAATACAATGTCTCAATGCTGAATAGATCTTAATTTGAAAAAAATAGCTATAAAAGGCATTTTGGGACAATTGGTGGACTGTGATTATGGACTTGATCTTAGGGAATAATCTTCTTAGGAGTGATAATGGCATTTACATGTTGAAGTGTCATAATGTCTATACTCTCAGTTAAGCAAATACACACACTGTTTAATCTAAGTGATGGATATTCAAATGTTTATTATATTAATTTTTTCAATA
Organism: Felis catus; assembly: GCF_018350175.1. Lineage (NCBI taxonomy): Eukaryota > Metazoa > Chordata > Mammalia > Carnivora > Felidae > Felis > Felis catus. The sequence goes on along the minus strand of NC_058368.1, from coordinate 176,916,958 downwards.
TGCTTGAAAACTGTCATTAAAAATATTTTTAAAAAGAATTAAGATATAATCTTGACAAAGATGATCTAATCCATTCTCTTCTTTCAACAATGTGAGAAACGGAGCCCAAAGCACCACAGATAATGCAGGCCTTTTCAAGAGATTAAAACTCAGGCAGGTCTGCAGAATCTTAGTGCAAACTCTTTCCATGTGCCAGAAACCTAGGACCAGAGACAAAAACTGATGTGGGACAAACATATACATACATGTACATATAAAAAAGGTGTTTTTTTTTTTTAAGTTTATTTATTTATTAATAATCTCTACACCCAGCGTGGGGCTGGAACTCACGACCTCACGACCTCACCTGAGTGGGTGAGCCAGGCACCCCATGTGCATGCAAAAAAGTGAAACACATTTCTGATGTTTAATATGTGACAATATGATTAAAATTACAAAAGAATAAAAATATGCTAAAGATTGTAACACCTTGCTACATCAGAATTTTGTATCAAATAACCTCAGAATGCAGCATTAAATGGGAATTAGCACACAAAAAATCCACTTAAATACCATCACCTATATATTGTCTCGCAACTGGTCTATTAATTGTGGCAACTGTGCCTTCCTAAAATCTGACAACATACCTTAATAACTTCATATTTCACCTACCCCTCCACAAGCTTCTTGCCAGTCCGCCAAAATGCCAGGTTTTCTCATATTGCTATACAAATAATTTCCTCTGCCTTCTACTTTGTCTCCATCTACTCCTCTTTCAAGACCAACTACTTATATCCCCTCTTCAGTGAAGCTTTCTCACCCTGCTCCCCACTATTCTCTGAACTTCCATAATACTTTTTCCATTGCTGTAGAGGCTTTAAAAAAAATTTTTTTTAATGTTTATTTTTAAAGGAGAGAGAAAGAAAAAAAAGAAAAGAAAAAAGAGGGAAGGGCAGATGGGGTGTGGGGGGGGAAATAAAGGAGAGAGAAACAGAGAATGTGCAGAGGAGGGACAGAAAGAGAGGGAGACACAGAATCCAAAGTGGGCTCCAGGTCTGAGCCGTCAGCACAGAGCCCCACGCGGGGCTCAAACTCCCAAGCTGTGAGATCATGACCCGAGCGGAAGTCGGACGCTTAACTGACTGAGCCACCCAGGAGCCCCACTGTAGAGGCTTTTAAAACTTTTCCTAATTAAATGTATGATTCCTCTACTCAACCACAGGCTACTTGATATCAGAGAGCAGGCCTTATTTATATGGTTAGCTATAAGCACTGGCAGTTAGAAATAATGGAGGCTGGCTATTTTTAAGAGTTCCAGTTTAAAAAAATAAGATGTTTGCCCTGAGTTGAAAGTGATAGTTTATCATGAAGCATAACCAAGTGATCTGGACTATCTGTTACTCTGCCCCTTTGATACTCTTGTCACATAGTCCACAAGCACGGAAATGATCTGAACTGATGCAAAGAGGCCTGCCCTAGCTCATACCTATGAGCCAATCATAATACATGCAAAAAATTATCTGAAGGGTTTTGAGGACTTCATGAGAAAAGTCCAAAAGTCACTACTTCATTATTTAGTCAAGTCTTGATATATCAAGACCTCACTCACACTCAAGTAAAATTCACTTAAAATGACTTTCACACATCAGGATGTTTTTGTTTAGACATCTAACTTGAACAGAAATTCCATTTCTGAAAACAGAGCAATAATGGAAATGCCTAAAACTTTTACTGCAAACACGCAAAAAACGGCATTACAACACTCAGTGCATACTCAGCAATATTTAACCTCTCAGCTCAATATATGGAATATATTCAAAAACAAACTTGATTGTTGCTGACTGCAAGTCAAAAGTGGCTGATGCAAGGCAAATACATGCTGATTGTTCTCGGCCAACACACATGCATCTTTTAGTACATACGCGTTAGTAAAGTCTCAACCTATGGTCCTTGAACTACCAGTGAATCATGAGGAGCTTGCTGGTAGCCTAGTATGCCCGATAAGCAGAAGCAGAAAGCTGGGTAGGGATGGTGAGGGGCGGCGGGAAGAATCAGGTGCAATGGTCCACCAAATGAAGATAAACCATTCAGGTGGTCTGCAGTAAGGAAAAATGAGAGAATCACTAAATCAGCAAATTGATCATCATGCCCAATTAATATGATTATGTTGTTTAACGAAATCAATCTAATGCTTTCTTGCAACAAGAGAAGAATGTGTCTTGGTCAAAAGCCACAAGAGAGATAACTAACTCATAAACACAATGGCAAAAGTTCCTCACTACAAGAGAGTAACACTCAATAATCATTCCTATTAGAAGACTCACCTAAGTATAGTACCACTAGCAGGTGCTGCCAAAGCTCTGCATTTGCAGTAAGAAAATCAGATTTTAAAATAGGGGCGCCTGAATGGCTCAGTGAGTTGAGCGTCCGACTCTTGATTTCGGCTCAGGTCATGATCCCACAGTTGTGGGCTGACAGCATGTTGACTACTTGAGACACTCACACTCTCTCTCCCTCTCTCTCTCTCTCCCCATCCCCCCATTGCATTTGCTTGTGCTCTTTCACTCTCTCAAAATAAATAATAAACTAAAACAAAAACGTTTAAACAAAAAAATAGGGGCTCCTGGCTGGCTCAGTTGGAAAAGCATCCAACTCTTGATCTAAGGGTTGTGAGTTCAAGCCCCATGTTGGGTGTAGAGATTACTTAAAAAATAAAATCTTAAAAAAAAAAAAAAAGTAAAATCCATCTATTAAAATTTCTCCATAAGAGAGGTGTTACAGGGGCACCCAGGTGGCTCAGTTGGTTAAGCATCTGACTTCGGCTCAGATCATGATCTCGCAGTTTGTGAGTTCCAGCCCTGCATCGGGCTCTGTGCTGACAGCTCGGAGCCTGGAGCCTACTTCAGATTCTGTGTCTCCCTCTCTCTCTGCCCCATCCCCACTCATGCTCTGTCTCTCTCTGTCTTAAAAATAAATAAAACATTAAAAAAATTTTTTTTTAAGAGAGGTGTTACAGACTAGGATCATCAAAAATCAGAATGAAGATTCTTATCATTTCTAATGGCATAAAGATTCTACCCATGGTATATAGCACTAGCAACTGATTTTTTTTTTTTTTAATGTTTATTTTTGAGAGAGAGAGACAGAGTGTGAGCAGGCGAGAGGCAGAGAGAGGGAGACACAGAATCGAAGCAGGCTCTAGGCTCTGAGCTGTCAGCACAGAGCCCAATATGGAGCTAGAACCCACAAACTCTGAGATCATGACGTGAGCCCAAGTGGACACTTAACCAACTGAGCCATCCAGGCGCCCCCTAGCAACTGATTCCTAAATAAAATCAGAGATGAAAAAAATCCAGGCCATTTACTATCCATAGCAAGAATCTTTAAAAATGCCATTCCAACATAAAGTCCAAGATAATCTTGACTGGGAAAAAATGTCAACCTTTTATTTGCTAGAAAACTGAAAACAAAATTGGACTAGCCAGGGATATAATATCCCATGTCTATTTTTAATAAAAACTTGAGTGCTTAAATCTCTTTCCAAAGAGGAATCAGCTTTCCCCACATCTCAGTATTTTCCAACGGTAGCGTCCCCGACCTAAATTTTGTTCTCATACCTACAGCCTTCCTACCCAGAGTTCCCCTGGATTTCCAACACACACCTTCTTGCTGCCTATTTTCCTTTTGGCCTTCCCCCACAGCTATACTCATTCTGGTAAAATCAAGCACCCTCTGCTTTATATCCAGTAAATGCCTCCTATTTTGTAGTATGTCTTTCTCCAACTGGCATAAAATTTTATGCATCCTACTCATAAAGCCACAGAGCTACCAGCCCAGAAAATAGGAAAAATTTTTACTTCAACTGTCACACTGAGAAGGGCAGCCTAATCATCAGCCCTCCTCATGCTCAGTTCTACTTCATTTTTAATTATAGACCCAGTCCTAAGAGTAGAAGCGTAAGAAAATTCAATCAGCAAACTAATTAGATGATGTGTAGAATATATGGGACATTGAAAATACATAAGATAGAGATATGAATGATATTCTTGGTGAAGAAAAAAAAAACAGTGTTTTGTAGAGAAATGTGTTTGTTCTGAAGTATATCAACCTCAAAAGGCCTACTGGTATATTCTAGGGTTGGATGCCCAAGAAGTCTACCTCGATTCTGGATGTGAGTAATACACTACAGGTAGAATTTCTGCAAACACCACACTAGAATGAGAAGTTAACAAAATAAATTATTTTCTGAAATTGTAAGAATGGTCAGGTCCATCTTCTGTGAAATTTTCATGACTCAGTTCTTAGTACTTTCTTCTTCTTTTCACTTACTTATAGCAGTCATTTACTTTTACACCTTCAGTCAACCTCCCCCAAAGACTCCAAAATCCACATTCCTAATCCTGAATAAGAGTTCCATATCTAAACATCTGCACCACCCTACATGATGTCCCAACTTAAAAATTCTTGTGTCAACTAAACCTTGGCATACTGAAAGGCAAATTATAGCTTGCCCCAGATAGCTCTTTCTTATTCCCCAAAACCTGCCAAGCCACCTCAATATTCCTGGTCACCCAGATTCACAAACATGGGTTTACAGATCTTCCCTGACTTAGGACGAGGTTACGTTCCAATAAACCTATCGTAAATTGAAATCATCATAAATTGAAAATGCATTTAATACAACTAACCTACAGAACATCATAGTTTAGCCTAGCCTACCTTAAATGTGCTCAGAACACTTACATTAGCCCACAGTTGGGCAAAATCATCTAACACAAAGCCTAATACCACGTAATTTGTTGAATACTATACTGAAGGTGAGAAACAAAATGGTAAGAGTATCCGTTGCTTACCCTCATGATCCTGACCACGTGGCTGACTGGGAGCTGCAGGTTGCTGCCTCTGCCCAGCATCTCGAGAGAGTATCATATCACCTATCATCAGCCATGGAAAAAAAACTAAATTCAAACTCTCAAGTATGGTTTCTACTGAATGTGTATGTATCACGTTGCACCACTGTAAAATTGAAAAATCCTAAATTGAGCCATCATAAGTCAGGGACTGTCTGTATTTTACTTTCTTTCCTATACCCCTTTATCCATATAGTCCCAATTCATGCCATTTTTTTCCTAATGGGTTCCTTGCTCTAATCTCTTCCCACTGTAAGCAATCCTGTACAGTGCTTCTCAAACTTCAATATGCAGAGGAACCATTTGAGAATCTAGTTACAATGAAGATTCTGATTTACTAGGTCTGGGGGCGGGCCTGAGATTTTGCACTTCTAACATACTCCCAGGTTACAGCAAAACTGCTGGTAGCGGACCACCTTTGAGCAGCTCAGATCACTATTTTCTTTTATTCCCTCAGCACTTGCGCAGTTTATCCTACAGTATATTTATCTGTTTACCAGTGTTTTACAGTTGTTTCATGTGTGCATATTTTATTATGCTTTCCTAAAAAAGGATTCTGACATACTCAAGAAATAAGATCATGATTCCTTTTTTGGAACAACAGCAACCAACCCAATGTTGGGCATATTGTGGGTTTTCAATGCCTTTTGATTGTGAAATGCTTCTACGGAAAATGTAACAATCATCTCTTGATTAAGAAGTCAAAGTAGGTTTATGGATTACTTTTGTCAACTTTTTAAAAACCATTTCACTACTAATCAACCTTTTCACGACATAAGACAGAAAATAAACTTCAAATAGTTTTCTATTCATAGTTAAGAAAGCAAATGTTAGTTAAGTTAGACTTATGAATTACCGGTTAAAGATTTATTCTTTCTCCATCAGTGAAGGATTAGTTAAATATACATTTAAAAAACCAGAAGCCCAGGCAACAAAAGAAAAAATAAATTTGACTTCATTAAAATTAAAAACTTTTATGCATCAAAGGACACTACCAAGAGAGAGTAAAGATGGGGCACCTGGCTAGCTCAGTTGGTAGAGCATGGGATTCTTGACCTCAGGGTTGTAAGTTCAAGCCCCACCTTGGGTACAGAGATTACTTAAAAATAAAATCTTAAAAACAAAAAAAAAGTGAAAAGATGGGAGAAAATATCTTCGAATCACGTATCTGATAAGAGTTTATATACAGAATATACAAAGGCCTCCCACAACACAACAACAAAAAACCCCAAAACAACCCAATTAAAAAACAGGCAAAGGACTTAAACAGACATTTCTCCAAAGAAGATAAACAAACGTCCAAGAAGCACTTTAATTAAAAGATGCTCAACATCACTAGTCATTTGGGAAATGCAAACCAAAACCACAGTGAGATACCCACTACAAGGGCTATTAATTTTAAAAATGGGAAATAACAAGTGTTGATGAAGATATGGAGAAACTGAAACCCTTGTATGTTGCCGGTAGGAATGAAAAATGATGCAGCCACTGTGGTAAAGTTTGGCAGTTCCTCAAAAAAGTAAACCATTTAACCTAGCAACTCCACACCTAGGTATATTATATCCAAAAGAACCAAAAACAGGGACTCAAACAGCTCTTTGTACACCAAAGTTCATAGCCACGTTATTCACAATAGCCAAAAAGTGGACACAGCCCAAATGTCTGTGTAGAAGAATGGATAAACAAAATGTGGTATATACATACAATGGAGTATTATTGAGCCATAAAAAGGATGAGGTACTGATACTTGCTACCACAGGATTAACCTGAAGACATTATGCAAAGTGAAATATATCAGAAAGAAAAGGACAAATACTGTATGATTCTACTTATGTGAAATATCTAGACTTGGTAAATTCACAGAGAAAAAACTTAGATTTAGAAGTTAACGGGTTGGGAGAGGGGAGAAGAAATACTCCTTAATGATCTAGAGTTTCTGTTTGAAGAGATGAAAAATTTTAGAAATACATAGTTTCTAAAACTATGGGGGGATGGTTGCACATGGGAATGGTGAATGTAATTAATGCCACGAAATTGTACACTTAAAAATGGTTAAAATGGCAAATTTTATATGTATTTTGTCACAAATTTAAAAATGAAACTAGAAAAAAAGAGAAACTAGCATTTTTTATCACAGCACTGAGTTCAAGTTCTGCCTGCCATTTATAAACAATGCAATGTTAAGCAACTTAATTTCTTTCAGGTTCAATCCATCCATAAAATAGAAATATTATCCACCTTCCAGAGTTATTGAAGACTAAATGAGAAAACCAAATCACTGAGCACAACATCTGTTACATAATAAATACTGGATAAATGGTAGTTATTATTCAAAAACCACTGTTACTCAAGTAGGTGTCTATAAGGCTGCTATAAATGGATACCCAAAAGAATTCCATGATATTCTCAAGACATTATGAAATAAAGAAATGAATGGCCAGCAGTTAGTTATCCTGCTGTAAACCTGGAAACTTGTGACCACCGAGGGTTAGTCCCCTTGGGATATCACTGACTATGCAAAACAAAAGATACACCCAGAAAGTGAGAACCCACTTTCTACATCAAGTTCATTAAAGAAGTGAACAAAATAATAGTTGGCTGTCTTCAACTAATTTTACTTTACTGTTTTTTCCCCACATACTTATTTTTAAAAATCATGAGATTTCATTCTTTAGCCAATGCCATGGACTACATAAAGCCTTGTCTAGAGGTCCTGAGTTCCAACCCCAGCATCACAATGTCACATCATAATAAGGCAGACAACTATACAGAACATGCTGTCTAAAAAATGTTCTAGGAACATGGAAGCCTGAAGTGAATTGCTAAATAATCTTGTATAATGTATATACTATACTTGTCTTGATGAAAATTAGGCTTTTAAAAAATGATCAAACTAGCTGAAACTCAGAAACTGAATTCTAGGCAAGATATACCAGAGGAAGATACTACAAATGATTCCAAAATAACATACAACACAAATCTTATGGATTTAATGTGGATTAAGCAATTTCCATATTCTACAGTCTTTTGCAAAAATTTCTCAAATTCCTTCAAAGTACATCCCTTAGTAAGCAAGTTTTTTTCCTATATGCAATTACTTGCATGCACAAGAGACTTAGATCCAGAGGGAAAGAGAAAGTACAGTATCTCAAATGGCCAAAAAGATTTTTAAAACAGTCATTTTTTACTAAGGTTACCTGATATTCAAGAGTTAAACCAATCTAGGGGCACCTATGTGGCTCAGTCGGTTGAGCGTCTGACTCTTGATTTCAGCTCAGGTTATGATCTCAAGGTTGTGAGATCGAGTGCTCAGTGTGGAGTCCACTTAGGATTCTCTCTCCCTCCCTCTACCCTCCCCAATTCACACACTCTTTAAAAAAAAAAAAAAAGTCAAACCAATCTAAAATGGTGAGACTTGAAAACAATGTGAATGTAAAACTGTCATGAAAAATTACTTCATGTTGATAAAAGAATTTTTCATAACACAAATGTCCAGGTGAAAACTACAAACCATCAATTTATGTTTGAAAAGCAAAGGATCTGTGCCAACACCCTTAGGAAAAATACTCTTTCCCTTCTCAACAAAAACTACTATAATAAGTAAAAACTATTTAATGTGTTAACCTAAAACACTCACCTGAGCTAATTCCTTTAAACCGCAATTAACTCTTAACTATCGTGACAATAATGAAGAACAAAGTCTTCTATAATTAAATTCCAAAAACAATGCTTTTATCCCATGCAGCCCCTTCCTCTACTTCTTCCACTCGTTACATGAGGCCCATACTTTCTCTTCAGAAGAAAAGTAAGAGGTTTTGTGGTTGGTGTTCCTTTTTTCTAAATTTTACTTTAGAAAGTTATAGCGCAGCTTAAGGTCCAGAGATCTCAGTTCTCAAAGAAACTAATACTATGGTTATCTAACTAGACACTACTGGTAATAAATTACCAAAAGCTAAGACTTCATGCTTTTAAAGGCCCGTGCTAATAATGCCTGGCTGGTCCTAAGTCACATTACCAAAAGGTTTTCAATAAATTGGTTCAAATTCATTACCAAGAAGAGAAAAATGTTTATTAAAATTTTTAAATGAGTGTAAAACAAATTAGATTTAACTGAAACTAAACACTACCAGGGTGGCCTGGCTGGCAGTCAGTAGAGCATGTGACTCTTGATCTCGGGGTTGTGAATTTGAGCCCCGCATGGGTTGCAGAGATTACTTAAAAAAAAATAAAATAAAATAATTTTTTTTAAGTTTATTTATTTTGAGAGAGAGAAAGTGCAAGAGGGTAGGGGCAGAAAGGGAGCGGGGAGAAAGAATTCCAAGCAGGCTCCACGCTGTCAGAGCAGGGCCCAATGCAGGGCTTGATCCCACAAACGGAGATCATGACCCTAGATGAAACCAAGAGTCAGACGCCTAACCAGCTGAGCCACTGAGACATCCCAAATTTAAAATCTTAAAACAAACAAACAAAACCCCACTATTTATAGCACATACTAGTGTATTTTGGTACCACTAATGATCACTTCAATTGCAGGAAGAATCATTTTGACCCCCAATTTGACCTTAACCCAGGGCTGTTTTAAATCATGAGCTTTTAATCTTCTGCTTCGTCCTCAGTGGGGATCTCACTGTTAATGTGCCACCAAAACACAATGCTACGACTTGAAATGCACTATTAAGTAGTGTTTTCATGGACAATTTTTTTTTCACCACACACTTCAATGAACCCTCAAACTATTCGTCCAGGATTTAATCATACAAGAAACCCACAGATTTTAATCAAGTGGCATGGCAAAATATCATGTAATTCAGGAAATTTATCAGCTAAGCGTTAGTGTGCACAGTTTACAGATGGAGCTCCAGGGACAGGGCGAGCAATTGGTCCAAAAAGCTAGTAAAAGAAAAAGTTGTAAACCCTCTCATCCCCCACCCCCCAAACGATTTAGTTCAGGAACTTATAAATACGTCTTACATTCTGAGACATCTAACAGAAGGTTGGAACGGAACCAGCACTGTCATCTTTGCTATTCCTAGCTGTTTCTTCTTTAACTACAACATTCTGCCCTCTACACAAGCTACAGAGCGGCCTCAGCCAAAGGTCATTTAAGCAAAGGTAGAATTAATTGTGTTGTTACACTGTTATACTACAATGCCGATTGAATTAAAAAGCTCTCCTCCGCCAGCTGCTATTTACAATAAATTAGAAGTGCGTTCCGTGTTCGAAAACTTTTAAAGCACTGGGCTAAGTCGGACTCCTGCATTTGTACTTTTACTCTACATATTTTCCTTTACGTAAGGCGGATAGGAATTCAACTAGCCCACCCCGACAGCAAACTGGCCCAACACCCGCAAGCCGTAGCAAGAAGCCACGTTTTCCTCGGGCGGACGGTTTCCCCACCCCTCCTTAAAATAATGCGTGTGGCCACTCGAGACTTCCCCAGCCAAGCTCCAGAAACTTGCAGGTTTAAATGGCCAAATTGGAACCAACCAGGGCAGCTGTCATCTGAAACTCAGGAAAGCTGAGACCAGCCAACTCTGCCGAACGAGGAAGGGTGCGGAGAGATGTGGCGGGGCCCGTCGGAGGGAATGCATTAAGCTCCCCTCCCCAACCCCCCATCAATTCGCTTTTCTGCAACCCCAGCGCCGCCATCCTGTTCCTGAATAATTAAACGGGCTGGAGAGGGGGGTGAGGTGGCCAAGAAAGGCAGTTTCTGGTCCGAGTTTCCCGAGCCGAGGCGGTGGGGTCGAGAGGCCGAGGGCTACATCCCCGGCGGGCGAAGGACTTTCCTCAGGGGCCGGCAGGGCAAGGGGCGACCCCGCGGCCGGCGGGGCGGCCGGAAGCGGAGCGCGGGGAGTGACGTGGAGGAGGGGATGACAAAGGGGCTCAGGGGCCCCGGCCGCGCGGCCCGCGGGCCCGCAGGGGCCGGGACAGGTGGCCGGGCCTGGCCGGGAACAATGGGGGGCCGAGGCTGCCCCCTGGCGCTCACCTACCTCCGGTGCCCTCCGAGTTCTCGTTGAGGCTGCCCGAGGAGTCGTGCTGGGCGCCCACACACCCGCCCATGGGGGCCCCCGGCGCCTCGTCCGCCACCTCCGGGCGCTCGTCCGGCCCGCCGCCGCCGCCTCAGCCTCCTCAAGAGCCGCCGCCGCCGCCACCGAGCCCCGGACAGGCGCGCCGCTCCGCTCGCCCGCCGCGGCCCAGCCTCCGCCCCCCTCGCCGCTCCACCCACCGCCTTGGCTCGGCCCCTTCCTCCGCGCCCACTTCTACCTCAGCCCCCGGGCCGCCCGCCCGGCAGGCCTGGCCCGCGTGCCGCCCTCGCCTCCGGCTCGGCCCCGCCAGGCCAGGGCCGGCCCATCCCGGGAGGGCCGCAGCGCCCGCCTCGCCCGCTCACTGCCCCGCACACCCGCGTCCAGGCGAGCCCCGCGCCGGCGCCGCCAGTCCGCCAGGCCCCATCGGCCCCCGCCCCGCGGCGCCACCCTCCGCACCCGCGGCCTGGGCTCAACCGGGCCCGCCCGGAACGGCCGGCGGGGGCGGGGCCGCGGGAGGCCGCGCGCTGATTGGCTGCGGGAGGGGCCGCGAGCCGAGGGCTGGGGCGGTGGGGAGGGGAGGGGAAGGGAGGGGAGGGGAGCTCCGAGCTGGAGGAGCGGAGGCGAACTGCGGATCCGTCCGGGGAAGAGGCAGGGAAAGGAGGCGTGGAGGAAGGATGGGGAAAGAAGAGAAGAAAAGGAGAGAGAAGGGAGAGGCAGCAGGAAAGGAGGAACAAAAGTGAGAAAGGAGATGTAGAGAGGGGCGAAATCGAGTTTCTGGCTGCTCCTCGGGCGTCAGCTTTCTCTTTCTCTGGGAAGCGAGTCAGAGGGGGCAGAGAGAAGTAATAGAAGCCTCGTAGGCGGAAACGGGGCTGGTTCCCAAATAACTGGCGAAGGTGGGTGGGGGGTTCTTGGCCGAAGGCTGAGGTTCCAGCACCTTTGGGATTTGTGTCGAATTCAGTGGATTGGTACGCCGAGTCTGGGCTTCCCCTTGCCTGCACCGCTCCCACGAGACCCCCCCCCCCCAATCACTGTGCCCCATTATTAGACGTAGAAGCGGTCATTGTGGTTGCAAGCTGGACTCAGATTACAGAGGCGAGGCATTCCGTGTAGGAGAGATAAGCGCTGACCGTAGTTCTGAGGGCGTGGGTTCATTTCATCTCCACGGGATTGATTATTCAGACACAATGCTACTCCTTTTAGGTATTTACATCGCCTTTAGAACAAAGTGAAGTATTAAAAAAGATTAAATACCCAGCTTTTTCGAAACCAAAATTTGGTACATGGACCACGCCCAACATTCTTGGCGGTCGCTATCCTAATCTAAGCCAAATTGTTAATGGTCCCTTCAGAATTGTGTTTTGCTATGATGCCTTAAAATTTTTTATCAGCCTGCTTGGGCCTTTTTAAAGCTTATTTCTGCCCAAGCTGTTTTAACTATCTGCTCCATTTTTATATCAGACTTTCTTTTTTTAACATCTTGGGTCGGCTTTTGCTTAGCATTAAAAAAAAAAATTGTTTTCTTAAGTGAAATACCTAAGAAAAAGACTCTCTGCAGTTTGGAATTTGCATTTAAATATATTTTCATACACTGGTGGTGGGAGTGTAAATTGGTTTAATCTTTTTGCAAATTAATTTGGAAACGAGGATCAAGAACCTTAAAAATGTTCATACCCTTTGACTTGGGATTATCCCACCCATGGGTATCTACTCAGAAATAGTCCAAAATGCAAAGACAGATTTCTGTCCTTTATTCATTTGATAATCAGATAAAAATGAGGGTTTGACAAACAAAACCCTATACTTACATAAAAGCACAGAAATGTGAGAAACAGAAATCTGTTATATTAAATTTATACTGACAAATCAGTATTGTTCTGGGTAGTCATGAAAATTCAGAAGAGCTTATATACAATCATGTTTTTATGAGTTTTCAGAGGTTGCTCTGACATTCAGGTACTGTGTCACAAAGCCTTCTATCTGATCATTACCAGCTGAGTATTCACATTGGTAGACAGACATCACTTCATCACTTCCCTGAAGGAGAGAAGCTGCATGATGAATATCTTCAAAAAGATTGCTTTGTCCTGAATTTTGCTTTAGAAATGGCAGAAACCAAGACTTCCACAATGTCTATTAAACGGATAATAGGCACCCAAATGATGAGTGTTTCTGATGAGCACTGAGGAGTTGCCCTAGGAAGAGAGAGCCATGCCATTGAGAGATTTTCAGTTGTGGGTGTTCCCCTCCTTGCCTTTATCTTAAAGCAGAATCAGGAGTTTCAAGGAGACAGAGTAATGTGGCAGTTAAGGGCCACAGCTTTGCTATCAACTTCCTAGGTTGGAATCTGGCTTCCATTCTGTACTAGCTGTAAGACCTTAAATTTCTACATAGCTCAATTTCCCCACCTGTAAAACTGGGCCAATAACAATGCTCTAAACTCTGTGGGGGCTCTTTATTAACCGTCCTCTACTTCATGCCTAGCATCACCTATTTAAACTTACTGCATGGCTCAATCCACTTAAGACCTTCTTTAGAAACAGTGCCTTCTTTGTGTGTCTATGTGTATGTGTGTGTGTGTGTGTGCTTCTCTTTTTATGTAACATTTTATTGAGCTCTATTTCATATACCCTATATTTCACCAGTTTAAGGTGTACAATTCAAATGGGTACAGCCACTATGGACAACAGTATGGAGGTTCCTCAAAAAATTAAAAATAGAACTACCATCAGATCCAACAATTCTACTTCTGGGTATTTACCCAAAGAAAATAAAACATTAACTCAAAAAGATGTACGCACCCCCATGTTTATTGCAGCATTATTTATAATAGCCAAGACATGGAAACAACCCAAGTGTCCATCAGTAGATAAATGGATAAAGAAAATGTGATACACACACACACACACACACACACACAACACACACACACACACACACATTCACACAGTGGAATATTATCCAGCCATAAAAAAAAAGAAAGAAATCTTGGGGTACCTGAGTGGCTCCGTTGGTTGAGTGTCTGGCTTTGGCTCAGGTCATGGTCTCACAGTTGATGGGTTTGGCCCCACATCGGGCTCTCTGCTGTCAGTGCAGAACTCTCTTCGGATCCTCTGTCCCCCTTTCTCTCTGCCCCTCCCAGACTCATGCACGCATGCACTCTTTCTCTCTCTCAAAAATAAACTTAAAAAAAATTTAAAAAAGGGGGCGCCTGGGTGGCTCAGTTGGTTAAGCGTCTGACTTCGGCTCAGGTCATGATCTTGTGGTTGGTGAGTTCGAGCCCCATGTCAGGCTCTGTACTGATACCTTGGAGCCTGGAACCTGCTTCAGATACTGTGTCTCCCTCTCTCTCCGCCCCTGCTTGCACTTGTCTTTCTGTCTCAAAAACAAATAAACGTTAAAAAAATTTTTTTTTCAGTTTCTGTGTCTCCCTTGCTCTCTGCCCCTCCCCCCTCAAAAATAAACATTAAGAATTTTGTTTAATCTTTAAAAAAAAAGAAGAATGAAATCTTGCCATTTGTGACAACATGGATGGCCCCTGAGGGCATTATGCTAAGTGAAATGAGTCACAGAAAGAGAAATACCTATGATCTCACTTATATGTGGAATTTAAAACAACAATGAAAACAAAGCCAGTCCAAGCTCATCAATGCACAGACAGATTGGTTATTGCCAGAGGTGGGGGGGGGGGGGCGCGAGTGGGGCAGAAGAATGAGTGAAAGGGTAAAAATGCACAAACTTCTAGTTATGAAATAAATAAGTCACAGAGATATAATGTACGGCATGGTGACTATAGTTAATACTGTATTGCATGTTGCTAAGGGATTAAATCTTGAAAGTTCTCATCACAAGAAAAAAATTTTATAACCATGGATAGTGATGGATGTTAATTAGACTTCTTGTAGTGATCATTTTGCAATATATACAAATATTGACTCAGGTTGTAGACGTGTCATATGACAATTACACTTTTTTTTGGAAAGACAGCACGTGCATGGGAGGGCACAGAAGTTGGGGAGGGGCAGATAGCAAGGGAGAAAGAATCTTAAGCAGACTCCGTACTGGGCTTGGAGCCTTACTGAGGGTTCCATCTCACAACTGCAAGACCATGACCTGAGCCAAAATCAAGAGTTGGACACTTAACCGATTGAGACACTCAGGTACCCCTGACAATTATACCTTGATTAAAAATGATAATAAAAATAAAGTATACAATTCACGGGTTTTTAGTATATTTACAATCAATTTTAGAACATTTTCATCATCTCAAAAAGAAACTCCATACTTATTAGCAGTCACTCCCCATTTCCTCCCGACTCACAGCCCCAGCTCAGGCAACACTAATCAATTTTTTGTCTCTATAGATTTGCCTATTCTGGACATTTCATATAAATGGAATCATATGTGGTCTTTTGTGGCTGGTTTCTCTCATGTAGCATAATGTTTTCAAGGTTGATCCATGTTGTATGATGTGTATTTCATTCCTGTTTATAGCTGATGAATTTTTCATTGTGTGGCTATATCACATTTTGTTTATTCATCAGTTGATGAGCATTTGGGTTTCCATTTTTGGGGTATTATGCATAAAGCTGTTATGAACGTTCATGTATGAGTTTCTGAATGGACGTGAGTTTTCAGTTGTTTTGGGTATATAGCTAGGAGTGGAATCGCTTGGGCCTATGATAACTCTACATTTAATTTTCTGAGGAATTGGCAAAGTATTTTCTAAAATGTCTGCACCATTTTGTATCCCCACCAGCAGTTTATTTTTATTTTTTTAAGTGTTTATCTATTTATTTTGAGAGCAAGTGGGGCAGGGGCAGAGTGAGGGGGAGAGAGAATCCCCAAGCAGTGGGACTCTGACAGTGTGGAGCCTGACTTGGGGCTGGATCTCATGAACTGTAAGATCATGGCCTGAGCCAAAATCAAATTTGGACGCTTAACTGAGTCACCCAGTGTCTGCCTCCCCCCCACCCCCCAGCAATTTATAAGGAAATGTGAAATGGAACAGCTGTTTTGCATATGTAGGGTATCTCACCGTGACTCAGTAAGATCTCAATGTATCTCAAGTGCCTTGCACTTCCCTGATGACTAAAAATGTTGAATGTCTTTATGTGCTTATAGACCATTTGTATATCAATTTTTGGAAAAATATTTACTCAGATCCTTTGCACATTAAAAAAAATTTTTTTTAACGTTTATTTATTTTTGAGACAGAGAGAGACAGAGCATGAAGTGGGGAGGGGCAGAGAGAGAAGGAGACACAGAATCGGAAGCAGGCTCCAGGCTCTGAGCCATCAGCCCAGAGCCCGACGTGGGGCTCGAACTCACAGACTGCGAGATCGTGACCTGAGCTGAAGTCGGATGCCCAACCGACTGCGCCATCCAGGCGCCCCCCTTTTGCACATTTTTAAATAGTATTATTTGTCTTTTCATATTGAATTGTAAGTGTTCTTTCTATATGCTAACCACAAATCCCTTAGCAGATATATGATTTGCAAGTATTTTCTCCCATAGTTCCATAATTTTCTTGATAGTCTCCTTTGTTTTTTTAAAATATTTTAAAGTTTATTTTTTATTTATCCTGAGAAAAAGAGAGAGAGAAAGCGCACACTCACAAGCGGGGAGGGGCCAAGAGAGAGAAGGAGAGAAAGAATCCCAAGCAGGCTCCATGCTGTCAGCACAGAGCCTGATAAGGGGCTCGATCCCATGACCATGAGATTATGACCTGAGCAGAAATCAAGAGTCAGGTGCTTAACCAACTGAGCCATCCAGGTGTCCCATGATAGTGTCCTTTGAAGCATGAAAGTTTTCAATTTTCATGAAGTTCATTTTTCCAATTTTTTATTTGATTACTTGTGCTTTGGGGCTCATATCTAAAAAACCACTGTCTAATCCAAAGTCATGAAAACCAACCCTATTTTCCTCTAAGAATTTTAATTTTTTAGTATGATGTGAGGTAGGGGTCCAACTTTATTCTTTTACATGTGGATTTCCTGTGTTCCATCATTTGTTGAAAAGACTATGCTGGAGCACCCGGGTGGCTTAGTCAATTGAGTGTCCGACTCTTGATTTCTGCTCAGGTCAGGATCTCACAGTTTATGAGTTCAAGCCCCGAGTCGGGCTTTGCACTGACAGTGAAGAGCCTGGTTGGGATTCTCTCCCTCCCCCTCTCTCTTCCTTTTTCTCTGCCCCTCTCCCTTTGTCATACGTGCTGTCTCTCAAAATAAGTAAATAAACTTAAAAAAGAAGAAAACTTTAAAAAAGAAGACTATTCTTTTCCCCATTGGATTGTCTTGGCATTCCTGTTGAAAATCAGTTAACCATAAAAGTTTTAGTTTATTTCTAGACTCAAGTCTATTGGTCTTTTTTTTTTTTTGAAAGCGTCAGGTTTGTTTGTTGGTTGTTTTTTTTGTTTGTTTAAGTAAGCTCTATGCCCAATGTGGGGCTTGAACTCATGACCCTGAGATCATGAGTTTCATGTGCTATTGACTGAGCCAGCCAGGTGCCCCTATTCCATTGGTCTTTATGTCTATCTTTATGCCAGTACCACACTGTCTTGATTACTGTAGTTTCATAGTAAGTATTGAAGTTAGGAAGTATGAGCCCCCCAAATTTGTTCTCCTTTCAAGATTGTTTTGGCTATTCTGGGTCCCTTATATATCCACACGAATTTTACCAGCTTGTCCATTTCTGGGGGAAAAAAAAGAATTTTGATGGGAAATGTGTTGAATCTATAGATCAATCAGGTGAATATTGCCATCTTAACAATATTAAGCTTTCCAATTTAAGAACATGGATATCTTTCTACTTGTTTATGTATGCCTCAAATTCCTTTCAATGATATTTTGTAGTTTTCAGTGTGTAAGACTTGCACTTTTTAAAAATTTATTCCTGGGGAGCCTGGGTGGCTCAGTCGGTTGACCATCCGACTTCAACTCAGATCATGATCTCACGTTGTGGGTTTGAGCCCCGTGTCAGGCTCTGTGCTGACAGATCAGAGCCTGGAGCCTGGTTTGGATTCTGTCTCTCTCTCCCTCTGCCCCTCCCCCAATCATGCTCGCTCTCTCAAAAAATAAATAAAACATTAAAAAAATTTTTTTTAAATTTATTCCTAAGTATTTTATTCTTTTTCATCCTATTGTATATTGTGTGTTTTGCTGTTTACAAGTAGAGTTATTGTCTTAATTTCCCTTTCAAGTTGTTCATTACAAGTGTATAGAAATATAATTGATTTTTGTATATTGGTCAAGTCTCCTGCATCCTTGCTGAGCTCATTTATTCGTTCATTTAATAGTTTTCCCTTCATGAATTTTGGGACTTTGTTGTTAGGTATTATGTGTTTACAATTGTTACACTTGCAGTGCCTTCTTAGTTAACTTTCTTTAAAATTTTTTTTATTTGAGAGAGACAGAGTAAGCAGGGGAGAGGGGCAGAGGGAAAGAGAGAGAATCTTAAGCAGGCTCAACACTCGTTGTGGGGCCTGATGTGGGGCTTGATCTCATGATCATGAGATCATGACCTGAGCTGAAATCAAGAGTCGGATGCTTTAACCAACTGAGCCACCCAGGCGCCCCTTCTAAGCTAATTCTTCAGGGCGAACTGGCAAGTGAGAAAGAAAAAAGTGGGAAGAAGGGAAAAGGGGAAGGGAGAAATGAAATCCAGTAGCCATCAAACTTTAGTATGGATTTCAGTGGCCTGGGGAGATTCTTTAGATCACAGTTTCCCAGAGATGCTGATTTGGTCTGAGGTGGAGTCCAGCAATCAGCATTTTTAACTCACACATCGGGCATTTCCCGATGCAGTTCAGACCACAGATGGGAATTCCAAGAACACATGGCCTTGAAAAACTCAATTCTCCCCACGCTGCCAAACTGTTTTTTAGTCTTTTTCATCCTCCACAAATGGCACCGTAATCCACCCAATTGCTCAAGCCTCAAACCCAAGACTTATCAGTGATTCCTCCATTTTCTTCCCCTCCCACACCCAATCCATTACCAAGTCCTCTGTATTCTATCCATTAAACGTAGTCTGAATCTCTCTGCTTTTTCTCTGTGTCTGCTGCCATCACCACTTCCTCTCACCTTGGCTACTGCAAAACCTTTTCAACTGAACTTGCTGTGGTTTCTCCTGTCTCATCCTACAACACGTTCTTCCACCAGCAGTCAGCATGATTTCTAAATAACTAAATACACTACAATGCACACACTTGAAGTGTACATTTTTATAAGTTTGACATGTGTATACAGCTGTGAAACCATCACTGTAATCAAGATAATATGTCCGGTATTCCAAAAAGTTTCCTTATGCCCCTTGGTAATTAATCCCTCTCTACTGCACCTCCCCAGTCACCAGTCCTCAGGCAACCACTCATCTGCTTTATGTCACTATAGATTACGTTGCATTTTCTAAAAATTTCTGTACATGAATATATACCACATGGGGTCTTTTATTGGTATGGCTTCTTTCACTCAGCATAATTATTTTGAGATTCATCCATATTATAAGGCTCATTCCTTTTAATTAATGAATAGTTTTCCATTGTATGGACGTGGCAGTTTGTCGAACGTGTGGATGGATACACCATGTTTTCACAATTATAAGTCAAGTTGCTGTGAACGTTCATGTACACGTCTATGTATGGGCACTTGTCTTCCTTTCTCTTCGGTAAATGTCTAGTAGGAGAATGAATGGCTTTGGTTTTTGTTTGTTTGGAGGAACTGCCAAACTATTTTCCAAAGTGGTCTTACCGTTTACGTTCCTACCAGAATTGTATGAAAATATTACTTCTCCACATCCCTACCAACACTTGTTTGGGGTCAGTTTTTAATAGTAGCCATTCTGATAGATATATAGTGGATATCTCACTGTAGTTTTAATTTCCACTTCCCGAATGACTAATGATGTTGACCATTTTTTTATGTGCTTATTTGCCATTTTTATATCTTCTTTGGTGAAGCATAAGTTCGCATCCTTTGCCCATTTGTAAATCGGGTTGTTTGCGTATTATGGAGTTTGAGAGTTCTTTATATTTTTTGGATACAACTCTTTTATCTGATATACGGCTTGCAGTTACTGACTCCCAGTCTTTACCTGATCTTTTTATTCTCTTAGCAGTGTCTTGTGAAAAAGCAGAGTTTTAAATTTTTTATAAAGTCCAGTTTATCAACGTATGCTTTTATGGATCATGCGTTTGGTGTCATATATAAGAAATCTCTGCCTAATCCAAAGTCAAAAAGGCTTTCTTCTATGTTTTCTTCTTGAAGATTTAGAGTTTGGGGGTTTACATTTAGGCCTATTACCCACATTGGGTGAATTTTTGTGTATGGTATGAAGTATGGATCAAAGTTGTTTGTTTTTTAATATCTTAAAATATTTATTTATTTTTGAGAGAGCAAGCGTGAGTAGGGGAGAGACAGAGAGGGAGGGAGTCACAGAATCCAAACCAGGCTCCAGGCTCTGAGCTGTCAGCACAGAGGCTGACATGGGGCTCGAACTCACAGACCACAAGATTATGACCTGAGCTGAAGTTGGATGCTTAACCGACTGAGCCACCCAGGTGCCCCTTGTTTTTGTTTTTGAATATACATATCCATTTATTCAGCAATATTTGTTGAAAGACCCACCTGCCTTCACATTTTGTAAAAAAAAAAAAAAAAAAAAGACAGTTGTCCACATGCATGTGGGTGTCTATTTCTGAACTTACTACCCTGTCTCATGGATCTGTTTGTCTCTCTTGATGGTAACACCATATTATCTTGATTACTATAACTTTATTGTTTTTTATATATGTTTATTTATTTTTGAGAGAGAAAGAGAGTGCATGTACACTAGAGAGGGAGGGGCAGAGAGAGCGAGACAGAGGATATAAGCAGGCTCTGTGCTGTTAGCACAGAGCCTGATATGGGGTTTGAACTCACAAACCATGAGATCATGATCTGAGCTGAAGCTGGACACTTAACTGACTGGGCCACCTAGCCACCCCTAATGCCTTATAAGAAGGACTTTATAAGAAGTCCTGATATTAGGCTGTATTAATCCTCCAATGTTGTTCTTTCTTTTCAAAGTAGTTTTGACTCTTCTAGGCTCTTTGCCTTTCCGTGTGAATTTTAGAATCATCTTTTCAATTTCTACCAAAAAGAAAATGTGTTGGGTTTTGTCTGAGATAACATAGAATCTATAGATAAAGTTGAGGAAGATTGACATATTAACAATATTGACTCTTCCAACCCATGAACATGGTATATCTCTCTTTATTTACATCTTCTTTAATTTTTATCAGCAATGCATTGTACTTTTGAGGGCATAGGTCTTGCACACTTTTTATCAGATGTATCCCTAAGGACTTCAGTTTTAGATGCTTTTGAAAACAGTATTGGTTTTATAATTTCAATTACTGCTTGTTTGTTGATAGCACATAGATATACAATTGATTTTTGTATGTTGATATTGCATCCTACAAACTTGCTAAGTCATTTATTTGTTTCTAGTAGTTCTTTTTCTTTTTTAAGTTTACTTATTTATTTTTTGGTGGGGAGGGACAGAGAGAGAGGGAAAGAGAATCCCAAGCAGGTTCCGTGCTGTCAGCATGGAGCCTGATGTGGGGCTCAATCCCATGAACCATGAGATCATGACATACAACCTGAGCCAAAATCAAGAGTCAGACACCTAACCGACTGAGCCACCCAGACACCCCAAGTTCTAGTAGTTCTTTTAGAGATTCCATTGGATTTTCTAAATAGATGATCATGTTGTCTGTGAATAAAGAGAATTTTACTTCTTCTTGTCCAAGGTTTTGCTTTCATTGCCTAGCTGCACTAATGCAGGCCTTACAATACTGAATGGAAGTGGTGAGAGCAGGCATCCTTATTCTTTATCATAGGGGAAAAGCATTCATTCTTCACCATTAAGTGTGATGCTAGATGTAGGCTTATTGTTAAATATTGTGGCAACATATACCTAGCAAAAAATCCCGGTATTAGATATTTCAATTTTATGGAAGGGAGAAAGGAAATCTAAAGAACAGAAGAATGGCCAACTAAGAAACAGCTAGGCCCCTAGGACTGAGAGAGTGTGTTTTAAGGAAGGGGCCCCTCTAGGATTAAGAGCCAGACCTTCTTAGAGAGGACATGGCCCTGGATCTGTGAATGGCAGAGAGGTTATTATTGTGCCGCACCAGTGAAGTTGCTGGAAATCTACACTCCAGGAATGGCTAGAAATTTGTCCCATAGGGTTCTGGGAACTGTTCATAGGAGGCATCTCATGATAGCCATTTTGCTATGTAACTACTTGACAGGGTTGTGCCTGGGGAGGCTGCTGCTTGCTGGGTGTTGTTAGCTCCTGTGTATTGTAGGACCCAACCTTGGAGAAGCTACCCATGCTGAGGAAGCCTACTGAATGAGTAAATGGAAATTCCTTCGGTGTTGTCTCTCCAGCGCCCTCTACTGTCAAAGCTAAATGTGTGCCAACTGACAAAGGCACAATATTTAAAGGGCCCATATCCATTTTCACAGAGCAGGCAATGAAGAGTGAATTTGGATATGAGATGCAATAATTTGATAACTGGCATGATTTTCCACCTAGAAACTTAAAAACCTTATATTTAACAATGATTGGGTATAAGGGAATTACTGAAGTTACAGAATTGCTGCATATCAGAATCTATGGGATATATGTAAAACACATATCCCAAGGAATATTCATATAGCCAAGAAAAATTCATATCCCTAAAACCCATATTGATAAAATTAAACAATCAATTGAATTGAATTAAAATTAATTAAATTCCCAATTCAAGTTAGAAAAAAAAAAAAAAACAACAGAAGAAACCACAAGGAAGAAAATAACAAAGATAAAAGCAGGAAGTAATAGAGAACTAGAAAATAGATCAAAAAAATAAAAATTCTGGCTTTTTGCATAAAGTCAGAAAATAGACCAGCCACTAGCTAATTTAACTAAGGAGAAAGCAGAGATACGTGGAATAAGAAATGACAAGAGGAAAGTAGCTACTAATACAGAGGAAGCCAGAAAGTCATAAAACAGTCCTTTACATACACAGCCCTATGCAAAGAAATTTATAAACCTAATGAAATGGATAATGTGTTAGGAAAATATAGTTGGCCAAAATTGACTCTCCCAAGATAAAAAGTTAATCAATTTCAAGGAAGAAATATAGAATGTTATTAAAGAACTATCACACATCAAAACACCAAGCTCAAGTTTCACAAGAGAATTCTACCAAATCTTAGAAAATAGTCCCATTACTATTTTATAAGTTGTTCCAGAGTAGAGAAAATAAAGGTAACTTCTAAATTCTTTATATGAAGTAGGTTAGCACTGATATTTCAAGCTGATAAAGATACCCCACATAAGATAAAATTGCAGACCAATATCATTTATACTGATTTAAAAAATCTGGAATAAAAGATTAGCAAACAGACTCAAATGCAACATTAAAGAAAATAATAAACCATAACCAAATGGGGTTTATTATAGAAATGCAAGGATGGTTCAATGTTAGATATTTATTAATATAATTCAACATATTTATAGATCCAAGAAGAAAATTCATGTGATTATTCCATACGTGTTTTATTACTATTTTTTTTTTAATTTATTTTGAGAGAGAGAGAGAGAGTTGTGAGTGCATGAGCAGGGGAGGCGCAGAGAGAGATAATCCCAAGCAGGCGCCACACTGTCAGTGCAGAGTCCAACGCGGGGCTCAAACTCACGAACTGTGAGATCATGACCTGATCCAAAATCAAGAGTAGGACACTTAGCTGACTAAGCCACCCCCGGCGCCCCAGGAAAAGATGGAATTTTTAATTAGTGTTGGGCTAAGTGGAAAACTGTTGGAATAAAGTGACAAAATCATATTCATTCTTAATCCCACACATCACAAGAAATTCCAAATGGATCACAGCTTTAAACATAAAAGATGAAACCAGGTGACCAGATAAGGACTGGATGAAAACAAGGATGAATTTTTCTATAACTTGGATATAGGGAAAAGCTTTAAAAAATCCAGATGTATCTTAAAATCCAGATGTTGGAGCACCTGGGTGGCTCAGTCAATTAAGCATCTGACTCTTGGTTTCGGCTCAAGTCATGATCTGGTTCGTGGTTTTGAGCTCTGCACTGGCAGTGTGGAGCCTGCTTTCGATTCCCTCTCTCTCCCTTTCTCTCTGTCCCTCCCATGCACATGCTCTCTCTCTTCCGCTGTCAAAATAAATAAATAAACTTTAAAAGTCTTTAAAAAATTCCAGATGTAATCGTTAAAAAAATTATTCATTTGGCTACATAAAAATAAAAGTTTTACTTAACCAAAACCATCACAAACAAAGTTAAAAGACGAAAGTCTGGGGCACCTGAGTGGCTCAGTCGGTTAAGTGTCCGACTTTGGCTCAGGTCATGATCTCACTGTTCGTGAGTTTGAGCCCCCCATTGGGTTGTGTGTTGACAGCTCAAAGCCTGGAGCCTGCCTCGAATTCTGCGTCTCCCTCTCTCTCTGCCCCTCTGTGCTTGCACTCTGTCTCTCTCTCTCTCAAAAATAAACATTAAAAAAAAATTTGTTTTTTCAAATGCTAATCTCATCCAGAAATATCCTCACAGACACCCAAGAAATCATGTTTAATCTGGTCACCCTGTGACCAGCCAAGCTGACACAAAAAATTAACCATCACATATGTTTACATGTATATGTTTATATATGTATGCATATAAGTATATTTTATGTTTGTGTGCATAGGATTATGTATGTGTGTGTAGCTAGAAGCACAAAATCCTTATTAGCATGTCTTGGACCCAGATGTTGGGCTCTAATACCATTCCACACAACCAGGAAGCAGGGTTCCTTCTAGAAATGGCATATCCCAAGCTGAAGGAGAGAGGCTCTTGTTATGCCATAAAATTAAAAAGTGCCAAAAAAAGAATGGTGGAGACATGTCACGAGGACACAAGAGCCAGCCTGAAGGAGTTTCATTGGCCAAATCTAGGACAATTTGAACACCAAAAAATAAGGACAGTAAGGAATTACACATCACTGAAGATAATAGAACTCCATTAGTATACACACATAATGCATAGATAAATAGATGAGACACAAGAGAGGCACTTGCTTACAGCAGAGTGCTGACTGGTGAATGTGAAGAAAGTGCTGGAGCTGGAAATTCATCATGTTTCAGGTGCAGTAGTTGCAATGGACTGAATGTTTGTGATCTCCCAGAATTCCTATGTCGGAACTCTAATGTGATGGTCTTTGGAAGTAGGACCGTAGGAGCCCCCATGGTGGGGTTAGTGTCCTTATCAGAGGAGGAAGAGAGGTAGCCCTTTGTCTGTTTCTGTTATCTGAGGATACAAAGAGAAGACAGCCATCTGCACACCGGGCATCGGGCCCTCACCAGGAACCCGACCACACTGACACCTGATCTCAGACTTCCAACCTTTAGAACTGTGAGAAAGAAATGTTTAGTATTTCAGCCACATAGTTGATGGTATTTTGTTATAGCAGCCTGAACTAAGACAGCAGCAAAGACTAGGTCAGGCAAAAATCATCAATGGATGCTAAATATATGAAGACAGTTTTGATGAAGAGCTAGATATTTGCATTGTCTTAAAATATCACCCCACAGATTGCTTATTCATTGCAAGCAGAAAAAACAGTAATGATGCCGAAGGAAAAAAATACACGATACCTTGACCAAATGATTAAATGGATGTCATGTGCCTCCAAATGGAATTTCCTGAGAATGACACCGTCATTTCTGTAGTATTCTAACTGGAGAGGTACAGCCTGGATGGAATTATGAGAAAGCACTAGCCAAACACAAAAGGAGGACATTCTATAATAAAAAGAAGAGAGACACTGTATTTTTTTCAATGTCGATGTTATTAAAGTCCAAGAACAGCTAAGAAACTGTTCCAGATTACAGCAGATTAAAGGCACTTGATCCTATAGAGGATATTACTGGCTCAATAGATAAAATTGGAATATGAATGGTAAAGTAGGTAAAAATATTGTATCAATGTGAAATTGCCTGCAGTTAACAATTGCAATTGCTCTGTGGCTCTAAAAGAGAATGTTCTTATTCTTAAGCAAAACACACAGACGGATTTAGGGGTAAAAAGGTATGATATATATAACTTATTCTCAAATGTTTCAGAAAAAAACTTACATAGAAGGAGAGCAAGGGACGCCTGGGTGGCTCAGCTGATTAAGTGTCTGACTTTGGCTCAGGTCATGATCTCACAGTTTGTGAGTTCGAGCCCCACATCAGGCTCTCTGCTGTCAGCATGGAGCCTGCTTCGGATCCTCTGTCCCCCCCCCCCCGCCCCCCCCCCCCCCCGCCTTCTGTCTCTCTCTCTCTCTCTCTCTCTCTCTCAAATAAATAAACTTAAAAAAAGGGGAGCAAATGATAAAGTAAATGGGACAAAATGTTAACAACTAGTATATCCAGATAAAGATGTTTTTGGACTATTCTTACAACTATTCTGTATGTTTGAAATTATTTCTTTTTTTTTAATGTTTTTATTTTTGAGACAGAGAGAGGCAGAGCATGAGCAGGGGAGGGGCAGAGGGAGAGGGAGACACAGAACCCGAAGCAGGCTCCAGGCTCTGAGCTGTCAGCACAGAGCCTGACGCGGGGCTCAAACTCACAGACCGTGAGATCATGACCTGAGCTGAGGTCGGACGCTTAACTGACTGAGCCACCCAGGCGCCCCTGTTTGAAATGATTTCTAAAGAAGTTATGCCTTCCCATGGGTCTTCACTTCAGCAGGGGCTTTCTCACATCAGTTGGGGATCTTTGTTCTCCAAACTGAATTTTGTTTCAGGTTGAGGGTTCAGTCAAGGCCAGCTTCAGGTGTCTCTCGTTGCCCTTGGAACAATATGCTAAGACGGAGTATATTCTCATGGCTAAGGGAGTGGTGCAAGAAGGCACAGCCAACTGCACAAATACAGGCTGAGATCACTGCTTGGGGCACATCCATCTGCCAACATCCCATTAGCCACGACAAGTCACATGGCCAAGCCCAAAGTCAGGGGGTGGAGAAGTCCATTCTGTCCCTAGTGAGAGAGACTGAAAACTCCCAGGCAAAAGGAGTGGATACAGGGAGGGTGAAAAATCAGAGCCAAAAATAATTTAACGTTCCACAGGTGGCCAACAGGAATACGTGGTTACTATTTAGAAAACTACTTGTTAAATCATAGCAAGCCAGGATGCTAATTGGTAGGGATGAAAATATTGCTTTTTCCTATGAGTTTGCCTCTGAAAAGGGCAATGTTGCAGCTAACAAGTAGCAAAGAGAGAGACTGATTGCTTCAGTCTGCTTTACTGACACCTCATGTCCACTTGCGGAGGCTTCCTCAGTTTAAATACCTGATTTTTATCTTTTCACCAAAGGAGGAAAGCTCAGAGATGACAAGGAAGAGATGTGCACAGTGGAATGGCACATTATTCATCTCTGTCTGGAAAGACAACTACTGGCTGTTTGTGCCAGAGTCTCTCTCCCAGTGTGGCAGGTGTGGGGCCTTTCAAGACCAAGTTCAGAAAGTGGCTTGTTAAGCAAATAATTCGAGCAGATGGAGTTGGATCTTCCTGAGGAAGTTTCTGTTACCTTATGCCTTTTCTTTCTCTCGTCTGCAAATAAGCAGATGTTCTTTTCTCTGGATACCTGTCCTAAATCCTGAAAAACAGAATATTCTGTCCCTTGGAAAATGCTGAAGAGACCCCACAAAGTCTTGCCCGCCAACCATTTTCCAGACCCCGTATGGAACACTGTATTATGACCAGACCACGGCCTTACTGTAACAGCTCAATGATTAGATTTTAGTCTGTGTAGTTTGTGCCTCCCCAGTATCCACTCAGCCTTCCTCCAGTAATAGTGCCCTGAATTCCCTTTGAAGACCCAATTCCTCCCACTCATGACTCAGTCCGTTTGGCTCTCATGGAGCCCATTCCATCCCCTACTGCAGGGTGGTTGTGACACCCAGACTTGAGCCAATTGGCGTATTCCAAACCCATGACTGGTTTAGGAGGGGCACATGAATCACTTTAGGAGACAGACGCTCAGAGTCAGATCCAGGACTTTTTTTTGCAAACAACCATTTAGAAGAAAGAATCTCCTTTCTTCTGCCCGTGAATTTGGGATGAAGTAAACCTGGAGCTGCTTGGAGTCCCCGTTAAGGGAAAACTTGGGGCCACTTTCCAATGAGGGAGAGCCTACCCAAGAGGGAAGCCACCATAGAGGGAAGTACAGCTGAGAAGGGAAGAAAAAAACTAAATCCTGAAAATCATCTGAGTTGGATCCAGGGATGCCTACATTTACTCCCTAGAACTTCCAGTTCCAGAAGTCAATGCACTTTAATTTTATTCCCTATAAGTCTGTTTGAGTGGGGTTTCTCTTGCTTGAGGGCAGGAACAGGTTTTGTTGATCTTTGTCTCCCAAGCACCTGGAGCGATCCCTGGCACACTTGAGAAGAACCTTCCCTGTGCACCAAGTGAAAGGGCTTAGACTATGTTGGGCAGGTGAGGAGTAATGAAGGGCAAGCAAAGATACAAGAGACATTTTGTGTATCAGAGCTTTAGGTGGGTGGAGCTTGGTGCTTTCGCTATTTTGAAAAGCAAGCAG
Organism: Felis catus; assembly: GCF_018350175.1. Lineage (NCBI taxonomy): Eukaryota > Metazoa > Chordata > Mammalia > Carnivora > Felidae > Felis > Felis catus. The sequence continues at coordinate 176,888,418 of NC_058368.1, read as the reverse complement.
GGGTGCCCACAATGCCATTCCCTCACAGCCCCCTGGCTGAAACCACACACCCTCCAAGGAGAGGACGGAGCATAACTGAGTTATATGCTTCTTCCGTAGGTATATGAAGGGTAGGTTTTCTGTTTGGCTCCCCGCCCCAGGAGGCCTCCCCGTCTCTTCATATCTGGATTGCTTCCAGAAGGAGACTTCTAGGTATCAGGTGGGCACACATTCAGAGCAGCATAAAGCACGCTTCATTCCGCTTGGTAACATCAAGCACTCGTTAAAGGAATACACGAGCTGTGGGTGATTAAAATCTAATTGAAATAGGCAGCCTGTGAATGGCTTCCAGAACCCAGGCAAGAGAACACTGTTAAATGTCTGCAAATTGGTGTGTTTTTTTGTTTTTGTTTTTTAGTTTATTTTGAGAGAGGGGGCTGGCAGAGGGAGAGAGAGGCAATCCCAAGCAGGCTCTGTGCTGTCAGCGCAAAGCCCCATGGGGGGCTCGAGCCTACCACCCCGGGATCATGACCTGAGCAGAAACCACCAAGAGTCGGTCGCTTAACCGACTGAGCCACCCAGGTGTCCCTGCAAATTGTTTTATGGTAAAGCGGCCGTACTCCCTTCTCTTCCAGACAGTCCTAAGGCAGAACGGACCTTCCTCTGTTTCCTGTTCTATTACATTCCTCACCTCTCAATTTCTTTTTTTTTTTAAACATTTATTTATTTTTGAAACAGAGAGAGACAAAGCATGAACAGGGGAGGGTCAGAGAGAGAGGGAGACACAGAATCTGAAACAGGCTCCAGGCTCCGAGCTGTCCGCACAGAGCCCGACGCGGGGCTCGAACTCACGGACCGTGAGATCATGACCTGAGCCGAAGTCAGACGCTGAACCGACTGAGCCACCCAGGCGCCCCCTCACCTCTCAATTTCAACATGTATTATGTGATGGCTATAAAGTTTGTACTTCCTTCTAGATGTGGACCTTGAGCGTAGGAGCAGTCTTACTCACATTCACGTTCCCTGCTCTCCTGCCCCCCACACAGTGCCGATTTGTTGAACTGAATTGGTGAAACTCGCTCTAAATAAGGCATCCAAAAAAAGTGATTGAAGATCCACATACCGTCTGACTAACTATGTATATTAGGACTCTTCGGTGACCATTGACAGAAACAACTCAAACTGACCTGACAAAAACAAAAATCCAATCATCCATTCACCTTCAGGTACAGCTAGATCCGGAGTCTCAAGCAGCGTCACCCAGACTTTTTCTCCACATCTTTTGGCGCTTTGCTTTGGGCGTCATTCTCCGGTAGGCGCGGCACTTGAGGTGACAAGCACGGTCACCCGCAACTAGAGGCTACAGTCGGCCAGCTTTGCAAGCCTCTTCTCAAAATCTCTGCAAAAGTCAAGTCTCATTGGCTCGACTTAGGTCACGTGCCCATTACCGAGCCAGTTGTAGCCAGGAGACTGGGCTTTCCTGATTGGCCACATCTGGGTCACGTGCTTGTTCTTGGCCCTGGTGAAGCCTGCCCCACCCACATCACGTGAATTGAGAGTAGGGGGGAAAAGTGGTTGGTTCCTTAAAGGGAGATGAGGGTGATACTACCCGGGGAAAGGAAAATAGATTGTGGGCAGCTAATAGTCGCAATGTCCACCCTATGCAAGCATTTGACAGTTCGTGTATATGTGTGTGTGTGTGTGTGTGTGTGTGTGTGTGTGTGCGCGCGCACAGCACGCAGGTGTAATTGTATGAATTATAACAGGAATAACGGTAGCTACCATCAATTGAATGTTTATTTACTAGCACTGTTCTAATCACTTTACATCTATTAGCTCATTTAATCCTTATGCCAACCCTGTTATTATCTTCAACAGGCAAGAATTCAGGTCTAAACGAATTAATTACCATGCTCCATTGTCTCACATTAAGAAAACATTGGTCAGAAGCATTCTGGAGTACTATTTCGTTTCTTTCTTCCCCTCCCGCCACTCTACCGGCGAGGCTGATTCACACAGCAGACACAGAGGGCTGTCCGTCTCTTCCACCATGTACTCAGGAGACAGACAAAAGTAACAGGAGATCCCTGCCAGAGAGGATCCCAGTCTGGGGGGTGAGAGGGGAGGGAGACGGACACATAAACACAGGATTACCGTGCGGTGTGGTGTTATAGCAACATTCTCTGCAAAGAACTCTCCCTTTTCTTTCCTTCCACATAAAAGGTTTAAAAAACCTTACTATACTTCAGTAGTGTTTTGAAAAGAGGATCAAGGACTTTCAATTAAAAGCAAAATTATTTCTACTATGTACCTCATTGAGTATTTTTAGATCCAGAAAAGGGTGATTACATGGGGGTCGTCCTGGTCAAACTTCACTTTGCAATCATGGAAATGTACATACGGGCCGCCAGCTGCCAGCTTCCACTATGCGGTGTCTACCCTTTCACGTTTTTGACCTGGAGTCATTTATAGGTCGGTCTTTCCGGCTAGACTCTCCTTCTCTTGTTCATTTCTCTGTCTCCAGCTCCCAGCACCACGTCTGGCCCAGAGAAGGCCCCAGAAGTAGGCTGCTTGTTCCTGTATTCTCACGCGTGAACATGGAGCTTTCAGGACTGTCTACACAGCATCTAGGCTCAGCTACCGCGTGCGAAGGCAGTTTTCGCCCCTTGGAAGCCTCTCTGTTATGGAACTGCTGGGGTCAGAGAGGAGGTGTGTGAAGGAACTTCAGCAAGGACACACTGGATTCCTAACTGATGTGAATGGCAAGTGGACCACACACCCTAGGGTGTGTTCTTGGCTGATGTCACCGACCCACTATCGGAGGGGAGGGGCAGATTTTGAAGGAGACATTGTTGTCCCTGTAGGCTGAAAGAAAGCAGTTTGCAAGGGGCTGCTTGCTCTCCTCCTTGTCCCCAGAGCCACTTGTTTAAAAAAAATTTTTTTTAATGTTTATTTATTTTTGAGAGAGGAAGAGAGACAAAGCACGAGTGGGGAAGGGGCAGAGAGAGAGGGAGACGTAGGATCTGAAGCAGGCTCCAGGCTCTGCGCTGACAGCAGAAAGCCTGATGCTGGGCTCAAACTCATGAACCATGAGATCATGACCTGAGCAGAAGTCGGATGCTTAACCTACTGAGCCACCCATTCGGCCCTCACCAGAGCCACTTGTTAAGTTACCACTGGGCAGCTGTCTTTTCAGCCCACGTAGAAGGGATACTTCATTTGATGTTGGAACATCCAGCTTTCGATGATGAGTGACGAGCACAGAGGTGGGAGCCCTCATCCTGTTCATGGAGCTTGTGTATGTGTGTGGGTTCAAAAGGACAGGGGAGGGCGTGGTAGCACCTGAGTGTCCGACCTTGGTCTTGTCTGAGTCCCTAGTCCTGATTCTGAATATTTGAGGTACACGTTTGGCAAGTAGGGAGTTCCCCTCCCACCATCCCTACCCCAAACTTGTACCCCTTAGCTGAAAAATTACAAAGTATTTTCTTAAGGTGATTAAATACAGGCAGAAGTTAATGGAAGGGCTCCCCACCACGTGACCAGAAGAATTAAGAGTTTTAATTTTTTTTTAACGTTTATTTATTTTTGAGACAGAGGGAGACAGATCATGAATGGGGGAGGGGCAGAGAGAGAGGGAGACACAGAATCAGAAGCAGGCTCCAGGCTCTGAGCCGTCAGCCCAGAGCCCAACACGGGGCTTGAACTCATGGACCGTGAGATCGTGACCTGAGCCGAAGTTGGACGCTTAACCGACTGAGCCACCCAGGCACCCCAGAATTAACAGTTTTAAAAAGCACGGGAGCACCTGGGTGGCTCAGTCAGTTAAATGTCTGACTTCGGCTCAGGTCATGATCTCACGGTCCGTAAGTTCGAGCCCCACATCACGCACCGTGCTGACGGTTCAGAGCCTGGAGCCTGCTTCCGATTCTGTGTCTCCCTCTCTCCCTCCCCTGCTCATGCTCTGTCTCTCTGTCTCTCTCAAAAATAAATAAACATTAAAAAAATTTTTTTTTAAGTTTTACCAAGCAGGAGTTTCTCAGAAGCATTTGCTTTTGCACACAAGCTCTCTCTGCCCACACTTAGGGTACTATCGTGGGACCTTTTTCTGAGAATCTCTACAGCTCATCCTCTATGGGGCATCTGGTTTTGATTGATAATGAACCCAGTTAGAAAACTACACCTGGAAGGAGAGAGTCTCCTAATTGGTTTCGCCCTATTTGCCAGTGGCAGGAGTGATGAATCACTTAGTTTCTCAAACTTTACTGATTCAAGTTCCCTCAAGGGGCCTGGGGCCTGGGGCCTGGCCCGGAGCAGTCCACCGAAGCCAAAATTTCTTTGAAGTCTGCAGTTTTATCTTAAAAGTGCAAATTTTATATTCTACTGCATAACCTATCCTTGTTTATTTCAACATGAAAATGTGTAAAATGACTTGCTGGTTAAATTGCTTAAACCTTGAATCCAAACTTTTTTTCCCTGTCACCAATTTTTGGGCAAGAATGAAATTCCAGGAGCAGCTTTGGGTGTCTTTTAATACACTGCTACTCTGTGCTCTTAGGAAGCCAGCCCCAGAGTGCAAGTAAAGCATTGGGTGATCCCAGAACTTTCCAAATGCCTTCCAGAACACACACAGAACTTCTTTACACCTTCTTCCTTGCAGGGCGTGTTCACGGGAAGTGGAGAGGCTGGTGGCAGAAAGAGTGTCCAACTGGAGAGTGTCTGTGTGCTTGTCCCTAGGGGTTGGCGCAGTTAGGGGGAGGGTTAGAAAGACAGTATTTCTTGGGTATAAAACTTATCTAGAAGAATGTTTAAATTTTGCATTTTCATTTTGATGATTTTTAAACATTTTTTAAAATGTTTATTTATTATTGAGAGACACAGAGAGACAGAGCATGAGCAGGGGAGGGGCAGAGAGAGTGGGAGACCCGGAATCCGAAGCACGCTCCAGGCTCTGAGCTGTCAGCACAGAGCCCGATGAGGGTCTCAAACCCACGAACCATGAAATCGTGACCTGAGCCGAAGCCGGACACCTAACTGATGGAACCACCCAGGTGTCCTTAGAATTGTGCCCTTTTGAAAGCACAGGTCAGAGAATCAACTTGCTTTCTTTCCACCACGTGAGGATACCATCGGAAGGCAGCCGTCTGTTACCCAGAAGAGGGCTTTCACTAGAACCTGAACCTGCTGGCACCATGACCTCAGATTTCCAGCCTCTAGGGCTGTGAGAAATAAATTTCGGTTGTTTCAAAGTCACCCGGTCTACGGTACTTTGTTAGAGGAGCCTGAACAAAGACAATACCTAAGTGAAGTATTTGCACCAAATTAGGGCTAATGGCAGCACGATGTATCCTGCCTTACTGAAGGTTTTCCTAGCATTTCCATTGTAGAAAGAGGAATTGTCACCATGCACAGGGTATGTAGGTCAACCGACTGAAAAAACCTTGCTCCAATGTGCTTGGCTTCATCCAGTCATTGTGAGGGGAGGTACGGTTTTGGCAAAGCGGCATCAGCCCTTCTATATATTTTACCATAAAAAAGAATCCAAAAAAGCAGCATTAATTTTCTTATTAACAGTAAGATAAACTCTATTGGTTTTGTAGATGGGTGTTTAACTTCTACAAGTGTTCATTTTTACATTTTTATACTAGCTCTCTTTACAAAGAGAACATGTTTGTGCCTGGTTTATGTTAGATAATGCTATAATGAAAAACCATTTCAGTCCAGACACCGGAAGTCTCTAAGACTTTTGTTATCTTTATTATTTTATTTTATTTTTTGAGAGAGAGAGAGAGCGCGCAAGGGACGGGCAGAGGGAGAAAGAGAAAGAATCTTAAGCAGGCTCCAATGCCCAGTGCAGAGCCTGACGCGGGGTTCAATCCCACAACCCTGGGATCATGACCTAGGCTAATGCATCTGACTGAAATCAAGACTTGGACACTTAACCCACTGAACCACCCAGGTGCCCCAAGACTTTTGTTATCTTTAAAGTGAGTAGGTACAAAATCAAATTTGAAAAATCATTTTTGTAAATGTTTATTTTTGAGAGAGAGAGAGAGAGAGAGAGAGACAGAGTACGAGCCAGGGAGAGGCAGAGAGAGAAAGGGAGACACAGAACCTGAAGCAGGCTCCAGGCTCTGAGCTGTCAACACATAGCCCGATGCGGGGCTTGAACTCACGGACCGTGAGAACATGACCTCAGCCGAAGTCAGACACTTAACTGACTGAACCACCCAGGTGCCCTGAAAAATTATTAAAAAAAATTTTTTTTAACGTTTATTTATTTTTGAGACAGAGAGAGACAGAGCATGAATGGGGGAGGGGCAGAGAGAGAGGGAGACACATAATCCGAAACAGGCTCCAGGCTCTGAGCGGTCAGCACAGAGCCCGACGCGGGGCTCGAACCCATGGACCGCGAGATCATGACCTGAGCTGAAGTCAGACGCTTAACCGACTGAGACACCCAGGCGCCCCTGAAAAATTATTTTTAAACGTACGAAGCTCCATGTCAAAAATGTGGCCCATGGCCACTCTTGCCAGTTTTACTCAACACAATATTGGAAGTCCTAGCCAGAACAATTAGGCAAGGGGAAAAAAAATAAGTCACATCCAAATTGCAAAGGCAGAATAAAACTGTCACTATTTTCATATGACATGACATTATGTCTGAAAAACTCTAAAGATACCACTTAAAAACTGTCAGAACTAATAAATGAATTCAGCCAAATTGCAAGATACAAAATCAATATACAAAATCTGTTGTTTCTATACATTAATAATGAACTCTCAGATAAAGAAATTCCCCTTTTCAACTGCATCAAAAAGAATAAAGTGCCTAGAAATAAATTTCACCAAGGAGATGAAAGACCTGTATGAACCCTGAACACTATGACACCGATGAAAAAAATTGAAGAAGGCACAAATCAGTGGGAAGATATACTGTGCTCATGGACTGGAAGAATTAATAGTGTTAACATGTCCATACTAACCAAAGCAATTTACCGATTCAGTGCACTCCCTATCAAAATTCTGATGGATATTGTTTCCCCCACAGAAACAGAACAAACAATCCTAAAATTTGTGTGGAACCACAAGAGGCCCCAAATAGCCAAAGCAACCTTGAGAAGAAGAAAAGAAGAACAAAGCCGGAGGCATCATGTTCCCTTTCAAACTATATTACAAAGCTATAATAATGAAAACAGTAGGGTATTGGTATAAAAACAGACACATAGATCAATGGAACAGAATAGAGAGCTAAGAAACAGATCCGCAGATATGGTCCATTAATTTACAACACAGGAGTCAAGAATATACAATAGGGAGAGCACAGTCTCTTCAATAAATGGTGCTGGGAAAACTGGACAGCCACATGCAAAAAATGAAACAGGACCACTATCTTATACCATACACAAAATTAATCCAAAATGGATTAAAGACTTGAATGTAAGACCTGAAACTATAAAATTCCTAGAAGAAAAAATAGGTGGTACGGAAGCTCCATGAGATTAGTCTTGGCAATGAGTTTTTGGATTTGACACCAAGAACGAAGGCAACAAATCAAAAATAAACAAGTAGGACTACATCAAACTAAAAAGCTTCTACACAGCACAGGAAACCAGCAACAAAGTGAAAAGGCAACCTACCAAATGGGAGAAACTATTTGCAAATCATATATCTGAAGGGGTTAAGATCCAAAATATGTAAAGACCTCATACAATTTAATAGCAAAAAACCACAATTTGATTGAAAAATGGGCAGAGTATCTGGTTAGACACTTTTTCAAAGAAGACATACAGATGGGCAACAGGTACATGAAAAAGTACTCAACATCACTAATCATCAGGGAAATGCAAATCAAAACCGTGATGAAATATCACTTAATACCTGTTAGAATGGCTGTTTTTAAAAAGACAAGAGGTAACAAGTGTTAGCAAGGATATGGAGAAAAGGGAATCTTTATACACTTGTGGTGGGAATTTAAATTGGTACAGTCACTATGGACAAAGGTATGGTGGTTCCTCAGGAGCACCCGGGTGGCTCAGTTGGCTAAGTGTTTGACTTCGGCTCAGGTCATGATCTCATGATTTATGGGTTCGAGCCCGGCATCGTGCTCTGTGCTGACAGCTCAGAGTCTAGAGCCTGCTTTGGATTCGGTGTCTCCCTTTCTCTCTGCCCCACCCCTACTCATGCTCTGTCTCTGTCTCAAAAAGAAATAAACATTAAAAAAAGTTAAAAATAAAGATACTATATGATCCAGCAGTTCCACTTACGGGTATGTATTCAAAGGAAATGAAAACACTAGCTTGAACCCGTGTTCATCCCAGTTCACTGCAGCATTGTTTACAACAGCCGAGGCATGGAAGCAACCTAAGTGTCCATCAATAGATGAATAAAGAAAATGTGGCCTATAAAGTAGTGGAATATTACTCAACCATAGAAAAGAAGGACATTTTGCCATTTGTGACAACATAGATGGACCCTGACAGCATTATGCTAAGTGAAATAAGTCAGACAGAGGAAGATAAATACCATGTGATCTCACTTACCCGTGGAATCTAAAATAAACAACAGAACTCATAGATACGGAAAACAGGCAATTACCACAGGTGGGGAGCAGAGGGTGGGCAAGATGAGAGAAGGGGGTCAAAAGGAACACACTTCCAGTTGTAAAATAAATAAGTCACGGGGACGTAAGGTACAGCGTGATGACTATAGTTAATAGTACTGCATTGTATATTTCAGAGCTGCCAAAGGAGTAGACCTTAGATGGTTTTATCACAAGTAAAAAAAAATTTTTGTAACTATGTGTGGTAATGGATGCTAAGTAGATTGTGGTGATAATTTCACAATAATACAAATAGACAACATTACGTTAAACAGCTGAAACTGTTGTATTATATCTCAATTAAAAAATGTGGTCCAGAAATGAACAACGGACACGGTGAAGGTGCAGCCACTGTGGAAAACAGTATGTCCGTTCCTTAAAAAATCAAACATAGAATTACATAGGATCCAGCAGTGTCACTGCTGAATAAATACCCAAAAGGATTGAAAGCAGGGACTGAACCAGATATTTGTACGCTCATGTACATTGCAGCATTATTCACAATAGCTGAAAGACGGAAGCAATCCAAGCATCCATCGACGGATGAATGAATAAACAAAACGTGCTACAAATACGGAATATTATTCGGCCTTAAAAAGGAAGGAAATTCTGTAAAATAATTTTTTTAATGTTTATTTTTGAGAGAGCACAAGCCGGGGAAGGGCAAAGAGAGAGGGAGACACAGAATCCAAAGCAGGCTCCAGGCTCCCAGCTGTCAGCACAGAGCCTGATGTGGGGCTTGAACTCACGAACTGCGAGATCGTGACCTGAGCTGAAGTCAGACGCTTAACCGACTGAGCCACCCAGGCGCCCCAATAAAGGAAGGAAATTCTGACACGTGCCACAATATAGATGAACTTTGAAGACATTATGTTGAGTGAAATAAACCAGCCACAGAAGGATAAGTACTGTATGATTCCACTTACGTGAGGTGCCTGGAAGAGTCAAACTCAGAGGCAGAAAGCAGAATGGTGCTTAGCAGGGGGTGGGGAGAAGTGGGTAACGGAGTTGGTGGTAAGGGGGACGGAGCTTCAGTTGGGGAAGATGAAAAAGTTCTGGAGATGGATGGTGGTGATTGTTATGCAACATAGTGATGTACTTAATGTCACTGACCTGTATGTACATTTAAAAATGGTAGACATGAGGGGCGCCTGGGTGGCTCAGTCAGTTAAGCGTCCGACTTCAGCTCAGGTCACGACCTCACGGTCCGTGAGTTCGAGCCCCGCCTCGGGCTCTGGGCTGATGGCTCAGAGCCTGGAGCCTGCTTCCGGTTCTGTGTCTCGCTCTCTCTCTGCCCCTCCCCCATTCATGCTCTGTCTCTCTGTCTCAAAAATAAATAAACGTTAAAAAAATTAAAAAAAAAACAAATAAAAATGGTAGACATGATAAACACTATGCTATGTGCATCTCACCATAATAAAAGGAATCCATAGTGACAGTAATTTAGCACATCCAGGTTTCTGGCAGCAAGGACATGGCCTGGCTCTCAGATCTCCTCCAAGAACACATGGGGCACAATTCCCAGGGCACACAGGGGCTATATGAGGTGTCTTGATCCTTCTGACAGGGACTTCCTTAACATTCTCCAAGTGAACATTCTTACGGTTCTAAAATAAACACAGGGAGAAAAGTCAGCAAAGTCTATAGTTCTTTCAAACTAAAGACCAAGTTGGCCTGGTTACTCTGCTGAAGATAGTAACTAACACACACGATCCAAGTCAGATTCCTCAGATGTATGCATTACAGGGCACAAATACAATTTAGCGCAGGGAAATGCTGAATAATGGTTACCTTCTAGGATCTACAGCAGAATTTTCCGAAGTATATTCGGTGGCCGGGGTTATAGCTCAGGGGCAGAGCATCTGAATGCAAAGTATATTCTGTGGGATATTCTTAGATGTTACATGAAAAAGAGAATTCTATTATCAAATACATTTTGGAAATTCTGGATTAAACCAGGGTAAACAGCTTCCTTACCGCAGGATTCTCAGAACCGTTAACGTGCTAGCGTGTCACACGGATCTCCAAGGAAAGAGGCTTGGAAGATACTTACACAAGTGTTTGCCAAATGGATATCGACCACATGATGCTTTTTCATGATCATGTGAGGGGCTGATGTTCTCACAAACACACTTTGGAAAACTTTCATTTAGAGAACAGTAATAAAATAGAAGATGAATATAGACTAGGCCAAGGGTCAGCAGTCTAGCCCTTGGGCCTAATCCTCCCAGCGGCATATTTTTTCAGAGCAAAGGATGGTTTTTACATGTTCAAATGGTTACATTTTAAATAGTTATGTAAGTTCTTGCATAACGTTCTAGTTTTGACTCTTGCCTCCCAAAGCCTGAAATATTTACTATGTAACTCTTTGAGAAAAAGTGCTAACTCCTGTCCCAGGCGATGAAAATATCTGAAGACTGTTAATTCTTTTTACTTTTTCTAGAAACAATGATAATTATGATGCGTTATTAGAAGTGCCTGCTATGTGCTAGGCATACACTGTTTCCATTAATCTTCACAACTGTGTGAGATTATTGTCCCCATTTTACAGATAAGGATGCTAAGTATCAGAAAGACAAAGTGTATATCCCAGCCAGAATTCAAAACCAGGTCTGTTTAACCCCAAAGGCCATAATGGTTGCTTTGTCAGTGTTTTGCAAAGTGGGGTCCACACAGCCCAGGAGGTGGATGGGGCAAGTCACTGGAGCGTAGCTGAATTCGAAACACTTGTTTTCTGCCTGTGTCTCCTGTGTTTTTCCTTCCTGTGTGTGTCGTCTACTACTCACACAGAAAACTTTACCTCTGACATTTCTGGTCACCAAATGTATGTTCCCCGCCCCAAGCAATTCCCTGCAACATCAGCTGGGTGTCCTATCACTTGATTTTAACACTACCTACCTGGAGACAGTATCAGATACCCCAGGTTAAGGGTTCAGTCCCACAAGACTGCCCCACCCCCACCTCAAATGCTAACTGTGTTAGGTCCCCAGGGTACCTACAACTTCTGTCTGATTTGTCTGCAAACTGGAGGTTCCCATGACCCCCTCCTCAGGTTCAATCAATTTGCTAGAGAGGCTCACAGAACTCAGGGAAACACTTACATTTACCAGTTTATTAAAGGATATGATGAAGGATATAAATGAACAGCCAGATGGAAGAGATCTACATAGTGAGGTCTGGTAGGGTCCTGAGTGCAGGAGCTTCTGTCCTTGTGGAATTAGGGTGCGTTACCCTCTGGGTGTGGATGTGTTTGCCGATTTTGAAGTCTTGGAGCCCCATACTACTGGGATTTCTGTGGAGTCTTCATCACGTAGGCACATTGATCATTAGCCCCATTTTCAGCCCCTCTCCTCTCTCAAGAGAAAGGGGATGCGCTGAAAATGCCAAGTTTCTAATCACGGCTTGGTCTTTCTGGTGACCACTCCCCTTCCGGAGCCATCCAGGAGCTCACCCAGAAGAACCTTATTAGAACCAGAGCTATGCCTCCCACCTGGGAGATCACAAGGGTTTCAGGAGCTCTGTTTCGGGAACCTGGGATCAAAGACCAACTATTAGAACAAACATGTTCCCTGTACTCTTATTCAGGCAATTTACAAGGGTTTTAGGAGCTCTCTGTGGGAACTTGGGGCAGAGACCAATATAAATCTCTTATTATCTCACAATAGTGAGAAACTATGTCTTTTAATTATATATATTTTTAGCTCATCCTTCACTTTCAATTTTACATACGTATTTTATTATAATATAAAAACTGCTATAACAAATCAGCTAAAATTAACTTCGTCAGTAGCCAATAGGGTACTATTTAATGTTTATTTTCTTTTGACAGAGAGAGGGAGGGAGTGGAGGATGGGCACAGAGACCGGGAGACAGAGAATCCCAAGCAGGCTCCATACGGTCAGAGCAAAGCCCGACATGGGGCTCTATCCCATGAACTGTGAGATCGTGACCTGAGCGGAAGCCAAGGATTGAACGCTTAACCAACTGAGCCACCCAAGGCGCCCCTATAGGTGGTTTTTAAGGAGCCTAACATATAACTTGCCTTTCTCCACACCTGAATTTAGAATTGAGGGAGACAGAAGGACCCGGGAATTGGAAAACAAAATGTCAGTTTTCTTCTTGAGACAGCCATGGGAGAATCTGGCTTAGGTGAGATGGGCAGCAGTCATGGGTTTCCTATGCCTGGGTCCTAGAATTAGATGTGCTCCTGGAAAAGCACAGAACTTCTTTTGTGGGGGCTCCTTTTACCACTAAGCCTCCCACTGTCTGGGGCCAGCTGGAAGGGGTGCTCCCTGAAGATATCTGACTCCACACAGGAGAGAAGGAGGAGTGTGCTATGCCCTACAGAACTGCTACCCTAGATATCAATCATCTAGAGAATGTCCTCTTCTTGTCTAGGGAGAAAGAAAGCTGGAGTGTTGATTGAGTGAAGCTTCTTTTTTTTTTTTTTTTAATTTTTAACGTTTATTTATTTTTGAGGGAGAGAGAGAGAGTGGGGGGGGAGGAGCAGAGAGAGAGCGAGACATGGAATCCAAAGCAGACCTCAGGCTCCGAGCTGTCAGCACAGAGCCCGGTGTGGGGTTTGAACTCACAGTGAGATCATGATCTGAGCCGAAGCCGGATGCTTAACTGACTGAGCCACCCAGGCGCCCCTCTAGTGAAGCTCCCTTTAAGTGGAAGGGAATACCAAGCCTGGAGTGGAAGAATTTGCTACCTTAAAAGACAGTCCGTGATATATTCATTTCATAAAACATATATAAATATATGCCACACACATGCTAAAATTTTTTATTGATTATACTCAGTGAAAACTGATGATGACTATTGTAAGCTACACTCTACACGTGTGGCCAATTTTCATGCAGTTAAAAGGAAGCCAGAGGACATAGTGAATTGTAGGATCTGGGCCCCGAGTCTTAAGAGGAGGTGAATCTAGACTTTATTAACTTGACTTAGAATGCTCTGAATACTGCTATTAACTTAAAGTTATCTCTAAAGGAGATTTTGGTTATGAGGGAGAACACAAACTACATTCCTGAAGGCTATTTTCTGAACAGTTTCCTACATGGGGCAATTTCACTGTGGAGAAGCCCATTCAGATTGCTTCGGGTTAGACCAATAGCCAATAAGAAACCTCCACGTTCACGAGCAGCTCCCCATTCAAGGAAGTATTTTGTACTGGTGATGCTGTGTATGTCAGCATTGAGGACTGGGTTGCGGTGCGGGGCAGAGTCACGGCTGGAGTCAGGGTGACGAATCAGCTAAGAATGGTGGTTCAGACAGAATTCAAGGGAGAGTTGAACTGCAAACTTTGACATTTTCCAGAGTTTATTGCATGAAACCAAGCTCCTGCTAGATGCCCTGTGAATGGTTTCACTGTCAAGTCCATTTGAGGGACCCACTATAAATAACCCCCTCTCAGCCGTTCACACTGCATGTTATTATATGAGGCTTTGAGACATCCTGTAATAAGGGAGCTATTTAACTTTACTTAACCCAGTGTTTCTCAAGTTTCCCCATCAGTGTCTTATTTCAGGATATCTATTAACATTTGTTCTGGAAAACACTTTGAAAAATGCTGAATGGAGGGATTACAAATTTGGAAGCTGCGATGGTTTATTAAATTCACGGGCTTTGGAGCTAGATATTGGATAGTTCATCCTCTTACTAGCTGTGACCACAGATAAACTTAATCTCTCAGACTATTAATTTCCATCCATAAAATAGGCATAGCAATTCCTACCCAGAAGAACGGTAGCGGAGGCTTAAGAGATAATATCTGTAAGGTGCCCAGCCAACAGCATGTTCTCAACAAAAGTTAGACCTTTGCCCTTAATTACAGAGTTAGGTTTAGGGAAGAGAGAGTATTCCTTGAACAAGATTTTGAATCCAGGGAATAGTTATATCAGGATGAGATAGGTGCTTTGATTAGCATGCGGGAGGGGGCATAGTATGGCATGAGAGAGTCAGCTTTAGGACGAGACAGCACACACTAGCTATGTGAGACTTTGGTCCCATGCCTTCACATATAAAATGCGGACATCTACCTTCTAGAGCATTTTGAGGATGAAATCAAAGTGCATGTAGTGTATCCCACAGGCCTGGACCACAGTAAATGCTCAGAAAAATAAGGGTGACATTGCTAATAATAGTGTATGGAGCACCATTTGCAACACTTAGATTACGCCAGGCAATGTGCTGAGTCTGGCCATTTCTCAAAAGCGGAGCATGCAGACCATTTCCTCACAATGTACTTTTAAAGGATGCAGTTTCTTGCTGATTCTGACTTTCAGGGGATGCAGCCCAGGGGGTGATTGGGAGGCATGGGTTGCAAGATGGTGAGGAATCACACCTGGACCAGATGGATACTAACTAGAGAAATGATGGACGTTAAACACCTTGGATTCGGAGAAGAGTGGCCGCATGACCTGGGTCTTAGACACACAGCTTTACCATGACCCCTTAGAGGAAGGAGAGTGTGTGCAGGTGTGTGGGTGCAGGTGTTTTGTGCAAGCTGGGTCATGTTTGGCCTGGCACTTCTTAAACAGTATAAAGGGAATGGCGAATATACCAGTTCCAACTGAGTCCTGAGGGCAATGGGGTAAGAACCCCTTCCCCCCCCCCCCCCCCCCGCCCCCCGAGAGAGTCAGCCAGGTTTGGTTCCTGACCATGGTCCAATCCCATCCCATCAGGGTCAGGTGCCCCTGCATGCCTGCTCCAGGAATCCCATGCCCTTATCACTTGTATTCTTACGAACAACCACAATTAGTTTGGAAGATTTGGGAGAAAATGCTCCCAAGGGGGGGAGGGGGCTGAAGCACATGATTTTTTTTTTTTTTTTAATGGGAACAGAGACTAATACACAAAGGACCATTATCCTTAAGCAAGGTCCAGAAGGTAATTGCATTCTTTGAAATCTTTCATCCAAGGGAGGGTGAATATCAAATGTAAATTTCCCCTTTTGATGTTTTCTGTTCAGGGACTCTGTTGGTTCTCTTCTCTCCCTAGGAAGGTGGGTGGTGGTGTCATTTTGTTTAATGATTCACCTGAGGCCAAGGAGGCTGGGGGTAGGTTTGGCCTTGCCTGTGCCCTTGGGAAGGTGATAACCGTCAGACAATGCCCTCCCTCTCCCCAGAGCAGATGGCTTGGGCAGTCCCCACAGCCCAAGCGTGGCTGCCCCTCCCCTCCACCCCACACTCTTGCCCATGGGTAGGCAACACCAGCAAGAGGTTCAAGGCACCTTGGATGTGCTAAATTTTCCACCCTTAGGCACAGAGCTGAGGATATGTGGGAGATACCCAGTGAACACAAGGATGTTTTCCCTTAATTTCTGGACATTGTGATTCAAAGAATCAAGATGAACTAGGAGGCTGACAGAGAAGTCCCCCCTCTTGGCCAAACAGCTCACAGGCTTCTGTTCTTTGACTCCCCAAACTCAAGCCCAAAATGCCAGGGCACGAAGCTATGTAGTTCTTCTTTAGCCAAATAAAATTCATAGACACTGCATCTTCACAATGAAGCTTGAAACCAGTCAAGCACTTTTTTATTAAAAAAAAAAAAAAAAGAAAAAAGAAAAAAAAAGTCTAATGGTATATAGTCTATACATGCTACAGCTAAGTGTTCACTACCCTCCCCCCCTCACATTACATATCCTCGTGTATTTGTGTGTGTGTGTTAAAAGGAAACAAAAACCACCACCAGAATTCGTCAGTTTGCCAAGAGGGTATGAGGAGTGCTGTGACATTCAGGGATCTCCAGTGTCACTCCGTGAGCAGACAGGAGGCGGTGGGGCAGGGTGGTCAGAGCTCCCCTGTTCCTGGAGGGATGTGAGAGATGGCCTAGTTGTTGGTGGCGCTCGGAAGCAAGAAATGCGGGGATCGCTAAGGTGACCATAGTTTATCATCTCCCCTGGACGAGTGAAAGGGGCACTATTAACAGCTACATGGGCACAAAGGCATAGACAGGCACGCACTGGAATAAAATACGGACACCTCAGCTGTGTTAGAATTGCTTATTGCTGTAACAAGCCTGGTGGGGGCACCTCCTTTTGTACGTTTATAGAAGACCTAGAAGTGAAGGCTACTGGCTGTAGCACTGGGTTTGGCCTCTTCAAGGATAACAGCAGTTGAGTCACTGAGAGGCCTAATTTGGAGGAGGGATGCAGACAGGAAGGAAGAGGGAAACGCTGAAGCGTGATGAGGGTGTGGATAGCTTGGCAGGGTAGCACCAGAAACCAGACATTACCCTACGAAGCTGGACGTTCAAGTCTGTGGGAAAGGTCCTCAGCAGGTGGTCCATGAGCAGGTGAGGACCACGGAGCCTTCTGGGTTTTTGCTCTGCAGTGCTGGGACTGGTCCATCTGGGACCCTGGCTGTGGTCCGTCTCAATGTCAGAACCTCAGCCAAGTTAGGAGCAATTCCTCCAGGCGAACAGAGGGCATCCTACACCCTCAGGCCTCAGTGTGACCCAATTTCCCACTCCTCCAGGCCACAGAGTTTGACATTAGGTAATCTTTGGTCTATGGTGTGGTGTGGCTGGTTTGCAGCAGAAGCCTGGACAACCAAGGGGGAGGGATAGGACTGCAGTGCAGGGCTCAGGCTGTCCCATACCCACTGACGCAGTCCAAAGAGAAGGGCGAGACCTCCCAGGGAGCAGCCTGACCCAACACTTAAGAGACTTGGGCACAATGAAAGGATGGCAGCCAAGCCCCGAATGTTCCTGTTCCTGATGATGTCGAATTACCAGCTACTTGAAGGCAGGAGTGACTTCTTGATCCCACACAGTGCTTTGTACTTGATAGAGGCTGTAAAAATACTACACAGTGCGTCCCTCAGCCTAAGGACCATCCAGATCCTGGGGAGATATGGCGCCTGCCCTTTCACGAGGCAAGTTTGTTTTCCTACGTTTCGCCTGGTAGTGGGATCCTCGGTGGGCTCAGAAATGTCTTAAGGCCAAGAACTTTGCCTAAGAGATTGGTTACATGGGAAGGCCTTGTGGTGGAGGCTTAAGATGATTGATTAATGGGAGCTCACGTGGGCTCCAGCAATTTTCAGCGGGGTAGGGCGTTAACAGTGGTCCAAGCGAGTGCCCAGCTCCCCCGTCTCAGCCTGGGACAGTGACATAAACCCACCAAATGGCAGAGATTTTTTGCAAAGGCCTAGTCTGCCAAGTGGTGATCCTACAACTCAGATTTTCCAGAGAGTTGGTGGCACTGTAAGCTGTGGTTTGGTCGTAGGACGTAGGCTGAAACAGTCATCACGAGGAACGAAGCAGGGGTGAGAAAAGAAAAGAAAACAAAACGCACCTCCGCCTGCCTTTGGCCTGTGGCCTACTGCTCCGTGTGATCACGAGGTGAGGGGAGGAGAAACCGAAATTATGAGCGAGGGTGACCCGCTTCACGCACATTTCATTGCCATTGGCAGAGGAAAAGTCCCGGGACCTGGGGAGAGAGCACCCGTGGACGCGAGTCTCAACTCGATCACAACTTGAATGAAAACTGGGCACGTGGCTTCACCCTGTGAACCTCAACTTTCTCTCCACTGCTCAGGGCTGATCCTATGCCCTCACAGGGCTGTCGTGAGGGTTAAGTTAAAGGAAGGAGTTTAAGCACCAGTGACCTGTCCTGAGCGTGGCACGGGAGTTTTAACTGTGGTCTTGGGCATTTTTCTGTGGGCATCACCTCAGGGGAGTTTTGCATAGGCTTCACCAATTGCTCGCAGAATGGTGGCCACCGGGCTGAATGCTGTAAACCTAAGTTCCCGAGCAAGGACAGCTAGGGAGAGCCACAGGGCCATCAAGACCCCCTACTTCCAGTTGCCTGAGGAAGGGCCCACCACTGTGGCAAACGGAGCCGGCCCGAGAGAGGAGTCCTCAGGCCCTAGACGTGTCCTGAGCAAAGAACGGTGAACAGAGAGGAATGTGGTTTCAGTACCTTCGGTTCGCGTCAGAATAATACTAATAACAAAAAAGCAAATTCTTTCATTTGCAGGACCACTTCTGCCCACAGGGAGGTGGAACCAGTCTGTTCCCGCCCAGCGGACCTTCGGGAGGAGGGAGCGGAGCCAAAGATAACCCCTTCAGTGGAATCAGCAAACAAAAGCCAGAGCTCTTAGAGTCGGGCTTGGAGCCACATGTATCCTGGTGTACCCAGTGCCTAGCACGTGGTAGGCACTCACAAAATACTTGGAAAGGTCAACGGAAGCAGAAGTGAATCAGCAAAAAAGAGACCGAGTTCTGTCTTTGGAAATGTGGTCGAATCCTGCATAACAGCTTCATAAAAGCTGTTTAAGCCAAAGTGGGTCAAAAACTCTGAAAACCATGCTACGGGCTCGCTCCCTTCCAAATGAGGGGATGTCAAAGATGTGGGTGGCCCTCTCCCGGCTCCCCCTTCCCCTGACTACTGTCCTTCCCCACGGTTCTGGGCAGAGGGCCAGGGGGCAAGTGGGCACCGCCAGAAGCACCCCGGGGCCCTGCCCGGGGTCCACGGACCGACTGAAGGAAGGAATAAAGACGCTACTGTGACTCAGGATGCTCCTTCTCCCATAGAAGCATCCAGAGCCCACATGGCAGTGCGGGCAGCGGAGAGCAGAAGAGGGCTGTTTGCACAGAAGTCTTTGGCACTGCAGGGGGACAGTGGGCGTCCCTGGGAAAGCTGGCCCTGTGGTCCCCAAAGCATCACAGCAGACGATCACTGAATTGGAGATTGCCGAGCTGGATCCTCTTCTGCAGGGTAGGGTGGGTAGCTGCGCCTCCGTGAAGCATATCTGTCCAAATGGGTGGAAGTGAGATGACAGAGAGGGAGAGTGCATGCAAAAAAAAAAAAAAAAAAAAAAAAAAAAAAAAGAAAGAAAAATTGCTCTGTGAATGCCAGAGAGGAGCAGGAAGCAGCAGCAGAGACGGCCGGGAGGCGTCTGCCTGTGGAGATGCAGCTGCTGGCCCCTGAGCCACCAGGGCCCCTCAAGGCTGGCACTTGAGACCATCTGAGCTCCCTTGGCTCCACGAGCTTTATCCCCCAGAGCAGGCAGCAGCACAGGAGGAGGAAACAGGGCCCTGTGGCAGCCGCCAGAGCCCTGGGCATCCCCGCGTTGCCGAGGAGTAGCTGTCCACGGTGTAGGGCAGCCTTCGGCGCAAGCTGTGATGGGTTGGAGGCGTGGTGGGTGTGGGAGCAGCTACTGGTGCCCACACCACGAGGAAGCCCTTGGCCACCTGCTCCTGACACTGTTAGCTTCTTCCTTTCCCCTGCCTGGTTAGCCTCTTACTGGGGGGAAGGGCACCGGCACCGAAGTCACACTAGCTCGATTCAAGTCCTCGTTCTTCTTCTGCCCAGCTCGTGTGCCCCTGGGCACACTGAGTCTGAGGTTCTTCGTCCGTAAAACAGGTATACTACAAGAGAGGGTTGATGTGAGGGTTAAAACATGAATGTAAAGTGCCAAGTACAGAGTCTGGCACCTACTAGCTACTCACAAGGGGCATGGATTGTGATTAGCTCCTTTCAAACCAACTTTGAGATTCTTGCTCTATGGAGACAAAGTGAAATGCCCCATGGTGGGGCGGGGATTCCTATTTAAAAAGCCCTGCTGTGGGAAAGTGAAGCGTGCTGGGGCTGGGACCATGCCCTCAGGATCAGTCAGGGTCCCAAGACAGAAGATGGGAGGCAGAATGGCTCAGCAGACCTTGAGGTCCACTCCTGGGACAGCTGCATCTGGTCAAACCTGAGAGGCTCCCGGGCCCCGAGCCTCGAGGAGGACATCTCCTTGGGATTGGCAATGGAGCCAACTTCCAGGGGATGGAGTTCTTTCTGGTACCAGGCATTTTGGAAACTGAGTAAATAAAGTCACTGGGATTTTAGAAACACGGAGAAGTTGGGGGCCAGCCATCACGGACTGGGTGGGGTGCCAGCAATGAGAGACCCTTTCTGCAGTTTCCAGATCATGGGTTCTGGTCTTGGAGGCGTCGGAGAGTCACGGTCCCGCTGCTAGGTGGCCTACACAGGGTGGCAATGCCACCGGCCTTAAGGCAGGGATGCTGGCTTGGAGAGGGAGCAGGGGGTGTGGCCTCTGACCCTCTGAGCCTCCAGGGAATGCTGTGATGGGAGGGAAGAAACCACAGTACTCCAGAGCCCTCCTTCCTTTGAAGCTGCATGAAGGTTGATAAATTAAGAGGCATTTTAAATATGTGGGTAAAGCCAGCAGGGATGCACGGGACCGCCACACAGGGAAGGAGGTGGCTACGGCTTCTTTCTGAGATAGTTGGAAGGAATCCACCCTTCCCAGGAAGGGGCCCCGCTCAGGACCTGGCAGAACCACCAGCCACTGCTGTTCTTTTCCCGGACCTCGAACACCGTCCCCTCCTGGAAGCTGCTGGTATCTTCGTCTCCTTCAAAGTTGGCCACAGCCACATATAAAGAGTCCTTCGGGCCATCCGCATTGGGGAAGGGGGTTGCGGCTACTTTCTCCCTGTTTTCTCCGATCTTGCCCGCCATCCGTGGTCCCGGACCACCTTTGCCTCTCATGTCATCTTGGCCACCTGAGGAATTGGAAAGGAAAGGTTTGGCTTTAGGAGGGACCAGCAGGGCCCGGCCTGGGGCAGGAGCTGTCTTGCCTTCATTGGCTTCCCGTTGTGGTCCTCTGACCTCTGGGAGGGGCCTGGAGGATGAGGTGGTTTTCTTGGGGGGCGGTGGTCTGCGGGGCAGGACCACGGGTCTCTGCGGGGAAGCCTCCTGCAGTGGGGCGGGCACACTCTTAGGCACAGGATCTGCGGTCTTGGCTGGCCTCGGAGGGGCTCTGCAGGACATCTCCTTTGGGCTGAGCCCATCCTGTTTGGCCGTCCTGTCCTGGGTGCGGCCAGGCCCGTCGCCTGGTAGGAAGCCCCGGCTGAAGGCTGCATCTTGGCCCCCAGCAGGCTGGTGACCGCTCTCTCCATCTAGTAGGGGTTTCTCTTGGGACTTGGCAGGCCTCAGCTTGCTCCTGAGGTTGCAGATGTCTACTTGGTCTTCGCCCTGAGGTGGCTCTGTCCTGGGGGAAGGAGTTGGTTTGGGCCTAACCTGAGGTTTGGACTTCAAGAAGGGATTCTGGGGAACAACTTCCGGCTTCTCCTCTGGTGGCTCAGCTTTGGGTCTGGAGATGGGTCGGAGGTTGGGCTTCTTCACTTCCTTGGCCAAGACCTTGTGGCCACACTCCAGCCCCATCTCGTTTTTCAGCTGGAACAACTTGCTTTTGTCAGGTTTGGGCTCTGGTCTCCTGCTGTCTCGGGACGGGGGGGTGTGTTTGGCTGGAATCATGGGCAAAATCATGCCCGGAGGCTTGGGTGAGGAGCCCCGGAGCTGTTCCATCCTCTGCCGCCCCCTCTCCTGCAGCTCCCCTTCCGACTTGACGATGGATTCTTTCCGGGGAGGGAGGCTGGGCTTCTCCTCCAGGTCGGGGCTTGAGATCTCTTCGTAGCCTGCACACGAGGACATGTCGGAAGACGCCTTCCTCAGGACCTCCTTGCCGCCCTTCCAGTCTTTGGACCACGGCATCCCGGAGTCCGCGGTACCATGTGGCGCGTCGGGCAGGGGCCGGGAGGGGCCGACGGCTTCACTGCCCGTGTTGTTCTCCGCTGCTGCTGCATCCCCCAGACGGAGCTGGGTCACCTCGTTGGGCAAGGGAGCCAGGAAGTTGGGTCTTGAGGCATTGCTTGTCTTCTTATACTTGTCAATGAAGGTGGCTGGGGCCCACCCTTCCTTATCTTCGATCTGAATGTACCACCAGCCACTCAAGTTCTTCTCGATCACCTGGAGGGGAAGACAGAGGAGAGCACTTAGTAGGGATGGTCTCAGGGCCAGTGGACCAGAACAGTCTGGGAGAACCCACATGTGACTGGATTCTGGAAGCAAGGACTTTTCACCCAGCAGATCCCCAGACAACGGCTGCAGTGGACCATCTATGGAGACCTTACTGTGGGTCAGAAACATCTTACATGGGGGTAGGTTCTGGTCTAATCTTGGATATCCCCCAAAGCAGTCCTGGAGACATGGACTTGGGTACAAGTAATTAATCTGAGAGGTGATTTCAGGAGGTGCAAGTGAGAAAGTGGGACAAGAGAGCCAATTATGAGTATGTTATTGTTTCGGGCCACGGGGGCTTAATCTGCCAGGACCCTTTGAGACCATGCAGAACTCATCCCAACTTAGGGGGTGGGGACATTTATCTCCTGATTCCTAGTCCCTGCCCCCCCCACCTCCCCGGGGTATTAATCCCCTGGCCTCTCTGGGTGGTGCCCTAATGGGGGTGTAGGAGATGGGAGGCTGTCATATTCAGGGACCTGTGTGCGGCTGCAGGAGGGTCGGGCTGCAGGACAGGCCACCGGAAGTGTCTGCTCCAATTCCACACTCAGCTCATCTTTAGACAGAGGGGAACCTCTGCTGATGAAGGTAAAAGAAACTTTTATCTCCTCTCCTTCTCCCTCTGGGACAGACACCATGGGTGGAATCACCCATGGTACTTAAGATCTTATGTTTCCTGTCTCCTTTTTGTTCAGTATCATATGGCTGAATTGACTAGAAGGTGTGTATGTTGCATGTTATGGGCTGAAGTGTGCTCTCTCCAAATTCATAGGTTGAAGCCCCAGCTCCCATGTCTTAGAATGTGACTGCATGTGGAGGTAGAACCTTCTAAGAGGTAATTAAGTTAAAATGAGGTCATATGGGTGGGCCTTGATCTAACATGACTGGTGTGCTTATAAGAGGAGATTAGGACACAGAGAACACACAGACCACGTGTGAACACAGTTAAGAAAACAGCGGTCTCTAAGCCAGGGCGAGAGGCCTAGCAAGAGACCAAATCTGCTAAACCTTTGATCTTGGACTTTCAGCCTCCAAAACTGTGAGGAAATAAACCTCTGTTGTTTAAACCACCCAGCCTGTGACATTTCGTGGCAGCAGACTGAGCAAACCAATACTCTGCAGTTCCCTGGCAGGCCCCCTCCACAGGAGACCTGATTAATGCTTGCAACCGCTGTGTGAGATGGGGATTATCACCCCATTTTACAGATGCAGAACTGAGCCTCGGGACAACTGAGGGACTTGCAGAGGGTCTTGCGGAAAGCTAACGGAGGAAGCGGGAGCCAAAGGCAGGTGTGTGGGTTCCAGAGCTGGAGCCTTTACCACTACGCGACCATGGCCGCCAGGAAAGGGGACCTGCCTGGGGAGGAGCTGTATTCGAGGTGAGAAAGTGCTGGGGGCAGAGAGGGCCACGGGTGCGGTCCTGCCACCACACTCCTCCGCCCAGCCTAGCGCAGGAGGCAGAGGCCGGGCTCTGAAGCCCGCGGTGTGGGTTCCAGTTCTGGCTCCACCTTTTATCGCCTGCGTGGCCCCGCACAAGCCGCATGCTTGAGATTCCACAGCGTGAGATGGAGGACGGTGGCGAGAACAAGTACACCCCTTACAGGATTTTCAGGAGGACTGCATAAGCGAATGCACACAGTGGCCCTTGGTCAATGCCGAAAGGTAAATGTTTCCTATTATTAAATTACAGTGGAGATCACTGACAAGGCAGGATGCATGTGACAAGTGTGTATTTAACGAGCCCTGCTGGTCTCCCAGAAAGGGTATTGATACAGGCAAGCCCTTTGCGTGAGGGTGACCAGCATCTCCCCGACACCCAGTGGCTCTGGTAATAATTAAAGGTGACTCTGGGCATACAAGTCACTGTCGGCACACCCACGAATTCAACCACTCCAAGTGTGTACATGAGAAAATGAAAACAGGACGATAATCGCGGCGAAACACATCAATGAGGATTTGCTAAGCTTACGCTCTATGCAAAGTCCTACGGCAGAAGCACTCAACATGTGTGTTCTTGATCACAACTTACGGGAGTTTTCATTTACCAGAGGGAGGCCGAGAGCTATCGTGAATAAAAGCCAATGCCAAATCACAAGAATGAAGGGGAAGGAAAAAACCTGGGCTTTAACGCCAGAGACGCCTGGGTTCAAATCCCAGCTCCACTTACTAGCAATACAACCTTGGGCAGTGGACCTAACCTCTCTTTGTCTCAGGTGCATCTGTAGACTAGGCTGAAGATATCGACCTCTTGGGACTTCTGTGAAGACTGTTATCGAGGGCGTAAGGTCCCCGGCACAGAGAGGTGCCTCTATCATCATCAGCAGCAGCAGCAGCAGCCGCCGCCGCACATGTTTTGAACATACACAGACCAGGCAGGCAAGTAAGGTGATCCTGGGCATCGTGTTGGAACACTGTGGCTCCATTAACGAAATCTGAAGGCTAAGAGGAGATTGAAATGAGCCAGGAAGCAAAGTGGGGAAGAAAGTAGAGGATACAGAACTGCTCAGGAGAAGAGAATACTTGGGTAAGCCAAAAGCTTTAGTGGCTTCCCACCGGAGGCCCCCAGGCTACCACTGGCAGAGCCGTATGCTGACATCATGGAACAACGAGCAGTTAAGTTTCAAGGTTGGGTTATGTCTGTGTTTTCTGGAAAAGAATGTCGGGTATGTGAGCTTTTAAAATGGATCAGCTTTAGCAAAGAGAGACAGGATAAAGGCCAGAAATAAAAAAGGGGACTGGTTCTAGTTGAAGTGGGGGGTGGAGACTGGCGGGAGGCACCCCAACACCCCCAGGAAACTCCAGGGATCCATGAGCTCCCGGCTGCACGCAGAGTCAGCCCTCAGCTTTGGCGCATGGTCCACGACATCCTGAGCTGCGCTTGGCTGATTTCAGAACATTCTGAGCCAGGTAGCGGTGGTGCCTGTCGGCAAATATTGTTTGCCGACATGCTTGAACAACGGTGTGTGTGTGTGTGTGTGTGTGTGTGTGTGTGTGTGTGTACAAAATGCTGGAAACTTATTGTCTTGAAGGAGAAGGTGGTTTTATCATATTTTTCAGCACTCCGAGGAAAAGAAAACCAAACCTTTATACTATGCAAGTTGGATTTCTGGTTTCGAGAGGAGGGTGAATAGCAGCTTCCCCTCGATGCGAAAAAGCCAGGGAAATAAATGAATACAAAGCCAAGCTCAGAAGGAGGAAGGGGAGAAGTTAGCGGACCAGGAATTGTGAGGACTCACAGATGGACAGAGGCAGCAGAGGGAGGCTGTGGCCCAGGGCTGCTGCAGGGGTACCTGCCACCAAAGGTGGAGCAGGGCTGAGGTCTGCCAGACTTCAAGGTGGGGGAGCCTGGGAACAGGGTGCCCAGGAGCAAGCAACAGGGGATTAACTGAGATACCAGAGCAGAAGCAGCCAGGCTGGTTGATTCCTCACAGCCCTTCTTGCCATTCTTTTAGGGCAGGCAGAGTAAAGAAGGTGATTGCTCATAAGTGGAAACAGGGAATGTGAGAGCTTGGGTCAGAGAGACCCCACACTATTCAGTGGCTGGCTTGGAAGTCTCCAACCTAGCGCTGGAACTGGTGGGAGCTGACCAGCACTTTGTGTACAAGCCCCCTCTGGACTGTCTGACTGCTGCCTCTTCTTGCACAGCCCAAGGCAAGTACTAACACCATGAGAAGAACGGAAATAAACCAACAGCACTGCAAAGGATATACGGCTGAGAAAAGAGATAATGGACTATAACAGTAGGACCTTAAATTCAACATATTTAATATTCTCAGAGCATGACGGAAGGGCATCAAATTTGCGAAAGAACAGGCTCTGCTGAAACAAGAACAGGCACCCAGGAAAAAGAATCATTACTGCACTCTCAGAAATGAAAATAATTGTGGAAATAAAACCAGCAACAGACTGAACTGTTAAACAGCAAATGAATGAACTAGAAGATGAGGCACAATGCTGGGGCACCTGGGTGGCTCAGTCGGTTGGGCAACCGACTTTGGCTCAGGTCATGATCTCCTGGTTGATGAGTTCGAACCCCACATCGGGCTCTGTGCTGACAGCTCAGAGCCTGGAGCCTGCTTCAGATTCTAGGTCTCCTTCTCTCTCTGCCCCACCCCCTGCTTGCACTCTGTCTCTCTCTGTCTCTCAAAAATAAATAAACGTTAAAAAAAAAAAAAAAAGATGAGGCCCAATGCTCCAAGAAGGCAGCACCAAGGGACAAAGATGGAAACGTGAAGAAAAAGTCAGGAGACGTGGAGAACAGGGGCAGAAGGTCACAAAGCTGTTTAGTAACTATTCCAGGAGGAAAGAATAAAGAGGGTGAACGGAGGCACTATTTAAAAAAGTAAAAGTGGGGAACTCTCTAGGAAGATCTCGAGGCCTAGATCAAAAAGGCCCACCACAATGCTAAGCAGGTAAAAATAAAGAAAGTCACACCTAGACGCACTTTTGTGAAATCCAAGCATTTTAAAGATAACGAGCTCCTGCGAGAATCAGAGAAATGACAGATTTTGAACGAGAGAATAAGAATTAGGTAGGTAGTAGCTCGTGACCAGCAGCACTAGATGTGAGAAGAGAACAGAGTGATCTATGCAAAGTGCCAAGGGAAGGGAACTTTCAACTTGGATTACAAAACCCAGTCACTGAAGAAGAAGAAAACAACACTCATCTCTCATTATGTCAAGAAAGCATGTACAGAAGTGAGGGGCTTGCTCTCAGCTGAAGACTGAGATGGCCCAGATAAGCCATACAGGGTAGGGAAGGGAAACCAAAGTGAATCAGAGGAGGCTTCCTAGAGGATTTAAAGAATGAATTTGATTTTGAGATGCCAAGTTCAGTTCAAAAAATGGCCTTCAGTGCCTTTTGTTTGTTTGTTTACTTATTTATTTTGAGAGAGAGTGAGAGAGCACAAGGTGGGGAGAAGTAGAGAAAAAGAGGAAGAGAGAGAAAATCCTAAGCAGGCTCCACATGGTCAGCACAGAGCCTGATGCGGGGCTTGAACTCATCAACCTGGAGATCATGACCTGAGCTGAAGTCAGACGTTTAACCGACTGAGCCACCCAGGCCCTGAGTGCCTTCTATGAGAAGGCAGGTGAAGTGCTAGGAGCTGGGTTAAAGCAAGGTCAGTCCTGGCAGAGAGAGTAAGAGAACTGGAGAAGGGCCAGCTTGACCATTGGGGTTCGCAGAAAAGCTGTGGAAACAGGCTTTGGTCGGAGACGCAGCCTGGGGTGTGAAAAGATGCTAGGAAGAAGGCACATGTTTCATGTCGAATCGGATGTATAGGTTTTACAGCAGCAAAATGGGGAACTGGGCATAGAATGATCTTTTAGCACAAATCAAGATGCCTTGAGTTCTCTGTAGATATGAAGTTGGAAAGGCCAGAAAGGCCAAAAAAAAAAAAAAAAAAAAAAAAAAGGCAAGAGGAACAGCTATGAAGTCTTTTTAGAACTTTGTGGGTATTTCTGCTTTCCCCTTAGTCTGTCTACCTAGACTGGGATTTGCATTTTATAAAATTAGCTGGAGAGACTTTAGCTCTCTGCAGATAGCCCTCCCTCAATGGGCTGAAAGACATTTGGTTGAGGATGACTTTCTGGAGATGCCTGGGAAGAATCGGTGGTGGAGAGGCCCAGGACGCAGCACCTTTGGGAGCCACCTTCTGCTGAGCTGCCTGGGCAGCTGCCCCAGGGCATGAGGGGAAAGAGAGAGAGAGGCAGGAAGTGTCAGAGTGGGAGGGAACCAGCAGGTGCTTTGCAGATCTCTTAGAGAGTGATTAAAGACCCTCAGGGCAACCACACTTGTGCACTGGCTCAATAGTCATCCATCCACTGCTTATGTCCTTCAATCAGCCAAACGTTCACTTCTAAAGCACCCACTACGGACCAGCCCCAATGCCAGGGCTGTGGGTAAGAATGAAGAAGATACTCCCCGGCCTTCTGAGTGTCAGGCAGGAGGCTAGTGGGGAGACACATTTTCACTGAATCGATATTTCTTGCAAACCTACCATGTGCCAAGCACTGTGCTAGCTGTAAGGACACAGGAGTGAAAAACAGATAAGGTGCCCGCCCTCCCGACATTCCCGAATGTCCAGCAGATGGCTAACAATAGGAGGTTAACAGTCCTGGCTCAAATCTGGAGACAGACATGGGTTCAAATCCTGCCTCTGCCACCTTTCAGCTGTGTGACTTTGGACAGCACCTTTTTTCCTGAGCCAAAGCTTCCTCATCTGAAAAATGGGGATTGTGAATGGTCCTGCCTCACCAGAGTAAATGATTAAGAGAGAGACTGTGTGTGAAGTGCTGAGCTCAGTGCCTGGCAGCTGACTGCTACAGCATTACTTCCAGGCTCTCCGGGAAATACGGGCAACAGCCTCAAGCTCTGACTCCACGAGGAAAGGAGAAAGAAATGGAAGGAGAGAGAGGATTTATGTTGGCCTTGGTGCAGGAACAGAGCAGACAAGCAAAGGAGCGGGACGAAAAGGAGAGAGAGAAGCAAGAAGGGAAGTAGGTGGTGATAAAAACAGAATACAAGGCAGTCACAAAAGATCACATAGTGTAGGATTCCACTTATATGAAATGTTCACGCAGGCACAGCAACAGAGACAGAAAGCAGATTAGTGGCTGCCTAGGGCTGGGGGCAGGGGGGCTGAGAACAGCTGAGGGGAGACAGGGAGTGGCGGCTAATGTATACAGCCTTTCTGTTTTGGGTGTTGAGAACGTTCTAACACTGAATGTGGTTGCACAATTCTGTGAATATACTAAAAAACACTGGATTGTATACTTTAAGTCAGTGATGTGTATGGTGTGAATTATATATCGGTAAAGCTGCCACAAAGAAAGGAGAGAAGGGAGGAAGGGAGGGAGGGAGGGAGAGAGGAAGGAAGGGAGGGAAGAGGGGAGGAAGGAAAAGAAGGGAGGGAGGGAGGGTGAGGAGAGAAATGAGAGAAACAGGAGGTGGTGCCGTGGTTCAAGAATCGCAAGTAGGCAAAGGCGCACCGGGTCCACTCACCTCGACCTTCAGACCCGCCTGGAAGCTGATGCCATCAGGGATGGTTGTCTGGAACTCAGCAATAGTGTAATACTCTTCCTCCACTTGGGGTGGAACGGGAGGCTTGGGCAGGTTAAGACCTCGAGGCTGGCACAATTAAACACAGTGCTAAATCCAGGGTGAAGTCCATTGCCATTGGCTGAAGGGGGGAGGCGCTAAGGGTCGGGGGCACACAATCACCCTCGAGGGGAGCTGGTGGACCCATTTGGATTCTAAGGGACAAAACACAGAGGACCATCTGTGCAGATCATCTCCTAGATGGTTCACTGGACCATCAGCTTCAGAGTGAGGAGGAGAAACATGGGACATTTACCTACAATCATGAAAATCTGGGGCAGGACAACAGTCTCTGAATTCAAGAGGCAGTGAGGGTTGTGGAAAGAACACGGGCTTGCAGGTCAGACCCATCTGGGTTGGAAATACTGCTTATGCGTGCTGTGCACCTTTGGACAAATCACTTTCCCTTTTGGAGCCTCAGTTTCATCTCCTGTAGAATGGGTATCTACCTGGTGGGATCACTGTAAGCATTCAATAGGTCCATGTAATGAAGCACCCAGCACACTGCAGGGTGCCCAACTGGTGCTCAATAAATGCTAGAAGGCTCAATTTTCAAAGTATTGGTTAGAAAAGGTACCTAAAGAATTAAAAACAGAGTCTGAAAGTAAAATACCAGAACGGCACCACAAATACTTATGCCTCATCCCACCTTTGGTTTCGAGTTACCTTCTCTGAGAAGACTGACCTACAATAAAGCAAAGTGGGCTCAGGAAGCAGAGGGCACATCCTGAGACCTAACCGTGGCAGAGCCATAGGTAACTTGCATCACTCCCAGGGGACCCTAGCCTTTCCCCCTCTGACCAGACCAACACTTGTCTGGTCTGCGACACTTGTCCAGGCAGCTGTGTGGAGAGGCAAGAGAACATCTCTGGAAAGGGCAAGGTGGGAGTGAGGGGCAGATTCGGATCAGGGCCTGGCTTCCCGGCAGCAAGGGTCCACTTACTATGGTCATATCTCGGCGAGGAGGGGGTCTCTGCCTCATCTTGGGCGATCCTACAAAGAGACGAGAGCTTACTGCACACACATGCAGAATTCTGCAGATGGAATTCTTCAGGGGGACACCAGGCATGCATTCGTGAGCTGCTATGACCCTTCTTGTGGGAAGAAACAGCCTGACTGGGAAGGGGCCGCTCAGACTTGGCTCGGGACTATGAGGACTGCCCGTGTGCCGGAGCGGCGTGAGGCTCTCCAGACAGGCCCCACGATGTAGGCTTCGGTGGAACACAGGCGTGGTAATGCCTGCCTGCCACCCAGGGGCAGTGGCAGAGATGAAAGGAAACGGTGCAAACGAGGCCGGGGGCACCTGGTGGGCGTGCAACGTTAAACAACACGTAAAGAGAACAAACAAATGTGGGCTGACGACATCAGGGGTTTCTACTCTGGAACTGGGCTGCCCTTGCTCTGAGTCTCAGGCTCAGGAGGATGACTGTGTAATGGTCCAGGCTCCTGGCTCAAGGTGGAACATGTGTCATCCCCTGAGCTGGCTCAGCACAGGTCCACACGGAGGGCAAGTCTGGCAGCTGGGATGTGCTAATCTCTTAAATCCCCATCTCCCCTGTCTTCTGTTACAATTAGTTAGCGATGGAGTTTTAGCCTGCTTATGTAAAGACTGCACTTCCCAGACTCCCTTGCAGCTAGGTATTGCCATGTGACTAAGTTCTGGCCAGGGGGACGTGACAGAGTGGAGAGCATGTAGCTTCTGAGTCAAGTCCTCCACTCCTCCCTGCCTTCTTCACTGGCTGGACTAGTGGGGCACCACCCTGGACCAGCAAGATGAGGGCAACACAAGATAGCGTCTCATAAGACCTTTGACTGCACAGAGCTGCCCCAGCAGCCCTGGACGCAGAGCCGGACAGCTTTGTGAGAAAGAAATGAACATCTAAATGATCTGAGCCCCTGTTACGGGGGGGGGGGGGGGAGTTGTTACTGGCGGTGGGGAGAATTTGCTTGAGCATCGGAACCCATCTTCTAACAAAGACATGGGGGTTCAGATTCTTATTTGCTCAGCGTTAATGGGAATCCTGTGCTCTTGGCCGTGATAGATTAGAATCACAGAAGCCAGGGGCTGGCCAGAAACCCCGCCATGGCATGCCAATGTTTTTTTTTTTTTTTTTTTCCTGAGACATCAGCTGAGCAGAGAATGGAGAAATTCTTGAGTTTCAAGAATTCACTGACTTTTACGAGTTTGCTGAGCTGCTGTAAACAGTTGGAGAAGTCTAGCTGGGCCAGGGGACTTTCCCAGCAGACGGCTTCCTCCTGCCCTGCACAACTGGGGCAGGGTCATGTGCCCGGGGGTGGGGTCCCATGCTCACTGCAGACAACAATAAGGAACCCATACTCTCAGGTGTGTTGGGAACATTCAATGGAAGCATATATACAGAAGGCTTTGGAAAGTAAGATGCATAAAGAACTGCTGTTCGAGTCGACTCAACGCAAGGTCAACAACTTCTGGCTCAGAAACGAGGCCCTAAAGAGAGGGCACAGGTGTTGGGGTCAGGTGGGCCTGGGTTCAAGTCCCGGCCCTACCATTTACTAGCTGGGTGGCCCTGGACAAATCACCTCATCTCTCTGGTTCCTAATCTGTAAAACAAAAGTAATTTAGTCCCTCTGAGTTGTTACAAGGAGCCAATGAGACTAATTGTAAGATTCCTGGTACATAGTAGGGCTTGAGAGATAGAAGCTATCACGATCAGCGCAAGATCGTGGAAAAACCATGGTCTGGAACAAGCTCCCCAGGGTTTCTGGGTGTGTTTTCCTGTCTACAGGATGTTGGGCAGCAGGGCTGTTGTGAGGATGAGGGACACGTGAGGAGCTCTGAGCACGGAGCCTGGCACATAGTAGGTCCTCAGCCCCCGGAGCTCGGTGGGGCGTCACTCACTCTGCTTGATGTCGCTGTCGGGCCCCGGGCGGCCTTCAAACCGGCCGTCCCTCTGGTTGTTGAGCAGCTCTCTCTCCCTGCCCACCGGGCTCTGCTGCCGGGAAACTCCGTCCAGGTCGAGAACGCCGGTGTGGGCGGACGAGCCGGGGCCCAGCTTCGGGGGTGAGGGCTCCCCACTGCTCTTCTTTAGGTAGGAGGCTGGGGCCCAGCCCTCTTTGCCCTGGTACCTGGGAAGAGGAGGGATGCTGGACAGGCTGCTCTGCCAGACGCACAGAAAGAAGCCGTGTTCCTACCACGCACGGCACTTCAAGTCCCAGACGGCAGGAACGATGGGCCAGAGGCTGGCACACCCCTTGCTGACCTCAGCTCGGCATTCAAGGCCTTTCCAACCCGCCCTCTGCCTGCCTCCCCAGCCTCATCTCTTAACAGCAACCCCCATGCCCCTCCTACCTCACAAGACTTGCAGTCTCCCAAACGCACCACCATCGTTCACTCCGGCGGCCTCTGCTCTTGGAAACTCTGTGTCGGGAAAGCCCCTTCCCACTGTCCTTCCTGTTCTTTCTTCCCCAGCTCTGCTTACTGTCATTTCCTTTCTCAAGCCTTTCCTGAGCCTCACAAGAGAATGAACCCCTCCCTCCACGGTGACCCAGTGTCTCCCGCACACAACACCACCCTAGCGCCTGGGACACACAGTGCACTCGGCTGTGGCGGTTCTGTCTCCCCAGCTAGAACACTAGCTCCTGGGGTACGCTGCACCTGACTGATCTCTGTGTGGCAAGAGCCTTGGCGCCAGGGAGTTGAATAAAGAAATAAAAGGACAAGTGGACAAACCGCCCACGGCCTGGCAAAGGCGAGCAGCCATAAAGCTCTGCTACACTCACTGTCCCGTTACAGTCATCGCAGAGATGACAACAGTGATGACTGCCACTTAGTGGGCACCTACTGTATGCCAGTCTGTTCTACCCACTTTCCCGCTGTTGACGTACTTCACGCATCCAACCCTGGGAGGCGGCAGAAACGGATTGAGACCTAGGCAGTCCGCACCAGTCTAGTCTCTGCTCCTAACCTGTTTTGCTGCCTCTTCCCAGCGGCCCCAGCTTCTGGCACAAAGCCTGGCACAGCCAGGGCATGGCTCCAGTCACACTGGTTAACATGTAGATTAAACACACATTCAGGGGGGCGCCTGGGTGGCTCAGTCGGTTAATTGGCAGACTCCTGGTTTTGGCTCAGGTCACGGTCTCAGGTTTTCGTTGAGTTTGAGCCCCACGCTGGGCTCTGTGCTGGCGGCATGGAGCCTGAGAGTCTCTCTCTCTCTCTCTCTCTCTCTCTCTCTGCCCTTCCCCCACTCATACTATATCTTTAAAATAAATAAACTTCAAAAATAAAAAATAAAAAATAAAAAAACAACCACCATGCATTCAGCTGGTCAGGAGCTGGTTCCACGACTTGCTAAGAGTCAGCTGGTGGTCACTGAACTGCAGAGTGACCGAGACCCTGACGGACAGCTCACTGAATTCCAAAGGGATTCAATGAATGCGATCGCTTAATTCTCTGCACAACAGAGCTCAGTTTCATAGCATGAGCCGAGGGGTCAAATTGGACCAGAGGGGTGCTGGAGCCTGCTTGCACCAACTGGTGAGCGTCAACTGTGTTTGTCTCTTCCAAACTCCACATTTAGTGACGTTGCACGGGAGGCTTGGAATCACCCGGTGGGACTATGTACACTTTGGAAAACACCACAACTCAAGGGTAGTTTTCCCTTGAGAACCGGATGTCAACTATTTGCAAGCACCCCGCTGGTCTGGCCCACATAATGCATGCCCACACCTCTGGGGGAGAGTGGAAGAGACCTGAATGGCTGGAGATGATATATGGCAAGGCCAAATCTCTTGTCAAGAATCACTTCAAGAACTAAATAGCACTGTGTTTCAGTGACGACAAAGGTCCTTTATAACTGGAAGGCAATTTACAGGAGACAGAAATCTGCAGGATTTGATACCTTTCAATCTTAAAATACCTTCTGAGCGGGAGCAAATCTTGTCCTAACTGGAAAATGTCATGCTATCTAGAATCCAGGCCCTCGGCACGAGACAATTTATTGTCTGGGGTCACAAAGCCACAAGTGGAGCAGCACACGTAGAGGTGAGTGGCTCTGGGGTGAGAAAGGTACAGGTTTAAATCCTGGTTTGTCACTTTCCAGCCTCAGCTGAACCTTCAGATGATGGCATGCGTCGCTGACATCCTACCGCAACCTCAGGAGGGACCCGAGTAAGTCACTCCTTGAATTCCAGAGCCACTAAGTTTTGGGATAATTCGTAATGTAGCTGATACCATATGCACTCAGGATACGTTAGGTGTCACTGTCACTACTCCTGCTTCAAACCTCAGTTCTGTAGACCCCTCCCAGGAAGCCATCCTGCCCCCTGAGCTCAGGAGCTCCTCTTCTGTGCTCCAGAGTCCCCATGCATCACCACCCTGCCGGGGGACTGAGCCTGCCTGCCGTGCCTGCTGGTGTGAACCTCCGTGTCTTTCTCACTGTTGACTCCCCAACTCCCAGAACGGGGCTTGGCCCAGTACAGATTCTTGGTGTGTGTTTGTTGAGTGAATGAATGAAATGCCACAGGCTGATCCCCGATGAATGGCCCTAATATCCTGCATCATATTGCTGTATAGACACCAGGTCCCAAGGACTTCTTTTTTTGCCCTGATGTCTTGTTGCCACTGCCTGCCTCCCAAGGTAACCAAGGAGGGGTTCCCAGGACTAACACTGGTGAAGCGGCAGGCAGGCCAGGAGGAGTTGGCGCTCACAGGGTTCTGATTGCATCACATAGGCGAAAGAGCTGTGATAAAGAGTTCGAAAGCTGGTCTCCAGCTTATACTACTGAACTCTGAGATGAGGGCAATTTTTGGCTCTAGGATGAGTTGCGGTCCTGTGGTGTTATGCATCCTGTTGGTGTCAGAGCAGGGCTGGAGTGGGAAATCACCCGCACAGGGCAATGCAGCATCTCCTTACGAGAAACACATGGGGGCGGAAACCAGTCTTGCTCAACAGGGTTACCGCTATCTGTGGTTTGGGGCATTTGGAGGTTTTGTCTATTACAGATTTTTAGAGAATGATCTGGATAGGGAGGGAGTCTAAATGGCACCGAGGAGAAGCATCCTTTTGTGGCTCAGGCCAAAACCTCATCCCATCCATCTGTAATCACTTACAGACCTCTGAGCAGCCAGAGACCATGTGACCACTCAGTTGCAGCAGGTACCTGATCTTCCACCAGCCTTCCAGGTTCTTCTGGATCACCTCCACCACAGCCCCTCGCTCTAGATTCATCTCATCCTGGTCGCGAGCTGTGTACGGGTAGATGACTGTGTACTTCTCCTCTGCAGGGACAAAGGGATGCTGGGTTAAGTCAAAGACAGTGAGAGTCCTGGG
The DNA here is from genome assembly GCF_018350175.1 of Felis catus. Lineage (NCBI taxonomy): Eukaryota > Metazoa > Chordata > Mammalia > Carnivora > Felidae > Felis > Felis catus. Next base: position 176,852,612 of record NC_058368.1, on the reverse strand, counting down.
ATGCTGACGGCCAAGGCTGTGATACATGAGACGCCCTTGCCCACTGAAAGGAAGGATTTCCTCCAGAAATTTCTGGGGACCCCCTAGGCCCTCATTTAGGCCTGGATGACCCTGTGCAAGCAGCAACAGGACACAGGTCAGGTCCCAATCCCTCTGTCCCTCTGAAATCCCTCAGGGTCATGCAGTCATCCTCATCTTCCTCAAGGTCAAGGCTGTGCTTCAAGGTTACTTTCCTTGACCTTGCTTTATGCAGTATTCCAACTCATGGCAATCTCATCCCCCTTACCCAGGTTTATTTTTTTCCTCATACCAGGAATTACCTTCTAACACACCATACAATTTACCTGGTGATTGTGTTTTGTGTCTGTGTTCTCTGCTAGAATACAAGCACCACGAAGGTAGGGATTTGTGTCTGTCTCAGTTATTCCTCTGTCTCTAGCACTGGGCACGGTACTGGCAATACTGTGTAACTATTTAGTACATTAGTCAACGTTTAGTAAATGAATAGTTCCCAAAGGCCTGGTGGGAGCCACCTAGCTCATGCCAGAGGGGGTTAAGTCATCTGTGGCTCCTCCACATTCTTGCTGGTAGAGGGTTCAGGGGTAAGCTGGATTTGGCAACAGATGGTTTCAGGCTGAAATCCCTACCAAGGAGGCTACAGCTAGCAATTTTCTTTCTTCCTTTAATTTTTTTTTTTTTTAATTTTTTTTTTTCAACATTTATTTTTTTGGGACAGAGAGAGACAGAGCATGAACGGGGGAGGGGCAGAGAGAGAGGGAGACACAGAATCAGAAACAGGCTCCAGGCTCCGAGCCATCAGCCCAGAGCCCGATGCGGGGCTCGAACTCCCGGACCGCGAGATCGTGACCTGGCTGAAGTCGGACGCTCAACCGACTGCGCCACCCAGGCGCCCCTCTTCCTTTAATTTTTAAAAGCAATTGTCATTACCTAGTGGGTAACTGATCTTCATTTTTCATTAATTATTTTCAAGCCGCTGGATCCAACCACGCCTGAAGCTTCAATTTTATTTTTAATATTTTGGTTTTTTTGAGATATAATTGACATTTAACACTGTATTCGTTTTAAGCGTGTCACATGATAATTTTATGCACACACATGACCGCACGCGCGCACACACACGTGTGCACAGTGAAATCACTGCCTGCTTCAACTTTCGTTAATGTGACTGGGGTGCCTTCCACCTCACTCTCAGTGGTGCCTCACTCTTTCCCCTCAAAGCCATGGGACTATTTCTCAGGCTCTGCTTGGAGGACTGCTCACTGTCACAAGCTGGCAGGGCCCTCCGGAGAACAAGAGAATAGCTCCCGTGCTCAACACTGTCAGCAGGGACTCCTGAGACAGAACAGATGAGTGTCCCCAGGGACCCTGAAGAGGACACGGAAGGGCTTTCCTATTTAGCTTACATTCCGGCCCCCAGGGAGTGACCGAGCCAGCTGTGGGCTGGTGTTGATGGCCAGCGTGTTGGGGCCGACTCTCTTCTCTTTGGGAAAACACCACAAGCTGTCTGTGGCCTGCCCAGCTGGTGTCGAGGGAGGTGGAAAACACAGAGGGAGTTTATTTATTTATTGATCTAGCCCACTGACCTGCTCTGTGGGGGCTGAGCTGACTCAAGTTGCAGATATCCTGCGTACAGCAGAGTCAGCTGCTCCCCTCACTCATGGTAGCTGCAGGGTGGGTGCGGGTGCTGTGAGGGGTGCAGGGGGTAATTCAGACCCGTAGATGCACAGAAGTTCTCTCTGGTTGGGTGGGAAGGGTTGCTGCTTCAGTCCTAGACTAAATGCTGTCAGTCCTACGGGCCTTGGACTCCTGGGGGCGCACCCCTCACCTGAATTACACAGGGAGATTCTCCGGCACCCGGAGGCGCTCTCTGGGCTCCATGAAACACTTAGTGATCCCGAACAAACCTTACAGTGGGAAACCTTGCAGACTGCATGGCAGGTGCCCGCTGACACTGCATGCTTAGCGTCCGTCTGCCCTTCCTCTGTCGCCACTACCAGCCTCCATCCACATGGTTTGGGTAAGGCTGACCTCACCACTGCCTTGGAGGGACGGGGAGGGTGCAGGACCCCGGCCTGGCCAAAGTGCTGTCTTCCCCTGGCCACTGTGATTGGTTCAGGGATAGCATGTGGGTTGGTCAGAACCAGTCCTAAGACTTGTGTTGAAGGAGAAGCACTTTCTTTGGTAGGTATCTCTGAAAGGTGCCTGGAATTGCTGTCATGAGAAAATGGTGTCGGCAAGGTAGACAGCAGAGCAGAGGGGAGGAGAGTTAAGTCCCAGGTCCCCATAATGTTTTCAAGCCCCTGGATCCAGCCATGCTTGAAGCTAGTCCTTCCCCAGACTTTTCAGTGACGAGCTGATACATTTCCCTTTTGGCCTAGGACAGTTTGATGTGGGTTTCTTCCCCTTGTGATGTGTCTGATAAAAGAAACAGGTCACTGGCTCAGCATTATAGAGGCCCCAGGCATTATTTTTCAACCTGGTAAACTTTAGAGCCCCAGGCTGAGAAATACTGCCCAAACCTACATACCAACACACACAGAACAGGCAAGGTCACTGTTTCTCACATGCAACAGGCATGGGCAGTCCCCGAGCAGGAAGACGCATGCAGACGCAGGGACCCAGCTCCAAACACTGAACAGGGAAGAAAACCCCAAGGTAGGCACCTTGACGCCAGCTGATGGCATACAAGTCCCCCAGAGTCCGGCGGCGGCCCACAGGCCGGGGCAAAGACCAGTACCTCCATGAGACTGGACAGGCAGCATGTAGAGGTGAAGGGCAGAAGGCAGAGGTGAGAAGAAAGCACTCCCAGTGTCTGGAGGCAAAGGGGACGCTGAGCGCGCATTCCCGTTTAGGAGGAATTATTTCTGAGCCTACGCCAAGCCCCAGGTATCTTAAAAGGACCAACTTCCTGAGTATTAGCCTTGAACTCGGGTGCAGAGGCCACCAGTAGATATAATTCTATTCCTAGCGTGACTTATAAAGAGGCACTAAAAGAAGCCCTTGTGTCAAGGGAGAAGAAAAATGTGCAAACTTAGGAAAATGTGGGATCTCTCCACCTTTTAGCTGTGTGACCCCAACCAAGTGTCTCTACCTTTCTGAGCCTGTCTCCTCATCTATCAGATGGGGTTAACAATCAGTCTCTTACAGCGGGGTGCCCACAATGGTCATCATCAACTGCCTAAGGGAGCTACAGCTCTCATGCAGAACACCACAACCCCTGAATCTGAGTGGATTCTTTGAGTTGGCCCAGCCCCTCAGAGCTTGGGGGCCCCACAAAACCACCAGTAAAACGACATACGTTTTCGATGAGGGGTGCTGGCTGTAATAAAACTAAACGCAAACCCACATACACATTTTTTATTAACCTTTCAGCACAGAATTATCCCCCTTCTTGTCACCCTCTTTTCTGATAAACACAAAAAGTGGTTTTGTGCTTTCCCCCGAACAGTCAGCTAAAAGCCCAAATCGTCACCCCTGGGTAAGGCACAGTTATTTAATAACTGTTCCCAGTTATTTATTGTCTCCGGTTCTTTGCCAAATGCTTTGCATGTGGAATCTCCTTTGATTAAGAAAAAACAATCTCACGGTACAGACACCATCATTTCCATTTTTAGAGGAGGAGGCTGAGGTGGAGAGAGGTTAAGGTGCTGGCCCAACTCAGCTAACTCACATTCAGGTCTGACTCTAAAACCCTTCGATTTATTAGCTAAGATGGACTCCTACTCTAGTCTCAGGAATGCTTCTAGTGGGGAAAACAGAGTCAGCTGGGCGTTAGCATTTTTGGCATTGTAGGAACCACCCTTCAGGACACCTGTAGGGTAAGTTCTCCAGGAAACGGAAGTGTGCGTGGAGAGGGTCAGTCCTAATGCTGACACCCAGACTGGTCGCTGAGAAAGCACACGTTGATAGATACTTTCAGATGTCTCGCGAATGAGCTGGAAGGAGCCCAGCATCTTGGCCGTCAGAATGGTTCGAGTGAGGAATAGTGAGGTGCTGGGGTGATCAGGCTGGGGCCCTCCTGGGGGTCTCATGGAAGTGTTAGGTCCCCAGCTCTGGCCAGCCTCACCTCGGTTGGCTCCCAAAGGCCCCTAAGGGTGGGCTCGCTGTTAGCCCCAACCCCATGGCAAGTGCAAGGCTCCAACTCCTTCCTACCTTCTTCAGGCTGTAGTGAAAACTCATCCTGCATACCATCCTGCCCTTCCAGGCAGGTTGCGGGGACCCAGCCTTGCTCTTCAGCCGTGCTGACAAACCACCAACCTGGAAAATGAGAGTGCAGACTGATGTTAGTTGGGTCAGATGTGCAGCTTGGGGGTCAGAGTATAATAATATGTTCAGCCACTATGAGTCCATGCTTAGGGTAAGGCAAAAAAGTTGCCATTTTGTCATGGAACACAGCTACCCATGTTAGCTGCCTGCTAACTGCTAAGAATAGCCTAAGAAGAAACCCACTTCTGGGGCGCCTGGGTGGTTAAGCATCGGACTTCAGCTCAGGTCATGATCTCACAGTTTGTGAGTTTGAGCCCCATATCGGGCTCACTGCTGGCAGCACAGAGCCGGCTTTGGATCCTCTGTTCCCCTCCCTCTGTGCCTGCCCCCCTTCTCTCTCTCTCTCTCTCTCTCTCTCTCTCTCTCTCTCTCTCTCAAAAATAAATAAACATTAAAAAGAAAAAAAAAAGAAGGGGCACCTGGGTGGCTGAGTTGGTTAAACGTCTGACTCTTGGTTTCGGCTCAGGTCATAATCTCATGGTTTTTTGAGTCTGAGCCCCACATTGGGCTCCGCGCTGACAGTGTGGAGCCTGCTTGGGATTCTCTGTCTCCCTCTCTCTCTGCCCTTCCCCTGCTCACTCTGTCTTTGTCTCTCTCAAATAAATAAACTTGAAAGAAAGAAAGAAAGAAAGAAAGAAAGAAAGAAAGAAAGAAAGAAAGAAAAAGAAAGAAAGAAACCCACTTCTGAGCTGGGACAGGGGAGAGAAAGGTCATCCTGAATGGTGAGAGTAAAGAATGTAGCTATCTTCACTAAGGTATGCAAGGCACTAACCATTTTACTTACACTGTTTTATATAATCTTCAGATTATCATCCCCATTGCACAGATGAGGAAACTGAGGCTCCAAGAAGTCGGTACACTTGTCCAAGTTCACATGGCTCAGGGCAAAGCTGCTATGTGCACCCAGGGCTAAGAGATACTGAAGCCACTGCCCTGATGACTTATCTGAGACACTGAGTTTGCATTTGCTCATGTTAAAGTAAATCTGGCTGCAGTGTAACTGAGAGGCCCCTCACCCAGATTCAGGTCCTCCTCCTTTCGAGAAGGGCTTATACCCTGTGGCAGGCAGAACAGTGACTGGCCAAAGATGTCTGTGTCCTCATCCTGGGAACCTGTGCCTATGTGAAGGAACTAAGGTTGCAGGTGGTGGGATCAAGGTTGCAAAGCAGCTGAACTACAAATAGGGGGTTATCTGGGGTTATCAGGGTGGGCCCCATGCATTACAGGGGAGGCAGAAGAAGAGTCAGGGAGGTGTGGCTGCGGAGGAAAGACGAGAGAGGCACAGTACTGCTGGCTCTGAGGACTGGGGACGGACCATGAGCCAAGGGATGGGGTGGCCTCTAGAAACTGACTGGAAAAGGCAGAGAAGCAAATCCTACCCAGAACCTGCAGACGGGAACTCAGCCCTGCCAACGCCTTGATGTTAGCCCAGTGGGACCCAATTTGGACTTGAGACCTACAGAACTGTAAGATAAATAATTTACGTGGTTCGAGGCCACTAAGTTTGTGGTACTTCGTCGCAATGGCAACTGGAAATTAACACAGGGCCCAACAGGCATCTGCACAGTATAATGGAAAAACAGGATCTGCTCCCCAAGATCACATACCTCCAAGCCCTGGAGACCCCAAAAAAGAAGAGAAGGAAGGGGCAGCCTACTGAGTAGCCTTTCTGGTTTTACAGGGAGGCCTTTGCTTTTGACCTCCCTGACTTGGAAGTCACCTACTTTACTCGGCTGGACACTCCTTTTGCAATACAAGTTTTGGTGGCTGTGTGTGTGTGTGTGTGTGTGTGTGTGTGTGTGCACGCGCGCACGCGAGTGAATGGGGTGGATAAGTCTGTGGAAAACCAGAAATTAGAAGATACATCGTATGTCTTCCTAAGAACTCGTATCTGCCGGTATTTGTGTGGGGGTTCAGGAAACTCACTATATAACGACAGTAACGTGTGCCAGACTGTCACAGTGCTTGACATCTGACTGGTGGGATCCTCACAATAGCCCTACGAGCTGCCTACTATTACTGCCCCATTCTACAGATGAGGAAGCCGAGGCTCAGAGAGAGGCAGTGACTTGACTAAGGTCACAAAGAAAGTGGCAGAGCCAGGATTCATTCCTAGGCTGTCCTAGCCTCACAGTCTCAGCTCTTAACTCTGCACCAATGCCTCATGCGTTCGTTGCTAGAGGGAGAGTAAATTGCCATGACCAGTTTGGAGGCTATTTGGCAGGATCTTGAAATTCAAAATATGTGTACCTACGGTCCAGTAGTTCTATGTCTCATTGTCTAACCTAAAGAAACACTCACCAGTGTGCACAGATATTCTATTCATGGTAGAGAAAAATATGGCTTAGGCAGATCAACAGTAGGCAGATGTTAAGGGAATAAAAGCTGAATGTTGACTAAAAAGCATGTTGCAGATCAAAATGATCAAAAGGTACAGAATGATAACACTGGGGTTAAACTATAAAGTTATATCAACACACACAAAATGTTGTGTGTGTGTGCATATGGTTACGTATCTATGTATGGGCACACATGTAGACATACAGTTCACACACATACACACATGCACAAAGACACACATATACATATACGTATATGGATGTGTATACAGTTATCAAGAAGGATTCGGAGTGAACCGTTAGAGGGTCTATTTGGGGTTTTGAAAGGGGACTAATGTTGAAGCTAGTGGAAAAAGCAGATTTTAACTTTATGGTTGTTCTAAGAAGAATGTGTCCAGTATTACTTGGCTGGTAAAATACAATCAAAAATAAATGTTGCCAGTTTTTTGGCCCCAGGAAGATTTCATTGTCTGCCTCCTTTCCCCTGCCGCCTTCTGGACACACGAGGCTTATCCTCAACACCCCATCCCGGCTTCCACTCTCCTCCCAGCCACGGAGTCTCCCCGACTTCACGCAAGCGGGCTGCCCAGAGGGGCGGGGGCTGCCTTCCTTAGTCCCTGCGGAGCACATATTCATTCCCAGGAATCAGAAAGTCACGTGCCCTTGGGGCCAGCTGGAATTGGTTTGGAATTCCAGCTCGGTAACCTGTCATGAGATCTGGGGTGAGTGACCACGTCACTTAGCGTCTTGTTTCTTTGGCTGTGATGCAGGGATGGTAGTTGCTATATTGAGTAATTAACGAGTTTGGTTGGCTAATGCAGATCTCATGACTGTGGTAACATGATTCAGATGCTGCTGCAAACACAGCTTTCCCTCTGTTTCTTGGCCGTTTGTTGGTCCTTAACTGGCCAACAGGGTGTCACAAAGACGGGCCTGCCAATCGTATTATTAGGCAAGGTCACATTTTAGCCACAACAAAGCGGGTGGGTTTATGCCACTTTTTCCTGGAGAGGAGCTGCTCACCCCCTACTCCTTGCCCTTTTCTTTCGATAGTGCTGATGGCTACTCTGTGGCTAAGGAAGGCAACCGGGAGGGAAACCCACATCCTTGAGTACCTATTGTGTGCCAGGCACACTCTAGGCACTATCTCATTTGATCCTGATAATAGCTCTTGGAAGTAGCAGCGTTTTCTATTTTGCATATTTTGCATACGAGAGCATTGATGGACTGAGAGGAGCAGCAAGCTGGACTGCTGTGAGGTGCAGAGTTCAGGCTCAGTGTCGGATCATACCACATTCCGTCCCAGACCTGGCCAGTGTACATGACCAGTGGCCCCCGTGATGACAGGTGGGCCGAAGAGTCAGGTGGCGTGTCCGTCCCACCAGAGCCTACAGCTGGCGGAGCCTTCGTGAAGACTCCCACGGTAATCAAAGGCAATGTTCCAGTGGAATGCTGGACTCCATGTCTCTAAGTGGCTTTGAAACCAGAAGGCCCGTTCACGAAATGTGACCCTCAGAATAAATCGGTAACAACGGACCCAACAGGATGCTGGCGAGTTGTGAGCAAGGGGGATATCTGAGCACCGTGATCAAACAGAGGCAGCTTTCTAAGAGGTTGTCCGCTGGATCTGTGGAAACGGCCCAGCTCAGATCAGCGATTGCTGTTTCTGTGTTTCTAAACATCTCCTGTCCTAGGGGCTCGGGGACAGTGTAGGGAGGGGAGGGAGATGGTTTCGTTTCCCTACCTGACTCGTTCTTCTCGATGATGTCCACCACCTGCCCCACGCTGAGGCTGATCTCCGAGCTCTCCTGCTTCTGGTAGTCTGCCACCACCACATACTGCTCCAGGACCATGGGGTCCACTGAGGTCAGGTCACCCCCTGTGGATACAAAACCCACATGCAGCCACTGCCCACACGTGAAGGAGCGAGAGCCAGGGGAGAAGGGTGGGTCAGGAGAACATTCCAAAGAGAGAAAGAAGCTATCATAGGACTTACCTTGAGGGTCACCTCATCCATTCCTTCCTGCATAATTTGCTCGTGCAACCACCAAAATTTACCAAATACCTATTCTATGCAGACACTGTGCAAGGCACTGGGGATTCAGAGTTGGTCAAGATATGGTACCTGCCTTGAAGAAGCAGACAGCCTGATGGGAAAGTGCATTCATGCATACCAATCCTCCCTTCCATCCATTTATCCGTCCACCCACCCGCCCATCCAAAATCACTCATCTCGTAATTCAGGAAGTCACCAGTGATGTTCCAGACCCTCTATTAGGTGCTGGGGGTACTAAAGTGAATGAAACAGACATGACTCCCAGTCTCAAGTAAGTTAACCTAGTTGGGGCACATAAACAAATGTACATCATGACAAGTATACAGGATAATAGAAGTATTAATTTTTGATAGCTACATTGCTGGAAACAACCAGGAAGCTGGACCAAGACTGGGAAAGGGGATGCCACATTCAATGGGGTGGTGAACAAGACCTCCCTAAGACAGGGGCATGAACAGAAGACATGAGAGGATGGGGAAAGAACGGTGCAGGCAGACTCTCGGATGGGAAAGGGCCCGGAGCCTTCTAGGAACTGGGAGGAGGGCAGGGGACTGAAGTCCAGTGAGTGAGGACAGCGGTCCCGTATGAAGACACACAGGCAGGCAAGGGCCAGAGCAGGCAGATAAGAAGTTTGGATTTTTTTCACCCTCAAGTAGAAAGCCAGTAGAGGACTTGAAGAAAGGAATGACAAGTACAGATTTACATCTTTAGAAAGATAATTCTGGCTGCCACACGGAGCCCGGAAAGAAAGCAGGAGACCAGACGGAGACCAGCTGTCAGGCAGGAGACGGCGGTGGCTTTGGACCACGGCAGTGGCAGTGGGAGAGAAGGGTGTGGACAGGTGCGCCAGGAGAGGCAGTTTCCACTGGACGCGGTGGATGGTGCCCTCTGGAGTTGTGTGGTCCTGGTTAAGCAGTAAATCACACCTGCCTAACAAAAGCAAAGATATTGCAGACTATGGCTGATGTAAAGGGAAATCTGGATTCAGAGACTCCAAAGAGAAGGGAATGGCCCTCTTAGAGCAGCAGACGGAATGCGGTGGGAGGGCAGCCTGACATTTCTGGCCACAGGGTCTTCATTTTCTGCAAGTCCTGATTCACAGCATTTCCTCCTATTGTTTCCATAAACAACTGAAATAGCCAGGGAATCCCACCTCTCTGTGTCCAAGCACACCCGGTAACGGAGTGGTGTGCGAGCGCCAGGCCACCGTGAGCCCGTTTTGTGCATCTCTTCCCAGCTCTGTTGGGTGGCGCCTTGCCGGTAGCCTGAAATTGGCCACCGTGGGAGTATTTACACCATGGATATTGGCAAATGCTACAAAGCAGGGCTTTCGATCAGAAAGCTGGTTGTGAAGTATTTACCAGCATGCCAGTGCCCTCCAGCCTTCGGCATCCAGAAAGAGCACAAAAGCCCTTTGTCAGCACCATGCGCTCTGAATTTTTGATGTGGGAAGCCAGAATAGGGCATTGTAGCAGGGTGAAGCGTTACTGCCTCTTGGCTCCGTGACTGAGGCCAGTGCCTCTTCCCAGCTGAGGTTGATGGAGGGAAACAGGAGTGGGAGGGTCCCAGGGCCACCCTGGGTAGAGAAAGCACGGGAACAGAGAAAGAGCAGAGGAGAGAGAGGGAGATGTAGGCCAAAGGTTCGGGAGCAGGTCTGGAGGGAAGCAGCCCCACACGAATGCCCGTCACATCACACGTAAACTGTATGGCTGCACACCATACATAAACTATGTCAACACAACCACCTGGAAGGTGGCTACTACCTTGTTTTACAGACACGAAAAGAGAGGCCCCGAGATATCAAGTGACTTCCCTCGGGTCCCACAGCTGGATGGTGACAAAGCCAGACTTGAATCAGGTCCACCTGGCTCAAAGGCTCCCAGCGTGGTGGGGTGTGGTGGGGGTAGGTGAGGAAAGAAAAGACGCTAGGGAAGGAAGTGCGGTCTGAGGCCCGCTTGCTTTCCTTCTCTGTGGGTTCCCACGAGCACCTATGAGCACCCCCGGGGACCAGTAAGGCCAAGTTTTATTTCCTTGTGTCTCTCAGGGGTATCTTCTCTCCTCCAGCACCTCTCCTGAGGCTGGCCTGCAGGGCTGACTTCCTCATTGCCTTGAGCACAACAGTCCACCCCAGCCAGCCCAGCTGGGCTTTCGGTCGCCTTCGAGCAAGCTGGTTATTGCCCCTCCCACTGCCCCCACTAGATAATAAGCTCTGGACAGCAGAAGTCTTGATGGTGTCCTGAACCACCTGGCACTGGGCCCACAAAGATCCTACCATGTGAGTGAATGGAGGTAGATTCTGGATTGCTGGAGGCTCCTGGCCATTGAGAGCTGGGGACAATTTCCCCAGGGAATGCAAGAGGTAGAGACTCCAGAGTCTAGAGTTTTTACCCCGGGAAATAGCCTGCCTTGGGGATCACAATCCCAGGAATGCAGCTACTCTTCTGATTTGGCCCTCTGGTGGGCTGTATCCAGGCCAACTGTGTTTCTCTGTGCCTTAACTTGAGAGAAAGAACTGGAGAAGACAGGAGAAAAGTATCCACTTCACAGTCAGGTTGGAACTTGTGCCCACTGCTCAGGTGCCCAGGGTCTTCCAGGCAGGAGGTCAGGGGGCTGGTGGAGTCACAGTGCGGCTGTACTCATGCCTGGGGGTTCTCTGCTGCCACCTGGAGGCAGGTCGGGATTCTTTGTCACAGAGCCACAGGTTTGAGGAGGGTGGACCTTTTTAGTGCTTTGTCACCTGACTTTACTCACATCCTCTGCACCAGGGACTGAGTGAGGCTTCTTTGGGATGGTGGTGGTGGTGGGTGGGGGGAGGGGGGAAACGACACTTATAACTGGTCTCTATCCTGTCCTCCATATTGCAGAGTGCTTGCTTCAAAAATGCTACTCTGATCATGCCTCTCCCTGCTCAGCACCTGCTGTGGCTCCCCAATGCCCTCAGGTTCTCTACAATCTGGACTCTGCTGGCCTTTATGGCCGTGTCTTTTGGCTCCCTCATCCCTGGTGTACCTAGAAAACATCATAGGCTGTTTTCAGGATGCCTTTTCCTCTCCTCTGCATTCACGTGGGAACCACCTATTCTTAGCCTCCTAACTCGTCTCTTGCCCCAGCCTTGACTGCTACGATTTGCTCTGGACACAGCAGCTATAGTGATCCTTTCAAAAGATGTGTAAGATCATGTTCCCCAAAGGTCAAGACCCTACAGTGGCTCTGCCTCACTCAGGAAAAGCCCGGTGGCCCATGGGGTCCTGCCTGATCTCTCTGACCATGTCTTCTCCACTGTCCCCAATATGGCATAGGAAAGTGCATGGTTCAGCGTCCTGCTCAAGTGGTATCTCATCAACGGAACCTTCTCTTGACCACCCTGCACTGCCTCACCTAATTTTATTTTGCCATAGAGTTTAAAAAAAAAAAACCACAGAGTCTGTGTAGTCACTAGTTTTCCTGTCTGTTTTCCCACTCTAGAACATAAGCCCCATGAGTGCAGGCTCTTGTTTAGTGTTGGACTCCCTGCCTAAAGGCTCACAGGCCCATGTGGTCTGCTTTGGTGCAAAGGGAATTTGGAAAGTTGTTCTATTTTTATAGGGTTGTAAAGGAGAAGGAGAGGAAGAGGAAAAATTATTATTATTGACAGAACCTGTATGTGGCCTGCAAACCCTAAAATATTTGCTTTCTGGCCCTTCAGAGAAAAAGTTTGCCAACATCTGGCCTAGAATGTGAAGGGCACCTACTAGGCTCAATGAACATCTGAAGGAAAAAAAAAAAAGAATATTCTAAAACTCATCCTTGGCAGACTTCCTTCCTCAGAAAGAAATTAAAATGTCTTCCTTTGCCATACCTACAACATTTCATTTTCTTTATCCTCCTCTTCGTTCTACCAGACTGTAAGAAGGCTTCCCACATCTTGTTTACCTTTGCATTCCCTGGGGGCCTAGAGCACTGTCAGGTACACAGTAGGTGCTTAGTAAACATTTAATCAACAACTGCGTTTGTCCTGTTCACTCGCCACTTAGCACAGACACTCAACGGATATTTGTGGACTGAATCGACAAATGATGAAGGGAAACTTCTAGAAACTCTTTGCTTGGCATGGCGCCAGGCCTCCTCCTGTGTTGAGAGTTACAGAAGGCACCTGTCCATCTTATGGGCAACCAAAGACTGTTCCTTCTTGCCTACAAGTAGGGACAGAGCTTCGATTAAGTCAGGGTCCAGTTAAGTATGGTTGCTCTGTCCAAAAAGTTAATTGTTGCCACCCAGTTTTAACAACTGATGGTGGTACACCTGTACCATATAGTTTTCAGGAATCTGATCAATGGAGTGATCTATTCATTTCTGCACCAACTCTCCCAACCATGCTGCCAAGGGGATTTGGGAGAACCAACAGCAGTGACAGAATCAGAAAATCATGGGACTCACTGCAAACAAGACACAAATCCAGGAAGTGAGGAGGTCAGGGAGCAAGGGTTAGGACTCTGGGCTGGCCATGAGCAGATCTGGTACTGGCACAGGGCTCAGGGCTGGCACTTCCTCCAAGGCTCGCTCAGGGGCCACGTCTCTGTCTTACATCTCCTTCTTCTTCTTCTTCTATGACAGCAGCTTTTATACCGAAGTGCCCTGCCATTAAGTGGTTCAGAAAAAAGTGCATGGGGCTGCCTTTCCAGCAGTTCTTTTGCCTTCATTTTATGCAGAGCACTCAACTTATGAAAACCTCATTGGTTTGACTACCAGAATTCTCACACTAGGCTTCAGGCCACACTAGGCTTCAGGCTTTAGGTGGACACCTACCGGTGGACAGTGATACTGCACCCAAGCTCTATAATGCATGTAATAGCAATACCTCAAGTTGATGCAGGTAGCTAAGTACTAGGAGCTACAAGTTTGAAATCAAAGTGTTCCTAGGTAAGAAGTGTCATTCTTGTGGTCCAGCAGGAATAAGAAAAGGAAAAGGTCAGCATAAAGGAGGAGATTCGACAGCAGAAGGGTGATTTTGACATTGAGGAAGTGTGATAAAATATTCTCAAGAGGTACAGTGCCTAATCTACCACAGAATTTCCTAGTTGGGATGTTTTGATTCATAATGACGTTTTGAATTTTTATTAAAATTTTTTTTAATGTTTATTTTTGAGAGAGCGAGCAAGCAGGGGAGGGGCAGACAGAGAGGGAGACACAGAATCTGAAGCAGGCTCCAGGCTCTGAGCTGTCAGCACAGAGACCAATGTCAGGGTCAAACTCATGGACCGCAAGATCATGACCTGAGCTGGAGGTGTATGCTTAACCGACTGAGCCACCCAGGTGCCCTGACTTGTTTTGAATTTTAAAGATAACTGCCATGGACTGAATTCTGTCCCTCTAAAATTCATATACTGAAGCTTTAATTCCCATGGGATGGCATCTGGAGGTGGGGCCTTTGGGAGGTAATTAGGTTTCGATGAGGTCATGAGGGTGGGGCCCCCAGGACGGGGCTAGTGCCCTTACTAGAAGAGACACCAGAGGGCTCGCTCTTGCTCTCTCTCTGCCATGGGAGGACACAGAGAGAAGACAGCAGCCTAGAAGCCAGGAAAAGGACTCTTGCCAGAACCTGATAATGC